>NC_054826.1:38274018-38879184 GCF_018345385.1 Vulpes lagopus | reverse complement strand
TTGCTCTCATATAATCTTACTTTTTGTATGCTTTGATAATCTCTGTCTTTCAATTGGATAAAAATGTTTAGACCAGAAATTGGCAAAGTATTACCTATGGGCCAAATCTAGCCTATGTTCTTTTTTGTATGGTATATTGCTAAAAATGGCTTTTTATATTTTTAAAGAGTTTTGAAAAGGAATACACTGAGAAATCTTAGGCCTGGGTGGTCATTTGTGGTTGCACTATTGATGATCATTAATATTTGACCTCTTTTCACCCTTTCTTTCACTAGATACCCTAGCAATACAGTTTAGACTTGTACTTACTTTCTGGAAAGACACATTATCTTGTGATTTCATGTGAAGCTTCTGGTTAATTTAAAGTTGTATATCTTTTATATAGTTTTTCATTAAAAAAGAAACTAGGTCTCCCTGTGAAATTTATCTTGGTTATTTTAGTTCTTTCAATCAGTCATTTCTGCTTCCCATTTCTTTTTCTTTTTCTTTTTTTTCTTCCCATTTCTTAAAAAAAAAAGTCCCTCCCAGAATTATTCCATTAACAAATATGTAATCATATCAGATACATTTTTATCCAAAGTGTTAGTAAAAAGTTTGGATAATATACAAGAGTAGCCCTGGCATATACATATCAACTCAGTAATAATTTGTTTTATAAAGTTATTCAATTGACTGTAGATCCACTCTCTAATTTAGCTTACATTTCTCCAACTAATCAATATGGTTATCCACTGTTTTCCTCAAAAAAAAAGGTATTTTTAGAGGTAAAGTTTGAAATATCAATAGCTAACATTTATTTAATACCCTATACAATAAATAACCAATGCTTTTGAATTATTTGTAATAAACATTGAATTTAATCCTGTGAAGTACTCTTAGGATGCCCATTTTTTCAGATAAGGGAACTGAGGCACAGAGAAGTTAAGTAACTAGCCCAAAGTATCCCAGAGTAGTGGAACCAGAATTTAGGACCAGACTGGTTCCAAAGTCTGAGCAATTAACGACCACTCTTAACCCACAATGCTACTGAAAGAGCATTGCATTTGGGGTCAGAAGACCTAAGAGAGCATTTGACTAGTGGCAGACATCAATTAAGTTCTTCAGAGGGTAGAGGAGTTAGACCAGATTGTCACTAGGTGTTCTTTTATTTCAAAATAGTTATTATTCTTATTTACTTAGATCCCTGATCATTTCCATATAAAGAAGAGGCAAGGATAATCACAAATGCTGTCATATGGGCCTCTTATCAAGGTCCTAGATGAATACTCTTTCATCAGAGTACATGACAGAACCAGAGTTTGAGCACAACTCTGTCAGCATCCAGAGTTTAACACTGTATCAGAGTTGGCTTCATGGGCACAAGACCTGGGCAGGCAAACAGGGCCCCATCATTATAGGGTTCTCTTTGCTGTCCTTGTCCTGAAATTCATAATAATTTGTCAGCAAGAGACTTTTCATTTTAACTTTGCACCCCACAAAATTATGTCACCAGTTCTGCTTTCAGTCCATCTGTAGGTCTTGAGCTGTTTCAGTAATAGCAGAAGTTCACTTGGCATGGGGGTTAGAATTAGGAGATGCTCTCTAAAATGAGAACATGATCTGTGATCCAGGCCCTTCTTAGATACAACCAACAGTGAATGATGAGTCTCTTGGTTTGATGGTCTCTTCTTTATTACTTCTTGCCTTTTGGATTCTGGAAGAGCATAATTTTTCATTACATCTTATTAATATCTGCAGCCAAGTTCTGTGGATCAGTATCAGTTCTTCTAATGAAACATATTTATATAAATCTCACATATACAAAAGAGGGAAAGATATTTCTCAATGTGTATTCCTGGTTTTTCTCTGAGCATAATTCTTAATGCTAATATTATGCATTCTTTGCTGGCTATGATGTTAAGCTTCCTATGCCATATGAGAATTCAAAATTTGTATTTTAAATAGAACAAGGCTTTATTCCACCCTGAAAACTACTTCACATTTGACTTACTCCCACTACTCTATCCCAGAAGAATATCTCAATGATTAAAGAAACTAAATGAAAGTTATTTTGCACAGAGTATAGCCTACTCATCCTTTGATATCACAGATTTTTAAAAATCTGCCTTGTTAAAGTGACCCACCATTCTCTCTCTTCCTCTGTCTCTGTCTCTGTCTCTCTGTCTCTGTCTTTGTCTCTCTCTCTCTCTCTCTCACATACACACACACATACATACACACACACACACACACAAGAGGGCATGGTTTGCCATTTTTAACATATGCTCCTGCTTTACTAAGTTAGTTGAAGCAAACCTGTCAAATGCCAAAGTGTAGAGTATGAAAATTTCAACAAAATGTCAGGAGAAATGGGAAAACTAGTGAATTTAAGAAAATCTGTCATAAAGATTGCACTGCATGTTTCTTTCTGCCTAACTTTGGATGACATATGGAAGTTTAAAAATATAACCTAATGATGTGTCTTTATGGTAAGAAGTTTATATAACCTAATTGCCACAAAACTGTCATTGCTGGTTAATTTATTAGAGTAATAAAAAGATGTTATGCTCTTAGAACTTAGCTAGAATGAATGCTGTCCAACAACTCTGATGGCCCCTAAGCCATAACTTTTCTATTTTTGATGCTTATTTGAAATTTGAGAAGATGCACATGTGGGTATACTATTCTTAACTGTTTTCCTTGGAGCTCTGGTGTGGACACAAGAACTAGGTGACTTAGTGATATTACTGTGAGCCTCCTGTGATGGGAGAAGCCAAAGTGCAAAGGATTGGGAGAAATGAAAATATATATAAATAATATAAAAACCTGATAATTTATGGCAAGTATTAGCCCTCATATTCCACCCCAAATTTTTTTAAGTAACTTTAGGTCACAAAAATGTTGCAAAAATAGTACAGTTTCCTCAGGGTTTTCACCTAGCTTCCTCTACTGTTACCATTTTACATACCATGATCCGTTTTTCAAAACTGAGAAAATAACATTGTGAAAATCCTATTGAATAAACTAGTCTTCAATAAGATTTCATCAGGTTTTTTTTCACTGAGGGCCTTTTTCTGTTCAAAAATCTAATCCAGATGTTGTAGTTAGTCGTCATGCCTTGTTAGTCTCTTTTCATGTGATGGTTTCCCAGCTTTCTGTTTTGTTTCATAGTCTCAGCACTTTGAGGAGAACTGGTCAGATATTTTTAGAATGTCCCTCAACTTAAATCTGTTCATCTCATATTTCTCATGGTTAAACTGGTCCACACAAATATTTAATCTTTTTTTTCTCAAGAAACTACATGAAACCCCCAGAACTGACTCGAAAGCAGGATACAGCAGGGCTACCCTGTTCATAGTTGACCATGTAAAGGACAACATGATTAACTGGATTAATAGCCTACTAGTTTAAACATTGGTTGAAAGTTTACTATATGGAGGGGATCCCTGGGTGGCTTAGCGGTTTGGCACCTGCATTTGGCCCAGGGCGCGATCCTGGAGTCCCGGAATCGAGTCCCATATCGGGCTCCCGGCATGGAGCCTGCTTCTCCCTCCTCCTGTGTCTCTGCCTCTCTCTCTCTCTCTCAAATAAATAAATAAATAAATAAATCTTTAAAAAAAAAAAAAAGAAAATTTACTATGTGGAAATTTATTTCACAAAAGAAAATAAGACCAATAATATGTTCCAGGTACTGCCTTTTATATACATTTCCTAATTTTATTCTCAAAACAACTTGTGATTTAAGTGTTTATATTATTTTTTCACTATAATTACAGTAATCATCATTGTCTTCATCATCATCATCGTTGTCATCATCATCATCATCATCTTGGAGTTGAGGAAATTTAAGCTCAAGAGAAGTTAAGTTCCCAGTAGCACAACTCATACTGCTGTGGAATGCATTCTTAAGCCTGTGTCTTTCTGATTCCAAAGTCCATACTATTTGGTCATTAAACAATAAAAATGTAGGTCTACTGTAATTTGTTGCCCCTTCTCTGAGAGAAGCCCATGTAAAATATTAGTAAAGGTGTATTCCAGAGATTTTTAATTGAGTCATTCCAGAGGTTGACATTATTGGTGAAAGTTTCTATGAAAAGTTCCTTTCATAGATATTGGTCAAAACATACTCTAAAACAATTCTTCAGTCCCCTGTGTCTTTTTCTCTCTCAGTCTCTCTCTTCCTGTGTCTCTCTGTTTCTCTTATCTCTGTTTTTCTTTTACATACAACAGACACACATGCACACACATGTAAATTATATTATGTGTGTGTGTATATATATATATATATAAGCACCTATCTATAATCTATCTGCAAATGTAATACTGAATATGAGATCTATGAAAAATCATGCTTTCAAAACAAGTATCATTAATTGGTAAAATTTTTTATGTTTCAGTGCCAAGATGATATTAGTCAAAGTCCATTTTTTCACACTTTTAACATGAATTAATAGAAATAGGTATTTTAGGAGTATATTTTAGAAGTTTAATTATCTACAATTTTGACATGGTGTCTCCTAAATCGGATGATCTGCATGGTTACAAACTGTTAAACTAAAACCACTAATGGTTTGTGTTTTAATTTGGATGCATCACATTCTAGTATTGTTCCTGTTGTCTGTTGTTATAACAAAGTGATCTGAATTGAGAGTTATGTATTGTCTATTTCAATAATTCAATATTACAGATAAGTAATCAATATTATGGCTAGATGTCTAGGTTATAATTTCCTTCCTCCTTGATATTCTATGATTATGAAAAAACAAATTGAGCTAAGGATTAATTAAAATAAAATTCTGTAATTGTATTTATTTTGCACATGTGATTATAAGAGAGGAATTGTCCAAGACCTATAGTATACTTTGTGGGTATTATATGTGATTTTATTTCCATTTTTACCAAAGTTAAAGCAAAACTATATCTTTCAATAGAGTAATTAATCAACATGTTGCCATTGAAGAGAGATCGTAATTTAAGGATAGCTAAAAGATTTGGTGATACATTAAACTTTATTTAACCATTATCTGATTTTATGGAGGATATTGCATAGCCTAAGAATGATTAAATGCAAAATGGCCAATATATCTCATGTTATCTATCTTCTAGAGTTAAAATTAATTTAAAAAAAGTAGGTCAATAAAAATGTAGTTCATATAATAAAAAGCCAGCATCACAAGCAAATTATACCTCTCAGTTTGAAAAATGCTGATGGACTATAGACAATAAATTTGTGGAATAATAAATCTTTGAATAGTTATTTTTGATATATCAATGGACTAATTTTTAAGGCTTTCATTTATTGATATCTTTGATGAATGATATCTTGAAAATCTGTTCTACTGATCTTTCTGAAATGCCTTTTTACAAGTTGGAATCAAAAGGAAGACAGCTCATCTATATGACATCTAACTACTTTAAGTACCTCATAAAATCACTTTAGAGGAATATGTTTTGAAACAGAATTCCCCACTATTTTAAATCCTTTCACAGATTCTTAGAATTATGGCCAGCATGTTGGCTCCTTGAGGAATAAGAGGAACTTTAAGTTGAAAGATGTATATATTTAGTTTGTTATCACAAATCATAGTTCAGTTGTCTGTGTTCTGACAACCTGCATTTTGAACTTTGTCTTTCAAACCTGTTATTGGCTTTCTGTGCCAATTTTATGAGGTTTAGTTGAATTTAAATCCTTAAATCTGTTAGGATTCGTGTTTTAATATCTCCCTAGATTTAATTATGTATGGTTAATTAAAAAAATGGCATTTGAAAATCTCTAGATGTGTTAGTCTTTAGTAGTTTATTTATTTAAACTAACAGTTTCTTATACAATGCTTCATTTGATTCTATACTTTTTAGGTTTAAGTATTTTTAGCTTTATACTTCTTTCCTAAAGAAAAATAGTTGACATGAAAGATGGTGTTGCTCACATCTATTGCATGAGATTTATTACCTATTTCAGCCTGAAAATAGAAAAACATGAGAAGTTTTTTTTTTTTTTTAATTTTTATTTTTTTATTCATGAGGGACACACAGAGAGAGAGGCAGAGACACAGGCAGAGGGAAAAGTAGGCTCCATGCAGGGAGCCCAACGTGGGACTCGATCCCGGATCTCCAGGAACAGGCCCTGGGCTGAAGGCAGCGTTAAACAGCTGAGCCGCCGGGCTGCCCGAGCAGTTATTGACATTAGGGAATATATGGATTCTGTGTGGTATAGATAGATTATAAATACTGGTCAGCTTCCTGAGATGTATAAAGAATAGGCCTGTGTATTCTCACTCAGAGGAATGGAAGGAGTTGACAGTCCAAATTTTGCAAAAGTGTACTTATTGTGGTGCCAAAATTCATATTTTAGCTTCTTGACTGTCTTTACTACAGATTGCATAATATTAAAAATTATTACAGTTTTTCTTGTGGCTTTAAATCACAAGATTCTTTAGGCTGGTAGATTTTAGGGGAGAAATCATGTCACTATTTAAAATGTTAGCAGAGATCAAAAGCTTAAATAAATCTGTGAGGACCAGTTAGGTTAAGTATAAGCCTCGAATGGGTGAAAATAATGATTTAGTAGGTCCATTTCATCAAACCACAGATTTTTTTTCTAGTGGTTATTTTAGAAGAATAATTTGAACATGAAGGGAGAACAGTTTGAGCTGGGAGTGCTCAAGAAATATCCAGTAAAATCCAGGGATCCACAACTTCTGAATATGTATTTCTGTATATTACATCCCAACATACACACATCACAATAGGTAACAGCTATAAAAAGCTAATAATGGGATAGACACTATTCTAGATGCTTTACTTGATTATCTCAGTTGGTTAATAAGTATATGAATTAGGGACTATTCTTTTCCTTGTTTTCTGGATGAGAAAATGTAGGTGTAGACAAGGTAAATCACTTACATAAACCGGCACAGGCAGAAGTGTAGAAGTGAGAGGGGCAATTTGGACACTGGTATTTTGATTCTGGAGCCCAAGAGCGTACCCACTGCACAGACTGTCATGCACCTCCTCACAGATATACTCCAAAAAGGGAAAATAAATAAATAAAAATGACATAGGGAATATTTGTGTAGCACGTCATATTTTGCAATTTCACGATCTTAACACATTTAATTATCCCAGCCATCTGCTAAATTCCCTGAAGCTAACTTCATTATCCTGGTTATATAGGCAGGGGAACTGAGGCACAGAATTTTTAAACAAGTTGCTTAAAGCCATATAATAGTTAATCCCAGACCTCAGAAAAAAGAACAAACAAATGGACATCAAAGACCACATTGCAAAATCATGTTTAAAACATATCAAGACTTTTAAAATGTACAGTGGAAGTGTCAGTGTAGCAATGGACTTACAATTTAAAGTGGGTTTTCTACACAGTGCCTTTAGATTCACCTATCTTATTGATTCCTCTGCCTTTTATTGGAAGATGCTATGGAAGAATTAAACATGTACAAGAGTCAAAACTTTTTTTATTTGGAAAAATTGCATAAAACAGAATGTGCTCCTAGCTTATCTCAGATTTGACAGAAAGAACACTTGAAATTGAAAAATAGTGGCCCTTCTAGTTGCCACATGTTCTTCCATTATCCCTGTGCTGCTCTTCAAACTGACTGACTCCTTTCCTCCTTACTGATTTTGCAAATAACTTTTTTCCCTCTTTGTGGAATATGCTTCCATAGTCAACTCTCCTAGCTTCACCTGGCTAATTCCTACCCACAAAGCTTAAATATCACTTTTTTAAAAGAAGTTTTCCCTCTCCAATCAAATTAATGAAGCCCCCTTATTATTAAGGCTTTTAATACCAGGTATTTTTCCCTCTCCATAGCTCTTAGTTATATATTTACTCTGGTGTTCATTTTTTCAGTCTGTTTCCCCATTATTCCCCAATAGGGCAGGGACCATGTTTATGTCACTCAATATTCAGTATCTAGCAGTTAGCACAGAGCATGGCATAGAGCAAACAATCAATTGATATTTACTGACTTAGTAAAATAATTTCGCTTCAGATTTTCTGAGTGTAGGGATTCTTAAACTACAGAATGCTAACAAGATAAGATCAATTTCCCTATTTCCTATTTTACCACCAAGAATTTTTTTTCTTCACCTAAAAAGGAAACAACCTTGAAGTACTAAGGAAAATATAAAATGACTATTTCAAGCATCAATAACCAAGACCATTTCTTGTTTCATAAAGAATTTTCCAAATGAGAGGTCCTCTCCATGTCTTCACTACTGAGAAAGAAATGAGGAGATAAAAGTTTGCTGGAAAAAGTATTTACAGAGAAATATTCACAAAATATTTTGCTTTAAAGACTTCAAAAATGATTTATGTACTAGAATTCACTTAAGGGTATGTGCAAAAGTGTGTAGAGATAAAGATACAGCCAGCAGATATTTCCATCTAGAATGGAAGAGAATATTCATCAAGGCTTTTTTGATAATGACTCTTAGCTTAAGAAAGACTAGAGGAAATCAGAGACCTGGACCTTTCTGGAAAAGGCAGGAAGACTCCAGTTGTGGCTGGGGATTGCTCATTCTCTAGTTAATTTAATGGGTTTTTAGGCTCTGGTCCTGGGGAAGAGCGTGCAAAGGGGCAAAAGGTTAACTACCATTTTGAAAGTACAAAATCAGAAACACAACTTAGAGAATGAAAGAAGAGAAGTTGCAGCAAATGTAAAACTATATAATCCCACCTTTCTTACTTACTGCCCCAAAGAGTATACATCAAGAGACAATCCTCTCCCCAACTCTCAGAATGGGTATGTTGGGCTAAATACAAATGGAGAATATAATCTCTGTGAGGAAAAAGATTTCATCTGTCTGGCTGACTACAAGAACTGTCTTATAGTAATTTTTGGATAAATTTTGGTGGTTGAATTAATAAAACTCTCTTCTCTCACCTGTCCCTGGATTTTGGCATAGTTATCCTCAGTAATGCCAACTGTCCCAAGAACCAAAGTTGTATTCCAGGTAGAAGTTCAGTTAGAGCTGAGATCATCTTTTAACCATATCAAAACCATGAACTTATATTACCGGCATGTAGCTGGTGCTATTAGCAAATATTATATTTAGTAGGTATTGTATTAGGTATTTGATGAATAAGTGGATGGATGGAGAATAAATGAATGAAGGTGAACACTATGGCTATCACAAGGGAAGCCTAGGGCAAACTCTCCACTTTTCCAAGAAGTCTTAATCTAACTATAGCAAAAACAAACTGAGAAGCATGTTCCCCTCTATTCCATACCCAATTATACATGATTATTTAACAGATGAAAACTCCAAACATCTAGCTATATTTAATAGTTAAAAATAATGAGATGTATAGAAAAAAGATGTCTCTGAGAATACATTATTTCACATTTATAAGGTCAGATTTATAGTTGTATTAACAATTAAACTGCTTCATCTCTTTAATTACCTCTAAGTTGTGTTACTCTTTAATTATCTCATTGACTATACATTTTTCTTTTTTTTTTAAGATTTCATTTATTTATTCATGAGAGACACACAGAGAGAGGCAGAGACATAGGCAGAGGGAGAAGCAGGCTCGCTGCAGGAAACCCAATGCAGAACTCGATCCCAGGACCCTGGGATGACAACCTGAGCCAAAGGCAGACACAACCATTGAGCCACCCAGGTGCCCTTAGTGAGGGCACCTGGGTGCCCTTATATATTTTTCTAAAAGAATGTTTCTTAAATTTGGAGAAATTGACCCTTATCACAATTTTGGAACTATGACCATAGATCATCTCCCCAGAAAAAGCATGTATATTCCTTAACAAATTTTTGCTTGCAACCTAAGAACTTTTGCTAAGCACTTGAGGGCTCCTATGTACCCCAAGTTAAGAAACTTTATTATAAGGGGGAAATTTTAACAGTGACTTCATATTTGATGTATTACATATTATGGTTGTTATATATTATTATGATATATGTATTTTTATGTTATAACATATTATTATTATTATGGAATTATGTTTAGATGACATGGTATTTGCTTTAAAATACCCTGTGATGGGGACGCCTGTGTGGCTCAGTGGTTGAGTGCCTGCCTTTGGCTCAGGGCGTGATTCTGGAGTCCTGGGATTGAGTCCCATATCGGGTTACCTACAAGGCTTGCTTCTCCCTCTGCCTGTGTCTCTGCCTCTCTCTCCCTCTCTCTCTCTGTGTATATATTTCATGAATAAATAAATAAAATCTAAAAAAAAAAATCCTGTGATGAGGGTTGGATACATGTTAGCATTGTCCAATAAAAAGTTCTGTTATGACGGAAATGTTCAATTGTTTTGTAGCAATGATAGTCACTTGCCACATGTGACTGTTGATCCCTTGAGATGTGGCTAGTGCACATGAGAATCTGAACTTGTGTACATTTTTTAACTTTAATCAATTAAGAAGTGCAAGTGTTACTGTACTGGACAGTGCAGGAACAGATCAACATAGCTGGGCATCCAGTGATGATGGGAATATGACTATTATTTAAAGTATTTTCTTGATTATATGTTTGGAATGGTTCATGGTAAACCAGTCACTGAAGGACAAGTACTTTTGTGATTCTACTTACACAGGGTATCTAAAATAGTTAAAGTCACAGAAGCAAAGAGTAGAATAGTGATTACTAGAGGCCATGGGTTGGGGAAAATGAGGTGATGTTCAACAGGTAAAATGTTTCAGTTTCACAAGATAAATAAGTTCTAGAGTTGTGCTGTATGACATTGTACCTGTAATTAACAGTACTGTATGGTATACTTAAGAATGTCTTAAAAGGGTAGATCTCCTATTAAACAGTTTTTTAAAGAAACAAAAAATAGTAAGAATTTTCTAAAATGAAAAAATAAGAAAAATTAGGGGAGAGATAATACTTGAATAGACAAAGGAAGAAGAAAAAAATATCTTTAAAACCTAATTCTTTTATGTCCATCCAGAGTTCTCTTTGAAGGATGAGCAGATATTTCTGGAGGTTTGGCAGCCTTTTCTCAAGAGAGGTTGCCAAGAGACTGACACAAGGGGATGCATGGCAAGACTAGAAGGCTCTGGTATCCACAGAGCTACTTGAGTGGAAAATGGAAGGTTGGCCTGTCAAAGTGAAGACTAAGCCTTTATGACTAGATTGTAGGGTGAGTTAAACCAGTGGTTTAGAACTGAGCCATTGGGCTACCACTCCTATTATATATAAGAGACAAAAGCATAACATGTCATAGAAGCCAGAAGGTTGTGAACCAATGAGTAGAATTTATGTCCTTGGAAAACAAGTCATGTGACAATGACTCTGAGAAGGAGTAAGACCCCAGTGAAAGGTGAAGAAGGATGACATTCATTTGCCTAGCAAGGAAATAGAGTGGCTGAGAACAAACAGAAGTATTATTCCTATGGAATCAGTCACTTACAAGACAAAGACTGTGATCCAGACAGAGGATTGTGAAAGTTCAAAGTATGATCAGTAGACACAATGGAGATGAATGGGTTTGTGCTGTGCCTAGAGATAGGGACCTTCAATGTTATGCACCTCAGTCTGAGAATCTAAGTAATTTGGGGAAAGTTTCTGATGAAATACTTCCTTATGCCATTACAACTTATTGTCCAGCTTTCTCAGACTCCCTACAGAGGACAGAACTCTTCCAGGGAGTGGAGGGTATCTGAGCCAGGAGCCCTGATATTTATTCTCATCTGCCAATTGGAAGTTTCTCCTCTTCCCTCTTCTCTGTCCCATATTTTCTCTTCAATGTCTTAGGTGAAGAATGGACTAAAGAAATACTTTTTAAAATCTGTACAGCAAGGCTTAGATTAGATTGACTAAGCAACACTTTAAGGCATGGCAATATCAAAAGGGAAATGAATGGGAAAGCTAACAGGCAGCCGAATAATATATTTTATTAATAATATTGAAGAGATTAAAGTGCATTGAAAATATACTCCATATCCAATGCTGTACTGTGTGTTTATAAATATCATCTCAGTTGATCATATGCCAGATTTATGAAATAGATATTATTCTCATTTAATAGAAAACTGAGGTAATTTTTGGCCTAACTTGCAAAGCTAAAAATGTCAGACAAGATTTCGATCTGAGTGACTACTCCAAAGCTCTTAACCACTTTAGTATACTTTCTTATTTTACATTCAGCTTGGAAACACCTAGAAGGTATTGCCTTACCTTCCCTCTGACCTGCTGTAGGTGTCAGGGGACACATTTTGTTTTATTTTATTTTTGTAAAGAGTACACTGAAGAACTGTTCACCCCCTTCAGAATAAAGCCTGTCTCCTACCACAGGGATGTGGCCTTATCCTCATCCTAAAATCTCAACCAGTCAACTATCTCAGCATTATAGTAAATGAGTCATTCATCTGAATCACCTGTAGACTCTCCCTTTCCTCCCTAGTCCCCTACCCTGGGTGCCTCTCTTGCCTTGTCTAAAGGAGGGCACGGATTCACTTCATATCCTTTTCTTCATCCTAATTATTTTTTTTTTAAGATTTTGTTTATTTACTTGAGAGAGAGAGAGAAAGAGAGAGAGAGAGAATAAGCAGGGGAGGAGGGACAGAGGGAGAAGCAGATTCTCTGCTGAGCAGGAAGCCCAATGCAGAGCTTGATCCCAGGACCCTGGGATCATGATCTGGGCAGAAGGCAGACTCTTAATCAAGTGAGCCACCCAGGGCTCCCATCCTCTTTCTTTATGATAATAATGCTATTGGGGTAGTGTTGTTATTGGTGGTGGCTTCTTCATATATCCAAGGAGCTATACTTAGGATTTGCCAAGAGACCCAATAGTAGATAATATGATCTCCATTTTACGCTTGTAGAAACTGAGGTTCTAAAAATTTAAGTAATCACCCAAGGTCACTCAAATTGATAAATGCAATTGCTGGGATTTGAATTCAGCCTTGCCTGGTTCCAATGCCCACATTTCTTTTACTGAAAAAGGTTAAAGGAGAAATAAGAATATCTACAGGGAGGGTTGAAGATCCCCCTAAATCTGCCATTTGGGTACCAGCCATTTGTCTCTCAACATTTTGTTCTGAAGTTTTGTGGTAGGGCCTTTGAAGTCAGGTAAAGATCTGTTTATTTTTGAACCCATGGAATTTTTGTATCTTCCCTCTGACCCCCTCTTACTCATCTTCACCCTCAATAAAGCCCATTTCTTTTTACCCTTGTAAAAGCATGGCAACAATCTCTTGTCACATTAAGTTGTGTCAATACACAGCCATTTTATTTCTACCTCGTTATAGTCTGTCATTCTGGTTCCATGTGATAAGTACATATTCACCCTCAGTTTTATAGCATTGTGTTGTCTAAAGTTTCTGCATTCCCTAAAGCTTGATTTAATTCAGCTCTAGTCACTCTATTTTCTAATTTTCAAAAGTCAGAATCCTTGTTCACAAGAGCATTGCATGTCCTGAACAAAAAGGTTACTGACTCAGCATTGCTCTTGAAACTTTGCACAGGAAGCTAATTCCCCCCGACAGTCGCAATGCAGCTCAGCTCTTAACTCCCAAAGTCAGAAGTGATTATTTGCAAATGCAATTGGTAAAAAGCTGGTACACTTTGGTTCTAAATAGAATTTGAAGAACATTTGAGCATGTCATTAAGAAAAAGCGAGAAGGGAATTTGTAAAATCCAGAATTTTGATAAGTTACAGTGAAGGTGATATGGCTTTTCATAAAATAATAAAGTTGCTTTCCATTGCTCAGATGATAGTTTATAGTCTCAATTGTAAATTAAGTTCCTGAAAATGTACAATTTTGTGGAAAGAAGTTTGGGATTGTTTGTCATTTTTTATTACAGATTTGCAGAATAAGGCAGACTAGATTACAATAATAATAGATTATTTCAGAGGTCATATTTGATAATGTGTGATTAGCAGAACACTTGCATCAAACTGACTTGGGATGTTCACTGAAGTCAGGTAAAGATCTGTTTATTTTAGAACCCATGGAATTTTTGTATCTTCTGACACTTGTTGATTGATTAATATACAGAATATGTGGTAGGCCTGAAACTAATATAACATTGTATATCAATTATACTTTAATAATAAATAAATATTTCTAGAATCAATCTTAATGAATCGAGATTCTATAGACATGTATCCCCAACTAAAACATTTAAGGACAGAAAAGTCATTTATAAGGTAATTAAATGAGATCAGCTCCACAGATTAGCAGGTATTAAGCTCTCAGTATTTCTTATCTATTACTGTAGTTAATTACATTCTTTGCCTCCCATTTGCACCTTGTCCCTTTCCTCTTTCAGGCTTCTTTCAGTATTTTTTCATATTTACTCTTTAGAAAGAAAGCATTCAGCACTTTCACACTTTGGCATAGATAACTGACAATAATTTCAAGAGTTATCCCTCCTAGGAGCAGCATATACAATTTAACATATATTAAACCCTAAGCTTCATTTCAGCCAAAGGAATGACATGCTAATAGTACAATTTGAGTTGAGTCAGGGAGAGGACATTAATTGGAAGTGGTGCGCAGTGAAGTCTTATTTTAATGGATACTAGAAATAATGTATGAAAATATACTCTATGGTCAGAGGGTATTGACTCATCATCCAAAATACTTTAGCACCTGGAAGGTGAGAACCAATGGAATAGGAATAGAATGAAATTTGAGAATGTGTTATTTGAAATATTTTAATAGAGATCATCTTATAGATATTTTGTTGTTTGGTGTATGAGCATTTTTTGACTCAAATATTTGCAGTATTTACAAATATAAGCAAATGTTCCGGGGGCAAAAAAGGCAAAATCTTTAAAACTTAGAAAATTCAACACACATACACACACAGAGACACTACAAACCCTGAAGTATTATTCTGGGAACATTAAGGACATATGTATGAAGCTCCTTAAAAATTTCACAGTTTGGAAATTAGTATCAAAGCCTGTGTTGTACACTATTTTGTTTTTGCTTTTGTTTTTGCATGTGTTTAGCTTCATTCAACATTTGTATGATATTGCTTAGATAACTATAATGGATTTATGTTTTAAAAAACTCTCTTTCATTGAGTACCAGCTCCTGGAGACCTCACCTTTCTGTTTTATTCATTCTCTGTATGCCCAGCAACTACTTAGGGTAGGTGCATAAAAATGGTTAAGTACATGTTTTGTGAAAGCCTGAAGATATGTTTTATATGTTTATTTTAAAATAACTAATGTTATTCCTAATGTAGTTGAAATCAGAAAGCAAGAGAGTATGGTTTAATGATGAGTAATGACGATGAGGAGATTAAATTTCTAGTCTAGTTGAATGACTTTAAAAAGCCACTTCTCTAGATCATTTTATCTTTAAAATGAGACCATTCAAGTAGCTCTCCTGTAACCTGTGTGAATGGACCCCTCTGCATCTTATGTTCAAAATTCCATCAGAACTCTGGCTTGAATTAAACTCTGACTGATTCTGTATAGTAATTATCAATTTAGCTTCAAATTTTAAATATGTGCTTTTCAAATGTACTACATATTATGTTATTGAGACTTAAAAGTTTGTGGTATTTTATCATTATTGGCTGTACCTTTCAGAGCCATTATAATGAATTTATATCATTTTATTTTTAGCAAAATAGGACTAGTTTAGGAAAATTCCTTTTACTCAGTCTCGGAAATTCTCATAACTGCTTTTCCACTTGTGCATCATAGTAAACATATCACCATGATTGATTGCTATTAGCGTAAAGACAGAAATGGTACCAGTTGGTGAAAACATGTGTTTCCTCCCAGAACTGTAAAAATATCATATGACCTTAATTCATGAAGTCTTGCCATTAGCTTGTTCTAAGGGCTAGTGTCAGTTCATTGGGAATATATTTAATTATAGATATTGTAGGAAGTTAAGATATATGTAGAAATAATAGCTTCTTCCCTCATGAGGTTTGTATTTCAGTATAATTAAGATTGAATATTTTTACTTCCATATTTATCAATAACAACTTTTATTGAACATTCACTATGTATTACCTAGTTACATAATTTAGTTTATGTAAGTCATGCAACGAGCTTCTATTAGCTGTGATTATTCTTCCCTTTTACAGATGAGAAAACAGCTTCCAAAAGATTAAATAAGTTTTGCAAAGGCATGAAGCTAGTAAGCCTGTTTTCTTAAATACTTAGTTTCATAGTTCTCAAAGTTTTCGATCTCAAAGAAATTGAGTAGAAAAATTGAAATTGGAATCCTCAGAGGGAAATTCTCTCTCTCTCTCTCTCTCTCTCTCTCTCTCTCTCTCTTTTAATGTCTGCAAAACTTGACGGGATGAGCACTGGGTGTTTTTCTGTATGTTGGTAAATTAAACACCAATAAAAAAAAAAAAAGAAAAAAAAAAAAGGAGTTTTTATTATAGCACAGAGACAGGATCTATGAGTAGAAAGAGCAGCATTTGTGATTGTGAGGAAGGACTGAGTAGATACTTTTAGGTACTAGGGGGAAGGGTAGAGATAATGTAAGTCACTAAGGGATTTTTGCATGTTAAAAAAGAGTAATAGGATCCTGGAGGTCTGGCTATTGTCCAGATAAGGTTGCTCTTAGGCTCTAGCAAAACATTATCATTAAGGCAGCCCTGAGTTTCTTGAGGAATGTCACACTTTGCAAGTCTAAGGTATTTATCAGTGGGCTGCACGTGGTAAAGAGATTTACTTTTAGCTACATTTTTCTTGCATTTGTTCTCCTCATCTATAATCACTCATGAAATTAAGCCCCTCTAATTTTCAAGGTCAAATGCCTGGAGATTTCTCTTCTCCTTGTAGTTTCTCAGTGCACTGGTCTGCCTCTTGTCCCTCCCTCTGGTGGTTGGACCTATGGAGTCTAGGTTCCCAGAGTCCTCACCATTCCTACCCTCTTCAGTAGGGCCTCTTCTTTACATTTAGTTGTGGAGTCTGTTTTGCCAGGCGTTGGGTCCCTTTCTGGACTGGTTGCTCCAGAGCACATGTTACTTTGTTGTTTCCATGGGAGGAGACTCGTTCATGGTCCCAAGACTGAAATGGTAACTGGCTTTCCTATCTAAACAGCATTGTTTTTGGTGGTTAAATACTCAGTATTAAGTCTAATACCATATTCAGAGAACTTATGAGTTCAAAGAGATTTTGTGAGCTGATCTGCAAATGTAGCCAGTCTTGGTATAGGAAAGTATGTACAGCTACCAAATAACTGGTTTATAAATGTAATAAGGGCTTTCTGATATGAGAAAAATAAGTGTGGAACTCCCTGAGTGCCTAGACCACACAAACTTAGCTAAAACTAGTTATTTAATGATACATTGAACATTTATCTTGAGACATTGTGTAAATTACTTTCTACTTTAAAGTAGCCTTTGCTATCAGAACACGTGCAGTCAGAACAATTCTTGTTCCTTTCTTATTAGGAAGCATGGACAACTCCATTTTGTTTTGTTTTGGTTTTTTTACAGATTTCAGATAGCTAATAGCAGAGAAATCTTTATCAAGTAGAAGGATTTTAATTGCATTTATTCCTGAATATATGTTTTTCTCAGTAATGTAAGTTTAATCTCTCAGTAATGATATTATGTATTTTATTTTTCCCTCAGTAAACATTCTCTGTAAAAACAAAAAACTTCAGAGACTTATCACTAATTCCTGAAGAGGAGCCAAGATTAATATCCTTAGAGAACAAATTTGAGATATGGAGGCCCTTTTCTCCTATTGCAGTTTTCCTTAATGCTGGTGGGTACCAAGGCTTATTCCATAACCCCAGACCCTTTAGACATTCAGAACTCAAAAAACGATGTTTATGCCTGTGCACATATTTTAAAGATCATTTACCAAAATTTCAAAGCTTGACAATTATGACTTACAATGGAACAACAACAACACCTGTGTTTTAGATATGGAAGAGAAATAGTCACAATAAAATGTCTGTTATTTTAGGTGAAGCTTTAAATGTTAGCACCAGCACAAGTATATTTAAGTAACCTGACACAGTTGCCCTAGGTTTCACCCTCCTTTTTTTTTTTAAGATTTTATTTATTTATTCATGAGAGAGAGGAGGAAGAGACACAGGCAGAGGAAGAAGCAGGCTCCATGCAGGGAACCTGGCATGGGACTCTATCCCAGGTCTCCAGGATCAGGCCCTGGGCTAAAGGCAGCTCTAAACCACTGAGCCACCCGGGCTGTCCTCACCTCTACTTTTTATTGCTTTGTCGGTTTGTTTTGTTTTTTTTTTTCCTCCTTTCCTTCCTCCTTATTTATAATTTTCTAAAATTACATAAACTCTCCTTACTTATATATACCAAGGCTACCTTTTTAAACATTTTAAAGTGTGCAGTAAATATTTTCCCTCCACATTTATCACATGACCTGCTTGCCTTGCCATTTGCAATGAAATTGACCATGATTATAGCAGCAATTAAAATGCATTGCAGGAAATGGGATATATAGCAGTTTATAATGCTTGTTTTAAAGAGCATTCTAGATATTGATAATATCCCTCTTATTGACAAATGTTAGGACAGAAAGTATTATGTTTTACCACAGATATGTTACATTTAGTTATAAATTTATATTTAATTAACCCATTTGTTATTTCCCTATAGAATCAATAATACCAAAAGTATTCTTAAATAAACAGCAGATAGACCACAAGTTTAAGGATTTCTGCAAATTTTACCCCCTAGGTAACCTTTGAATATCTTCTTTTATTCTGGTTCTAAACTACTTACAACTTAGGAAAGAGTCATTCTTTCTCATCTTTTTATATGTGGACTTGATTTCCCACATTTACCTATGTTGGACCTTATTAGCCATGTCAGGTGTTTACAGAGTTTAAATTCATCGATATCCTAGAATTCTTTTGGCACCTTGGCTGGTTCAAGTCCAATTATCTTCATATATGGAAAGCCATCTTCATAGATGGCTCTACCACCATCATCTCTGCTATTAGCATAAACTAGGGTTACCTCTATTAGTTCATCGCTCGTATCTAAAGGAGGCTTCCCCCTCACTTTTATTTCCTATTTCTGCTGTGAAGATGTATGGGAATATGTCTTTGTGATACCCAATAAATGACTTTAAATAATTAAACTTTATTAAACTTTTCTTTTTAAATGATGAATGGAGGCCTGCCTAAATGACTAAATCCTGTAAATGTGATAGAGGAGGGAAAAAGATGCATATTTTTTATCTAAGGAGATATTTCATCTTGACTATGTATTAAGTAGAAACTTCAACAAAAGATTGCAGTATCCAGTAATATGGTCAATGTCAGAACCTTAAAAATGATTGATTATATTTTCCATTGATAAGCCAAAAATAGTAGGATTTTTTTTTTCTGGTTAGAAAGAATTATTCTAATCATCATTGAGTATTTTTAAATGCTGAGATGTTTAAGGACATTATCTTATTTAAATTTCGCAATGCCCTTGTGTTGCCCCTGTTTTACATATGAGAAAACTGAGATTTAAAGGTTTTTTTAGATTTTATTTATTTATTTGAGAAAGAGCATGAGAGAGAGAGAGAGAGAATGAGAATTAGCGAGTGGAGAGTTAGAGGGAAAGAAAAACACAGACTCTGCTGAGCAGGGAACCTGATGCAGGACTCAAACCCAGGACTCTCGGATCATGACTGTAGCCAAAGGCAGACACTTAACTGAGTCACCCAGGTACCCAGATTTAAAGAATTTAAGTAAAAATTTTCCTAGCCCCACAGCAAGAATTGATAGGATCACATGGGAAACCAAGTCTGTTTGACACAAAACCCCTCACCTTTGTCCTTGGTATAATATTGTTTTCCCAGGAGCCATTTTCAGTTATAGAATAATGAGTATTATCATCTATTCAAAGAATCACAAAGACAAATTGCTATGGAATTAGATGGGCAATACCCATGAGTGAAGCAGGCAGTTGCGAAGGCTACATCATATGCCATTTCTAAAGCAAGGAAGCATTCCTGCCTCACTTGAACTCCAGCTGATGACTTCTAAGAGGGAATAACAAGCCACTGTTGTTGGATCTTCTTATTTTTCAAGAGAAACTAGACAACTTTTATATGAAATTATTTTTAAAGCAATATTTGTTTATTGTAATATTTATTCCCCTGGCTAACTCCTAAAGATTTAAACTTGATCTCTTCCTTCTTGGTGTTTGAAGTCATTGGTTTGATAAAGAGTTATTGGATACTGGCTGTGGACTATGATTTATGCTAGTATCTGAGAACTAGTTCAACTCATGCATTCAAGTAGCTTCCTGAATAATGAAGGATGTGAAAAGCAAATAATCAGCTTTTAAATCTCTGTTTTGTGTTTCATACAGAGCTAGAGACGTAAGGAATAGTAAGACACACAAAATATGGCTTTTGTCTACCAGGAGTATTCATTTGTTTATCTATTGACCAAATCTTTTAAGTGTTCAATATGTGCTATGCACTGTCCTCAGCACTGGAATTAAGAAATTAAAAAAGAAATTTAAAAAAAGGAAGAAGGTAAAGTAAGTGCAAAGGCCCTGGGGAAGCCAGTTTGAAGGTTCTTGCTGATAGCTCAGAGAAAACCTTTGATACCTTGGACAGGGTAGGATTTATGAGAAATGATTAAACTTACCAGTAGTATATGTTGATAGCTGTTCCAGGAAAGAAGTCAAGGATGACTTAGCAATTAGAAGAATGGAGGTTTCATTTACTGAGGTGGATACTTCTATGTGAGGAGGAACAGGCTTGTTGTAGAAATCAAGATTTCTGTTTTGAAAATGTTAAATTTGAGGTGTCTCTTTACATTCAAGTCCGGATGAAATGTCAAGAAGGCACTTGGATCAGAAGGGAAGAATAAACTAGAGATGGCAACATTAAAAACGGAGAGAGAAACACACATTCATGTGAGTGGCACAGACTTTAAGAGCTATAGGTGATCAAAGAATGAAAGAAAAAAAAAAGAATGAAAGACTTGTGATCTGAAAAATCTGCAGACTGCTTAGTAAAGAGATGGACCATGGAGGAGTAGAAGTTGTAGAATAAATGTAGCTTGAAGCAGCAAAGCTCTGGCATGTGTGGAGGCTAAAGATGATAATAAAATGAGAAAGAATTACAATAGTTAAGTACCCTAACTTCTTTGCCCAGGACAGTTCTGAAACTTTTGACACAGGATTCAATTTCAAAGATGACTTGTTGAAGAGAAAGAGATGCCATGTTGTAGAAGTGGAAAAGATTAGTACACAATGGCTGATAAAATGTGTTCCAGGAGTGGAACAATGAGTGAAAGGTAAATTTTTTAAATGAAGTTTTCATTGAGTGTGACCTCCAAAAGGAACACAGTTCCCAAATTAATGAAAGTACCAGCACTGTTAACTATACCCTTCATACTGTATTTTTCTTCATTTTATGAGTGTACTGAGGTTGAGTCTCTTGAAATGTATTGGTTATTGAAAAGCTTTTATAAATCACAAAATCAGTGGGAATCTGTGGGGGAAATTTAGTCCAGAAAGGCAGAACTTGTCTGACTGATATCTCTCTTGTGTATGAGATAAGAAGGGACTGTTACTTGGGTCTTTTTTTTTTAAGATTTTATTTATTTATTCATGAGAGACACACAGAAAGAGAGAGAGAGGCAGAGACATATGCAGATGGAGAAGCAGACTCTCCACAAGGAGCCCGATGTGGGACTCGATTCCAGCAACCTGGGAACATGCCCTGGGCCAAAGGCAGATGCTCAACCACTGAGCCACCTAGGTGTCCCTACTTGGGTCTTTTTTATGATAATTTACCCATAGTTATTATACTTGGATGCCCATGGAATGTCCTTATTTAACACATATTTGCATATGGAATTCCAATTTGTATTGGAATTTCCAAGAAGGAAAACAGAGTAAGGCATCTGCCTAAAGAGGTGTGTTAGTTTGGAATATTGATGCCCCTAGCACTTCACAGTTTTGATTTTCCCCATAAATAAGTATTCTGTGTTAGTGCTTTCTTTTTAAAGAGGCTAGGGCTGCTCATTCCCTGCATGGGGGAAGCTTGTTCCAATGGTTTTAATGTAGTAGAATTTAGTGCATGCAGCATAGCAGAGTGGAGCATAGGATGTGGGAACCACACTGACCTGGTATAGATCTCACCTCTACCACTGCTTGTATGTTCTTGTAATTGTCTCATCTGTTAAAAGGCGATTGCAATACCTAAAAAGAATTTACATGGATTTTAAATGAGTGAATGAATCATGCAAAAAGATTAGGACAGTATCTGCAACAGAGTAAGCATTCAATAAATATTAAGCACTTCTATAATTATGAATACTATCTACATTTTGTTGATGTAGGGAAGGCAGGTCCATGAATGATTTCTTACAATGAAGAGAAGTATCTAAAAAGAGGGAGCCATGAGGATTATTACACTTTAGTGGATATTAAGTTATTCTCACTCTAAGGGCACATGTAAATGTTTCCCATACTTAAGAACATATTTTAGAAATGGCCCAGAATAGGAGATACAATCTCAAATACCTGTGAAAGTTAAGGAAGTAAAGAAAGTAAGTGGAGATGACCATGCATACAACAAAAGGGAGATGGAGGCTATGGAGAATTAGAAGGGTATATTGCCCTCTCCCCAGGAGAGGGCAGACAGTATCAGCCTCCGACTTTTGTGGCCATGCAAGACTGTCTTATGCAGAAGTGCAGTCCCACCAGAGCCACATTCTCTGATTTTTCAAAAAGAATTTTCAAAATCATTTATATGAAATTAAAACATAAACCATTTGGCAAGTGATTTTTTAAAATATATTAAATCACCGAGGGTGATCCAAAACAATACATCTACAGATCAGATTTGATCTGTCACTTCTGGGTAAAATGGCAGTAGCACATGTTCCACAGATAGAAATAACTTAATCAATTAGCTAATGACTGAATTCATCTCATTACAAAAAAAATTTTTTATGAACTTTGTATTTGGTTTTCATTTAGGTCAAACAATAGGACTTTTGGAAACTTTTCCTATCCTTAGACTCAGCATCGATATATAAAGTTCCTCTCTTTCAAAAATCCCATTTAAAAACTGTTACTTGATCTTCCCCTTGTCCTTGACAGCCAGCTCTGGAATAAGGCTCTGCTGCGTAGGCTGATTGTGGTTCTATTGCACATCATCCCATCAGCGCTTTCTTTTCATAGAAAAAAACCAATGGGCATTTTAAATTTCTAGTCCACAGGATGCATTAAAGGCTATTAAAAGAGCTAGATTGTGCCTTGTCTTCTCTTTAAATACATATTTTAGAAATCTAGATGTGGCCCAAGATAGATAGATAATAGATATTGTTATTATAAGACAATTCATGTATTTAGGTAGATAATAGATATTGTTATTATAAGACAATTCATGTATTTAAATAAATGGTCATTAATTTTACTTTTTTTTTTTTAACTTTGAGGTCACTGTATAAGTGTACTTCCAAGAAAGTTTCTGCCCAGATTATGACTAAGAAACAAAGAATTATATTATGGAAATTGGTTCTTGTCAGAGAGAGCAATGGAAATAAGAATATGGCTTAACACACCTTTGCTACTCTGGCCAGCATTTTGAACTAAAAAGAGGAAGAGGTGAGAAGTGTAGGACTATTTACCTCAGAACTATAAATAATAACAACATATTGCTACATGATTTTTCTGAAAACAAGGTTAGAAACAATATTTCTTGCTCTTGGAAATCTGTAGCACAGTAGATACTGACTTTCCCAAAGGCTGAAGTCTTCTATTTCTTATTCACATCAGTGGCTCTTCCACCAACCTGGTCACCAAGTGATATCTTTTTTTTTTTTTTTTTGAACATTTTATTTTATTTATTCATGAGAGGCACAGAGAGAGAGAGAGAGAGAGAGAGAGAGTGGCAGAGACACAGGCAGACAGAGAAGCAGGCTCCATGCAGGGAGCCCTGTGGGACTCAATCCCAGGTCTCCAGGATCAGGCCCAGTCCAAAGGTGGCACTAAACCACTGGGCCACCGGGGCTGCCCCAAAGTGACATCTTTAAAGACCATGTGGTTACTCTTCCAAGCTAGATTTTCCAGTGGTTAATAAAGGTTGCTGCTGCTTCTTGACTTTAGTTTTGTTATTACCTTCCTGGCATGATGATTCTTAAAGTGTGTGGACTACTAAATCGTTATTTATAAGTAGCAAAAGATTTAATTCTCTGGCTAAAAGACTCTGAGTGCCTGGGTCTTGCGAAAACACCAAACTGAATGCTGAAGGAGATAAAAAGGAAAGCAGATTTTTTTGGATGATCCACAGTCAACAGGAAGTTATACAACACAATTTCCTCTAGGCAAAATGACAGATTTACAGAGTTTGGCTCCAAAGGTTTCTGGCACATTTTGACAAATGGAGATGGTAGATCTGTTCACATTCCTCTTTCTAGATAGGCTATCCCAAGTCACATATTCTTCTAAAATTATTTTCAGCTCTGTTTCCACACAGCTAGGTCTCTCAAAACCAAAGCTAAGTTCAGATTTATCAGCACTGTGATTGATAGATTGAGCTAACCTACCTACTGTTTAACAAAAGGACAAGACACCAGATAACGCTTGCTCTAACACTGTATTTTTCCTTTGTAGTAAATCATTCATACATATAGCCATAAAAGTACATATGATCTTGTATGCCATCTGGTATTTTATTTTTCCTCTTCATTTTTGAAAAGGAAAAATCTTCTTGACAAGAATGGACTCCAGTGCCATGTACTACTAAAATAAGTCTTGCCATGTACAACAAAAATAAGTCTCATCTTCATCTTTCTTCTTAATTATTAGCCTTAAGATTCTTAGTACTGCTGAGTACTTTGTTACATGGAGTTTTAGCTATCACTGAGTTGATGGGTAAAAACTTACTGGATGATTCTAGACATAAGTTGGCAAGCAGAAACAGCTTAATTTATTATAAAAGAGGAAATCTGAAAACACCAGTCAGAGAAAATTATTTGACATCACTAATTACCTTCTCAAGTTAGGTGCACTGTAAGTAAGCTACCATTTAATATTAAACTGAAGAAAGACAAATAAGAAGACAAAATGTACTGAAGAATATTTTTTAAAGGTTCTAAATCAACATTAACATGATTGAATTCTAGTTACTGGAGAATAGAACAGACTTATAATGAAAATTCTGTATGTAGCCTGGCAAATCCATTCCCAATGACAGAAAGAAACTTTTTACCCCAAGTATATCAACTCTTTAATTTCTTTTTTTCCCATTAAAGAGATATAATTGACATATAACTTTGTACTACTTAAAGTGTACAACATGATTTGATATATATATAAAATATATATACCAAATGATTACCATAATTTTAGTTAGCATCCCTCATCTTATATAGTTATATTATTTTGTGATAAAATCTTTTAAGATCCACTGTCTTAGCAAGTTTCAAATATATACTACAGTATTATTAACTATAGTCACCACGTTCTACATCACATCCCCAAGTTATTCATCTTGTAACTGGAAATTTGTACCTTTCGACCCTCTTAACCCAGTTCCCCACTCCCAACCACCCATTTCTGGCAACCACCAATCTGTTCTTGGTTCATCACTCTGCTCCCTGAGTTCAGACTTTTTAGACTCTACATGTAAGTGAGACCATGCAGAATTTGTCTTTCTCTGCCAGTATGATCTTATGATCTTTTATTATATTCTCTCTCTCAATTTCTCTCTCTCACAGATAAAAAGGCAGGAAGAAATCTCATTTTCCCCCATCATAAATTAGGTTTTTATTGCATGTTATTTCAATGATCAGACTAAATCATTTATTCTTTCCAGTTTAAAGGAAAAGTTCAAATTGGTCTCGTATAAATATTATCTTTATAAAAGAAGGGGAGGTTTTCACTCATGGATATGAGAAATCTGTACTACCTGTGCATATTTTAATGCATATTCTTATCTGTATTGTTTAAAAATAGAACTGCTATTTGAAATATTATTTTTAGGGAAAAAAATGTTGCTCTTAAAACACCTTAATTGAGAAAAATTCAATGGTCTCTCAGCAGGAGCTGCCAGTTTCCCTGCAGGAAATCTATTCACAGCATAGATTTGGGTGTGCTAATATGTTCACAGCCACAGAAGAGAAACTGGGAATTTTATCAGGTTTTCTTAGGCAAGTTGTTCTAATAATAAAACTAAAGAAATCTGAAGGCAGTCATCCCCAGGGTTAGAAGTTGCCAGATGTAGACCTGCAGATCCACCAGGGCCCATAGGCATTATTTAGTTGTTAGTGTTTATAATTGGGTTGATTTCTGCATTCTCTAGAAAAGAGATCTGAGGACATTGATTCTGTCATAAAAATAAAAAAGTGCTATACAGGATCCTACATTTTACTTCCAAACACATTTCTAAACATGGAAACTTTACCACAAGAAAAGATGGAATAAACAGCCATTTATCAATTCCAGAACTTGGAAGACATAGCTAGAATGATACCTCACTCTTTCTACTTAATTTCTAATAGGTTCTACAAGTTCTCCATCAAAATGTCTCCTAGCTTCTTCTCTTGTCCACTCGACAAATACTTCTCTAGTCTAACCTCTTACCATGTCTTGCTTGAATCACTAGAGCTTCTTATACAGACACTGAAACATGAAATGCCTCGCCTAAAACCAGGTGGAATGTGAAAATAAGTCAGTCGGACTGAGTAGGAAGAGTATACAACATTTATAGCAGGTAGCTTCTACTTAACTTCAGAAGATTGCCAGATAGCAATCTGGTTTTTAGGTTTTTTTTTTTCCTCCCAAGATAAATTAGAAATCTGCCATTTCTTAAGTGTTAACCATAGGTAATATCTACAGGCCAAGCTAAATCTGAAGATCCATGTTTGGCAGCTTCTGACACCACAGCTCCCTGCTTTTAGGCTTTTCTATCTTCCATTTTTATTTCTAAAACATTGCTAGATTGTTTATCTGCCATGCCTTCCTTTATACTTTGTTGCTCAAGAACATAAGACAATTCCCATGGCCGACAATATCAAACCAGAATTGCTCTTCCAGCACTCAAAATCTTAAGTGTCCAATTTTGATTTAAAAAATTATTTGAGGGCACCTGGATGGCTCAGTCGATTAAGCATCTGACTCTTGATTTTGGCTCAGGTCATGATCTCAGGGTTGTGAGATAAAGCTCCACATTGGGCCCTGTGCTGGGCATGGAGCCTGCTTAAGATTCACTCGCTCCTTCTCCCTCTGCCCCTCCTCCCATATCTAAAAATTAAAACAAATGAAATAAAATAAAATAACTTGAGATTTGTCCAATAAGTGATGGAGAACCCATCAAATTTTTTCAGATAAGAAGTGATAGGGTCATTATTGCATGTAGGTAATTTACTTATGAGCTATGGAGGATGGCTTTCAGATTTTTTTTTTAAGGTAAACCATCCAAGCAGTTTTTATTCATTAATATTCATAAATACACACAGCAGCTTCATTAGAGATTTCAATTTTCCTCTTTAGTTTGAATGTGGAGTATTAGGAGAGCCTTTTGCATGTCAAGGTACAGGAATCAAAGTTCACCCCTGCACTGCTACCTACATTTACCTGCTAGAAGTAAAAAGTAGTTAAGTGGAAATGATTATCATATATATTTTCTCTCTTCCTTTGAATGTACACAATGTAACAAGAGTGACAGACCTGAAATTACAATCACCAAACAAACCCAAGATAGTTGTTGTCCATAACACTGTTATGACATAGGATTGAGAATTAATTTTATCAGCACAGTCAATGCATCTCCAGTTTAGGCAAGAAAAAAAAAATTGAACTGATAGATTGGGAAGTTCAGGAGGAGTAGAAAATCAGATATAGTTAGAAAAGTATCCATAAACTTTGAGAAATAAAAGTAGTTTAGTTAGCAGAATTATCAGTAATGGGAAAAGGTTTCAGCAGCAGTTTCAGAGATGATGGAGCTGACTGCTTTTTCTGCCATCTGGTAATTTTTTCATTTAAAAGACAACTCATTTCACTTACTTGGTGCAAGGCATTGTGATATTAATGCTTTTATATTTCACTTGCATTTTCTCATCTAAAATTTGTAGTAGCCATGTGAGATAGGAAATGTATAGTATGATCCCCATTTTGTTTCTAAGGAAGGCCTCACTAAGAGAGATTGTAGTTTATCAAAGCCACGGGTTTAATCAGCAGTTCAATTTGAAGTTTTCCAAATCTTAGTCTAATAAAAAGCATTACTTCATCATATCTATAAGGGCAGATGCTTTGAGCACCATAGGCATATACTGTATTTGTTATCACATCCCCTAATCGGTAATACGCAACACAGTGGCCAGAGATCTTTAACCAAATCACTGGCTTATACGTGACCATTCATGGTCACTTTAACTGACTTTCCTGCAGTTAATTCCATGAAAGTATTAGTACTTTGTGGAAAAGTTTGCCAACTATTTCTCCCTTTCCAACGATTTTTTTTCCTCTGTATTTTGACTTTTAAATATTTTAGGACATGGAAATATGTGTGGGGGAAGGTTGCGCATGTGAAAATTGGGTCATAAGTTAAATAGGATATTTGTATGAAATGAGGTCACAAAGTTAAAACACAATTTGGAGGTGAAGAGCTTAGACTTTCCCGTGCACATTAGACAGTAGATTTGGGATTTCTACCTCAGGTATACTGTATGCAGTGAAATGAATCTCTGCTGAGTTGCCTGACTACAAATGGACTATGAAGTTTCATTCCAGATGAATCTTGAAAATTTCCTATTAAAATGCCTACTTATCTTTGGTGGAGACATTTAATCCTGTGAAATTCTGTTATTTCCTAGTGTTAATGTTTTGGAGCTAAACTTGGTCTTTGCATGTATATGTGATTCCCACTGAACTTTGAAACATACTGTAACATTTTCTGACACTCAAAGTGACATTTCTTGGGGTGTTTTGAAGATAGGGGCTAATTAGGCTTTAAAATTTATGCATCTGAGAAAGACATCACCTATCATAAATGCATGTATGCATATGAATTGTAGTATAAGTAGAAACTGGGGGAGGGGTGGGATTGAATTAAATGCAACAACAACAACAAAAAAAAACAAATTCCAAGTGGAGAGGACTGAAATAAGATGATAATTCCTAGTCACTGCTTTTGAAAAGAAAAAAAAAAATGTTAACTCATAGTATTTCAGTAAATTCCAAATACATAATTGGTTATTTTTTAACATTTTGAGTTTTCAAGAACAAAAATGATATCTAACATTGATTGAACCCTTAACATGTACCAGACCTCATGCTGATCATTTTCATATGGATAATCTCAATATGTCTTCACAACAACCCCATGTGTGAATTCAGTTACAGTATTTAGATCTGTTTTTTAATTCATATACAGAAAATTGCACTCATGCTTCAATTTGAAATTTATAAAAATTCTACATCATGAAATTAAAAAATTCAAGAATTGAGAACTTAATATGGACAACTGATATCAAGAGATTCCTCTTCAGATTCTTGAAAGATTAACACATTAGAAAATATGTTTATTATTTTTCATGGACTTTTCCCCTTTTCAGTGGAACATGTCTTAGGACAATGTCTGAATTTCTAAAAGGGTACTTCAAACAATATTTTGCTAATCTTTATCAACAACAGAGTGGATAATAACCAATTTGTCCTAGTAACCATGCCCTGATTTTTCTATTAAAAATGGGACACCATTCATTCATCTATGTATGCATACATTTTTCCAGTTAAGAATTAACTGATCACTCACCATGTGCTAAGTAGAACAATGATGAATTTTATTCTTACTCTTAAGGTACCCAGATGACTGGCATCTGAATAGAAATTTTTCTTTGGTTAAATTAGATCTCTTCTGATTTTGCTCAGATAATGTCAAATGATTGGTTCTAAATTTATAGTCCTTTGTGCACATTTACTTGAATGAGATTCAAGTATCCAAATGTAGAGAACAATCACTTGCCTATTTCATAGCTAAGAGCAATGGAAACATAGAAACCCTTGGATGATGGAGAGATAATAGATATTCTTTGGTCATTGCTTCATCAGCAGCATTCTGCCTTGGAGCTAACTGTGCCAGTCATATTTTTCATTTTAAATGCAGTTTTGAAAGAGATTCCCTTTTTGTGACTGTCATTTCCTTTCGAAATGGTTTATTGTATTCTTTAGAATCTAGGTTACTTTTTATAACATTGAATCTCTGGGGAGTTGGGCAGAACAAAATGCTCCCTGACATAAAAGTGCCAGCTTAGCTGGCTTTACAGAACTCATTCTAGAGAAGTTGTGAACTTTTAATGCCAATTCGTTGAACACCTGAAGTACCTAATACCTGCTAAGTGAAGGCAGAAGGCCCACCTAAGCATTATCCCGGCTCTAAGAAGTGTCCCAAGGTGTATAACATAGATTCCAGAGACAGAAAGAGAATCATTCACAAATTCCACTTTGCCACAACAATAAAAATGGAATAACATCATTAATCCTCAACATCTTCATTACACTGCTATATCAGAGGCTCATGTGCATTTTGAGCCTTCTCCTTTTAAGAGAAAAAGGAGAGAAAATGCAAAGTACAATGAATGAGAAAACACTTTGGAGCTAGACAGGCAAAGGATAGAATCCTGGTTCTACTACTGACTAATTGATTGGAGCAGGTATCAACCTCTCCGTATTCCTAATTCTTCATCTGTAAAATTGTGATGATAATAATATTGAAAGTCCATAAAATGCCTAGTTATTAAAAATGCCTCTAAGTTATTAAAACATGGTAGCAGCAGCAACAATGAAGTTTTAGATTAATGAGGTCATATTATGTGTAATATAAGTGATTCATTCACATAACACTACTATGTTAAAAAGTATTACAGAAAATAAGCCAAACAGAGGAATGAAGTAATAGTCAAACAAATTGAAATACTTCATTACAATGTCAGATTTTATTTTCAACTTATTCAGGTTGGGGAGGACTTAATATGGGTTTGAGAGATTGAGTCATCCTGTAAGAAGCCATCTAATCTGGTCCTTACTAAAAACTTAGTAGATGAGAAAAACACTTGTTGGCTCTGCCTTTTTTCCTCCATGTAAGTAAGATATATTTTAGAACCAGGCAATGCTGGGAATATGAATCTTGGCTTTCTAATCTTAAATCTGTGGTCAAGAGCATTGGCTTGGACTTCCTACTAACACTCCTTAACGAATAGTTTCCCTCTATCTATCGCTCTGAGCTTCTCTTAGCATCAGTAATTTGTCTTAAACATCTAAACCCTTCTTGATCTGAAAAAGTATACATTTGTGAGAATTACTATAGACCTGAAGAATCCATGGGAGTAACGGTGGGTTGTAAAAGCATCTTTCAATAAAGAAGGTTTTCTTGATCAAAGCATGTTTTTAAAAAATACTTTTTAAATTATTCTGGGCAAGTGATTGTATCCTATGGAATAAATGTTCTTTCTAGGACTTTATACATTAAACAGAATGGTATTTCTTACAGATTTACTACACTTTTACTATCAAACTTGAGAACTGTATTAAAGGAAGAAACACATATAACAAATAGACTTTTTTCTCCTGTGGGGCAAGAAGATAAGTGCCTAATTATCAGTCCAGCCAACAGGATCTAAAATAAATATTTAAGGCAAATCTGTGTCAAAAATTATTTTTCTCTCATCTTGAGGTATTCTGTAAGTGTATCTATATAAAAAATTATAACCAAATATGAAACAGGTAGATGGAGTAAATAAATTTCAAGGTCCCTTTATATCCAAAATTTTATGTTTAAACATTCATTCGGTATATAAATATTTTGGAATGTTGCCATTTTTAAATTCACCATAAAGAATTCAGTGCCATTCATTCTGTTTTTATTAAGTACCTATTATGTCCCAGGCACTGTTCCAGCAATTGGGATAATACAGTAAACAAAACAAGGAAGAAAAGAAACCAAAAACTATGTCATACAAAGTCTCTATTTAGTTATCATACTGTCCAGATTATTTTACTTTAACACATAAGTTTTGAGGAAAGCCTTACAGAGAGTTAAAAATACAATTATTGGGGTGCCTGGATGGCTCGGTGGTTGAACATTTGCCTTTTGTTCAGGTCATAATCCCAGAGTCCTGGGATCAAGTCCCACATCGGGCTCCCCAGAGGGAGCCTGCTTCTCTCTCTGCCTATGTCTCTGTCTCTCTCTTTCATGAATAAATAAATAAAATCTTAAAAAAATAAAATTATTATCAATAATATAAGTGTATATATATACACATGTATTTTTCCTATCTAGATTTATACATATGCAGATAATAATAAAGGAATCATTATTTTTGTGTATTCCTATTCAGTATACATACATGAAAACTGAAGTGTGCACTATAAATAATATAACCGGATAAACGTTATCTCAGGATTACACACTTACAGAATGAATGTTTAATGTATTATATATATTTTTAAGTATGTGATTTTTATCACTTGAACAACTTGATTAAAATGTGAAGCAGAGAAAAATAAGTTTTGCTAAGATAGTATAACATTATTCTCCTTCAATTACTAAAACAAAACAGAAAGAACAAATAAACAAGTCATAGATCATTTACAAATAAGGGAAGATGATTTTAAGAGCCTAGATTTTATTCCTAATATTCCATCTTGTCTTATTTTTAAATATAGTTTGTCACTTTTCATATAAAGGAAGAAAGATTACTACTTATTAGTTCAAAGCTTCCTATGCTACAGAAACAATAGATGTTTCAGTGGTAACACCAAAGATAAAGACTATTTTTATAACATAAACAAATACCATTATTATAGCTAACAATCTACAACATTTATTCCTATCAAAAATTCAGTATTCAAATATACTTATCTCTTTTTTAAACAATTTGTTCAAATCTAGATTCTAATGAGGCCCATACAATTTTCATCGTTTCAGTCTCTTAACTTTTAATCTATAATTTCTTGCTACCTTCTCTTTTTTTCCTTAAAATCATTATTGAATAAACATCGTATTTTCCTTCAGAGTTTCCTCTGAAGTCTAAAAGATTTCTGATTGCATTATTATGGTGCCTTAACATATTCTTATCTATCATCTTTTTTCTATTTCCCATAGTTTGTTTTAATTAGATCTAAAGCTTAATCAAATTCAAGTTTATTGGGGTTTTTGAGCAAAATACTTCATAGTAAACGTTATCTTTCTATCAGGAAATATATAACATTTGGTTGACTTTTTTATGATGTTAGCAGCCTAAATTATACTTCATTCAAACTAGAAGAATGGTCATATTCTTCCACTATTTTTCTGTCTAATTTATTAGCTGGAACATATCTATCAAAAAATAATCCCTTTATATTAACTATTTGGTTACCTTGAAAACAGAAAGGGCAGAATAAATGCTTTATTTTTCCTCTTTATTTACCAGTTTTCAAAATGATGAGCTGATTCCCTAAAAACCTCCAATGTTGACCACTTGAAGGGCTTGTGTGTGTGTGTGTGTGTGTGTGTTTGAACAACTCAGAGATTTAAACATATTACATTTATTTTGATCCATTTCAAATACCATCTTAGTTGATGTTCAAATCCTCTCATTCTTTTTGCCAGTGGGAGCCTCTTTAAATTGACACCTGAGCCTTTTTGATACATTCTGGCTTGTTTGGTTACTTCCTTGCTTTCTAACATGACAAGACAGTCTAGGCTCATCTTACACATTTCCTGCCACTAAGAATCAGCTATTTTTCTAAATATCTGTGGTTCTTCTTCATGAGAAATCATAGAGACTACAATCTGGGTAACAGAGGTGCTCAGTGCTGTAGGGTGGATCATTTCTGAGGTCTTTACTGTTAACAAATCTAAGAAATACACATTCTTTTTAAAATTCTTTTAAAGATAAAATACAGCATGAATCCCTACAGATTTATGTCACTGTCCTTTCATCTGTAGCTCTTTTCTACTATGATGAAAATCAATTCTCAACATTTCTGATAGTTTATAACCAAAATGGAAGCAAAAATAACCCATTCATTGGATTATTGTAAGTATTAAGAGGTAATTTAAAGCATTCCATAGCTTTTGACATATGGCAATATGTCAATAAATACACTGTTATCATTTATCACTGTCATCATCAAAATTCTAGTAGAGACCTATCTATCCTGTTGCCACCCTTATACTCTGAGAGAAATCATGTCTTCAGAAACCTGTATGAGTGTGTATGTGTGTGTAGGGTGTGTCTTAGTCCCTTTTGGCTGGTATAACAGAATACTACCAACTGTGTGGCTAATAAACAACAGACTTCTATTTTTCATGGATCTAGAGGCTGGAAGTCCAAGTTGTGGTCACCAGCAGATTTAGTGTCTGGTGATAGCCTACTTTCTGGCTCATATATAGTTCATATATAGTCTTCTTACTGTTTTCTCATTGATAGAAGAGGCAAGGGAGTTCTCTGGTCTCTTATGAGGGCGTTAATCTCAGTCATGAGGGCTCTACCTCCATGAACTAATCATGTCCCAAATACCATCCAAATACCATCATATTATGGATTAGGTTTCAACATATGAATTTGGGGAAAACAGATAAGCAACTTTGTGCTCTAGAAGAATATTTTATTTCAGACTCAACTACAGTGCTATTTAAAACAATGAAACAAATTTGATGTTTGTATAAGTTTACCAGTGTTGTTATGCAGAAATCTTAAAACAGCACTATATTGTCAGCACTGCATAATAGCAAAAGACTAGAAAATGACATTGGTGAAACAAAGTAGAAATATTTCAAAAATTGTGTTATTGAAGTTTGAATACATGTATTTTTTTCCTAATATATCTAACTTGTGAGTCCTTAATAGTTTAACTAAGTATACTTACATGTGCTAAAATGAGTTAGGCTTTTTCCCTTTCCAGTGAAAAAAAAAAAAAAAGTAACACAAAACAGTGCCCTAGATTTTCATTACTAAAACATCAAAATAAAAAATTGCCACCCACAGATTTCCCAGGAGGCAAAACTGCTTCTCTGTAATTCTATATTCTGGTCAAGACTTTTTGGATACAAAGAAAAAGTACACTTACACTAGCTCAAGTAATGGACCACAGACTTCAAACTTTGATGATAGCAAATAATAATACACTCTCCTGTTCCATTCATTTTCCTTCTCTCCTAAATGACTACTTTGTGTCTTCTTCTCTTTCTTACTTTCACCAGAACCTCCTGCCACATTCTTGCTCTCAGCTAATGAATTTGCTTTCTACTTCACTAAGAAAATTGAATCAGGGCAGCCCACGTGGCTCAGCGGTTTAGCGCCGCCTTCAGCCCAGGGCGTGATCCTGGAGACACGGGATCGAGTCCCACGTCAGGCTCCCTGCATGGAGCCTGCTTCTCCCTGTGCCTGTGTCTCTGTCTCTCTCTCTCTCTCTGTGTGACTATCATAAATAAATAAAAAATTTATAAAAAAAAAGAACATTTAAAAAAATAAATAAAATTAAAAGAAAGAAAGAAAGAAAGAAAGAAAGAAAGAAAGAAAGAAAGAAAGAAAGAAAGAAAATTGAATCATTATAAAGGAATTCAAGATATTCCCACCACTACACCTGTCCATCTACCAGCCTACCAGCATCCATGCCCACACATCTGCCTTACCCCTGCCATTATCATGTTTCCATCTAAATATTTTCTTCATCTTGCTCACTTAAGAAGGTGATTCTAGCAATATACCCTCTTTTTCCTATATCACTAATTTTTAGTTCTCTAGTGATCACTCCCATGAGTATTATAAGCATGCTGTTGTTATTTCTTACAACTTGAAAAAACCAATCTTCCTACTAAACCCAACAAACCCTGTTAGCTATCATGCCAATTCTTTTTTCCTATTTGTAGCAAAATTCCTTTAGTCGTATATTTTCTCATGTTATCATAAAACCATTCCAGCATGCCACTCTCTTCCAACATGCCAACAAAACTGCATTTGTCGTGGTTGACAATGGTTTTCACATTGCTGACCTCAAGTGGGCATTCCTCAGCTTTCATGCTGTACAGTTTCTGCAACCTGTTACATCAGGATCATTTGACCCTTCTCCTTAATACATTTTCCTCCCTTGATTTCATTGATTGTACTCTCTCTAGGCTTCCTTCTTACTTCTGATTTTTTTTTCTCAGTCTCCTTTGTGGTTGCTTTCTCTTCATCCTGGATTCTTGATACAAGAGTACCCCAAGACTCATTTCTTAGATTACTTTCTAATCCATGTTCATTTCTTTAGGTTGTTTCATAAGGTTTCATTGCTTTACATATCATTAATATGCTAATTGCACCCAAATATTTATCTCTAATCCAGATTTCTCTCCAAAATACTTTTTTCCTAGACTTTGTATATTCAACTCTATGTCCAAAATGGAAGTCTGTATCTTCTCTTCAAAATCTATAATGTGTAGAGCCCTACTTATCTCATTTAATGTCAGCTCCATCTTTCCATTTGCTCAGGGCAGAAACCTTGGGACATAACTGTCTACTCTCGTTTTTTTCACATCTTACATAAAATCCTATTAGCTGGGACCTCAAAATATTTATAAAATTCCAGCACTTTTTACCACCTCTTGTGCTTCCACCTTGCTGTAAGGTACCATTATCTCTTACTTGGATTACTACAAGAGTCTTCTGACTGGTTTCCCTTCTTCAAATTTTACCTGCATATTGATCATTCTCTACATAGAAGCTAGGATAATCCTCTTAATACATATGCCGGATCTTGTCATGTCTTTGCTCAAAGCCCTCACTCAGAGTTTGAAACCAAATTTCAAATAACAGCCTACATTATTATAAGACCCTCTTCCAGTGCCTCTCTAACTTTATCTCCTGTTCATCCACCTTGCTCATTCTGTTTTAGTTGCACTGACTGGATTTCTTACTGTCCTTCTAGTACACCACGTATCATAACCAGCTGTGGGGCTTTGAACTGTGCTTTCTCTACCTGACATGCTCTTCCACCAATAACCTTAGGGCTAAGTCCTTCACCAGTCTTTGTTTATATGTCAGCTTTCCAATGACACCTGTACTGACCACCCTCTTTAAAATCGTGACCTAAGTACTCTCCCAAGACTCCACATCCTACTCACCTTGTTCTACTTTTTTATTTCTCCATAGTCAATACAAATTATGTTACTTTCTAATATACTATATAATTCACTTGTTTGTTGTGCCCACTATCTATTGTCCATCTCCCTCTGCTTGAATGCATTCAAAGTAAGGGCAACTGAATTTTTAATTTTTTTTTCTACCAATGTGCCATAAATGCTGAGAACCATGCCTGCACATAATTGGCATTCAGTAAATATGTTTTGAATAAGAACACAACAAGTAATCTCACAGACATCTAAGAAAAGGATGTTCAAGGTTACTTGGGAATATCCAGAATTCCAAGATCCTTTAGGCTTTAAGAACTAGGATAATTCCTTGTCCATGTATCTCTCTGCCTTTCTGTTGTTTTTTTTTTTCTTTTTTTCAGGAGCCCTGTGTAACTTTTCCCATGGTATCTGCACTTCATTGTTCATTCTCTGTATATTGACTTCCTCTACTTTCTTATAGCCAGTAATGACTTCTTTGTTCCTATTCTCCCTTTCCTTCCTAAATCATTATCTTTCCATATTTCACTGGTAAATATACTGATTCAGTCTCTTGATGTTTGGATTCCATATTCTTAGCAAAGAATATGTTTAATCCAGCCTAAAGTAGACATGTATAATTATCTATGGCTGCAACGAGGGTATAGTCCAGGTTCAGCAGGGATTGCGAAAAGAAGCAGTTTCAATTGATGTTTGGCTTTTGGTGGGCAGGGAACCCTAAATTTATCTGCTATATCTTTAATATACCATATTTCTAGCATAAGATGTGAAGATAGCTATGAGCCAGATTCAGATTGTATAAGCTCTCCTAGATTACATTACAATTTTTAAGAATTCATAAAATTTTCTAGTAGTCCTTTATAATAACAAATCTTAAAATATGATGTCCATTTAGTCTATCCAGCCACCTATTTGCATAAACGTAGGTAGGCTTACAAAACTGAAAAAATCTAGCAAAGCATCAATCTTCCTTTGCCTTCACCTGATCACATTTTTTTTTTTTTTTTTGGTATGTGTTTGGTTCTAAACTCTGGTTTTAAATTTTACTTACTTCATTCTTGCCCCTTGTATATGCTAAAACCATATATCCATCAGTGTGCCTGGTATTGTGGAGAAACTAAGTTAACTTCAGAATAAGGAATAGGAACTAAAATGGCATGTCAACAAACTAATAACAGAAGCCTATTATTGAGTGACATATTTTTATGATATCAATAAGACACTTTATAAAAGTATCATCATTCCATAAAGCATGAGCCAAGAAGACCTATTCCTTTGTAGTATGAATACTAAATAAGGTTTCAAACATTCTTGTACATATTAAAAAATGCCAAAGCTTCCATATAAATAGATGTCTTCTAATCTGTGTACTTATATATATATATGTTTATTGTGATTTGAGTCCAGTACTTCTTTTTAAAACTCCGTTTCTGTTATATTTTAAACTATATGCCTACTGAAAATGTTTTTGGTTTATTTTGAATATATATGGATGATGAGACCAATGTTACCTATTATATAGATGTTAATCAACAAGGTTTACTTAGTCATTTAAACACATTTATTTAGCACCTACCACGTACCAAGCAGTATCTTAGATGTTTTATATACCACACTGAACAAAATAGGCACGTTCCTGCCCTGTAGCAAGGTACATCATAGTACAGACAGATAATGCAATAAATAAATTTATCCCTGAATGATCAAGTGTAAAGAAAATTAAACAAGGTAAAAATGTAGAGAACAACTATTATGGGGAATCAGGGTGATGACTCAGAATAAGATAGAGAGGCCAAAGCTTCATTTGGAGGTCAATGAAGCTGAAATCTGAATGAGGAACAAAAGACACCCACGTGAAGAGCCACGTGAAGGGAGTATAAGGCAAGTGCTAAGGACTCAAGACAGGGTAGGAACTTCCTGTGTCTAAAGAACAGAGCAGGCCAGTGTAGTTTGGCTAAAAGAGTAAGGGAAAAGTAGCAGAAGTTGACTTCAAACAGGTAGGCGAGACCAGAGTCAGATCCATGTGAAGGGGTTTGTTTGTTTTATTTATAAGGTAAAATGAGAAATGCCTAGAAGCTTTTGAACAGAATGACATGGTCAGGCTATTTTATAGCTCACTGTCTACTATATATTGTAGGGGAATATAAGTGGAAGCTGGGAAACCAGTTAGGCAGTGATAGCAGTTTTGCAGGCATGAGATGATGTAGTCATAGTCTATGACAGCAGTACTGGGAGATGGAGAGTTCAATGAATATATTTCAAAAGTAGAGTCCACAATTAGAGTTTAATTTGGACATATGGAAATGACAGATTTGCAGATATATATGCAAGAGGAGAGGTTCATTATCTCATACATAGATTCCAAGATTATAGAGTTCCATAGCTTCCAAGGTATCCTACATCTAAGAAAATATAAACCTATATATGTCTAAAGACATTGTTGAATTATTAAGGAATTTTTCAAACTCTGTAGAGCAGAATTTCTCTCCAAGCATGGACATGCAGTCCATGCATCAAAATCTGCTGGTATACTTATTAATGTACCTATACAGTTAGTCTACACAATTAGACTCTATAGATATGGCCCAGCATTGGCATGTTTAACAGGTCTTGGAGATGATTTGTTGCCTCACTAAAATTTGAGGATACTGCTGGGGTGAATCACTCTTTAAGTCCCAGGGCTGTTATATTAAATACCAATTTGCTATGTTGGTAATATTAGTCCTTTATTTTCCCCTTCATCGTAGAAGCCATTTGTACTGTAAACCATAGTTCTATAAAGATAATGTGGTTTGGATGAAACTGCCCCTTGAATTTGAAAATCAATCGAGTTTTTCTCCAGTCAGAAAATTGCCCTATTATCTACAATTGCACAATTCTTAGGAACTAGGAAATAAATTTTAGTAGTTTGGTTTCTTTTTGTTTTGCTTTATGAAATTTTTGTGGATAGTTTGTTTTAATGTTATATGCTAAAAAAATATCCGAGCTCTATATAGAAAAAGTACTAATAAAAAAGTTGATTTGGATTGGTAGGAACAGTATAAGTGTCATGTACACTGGACTTACATGATGCCAAATCAAAGGTATTACTTTATTTATGTTTAGACATTCAGGCAGTTTGCCTTAAAAAATCTGGTTTGCAAATGTTCAAAGTACAAATGCTCAAGCTGCAATTCTGGAGGCTGGCAACAGCTTGAACAAATCACCTACACACCCCACCATCTTGCTTTTTTAGTGTTTATTGGTGTAAAATCACTGACCTAATTATAAAAATGTTAGGAGAGACACACAGCTCCTGGTCCTATTAATAACCAATGGTGGAAGAAAAGGGTTTCCCCACTTACAAACAAATTGTTTTTACCTAATTTAAATAGCAAATTAGTAGCAGAAGTATGGAAATGTGCTTCTGTGGATTTTTTAGGATGGAAACTCATGGATTCTGGTAACAGATTTATTCAGAATATATTTTTATTTATTGGTTGGTTTGTTTGGTTGCCAACAGAACGTCACTGTTTCTGGCATTAGTACTTGAATTTGAATTATTTCAGGTACAGGATCATACTCTCCAGTTCAGCACTGTCCTCAGGACTTATATATTACCCATTTTATTGGACACCTGAAGCATTTGAGAATCTTAGCCCTTACTTGATTGCCAAATGTTTTAACCTAGTGCTGGTAGAATGAGACAGCTAAAAATCAGCTTCCTTACTTTGCTACTCTGTTCAGACCCTTCAAGAGAAGGAATATTACTCTAACACATATTAAAGATTGTGCCAATTATTTACTGAAGATAAACATTAAAATGATTTACCCAATGTTATTTATTGCTGGGTAACAAACTACCCTAAAGCTCAACAGCTTAAAAGAGCAGGCATTTATTATGTCATAGTTTCTGAAGGTCAGAAATCACAAATCAGTTAGCTAGGTGATCCTGGCTCAGGGTTTCCCATGAGGTGTGGCCAAGTTGTTGGTCAGGGCTGTGGCCTCATCTGAAGGCTCAGCTGGGCAAGGACCCATTTTGTTAAGCTCACTCAGAGTTGGGACAGAGCTTGGTTCCTCATAGTGTTCCTGTTAGACTGAGGGACTCAGTTTCTCAGTTGGCTGGAGGCCTCCCTCCATTCTGACCATGTAGGTCTCTCCACAGAGCAGCTTACACATAGGGGAACCTGAAGAAGTGAAGGAGAAAGAAGGAGACAGAGAGTACATTCAAAACAGAAGCCTCAGTCTTTGTATAACATAATCTCAGAAGTGACTATACACTTCTGTTGTATTCTATATCACTAAGTCCAGCCCACGCTCCAAGAGACAGAAGTTAAGCTTCACCATTTGTGAGTAGCAATATTAAAGAATTTGTGGACATTTTATTAAAATCACCACAGTAAGCTAATTCTCTATTCAGCTTGGAACAACAACAACAACAAAACTATAGAGATATAAGGAGGCTACACTTAGCCTGGCTGAATTTGGGTCATATCTTGATGACTATTTAGTTTTAAGCATCTTATACATGTCCTATATTTCATCTTTGGTGTCAACATTTAAAAAATTATATTTAAGGAATGATTTTATTCACAAGCTAGGTGTATAATCAATAGTTTAGAAAAGTGCAGATTTGCATCAACATTGATCAAGGCTTTAGGTATTACATTAGCTGTTTTCTTAACAATTCTATTTTTTAAGATGAAAATGTTTTATTCCATGTTAGAAGCTCCAAATGTTAAATGCTTGGCTTGCACTAATGATGTCACTTTCAGGGTCTTCTTTATATGAAATAATCTGCATAGGTATTTAGAGACCAAATGAGAATTGGCAATTCACTGCATTCACATATGTACAATTTCCACCAAATCGATGGTCTGATATGGATGGACAATCGTTTCAATTGTATACAAATGCATTAACTCCTTTAAAAAAAAATACACAAGTATTTCACTGCACTGAAGAACCAAATGATTTACATTTAAATTCAAGAATCATGCACACACACACACACACACACACACACACACTTAGTCTAAGAAATAAAAATGATCTTTCGAGGTCCCTTTTCCCTACTAAAATAGGAAACAAAGTTGCTAGTTTTGGGTAGTTCTTAATAATTTAAATTAAAATGAATTATTTGGAGCTATCCTTAAATTTAACCAAATCTCAGATTAGAGATCCTCTGAAACAATGACCCAAAGTGTGATCTACAAGGCCACTGGAAAGTTGGTGAGACCTCTTCAGAATGTCTTCAAAGTTAAAGTTCCCTTCATAATAAAAATAAGCCTTTATTGGGTTTGTACACTTTCATTATTTCAAAATGTACAGTCATGTTTTCCAAAGGCTCCATGAAACAAATGATCACAACCTCTGAATGCAGAAGCAAATATGAGAATTCAGCTGTCTTGTTAGGCCAGCCATTAAACAAATTTACAAAACAATGCCAGTCTTCTCAGTTTTTGTGTTTTGTAAGATATAGCTACTATTCACAGAAATGTCATTTATATTAATATATAAGTAGGATCATTATTCTTTTAAATAAATTAATGAATAAATATTTTTAAATATCTGTTTTAATTTCTAACATAGCATATATTAATAGGTACAACCGACATAAACAAAGGCTTTTGGGAGTTCTCAATATTTTCTTTTAATATAAAAGGGTTCTAAGGCCAAAAATTTGAGGACTGTTTTTTAGAACCACTTACTTTTTTAGGTATTAAAACTGAGTTCTAAAGAATATACAGTTTATATACAGTATGCAAAATTCTACAGCTGGTATGTAGCAGCACTGGGATAGGAACCTAGGTGGGTCTCCTGATTTGGGTTATGCCATATGGCTGAGCCTATAATGTTTATAAAACCAGCTGGAGATTCTCTGAAGCAATACCTCGCTGTATGAATTTTATCCTGCAAATGAAGGTATGTGTATATATATATATATATATATATATATATATATATGTTTTTCTATTTTCTACAGAACCTAGTATCCTCTATTAGCTTTTACTAATTCATAATATACCCCCAAACCTAGTGGATTAAAACAGAAACCATTTATTATTGCTTAGGAAGCTACAGGTGAGCTGCGAGGCTCTTAGCCAGGCTCACACATGGTTCTCAGGCACAGGCTTGGGGCTAGTTGACTGCTGTGATGTCAGTGAGTGGCCACAGGTCCCCCCCTTCCTCCACAGGCTAGGCAAGGCCTTTCATGACAGCAGGATTCCAAAAGACAGGGAGGGGAAGCTGCCAAACCTTCACTAGCCCAGCTCAGACTGGCTCAGTGTTACTTCTTTGATTAAAACAAGTGTCAAAAGCAGCTCAGATTCAAGGTGTAGGGAAATACTTTACCTCTTCTTGGGAGGAGCTGCAAAGTCGCATTGCCAAAAAAGGCATAGATACATTAAGAAGGATGATTATGGATATATTACTGTGATATTACAGAATAATTTGAAAATAGGACTTTGAATAACAGAGATGGTAAATAGAGTTACTGAGGAATTGGACCCTGGTATTGAGAGGAATTTAGTTCAATTCCCATTTCTGACATTTGAGCAAGTCACTTAACCTCTTTAAATTGTAGTTCCTTCATCTATAAACTGAGGATAACAGTTTTTGCATAAAAAGGATTAAATGAGATCCTGCTTGTGAAGCACATGGTGGCTTCACACAGGAAATGATTTTAAAATGTTAGCTAGTAGCAACTTTAAAAATCCCTTGCAGTAGATCACCTCAATGAATTATTTCTGACTCCCCCAAACAAAACAGCCATATTTAACTATGCATATATGTTTATAAGAACAGCTAGCATGCATGAGTATCCAAAGCCTCCCTCCTGCTGTTCACATATCTCCTCACCAAACACAATTCCAGTGCATCTTGGCAAATGTACTAATATCTGGTATTTACTACCTTTCCACTCCAAGCCATGGATATCAATTTGAAGAATGTGTGCTCACTGTTTGAATGAGAACTCACAACTGAGAAGAGTGTATTTGATAAGATTCCTTACCAGATAATTTAAATTAAACTTATTTAGTGCTAATACAGGATATTATGGAAGCACAGAAAAGGGGGCTCATATCTGGAGTTTAAGAGCAGTGTGAAAATTTTTCTTACTAGTCAAGACACATACTGGGATGCCTGGGTGGCTCAGTGGTTGAGCATCTGCCTTTGGCTCAGGTTGCGATCCTGAGGTCCTGGGATCAAGTCCCTCATCGGGTTTCCCACATGGGGCCTGCTTCTCCCTCTGCCTATGTCTCTGCCTCTCTCTCTGTATCTTTCATGAATAAATAAATAAATAAATAATCTTAAAAAAAGAGACACATGCTAACAGTCCATTTCACAGACCAGCCAGTCATTCAGACTAAAAAATCCTCTACAAGATCATCCTGCCTGATACCCTTCAATGTGTGAGTCTCCAGCTGACCCTTGACACTGTGAAGGTGTGTGAGAGAATGGGCTAATTATGATGAAGAGGCCCAGACCACTTCCAACATCAGTAAACTAGGCCTTCACTTTCTCTGCCACCCCTTATGAGAAAGCAAATGGGTTGGTATAACACATGATGGCATTTTATTACACAGCTGTGCACATCTCCTAGGCCATCCAATTGGCCTTGTTAATTTAAATGTATTCCATTATCACTGTTCAGCTAAGAAACTCTTCCATGTGACTAAATCCCTTTGTCACTGGGGAGCATTATTCTATTTTCACTGTAGGTATTGGCTGCCTCTGGAGGCTCTTGCAGCAGCATGGTTTTCAAAATCTGCTCCAGCCTGTCAGCTCAGAGAAGGTCATGACCAGAGTCATGACCAGAGTCATGCCACTCCAAGAAACTGTTGTTCTGTTGTTCACCCAAGAATGATAATATGTATTAAAAATCTGCAACACCAGCAGGTTTCTTTTGACTCAATGGCCTTTGCTTCGAAATAGCAGCTGCCTCTTATGGACTGCTACCAATGGCACTGCCTTTCTTTTAGTGACTCTAAGGCTGGTGCATGGGAATTCAATGTCCCAAGTCACTAATGATGCTCAAGTTTGCAGTCCTACCACCTTGCAATTCAGTAAGTAGCATTTGCTCATCACTCCACTCACAGGAGTGGGATCTGGTGAACCACAGCTAAAGGGATAGCATGTTGACAGTTCAGTACAGCAATCTTACACCTGTTGGCTGAGACCAACACATCCACAAACTCTCTGATGCAGAACTGGCTGTGACAACTATATGAGTAGAAATTCAAGCAGAATGCTGTGAAAACAACAGGAAGGAAAGACAGAAGGAGTTTGGGAAAGGTGCAAGTTGAGATTGGCCCTGAACTTGTACAGAAATTTGGTATGAGTGAGGAAAATATTTCAGTTAGCTGAAATAACTTGAACCAATGCCTGGAGGCCAAAGGATTATGAGTATGGGTAGAAGATGGGAGCTTTGGAAGAGGAAGAAGTGTTACAGAAGATGAGGCTGTGAGGTATATAGAAGCTCCATGATAGAGTTTTGAATGTCTAAATGAATAATTTGCTTTTAAATCGGGGCCTATTTGAGAAGGCCGTAAAGAAATTCTTTCCACATTTTTGCTTTCTATTTTGTTATGGTTTTTAAGGCATAGAAATGACATATCAACCTGTTTTTAAATGAAGTATAACAGCAGCATGTGTAGCACAGATTAGAAGAAGGGAGGAGGGAAACCTGAAGGCTGTTGACTTGTCCATTGAAGAATATAAACAAATGATACAAAGATCTGATGCCAGAGTGGACTATTCTTCATCCTAAATATTCAAATAAAACTGGTGTGAATACAAATGTGCAGAAACCCTTAAGAGCTGTCTCCATCTCTCTGTTCTATGCTATTGGTGACTGTAAGCCAGAGCTTATTGAAGAGAACCAGGTCTCTGGATAAAGACAGCATGAGAAACATCTCCTCTTATCTCTTATAAGAGAGACAGAGGCTAGAAGAAAATATTTTAACCTTGGAGCTATAAAACTTTTGTTCAGAAGATATATTGCTCATCTCTTGGTCAGGCTAGATACTGGACATCCCTTGCCTGATTGCCATGGCAAAGTAAATGCCATCTGCTCTGCAGTGTTCTCCTAATTACTTATTCTGCAGAGGTAAGTCCATGTGGGAAACACCATCTACCCTCCCTGGATGTTTATTAGAACTAAGGAATCCTGTGCTCCACCCACTTAATCCGAGTTCACATTTCATTTTAACAAGATTTCCGGTGATTTCTGTTTGTGTTACATTTGAGAAGCACTGGCCTGTCCGTTTAGCTAAGAGTTCTCTGCTTCTTCCATGTTACCTCAGGACTTAGGACTCATGCATATGGAAGAAGCACGGTTGAGTAGAGGGGAAGAATCCTGGTAACCATAACTCAGTCTAGTTTACATGGTTCTAGACAGAACCATGTAAAGAGTTAAGGCAGTGCCCAATATATAAGGGCTGTGAAATGGCAGTCGCTCCTGTTGTTGTGGCTATTATTATTATTATTGGTTTCTCTCAACCATCAGCTTAATTTCTTGAACTCTACAAACATAAGAAAGTTTAAGAAACATATCATGGAGTTACATTTGCAGGAACAGCCACAGAGCACCCTGCTTCCATACAAAGAAAACAATACTGAATTTTGCAATGAAATCTAAAAATTATCTTTAGAGCACAAAGTCTGACATTTTACTTGATTATGATCTATTGCCTATCCTCTTAAAAATATTTGAATTTGAAAATGCTAATAACAACAAAAAAAAATAAATTATCTTTGATGTAGGTTAAACACCAGGCCATGACTTGATGGTGTTCCTTACTAAGATGCCACTTGGAAATCAAGTCTGACCTACCCTACACTGATTAATTTGAGCTTCAAGGCCAAGAAATGATTTGACAGCAGAACATTTGTGTCTAGCAGTCCATCTAAAGAGAAGAGTAAAGAATAGGATGCAATTAAGGAGTCAGAGTAATCACTCAGAGTGTCTTCGGAATACTTTAATTGCTGAATTTGAAGAATTGTAGTTGACAAGTGAGTTTCTCTTTCTCCCTCTTGAAAAATTCCCACAACTAATTAGCATTGATTGTATTCAGTCTTGCACCTTTGCACAACATATAGGAGTCTGTGTGGAGAGTAGTCCATTCTGATTGTGGACTGATAGACTTCTAATTGTGGTCACTGAGTTAGTCATGTGACAAGGGTTTACTTTCCTTGAATGTTTGGTCATGCTACTTCCCTGCCATGTTTGTCTGCCTTAAAAAACAATTTGATCTCTGTTGCTATTACAAATGTTTTTTTTTTTCTTTTCTTCTGGAAACTTCTGGAAGGAAAAATATATATTTAATCCACTAAAGAGCAAGATATGGTCCCAAGGTACTATGTGCCTTCTCAAGTACTGACCTTGTTTTAGGGGAAACATAACTAAATCACCCTAAAATCTGTGAATAACTTCAGCATTTTATGGAACCATTATACTGTGTAAATTCTTTTTTATATCCTGAAAAAACAATGTGTCTGGTCAAATAAGTGAGGAAAATTCCAGGGGTAATATTAAGCCAATATCTTCTTTATTGAGAGATATCCTAAACTGTACTGTGTTGTTTGTGACTAACAAGAGGCTGCCCAAAATATTCAGGTACTCCCAAATACATTTACTGTAGATCCTTTTCCATGAAGCATATCACAGGATTAGTATTCCTCAGAATATAAATTAAGTTTTAAGAATAGTTACTAATATACTGATAATAGCAACCACATAAATTTTAAATACTAATAGGAGAATGGCATGCTATAATTTTTACAATGAGGTGTTCAATTCATAAAAGCTTTTAAAGTACTGTGAGAGATACATAGAAGGGCAGAAAATTTTAGATAAAATAATTCTTAAAAATTGAAATCATCCATGACTAGAGTGCATTGTCCCAATAACACTGGCCATAATTCTCAGACATCACCAGTTGGTTATGATGACTGAAAATTAAGTTTAAAGCAACTACAGAGGCACCCAGAAGGCTCAGTAAGTTAAGTGCCCTACTCTTGATTTTGGCTCAGATCATGATCTCAGATGGAGACCTACCTCCAGCTCTGCACTCAGAGTGAAGCTGCCTTAAGATTGCTTCTCTCTCTGTCTGTCTCCCTACCCCTCCCCGCCCCATGTATGGCCTTCCATGGGCATGTGTTCTCTCTCAAATAAATAAATAAATAAATAAATAAATAAATAAATAAAATCTATAAAGCAACTACAATGTTACTATTGCTATTTGGCTACAATGGGAGACAGCAAATAAATAATTACCCTAGAATGTTTAACAGTCCAATTAGGGAACAAAGTTTAAATAAATAACAAGAGAACAGTAAGTCATTTTAATTTCTCACTAGGAAAAAAACTGGTGGCATTGACAGTTAATTTCTTCTAAATACTCTCACCAACCCCTACTGTTTAATATCTTGGTATAGGTTCATATTCCCTACACAGTAAAATCCTTCTAAAATAAAATATTTACTTAGGAGAAAACAAAATAAATAAGTAGACTGACACTAAAGAGAGAAAAATAACTTTTTTTTTAAAATGCCCTGTTATATAATAGGATAATGTCACAATTGTGAGAATATTCAATTACTATATGAATGTTTTTAAAATGGCACTTTTGCTTCTTAGATCTCATATAGTACATATCTTTATTAATATTTAAAAGAGGGCAACCCCGGTGGCTCAGTGGTTTAGTGCTGCCTTCAGCCCAGGGTGGGATCCCCTATTGGAGTCCCATGTTGGGCTCCCTGCATGGAGCCTGCTTCTCCCTCTGTGTCTCTGCCTTTCTCTCTATGTCTCTCATGCATAAATAAATAAAATCTTTTAAAAAAATATAAAACAACATATCTATCATTCATATCTCATATAGATTTTTAAATTTATGTATTTATTGGGATGTCTGGGTGGCTCAGCAGTTGAGCATCTGCCTTTGGCTCAGGACATGATCCCGGAGTTCCAGGATCAAGTCCCATGTCGGGCTTCCTGCATGGAGCCTGCCTCTCCCTCTGCCTGTGTCTCTGCCTCTCTCTCTGTGTCTCTCATGAGTAAATGAATAAAATTGTTTTTAAAAAATTACGTATTTATTCATCCTGATCAGAACTTTAACATTTTTATACAATTTTAATTCCTTCAGGGAAATTCCAGTAAATTTATATTTTGGTTTATTCATAGGCCATCTGAATTTATGTGGGTTATTTTTTTAATGATAACAATACAATATAATTTAGTGACTCAGGTTCTGGAATCCCATGAATAAAATACAAAAGATAAATTTAATTTGCAAGACATTGAGAAGCTCCACTGCATCTTTTCCTGATATCTTTTAAAAGATATCTAAGTATTTTTCACTCTTTATTATTAGGAAAGCTATAAAAGTTAGGTCATATATATTTGCGTGTGTTTAATTTTTCAATCACTTTGAGATACCATTAAATATTCCTTCAGAGAAGATGAAGAACAAGAAGAGGAAGAGGAAGAAGAGGAGGAAGAAGAAGAAGAAAAACTAGGTCTGCTCTCAGTTTACCCTACGCAGTATATTGAGCTGGCTTTTGAACTTGACCACTCTGGCACTGTCATGGAGTATTGGTCTTTCATCTTCAAAAATCAGTGATGCAAGAGCCTACATGTGCTTTCTATTAGCAACATTCTATCCTTGGTTAACCCAAAATGAAGTCAAGAAGATTGGGATTTTAAAGATCGGTAGTAGCCAAGAAGTATTAAAATGTGCTGCTCCATTATTTCAGATTCCAACATCTTAGACATCAAAATAAACTTCAAATGTTTCACTTTCAACTTCTAAACAGGTTGGAGGGTTCTGTGTCCAAGTTCCTCATGTATTCATGAAATAGAAGCAACGTGAAATGCAACTAAATATGAACTTTGAATTCATTTTTCTTTTCAAATAATTTTTATTTGAAAAGAAAGTATTAGCTAACCTTTTTGAGCATCTATCAGGTACTGTTCTAAGCATTTTATAAGTAACAATTCATTTTCCCTGCATAGCAATTCTATGTAGTAGCTGTTGTTGTTGTTAAAATTTACAGATTAAACAATGGAAGACAGAGAAAGGTTAAGCAACTTGCTGAACTATCACATCAGGATAAATATATAATGAATCCTTGGATTTTTCTTAAGGGCTCTATTACTATTGGGTGACTTTTTTATTCACTCAGAAGATATTTATTGGAAGCAAGAGACAGAAGTATAAACATTATGAATACTCCACAATGCCAAGCATTTGGATGAGCAACCATCACCCAAATCCGCACATGTATATATCCCAAGTGACTCTCCTCTGCCAGGTATTATCTAGCAAGCACCATGTCAAATAGCTGGCATTTTGACAAAAGTCTATATTCAATAATGATATTTTTACCTGTTAAGCAATTATTAGGCATCTCCTATACAACTGTATTGAAACACCATAGATATTCCCATGCGTCTGCCTATGGGGAGCTTCAGTGATAAGGTCTGTAATCATGAACAAGGGAAGGTAAAAACTGAGGTAAGGAAGGTGGAGGACTAGAAACACATTCTTCACCAATTTAGATTGTGTTCTCTCTTGAAAACGTAAGAGTTGACTTACTCTCATTCTTCTTTCATTCTATATATATATATATATATATATATATACACACACACACACACAATGGAATATTACTCAGCCGTCAGAAAGGATAAATACTTACCATTTATATTGACGGGGATGAAACTGGAGGGTATTATGCAGAGTGAAGTAAGTCATCAGAGAACGACAATTACCATAGAGTTTCACTCATATGAGGAATATAAAAAAATAATGAAAGAGACCATAAGGAAAGGAGAGGAAACTTAGTGGGGAAAGATTACAGAGGAAGACAAACCATGAGAGACTCCTAAATCTGGGAAACAAAGGGTTGCAGAAGATGAAGTGAGTGAGGGTACCTGGGTGACAGGCATTAAGGAGGGCACATGATGTGATGAGCACTGGGTGTTATACCATATGTTGGCAAATTGAATTTAAATTAAAAAAAAATTAACAAGAATGGCTTCAAATTATAATGAAATTCTGGTGGTGTATAATCTATTAACTCTCCACAGTTTTGTTTTTTTTTTTATCACAGTTTTGATTATAATATAACTTATGATTTGTTTGCAAGTAAACAAGCCTTTTTAAAAACAATTAACTTATTTAAAAGCCTATAGATATGGAGCCAAAAGTTCAAGTTCTCAGGAACTCTTCCAAAAATATGTATTTCTGCATCAGATAAAGATGGCTGCTCTTATGAGCAAAGAGGAATGCAGATATCTGGCAAAGTTAAGACGTTGAGCTGTGCTATGTTTGATACAGGTTCTCAAATCAAGAACAGTATAATTCTTTTTAATTTAATTTTATTTCATTTCATTTCATTTTAGAGAGGGAGAAAGAGTGCCGAGTGAGAGCGAGCAAGCGAGAGAGAGAGAGAGTACACACAAAGGGGGGTGGATGCAGGGGCAAAGGCCTGACTCCAGTCTCCATCCTGGGACCCTGGGATCATAACTTGAGCTGAAGGCAAACACTTAACCTGCTGAGCCACCCAGGTGCACCAAGAGCACTGTAATTCTTTGAAAAATAATCAATTTCCACTTTTTGGATATTGACTTGCTCTCTTTGGAAGAAATATGATTTAATGAATATTATAAGAGCTAAGAGTGAAAGGACTGATATTTTAGTCCTGTATTATACTAACTTGCCACATGTCAGAAGGCAAACAACTTAACTAGTCTTTTTTAACTGGCTTTTTTTTTTTTTTTTTGCTTTAAATTGGGAAGTAATATCCGCCCTGCTTACCTCCTAGACTTGTAAACATTCAACTCTCTAGATGCAAAAGTTCTTTGAAGACATGTATATGATATACAAATATAATTTGTGCTTTGCAGGGGAGACTTTGGAGGGTGGGCATATTTTTCATATTTTTATTATACAGAGCTCTATCCCAGCAGCTGTGCAGTGATGAGCATGCTAGGTGCTCAATAAATAACTGTTGAATAAGTAGAAACATGTCTCCAAAATGTACTGTGCATTTATAGTGCACACAATATGTTTGTATTTACTCCTTAAAACTATGAGAATTACTACTGTTCTGGGTTATTTGAAGGGGATATTTTTGGAATTGAGATATGCTGCAAAATCAAACTTGGAGATAATATCTATGAATATTTAAAAAATGATGACTCACTTCTTCATAATTGCTACTCTTCTGACTTGAAACCAAATATATTATAATTCAAAAATTTTGTATGGGGGAGTTCGATAGCATTTAATACTTCATTGATAACTCCAGCTATATTTTTCTCTGCTTTGGTCTTCTCCTAGGGTACCATCCAGGGTCATGTAATAATATGACAATATTTGAGAAAACGAGATTCATAATCAGATGAACCAAGGTGCAAGTCAGAACTATATACTATTTCCTACTTGCAAGCTATTAATTTCAGTAAACATTTGTAGCTTCCTGTGGGCCTAAGTATACTGCCCTCATGAGATTCTGGGGAAAACCAAATGTGGTGATATACTTCAGGTACCTAACATGATACTGAACATAGTAGCCTTTGGCTGTGACTGTTATCATTAACATAGTTCATCTTTTAAATAAGTATTTTTTTTCTGTTTTGTTTGTTGTTTTGTGTACCTATATATGTGTGTATGTGTGTGTGTGTTCTTCTTTTTACAGATGGATATACCACTGACGACATTGAGTTTTACTGGCGTGGGGATGATAACGCAGTAACAGGAGTGACGAAGATTGAACTTCCACAGTTCTCTATTGTGGATTACAAACTTATTACCAAGAAGGTTGTTTTTTCCACAGGTTTGTATCAGGGAAGAGGGGTAAGGGCAAAGGGGCTTGAGCACATTTTGTCAAAAAAGTTCACTTATATTATGATTAGAGTCCCAGGGAAAGATGATGACTAGAGATTTAGATTTACTGAAAACCTTCAGTTCCTCCTCAAGCTCACTGCTCACTGGGGACCCATACATTTATTTCCCAGGAGGCACCCCCAACAAAGCTCATCTACCAAGAATAAATTAATAGTTAGAGACAGAATACAGAAAGAGAAATTAAGACAGAACTCCTAATAACCTGTTGACAAATACTGGGGAGAGCCGAGTAATGGTTCGCTCAAGTCTGACTATGATGAAATTCTCTAGAGGCAGTAAGGTAGAAGAATTCCACATTTTCCTTAAGGGTTAGGAATTTCTTTATGTAGTCTTACCTTCTGTTTTGGAGGTAAAAGCCCTTCCAGATGTTCAGATAGATTATGCTGCTGCTTTCTCCACTGTTACTCTTCCAGCATTGAGGTCTTAGGTTGTCAAATTTGGTTTTCGTCAGCATAAAATTTTAACAAAAAAGCTCAGGAAAGTAATACTTTGCTATATACTCATTAAAGGGAAAAAACAATAAACCCACAGGAATATTTCTTTTTATGTTGTTCTTATTGGAATGAATTCCCCAGGCACAGGAATAGCTAGTACTGTAACCATACATTTTTAATCATACTTCTGCTAAGGACTCTGGCACTTCCTTTCCCTGCAAACTTCTTCAAGTAAGAGTTGTATGACTTAGTAAGAATATAATGTAGCCTCTAGCTTTAAAAAATAATTATCAGAAACTTTTCCTAAATTTGAGGTCCTTTGAATCCCTGAGACTATAGAAATGAGTTCACACTTAAAATATTCTTTCTTCAATATTATGACATTTACTTGAGCCCAAGATAGCTAGATGGTTTTCTTTTAATATTAGGAAGAATATCACTCCCAACAGACTCTACTTATCACTGTGACTTTTCTATGTTCTAAGACTATGTTCAGTTATGTATCTTGTTTAAAAAGTTATTAAAGAGTAGTTCCCCAGGTCATCACAATCAAAGGACCCAGCTTCAGGAATTTGATCCTGAATTTGATCCTTTAGTTTTGTCTCCCACAAATATTCTTTGAAAACAGGGATTCTCCACTTTTTGATGAGTTAGGAATCCCTTTAAAACTTTGATAGAATCAATGGAATTAGAAAATAATATGATCCATATACACGAAAACCTTCACAAAACTTTAGGGAGTTGCCCTAACATTGATCCCAGATTTACAATGAATTCTATGGCTTGTGAAGAAACTTCCAAAATATGACCAGACTATGCAGCCTTATTCTTATATACAAAAACAAAAAATCTGACAGTATGGCCTTGTTGAGAAACCACTGAGGTAGAACAATGGGGCTGTTCCAAATTATCTTGTCTTCATAGCTATAGAGAATGAGTATCTTTGATCCAGTGCTGGAGGCTGAACATGGAAGATCTGAAAGTCTTTTAATTACACGGCATCATGGGTGTACTTAACACTGAGTCACTCTTGCTAATTAAAAGCCCAGTGTCCTCAGACTACTTTTGCAGGAAAAAGTGTGCTTCACCAGGAGCTAAAATTGAATTTAAGGAAAATAAACAAATGATTTAGGGTCCTTAAAAGGAAATATCCTATAAATACTGATTGATAATGATGATGTTCTAAAATTGCCTTTCTAGGTTCCTATCCAAGGTTGTCCCTCAGCTTTAAGCTTAAGAGAAACATTGGTTACTTTATTCTGCAAACATACATGCCTTCCATCCTGATCACTATCCTCTCCTGGGTCTCCTTCTGGATTAATTATGATGCATCAGCTGCAAGAGTGGCATTAGGTAGGCTATTTTCTAACTGCTTATGGAGCGTGACTCTGTGTGTTCATGTGTGTGTGTATGTGCAGGCATGTCCACTCGCATGCTTTCTTTACCCTGGTATTTATGATGTGTGGCAAGATTGGACTATGCACATTACAAGAATTTGGCTGTGAGACTTTGGCTTATCTAATTCAGCATTAAATCAATTAAATACAAATTAAAACTCTTTCATGTCAAAATTAGTTAACCATATAGCAGTTGGTAATGAAATTAGTCCCATCAGTTTAATATTTTTATTGAAGCATAGTTCATGTAATATCACTTGATAATTGTTCAATTTGCATCAGTAATTCCTTACCTGGTAGAGCTCCTTCCATCTTTTCTTTTTTTTCTCTCTGAGTGGAAGACAAGGAAATGTATTATGTAACCAACAGAGAGGAAAAAGACTTCTAAAGTCTTATTAAGATTTTGCAGTAGCATGGTAGAGGGCAGAAGACAACAAAGTAAGAGTACTGGGAAATCATCCATAGCGCTGCTTATCTTGTGCTTGATTTTTTTCTATTTTTAATACCAGAGGAAGAGAATAAATTATATTTCATGAACATTTTTATGTTACTAACTCCAGATATAGTAAATTATGATATTTTACACTATTTTTATTATTTTGAGTTCTGACTAAGCCCTTTAAAATGTTGGGCTGTTAACTGCTCCACTGAAATTTCAATTCAATCATCACTTCCTTAGAGAAGTCATTCATTTATTCATTCCACAAATATTTGTTGAACACCTACTATGTGCCAAATTTACTAGGCACGAGAGATAAAACAGTGCCCTTATGGAAGATGTGCCAGCAGTAAAAAAAACAATAAACTTATTTTGTTTAACATGTGAACTAGGTAATACAGTAAGTCTATAGAGGGAAATAAGCAAGATGTAGGGGCAGTTGGATATGCCAAGAGGTACAGTTTACAATAATAATCATTGTTAACTTCATTCAGAAACTATCAATGGAACAAATACTTAAGACAGAGTTACTTAGATGTCTGAATAGGAATAACCCAGCCTACTACAAATGCCCTGATGGAGGAAAGTGCCAAGGATGTCAGTGAGGTGGCCAGAATGCAAGAGGGAATTCAAGGGTCAAGATTAGTTGGGGAGAGGGGACTATAAAATTCTGAAGCAGTTGCAGGGCCATGATAAAGGCTTTACTTTTATTCTGAGTGAAATTAGAGAGTCATTGAGTGAAGAGGTGACATGATTTGATTTCAGATTGAAAGGGATAACTCTGGCTGCTGTGTTAAGGTGAAATTGTGGTGGTTCAAGATGGAAAGAAGTAATAACCTCCTGGATTGAGTCTAGTCATCTATGATATATTATTTTAAAATACTAGAGAACTTCCCTTTGTAAACCAACTGCAGTTATAATTCATATTTATTTGGTTTGTGTTGTCCTTTTTCTTCATGGTACTGAAAGATACATTGAAGAAAGGTCCATATCTAATTTTGCTTCTGTTATACCTGTGATATTTCACACAATGAATGGTGTTCAGTAAATATTTGCTGAATAAAGTAATGAATGGAATTTGTAAATATCATATTATTCCAAAGTGAAAATCTACTGTCAATTTTATGTCTATTACAGGAATAATAATAAATTATTTACTTTTTTAAAAGAAATTTGTAAAATGGTTTTTAATCTGAGTAATTTATTACTTGAGTCAGAAATATCTTAAAATGAGACAAATAAAAAGCAAAGTCAGCATTTTTAGTTTTATAATATACATGTTGAACAGAGTAATCTAGTTGAAATAATGAAAAGATAAACAAAACTGGGAAATGTTTCAAAATGGCTGATGTTCTAGAAAAAATACAAAAACTCTAAGACACCTAGATCTAAAGCAAGAACAGAGTTTTTCTGGCCCTGTTCAAAATCAGATGTGCAAATTTATTTTTTCTGTAGCTGTTTTATGAGCATGTAGAAAAACAATACAAAAACTATTTTCTTTTTAAAGAGATAAAATTAAAGTGAGAAACTTATACTCCCAAAAAATCATAGAAATGAAACTTAACTCAGCTTTCTGAGTCAGAGACACCCATTCAAATGTTGATTTTACAGTTTCCCATCTGTGTGATCTTGATCTCTGGGCTCTATTTTTACATCATTATTTTGCTATAAAAGTCGAACTTGTCATACTCTGGGACAAGTTCAGGACTCTGAACTCCCAGTGCTTTTACCTGGCCTTTCTCTGTCTTTCCCTCCAATTATAGAGGGAAACTGCTCTTCACTGTTGGAAATGACCACTCAGTGGGATGAACAATTATAACCTGATCCAGTATGCCATTTCCCATATTCATAATGCTTCTATATTATTTTATCTGTGCATTACATGCCTAATTGCCCAATCCAGAAACCTCAAGGCTAGACACCTGCCTCTGTTACTGATCATTTCCAGCCTCCAAATTTTTATAGTCATTTGTATATATCATTTGTATAATGTATTCATGGATTTCAGTACTATTATGATTATTTAATTTATTTTCTCTTTATTACTTAGATTATTCTGGAAAACTATTAGCTGATATTCTTTATTCCTATCTCTTATGCTTTCCTTCTGTCCTCCACACTAGTACCAGAATGTTTGTCCTAAACACAATTTGTCCCTATGCCTCCCTGCTTGAAGCTGGTTAATGGCCCCACTTTGCCTTCAGTTTTAAGTTCAGACTCCCCATTAGGCTCTGTATATATGGCTCTCCATTATGCAGCCTTACTTAATCTTCACTCTCCTCATTGTGCTTCTTGTCATATCCTAAAATGTACTGACACTGACTTCCTTGAGATGCTTTTGATAGGCCAAGTACTTTCTCCCCCACACACAAAGCACCCTTTTACAAAAGCTCTCTCTACCACACCTTTAACCTCCAGTCCTTGGTTGCTTGGTATCCCCCATGTATCCTTCAGGACTCAGTTCCAGATTTCCACTTCCTCACCTGTATCCTGCCATATCGTGAAACTCAACTAGGATCTTCTCTGTATCATCAATGCTCACCCAACATACATGTCTACCATAGCCTTTAATTCACATCTCTAGCCCCTCACAAGATATATAACTATAAATATAAAAATATAAATAAAGGAAAAGTTTCAGAGTGATTAATGCTACTGTAAATTAATGATTTAAATGTATCGCCAGGGCCTATCACAGGGCAGGTATGCAATCAGTACTCAGTAAGTATTTTGTGGCATATATGAATGAGTAAACAAGTACAATTAACTTTAACTACGAGGAAAGTATCCAGGAAACAGGAACATTATTATTCTAACTCTACCATTTTTTTCAGGAATTACAACTGTCCTTACAATGACCACGATCAATACCCACCTACGGGAGACTCTCCCTAAAATTCCCTATGTGAAGGCCATTGACATGTACCTTATGGGGTGCTTTGTCTTTGTTTTCATGGCCCTTCTGGAATATGCTTTGGTCAACTACATCTTTTTTGGGAGGGGACCCCAACGCCAAAAGAAAGCAGCTGAGAAAGCTGCTAGTGCCAACAATGAGAAGATGCGCCTGGATGTCAACAAGGTAAATTCAGAGGGCAAGCCCTCTTTGCTTGTTAAACTCATAGAAGAATGCCAGCAATATAGGTTAATAGCCTTGTTTGACAAATGAGGAAACCAAGGCCCAGGGAAGAGAATGGGTAGTTTTTCCAAAATCATAAAGTTAATTAGTGATGGAGGCACAATTAGGGCCAAAAGCTCATGATACAACTTTTGGATACCCCTTACCTTACTTAACACTAGGTTTGCCCAAACCATAGTCATCTGAGAACTACCCTTGTGACATTTTCCAAATATGAGTATAATGTATACTATTATTTACTTTATATTTATTTATATTTACTCACTTTAATTAAAAAAGGAAATTTTATATCACTTAAATCAATATTACTTGCTGGAAGATAATCTTAAGTAAGAAATATGAAACGACATTATTAAATTCTAGGCTATACTAAATGAAGGCTCAAGCCTGAGCCCATTCTCTGATTTAAAAGGGAGATAAACAAGTACAGAGATGTACAATAGAGACACAAACAACAAAAGAAGTCTTCCTCTTTGAAGTCATCAGAAGAGTAGAAAGACAAGTGGAGGGGAAAAAGAATAGTTTCCTCCTTCAGTGACAGATAATCACTTAATGCCTTGCATGCATACCACTTAAAATCACTGAAGCACGTGACTATAAGAGACACCATCTTGCTTAAATTACGTATAGTCAAAGAATGATTTCCATGCAATTGTAAACCCTGATTAGTCTTTAAGGCAGTGGTTGTAAACCTTGAGTACCCAATTGAATCACTAGGAGAGCATTAACAAATACTGAAGCCTGGGTTCCTTTCCCAGAAATTCTTAATTGAATGTACTATATTATGCCTGGGCATCATATTTTTTATAAATTCTTCAAATGTTGTTCTAATTTGCAGCCAAGATTTAGAATCTCCATTTTGAGGTGTTTGACAGCCATCCCAATGGATCTATCCCTCTTTACTAGCCAAATGTGACTTCACCTGGCTTCCTCTATCAAGCTTTCTGCACTAAAAAGTATATTTATATATGTATTTTCCTATAGTCGAAATTTAAATCCTTCATATTAGACAAAAAACAAGGTCTTATTTTAATATCTGCCATAAATAATGCTTATAAAGTAGTGCATAGAGCTGAATTTAAAAAATAGATCATAGTGATGAAACTAGGAAAACAGTAATACTTTTAAACTATCTGGAATTATTAACCATATCAATCATTATTTAACTGACATTTTAATATTTCTAACTTCAATTGAATTCCAAGGATAGCACACTGTAAATAATCTCTACAGTTGAATTTTATTTGGAGCAAACCCAATGAAAGCTTCTAGATCACTAATGTTCTCACATATCCATAGGCCATTTTTTTTTTTTTGGACTTTCTCTAAGAAAAGTCACTCCTTCCCTGGGAGATGATATTTGTAATAATGTAAATTTTAAGTATGGCCCTCGAAAGCTAATGAACCATGGGTCTAGAAAATTGTCAATTTCTTTACAGTACCTGAGGTTTCACTTATTAGAATCTGTCAATAGGTTCCAAGCTAGCATTATGGCCCTCTCAGTCTGTCAAATGAAACAACGCCTTTTAAACCAATTCTATGATTTCTCTGAAATAGTAGCTTTGGATAAATAAATAAATAAATAAATAAATAAATAAATAAATAAATAAACAAACAAAACTATCTCATAGGACTGCAGTTTGAAATGAGTCTAAATCAATTGCCTAATGAAATGCTGACTTAATAAGATAACATCTGATCTCTTTTCACTTTCATCTACTCTATTTTTTTCATCCCAATTTGCATTTAAATGATAAATTTAAGAGCCGGAGAGTGGCAGTTTTATAGTAGACTGAACCTGGAGAGCTTCAGAGTTTAAATTCAATGTACTGAGATGCAGATAGAGAATGATTTACTGGGCAAGTACCCTGCAGTGGTGTAAAGCCCATCTTCTTGGCTGAAGTTGGATCCACAATTCAGAGCCTAGAATATGAGAGAACAAAAAAGATACCAGAGTTCTTCTAGTACATGGTTCTCAAAATACAAGCTATTTTTCCCCCAGAGGATCTTTGGCAATGTCTATACTTTGGATTGTCAAAACTGGGAGGAGGGGATTGCTACTGGTATGTAGTGAATAGAGGCCACGGATGCTGCCAAACACCCTTCTGTGCATTGAACAGCCTCCTCATAACATCCAGCCCCAAATATCGATAAGGCTGAGGTTAAAAAACCCTACTCTAATCCAGTCTTCTAGTTTCAAATATAGGAAACTGAGGTCCTGAAAAATACAGGATGCTTGTTGTGTTCTTAAATCTCTTAAACACAAGTGGTTTCTCCACTTTCTTTAATCAAGATGTATAATATCAAGACATCAGAAGTTTTCATTTAATACAACGGTTCTAAACAAGTATTTTGGAGTTAGTCAGTTTCAGTGTTTACCGTCCATTTACAGTTTTGTGATAATACATAATAAACAACAAAATAAGCAAACAAGAAAGACTCTCACCATTCAGTTTCCTTATCTGTAAAAATGGGGTTAATTCTTCTCTCATAGGTTATTATGAAGATTACTTGTGATAATGTATAGAAAGGTAACATAGTCCTCAATATATAGTAAACAGTAAGTAGTAAATACTAATAAAATATTAAAATATTATAGATGATAGGAATTCTTACTTTTAAAGTAAAATTTACAGTCTCCAGACATATTGCCAAAGCTTCTTTGTATATTTTGCACAGTAAATATATAGCATACACGGTGCAGTCCTATTCCTAAAAGAGAGTACTATCTATTGAGGAATGTTTCATGTTAGAAGTTTTAAAGCCAATGCAAGGAAATAATTTTCAACAAGTGTTAGCTATAAAGTCTATAGCAAACCAACTACAAACTTTATCATTTCTTAGGCCAGAATACTTAGAGCCATCCTGATTTGATTAAAGCAAAAAAGTAACCATCTCACATTCCAGATTCCCATGGTTTCTTTTTTATCCCAGCATGAAAAGTTAAAAGAGATCTACATAAGGCTCTGATTGCACATCACTTTCTTTTGTGTTGGCATCATGAATAATGCCACTCTACTTTTTTTTTTTATCAAGAATGTCCCTTCTTTTCAACTGTAATTCTGTTTTTTTCTTCCCCCCCCCCCCCAAAAGCTCGGGCACATATAATCAGCTAAGTATTGTTAGATGCTCTAGAAAAATCAGTCACTAGGAGAGAGATTGACCTTTTTAGCTTCCCTTGATAGTTTCCTAGAGATGCAAGCAGCATGTCAGATCATCTAAAGTGATTTTTAAACTTTGCTCTGTCCTGAGGTCAGGGAGGGATGAAAATGGGAAGGCTAGCCAGGTGGAAGCCAACTATAGCTTCAGTGGCATACTTCCACATTTTTCCAATCTCTTCTCTGTATTGGTTTCCCGTGTTTTTAATTTAACAAAAGTATATGCAGCTCTTAAAACAATTTTCATCTTGCCATGTAATTGATGTGAAAACTAAGGCTCTAAAGGAGAGTAAAATATCCAAGTTTGCATAACAAAATGAAAATTTCTGAGATTGATCTGGATTTCCCAGTCTGGTATACATTCTGCTATGCTAGGAAGTACAAAAATAACATATAATTTAAAAGCTAATTCCACGTTAGTCCATATATTCAATTCAGTTGACTTCACCCGAAAAAAAAATCTGTTTACTCATGAGAGTCCATGGCCAACAAACAGCATCACTTTCATTGTCTCCATGTAGCAAATGAAGTTGTAGAATACCAAGGAATTTCAGTAAACCTCAAACCAACAAAAGATCTACTTTTTTCCAACTGTCTTCTGGAGTTGTTAATGAATATATATATATATATACATATATATACTTATATTTATATTTTCTCTCTCTACCCTAGTATTAGGAGAGCTCTTCCTATTATCCCTTGCATTCTTCTATTTGTGTGTGTGTATGTGTGTGTGTTTCCTTATAGAATTTGCTCTTGATTAATTTCACTTCCTTTTCTTGCTTATGCCTTTACGTTTCAATACTCCTTTCTTTTAAGATTTATGTTGTTCATTGTTTATTTTGCTGCCAATAGCTAACTATATTTATATATATTTATCTTTGAGAATTTGTTACTTCTGCCTTTTCAGCACCTTGACTCCTACATATCTGAAAAGCTTCCAATATCTTAATTGCATTGAGGGAGCCACAACTACCAATTTTCCAAATAAAGCTGTGCCAAAAGATCTCCATTTGGGGAGTATCCTTTATTCTACATTCATAGGTGTTGTGAATCTCTGTATTGCCTTTTTCCATTATGCCTGAATTTTTGTTATGCAAAGCCACTAAAACTTTTTAAATCTATTTATTTCTAGTGCTTGGAATTAGATTTTTTTTAATTATCATTTAAAAAAAATACAGCTAATTCAAAATTCTACTCTTTCTAAAGACCAATAGCATTTATCTATATCCAATTTACTTTAACCACAAATCCTCATCTAGTGGCATCAGTCTACTTAATTAGCACATTCTCTACTTTGTCTTCCAGATTTTTTATAAAGATATTAAACAAAATGGGACCCAATATCGATCCTTGTGGGACCCAACTGGAAACCTCTCCCCAACTAGACGGACTACCAATTACGATTTCTCTCTGTATACGGTTAGATAGCCAGTTTTTAATCCATTTATTTGTATTTCTGTTGGAGCCAATTTGTTTAGCTGTTCCCTGTAAAATAATGTATGGGGTCTTTGCAGATAACCAATGGACTTATTATATCCACAGAGACTTGGAAATAAGTTAAATATTTTCATGAGACCCTAATGGGGTTTTCCTGTTTGTTTGTTTTTAATATAGCTGTGATGAGCCTAAGTTTCAGTGTTCCACTCAGTCATTATTATTGTGCTCGAGAAAGAAACCAAGTGCATCATATTTTGAGATTCCTTTTCATTTGTATTGAGAGGATAGAATGTCATTATATGCCGTGGCATTTCTTAGTTTTCTTGTGTTTCTTTTGGCTAGTGGGATAGATAGAGAATTATACATCCTTCTGTTGATTGGCTCAGAACTTAGAGACCTATATTTTCTGTCCTAGATTATTAATTTATGTCTAGGAATGTTATGTTTGCATCAAGTCCTTGTTGCTTTATTGGTATATAGATTACAAATAACTATTACCTTGATGGACTCAGCACTATTATAATGATAGGTAAAAGGCAGTAATTGAGATTATTCCTTGTTATAGCTCTTGACTTAAATGAATTCCAAAGAAAACTTTTTTTTTTGTCTAATACTTAACAGTTTAGTTTCTGAATCCTTACGTGTTTGCAATTCTTAATTGGCAAATCTTCCATATCTCCCTCCACATTGGAGAAGAATTGTCACCATTCTACCTTATCATCCACTACTTATCCAACTACATATTTTTAAATTTTCTATTTCTTGGTGAGGCAGTGAATGATAGTGAATGCTTGTGAATCTTTCCTATGAGGACTTGATGCTTGATAAACTATTATTGAATCTCTGAGTATCATTTTCCTCCCTAATGTTACTGTTCTGACTCAAGGTTCCTCAATTCCAAACTTTTATTGCCTATGGGGTGGGAGAAAGGTATGGTTTATCTATTAAATTGCTACTCTGTTTTGGTGTTTTAACCTGCCTTTTAACTTACTTACTTGGCTGTGGTGTGCATAGTAACAAAGTCTGATAAATGGTATTAGGTAGATCCCAGGAGAAGAGATGTTTGAAATTTTGGCATCACTAGTTTAGCCCTAGTCCCCTAAACACCCAGCCCCTACCATGTCTGTTCTCTTAGGCTATCTCATTTGTGTTGTTGCTGCTGTTCTTGTTTTTAAGTCTAGCTATCTTGTTGAAATTGAAGTACAGCGATTTGGTTGGGCAGTATTCTAGGTAGAATGCTAATCATTTAGAAGAAAACACATTTGACAGTTGGAATTTGGGTTTGTGATAACACCGATTGAAGAATGTTATATTTTTCAAAACCAAAACCAAAGTATACTGCATGATTGTTCCAGTGACTGGGTAAATTTATATGAAAATTCAGGAAAATCTCCAGATTGTGAGAATATTTCAAAGGAAATTCACCTCTTAGGTGCATTAAATTTTTCAACTGATGGCTTCAAAAAGTTAATGATACTCTCTGATATCATGATTTAGATCCTCATTTGTTAAGGGTAAGAGTTTACCCTATTTCATAAAACATTATGTTAAAGAGAATGTCCAATGATTTACATTGAAATATGAATCTTAATGTTATCTTCTTTTATGCTTTTTTTGTTGTTGTTGGGTATGTCTTTATTCTGTCTTTTGAGTTCTCTTTTAAGTTCAAATTTAGTGTATGAAATAAGGACTTACTCAAAAGTTTGAAAAGTGAGCTAGCTATTAAATATGCCTGTAAAAACATCAAGATGCATGTGAAAATCCTCAGAGGCAGTAAGGTCCACTGGAAAAATGGTGACTTTTAGAATCAAACTGAACTGGGTTTACATTCAGGCATGGTCTTTTATGAGCTATGTGGCATTAGATGTGTTTAACCTTTCCACCCTTCAGATTCCTCAACTAGAAACTAAAAATACTAATTTCTGCCTCCTGGAGCTGCTGAGGGTATTAAATGAGATAATTATTTTAAGGGTCTTATGTAATTCCAGAGAGAGAGCACTTGATAAATAGCTACTATTTTTCTGGAGATGTTAGAAGACAGTGTGTATCTTTCTCATTTTTTCTTAGTTCTATAACTATTTTTCTGATTATAAAACCAATTCATGATTTTTTAATGTATAAAAGGCAATGAAAACTTTCTGTACCTCCACACCCAGTTGTAATCATTGTCAAAATGCCTTTTATTCATAGGTAGTGACATACCCCTATTTAAAGACTTTGCTCTGCTATGTGTATACTGCTATTTTCCACTTGCTTTTTTGTATCTTCAAATATAATATATACCATTTTAATAGCTATAAGATATTTTATTAGTATATGTACCATAATTTATGTAATGAGCACCTATTGTTAGATATTTTCATTGTTTCCAAGTGGTTTTCCATTATAAACAATTCTAAGCACTACATTGCTGACATATTTGCACACCATCAATTCTTGATAAATTGCTTAAGATGGATTTCTGGGTAAAAATAGTACGTGTCTTTAAAATGGTGATACAGATTGCCACGTTGTTCTCTAGTAAAGTTCTACTATAGTTTACATACCTATCAGCACCATATGAGAGCATGGCAGTACACAGACACAGACACAGACACACACACACACACACACAAACACACACAGTTTCACTCAGCCCCTAAAATGACAGACAGAAAACTGATGCCTGTGTCCAATTGGAAAAGTGTTAGTGAAGGTAGAAGAATCTAAAACCTATATCTTCTCCGTTCAAAAGCCATAGAAAGTGAAACAGCAATAGAAAAACAAAAGAAAAACAATTAACACTCAACTCAAACTGAAGTTCTACAGAGAGACAGAGAGGCATAAGCAGGGCCAGTATTCATGCAAGCAGAACCCAGCCAAATCCATGCAAGCTATATTTGAGCAAATGGGGAGACACGTTAGATGCATCTAAGCACAGAAACAGCATGGTAGCTCTGCAAGAGAACTATAAATGACCGTGTCTCTGTCTTTCTTCTTGGGTAGAGAGAGAAAGTAACTCAGGATGCTGAAGACTGAGAATAACTCTTATTGGAAAAAATATATTTCAGGATAAATTAAAATTTCCCTCACCAAAAATTGAAAGATAATATGAAACAAAAGATCAAGGATGGGATGACAAACAAGAAGCTAGAAGGTGAATTAAGAAGGCAAAAATGAAGACAATACAATCTTTTAGGTACTAGTAACTGAATCTAAAACAGTAAGAAAGAGAGTAAGTGTGGCAAAAAACCAAGGCAGTAACACAGAATTCAGATTGTAAAAAAATCATGCCAAATGGAGAGAAGTGCAGGGAGAAAAATCAGTTATAAAAAAACAGAATGAATATGTAAAACAGGTACAGCAGACTAAACATCATTAAGTGATGGAATGGAATAAAATGGAATAGAAAAAATCTGATGTCAATGATTATAATAATGAATACTTACTGAATGTTTTTTTTGTTTTTAGATACTTCATATATATTATGCCATGACATAGTCCTTGTATTATCCTTTGTTGTAATAATTATAATTTTATAGATGATGAACTGAGACCCAGAGAGTGTAATTAACTTGCTTAAGGATAGACAACTAAGAAATAGTTGAACAGAAAATCTGACTAGAGGCTACACTCTTAACTAATATGCTAGACATTATATATTTATACATACCTGTGATGAAATTAATCAGTAAGCCAAAAGGATATACTGGGTTCCAAGGTAAAAATTATATAATCTCATTACCCCCTTATTATATCCTTCTGACATTACTAAACTTCCAGGCAGAAATGGTGAATGATCTACAAGGAAGGAAAAAAAAAGTTAGGTCTCCATAGCAATATTAAATTTTATAAAATAATGGAAAATGCTACAGGGTTCTGAGGGGGGAAAATGTGACCTAAGAATATTATTGATAAATAAAGGCAAAAGAAAATAAGCCATCCTCAGTATCCAAGGTCTTAGTGAATAGAGCATCCACAAACCTTATTTTAAAATTCTAGCCCCAATTAAAGGTAATCAAAGTAAGGAACTTTAGAATAGGAAAAGCTAGTATGCTAGCATTCAGAAATAAAGACAGCTATACAGTTCTAGAAATTAAAGTTATGGAATAAAACATAAGTCAATTTATTTTTATTTTTTTAAGATTTTATTTATTTATCCATAAGAGACACACAGAGAAAGGTAGAGACATAGGCAGAGGGAAAAGCAGGTTCCACGCAGGGAGCAGATGTGGGACTCATCCCAGATCCCGGGATCATGCTCAGAGCCAAAGGCAGACGCTCAGCCACTGAGCCACCCAGATGTCCCAAGTCAATGCATTTTTTAAAATGAAGTACTAAATACTATATAAAAAGAATAAATCAGGATGTATGTTGTTGAAGAGGAAGAAAGTGTTTGTTTCCTAATTCATAACAAGAACTTGACATTTACTCTTTATCTTTAGAGTTTATGAATCAAGAAGTTGAAGATTAAGGATATGTTTAAAATTAACATAGATTAGTACAACTGTGTTTCTTGAAGGGTTATACCATAGACTGCCTACGTTAGGGTCACCTAGGGTGCTCACTTAAAAAGTAGATTCCATCTGAGACATTGTCAATAAAAGCTTTAGTGGGACAGCAGAGGAATCTTCATTTTATCTCCCAGATCTTTGTCGTATCTACTGAAGCATGGAAGTTTGAGGATCAGGATCCTTATAATGAACTGACAACTCATTGTATAAAAACCTTAGATAATAAGAAGGAAATAAAGTAAAGAAAGATCCAGATAAAGCAGCTAAAGCTAGATGTCAGAAATAAGGATAAGGGCAATTTAAAGCAAATTTAGAGCATAAATTTAGATGATAGAAGTAAGACCAATCTTGTCTTAACTGCTATAACTAGAGCACCTTTTCAACTTGCCTGTCAAAAGAATAAGATTCTAAGATTAAATCAAGCAACTAAACTCAACAAAATACTATATATAAGAGGCACCTGTAAAGTAAAGGTATTGAGAAATATTCTATGTAAAGTCACAGGCAAAAACAAATGAGGCAAATACAAGTCTGAGGATAACTGAGGACTGGATATTATTACTTTTCAGTATATTAATATTATGACTATTATTACATTATAAGGATGAATTGAAGGTAAAAAAATTCACAAGAGATATTTTATAATAATTGCAATCCAAAATGAAGGTGTTATCATTGATTAATAATTTATATATAATTCATAAAATTAAACCTGAAATAACATCCAAATAAAATGATAGGAAACAAAAAGATAAAATGACAAAAACATTACCTGAGTAATGTATTTAATAAAGTTTATTAGTTGTATAACCTAATTTTTACACAATTTATGTGTCAAAGATACAATAAAAATTAATTTGAAGAACACCTAGAAAATAATGGCAATTTAAAATACTATGTAATTAATCCCAAGGATGTGGTTAAAATAATAGTTGGAAAGCTATAGCTTTCTAGCAAGTAGTTTTAAGAAGTGATTTAAATGTACAATTCAAGAAGTTAAAGGATCAGCAATATATCTAAAAGAAGCAGGAGGAAGTAATTAATAAAGATCAATTATAAATTAAAATAGAAAGTCAAAATAATGTACAAATAAATCAATTTTAAAATATTTTTATTTATTTACTCATGAGCGACAGAGAGAGAGAGAGAGAGAGAGGCAGAGACATAGGCAGAGGGAGAAGCAGGGGGAGCCTGATGTGGGACTCAATCCCAGGTCTTCAGGATCACGCCCTGGGCTGAAGGCGGTGCTAAACCGCTGATCCACCTGGGCTGTCCATAAATAATTTTTTTTAAGATACAAGTGAAATAGGGAACTAATTGATCAAGGAAAAGAGGGAACACTTATTAAAGAAGGAAAGAGGGAGGGAAAGTAGAAATTTTTTTAAAAACACAATTGTTTTTCTAAAAGGTGAAATTAAAATAAAATTATGCAGGGATCTCAGAAAATGTGTATAAAATACATGACATTCTTAAAAATATGAATTAGCAAAACTGACCCTAGTAGAAAGAGAAAACAAAAACAGAGCAATTACCAAAAATAAAACTAAGAAAACTGACAAAACATTGCAACCCCACTCCAGCCTAGAAGGCTTCAACAGTACGTCTTATCAAACATTATAAGCAAAACTTCCATATCTGAAAAAACAAAAATTAATGAAAAAAAAAACTATGGATCCACTTCATTAATGAGTATTTCAGTGAAGAAAAAGAAACTTTAAATATCAAGTTTAATCCAGAGAATATTAAAAGCAAACTACAACATAACCACACGCTGTCATTTCTTTTTTTTTTTTTTTTATGATAGTCACACAGAGAGAGAGAGAGGCAGAGACACAGGCAGAGGGAGAAGCAGGCTCCATGCACCGGGAGCCCCACGTGGGATTCGATCCCGGGTCTCCAGGATCGCGCCCTGGGCCAAAGGCAGGCGCCAAACCGCTGCGCCACGCAGGGATCCCCACGCTGTCATTTCTAAATAAAATTATAATATTATGTACCACGGTAATACATTGAAAAGGTGAAAATTTTTGCATCCTTTCAATAGATTACTAAGAGATATACAAAGGTATCTATTGAATTCAGCATTCATTTTTGGTTATAAATTTAAAATCCCGGGATCCCTGGGTGGTGCAGTGGTTTGGCGCCTGCCTTTGGCCCAGGGCGTGATCCTGGAGACCCGGGATCGAATCCCACATCGGGCTCCCGGTGCATGGAGCTTGCTTCTCCCTCTGCCTATGTCTCTGCCTCTCTCTCTTTCTCTCTCTGTGACTATCATAAATAAAAAATAAATAAAAAATAAAAAATAAATAAATTTAAAATCCCTTAGGAAATTGGGAAATGATAGATATTTCCTGCTGTTTATTTACTTCTCTTCATTTAACCAAAAGCTCTCTCTCTCTCTCTCTGACATTTTGTTTTAGGGTGGAAAAGTAAAGACAGGAACAAGAAATGGATACTTAGCATCACACTATTATTTGTTTTTGTAAAAATGATTAGCCAATGAAGTTACATGAGAGAAAATATGAAACGTTAGAAAAGGAAAGAAAAGTATTTCACTCTTATGAAAAAAAAATTCTGGGAGAAGCATGTAAAAACCATATGAGAAAGGAGAAAGGGAAGTTTCCATAGCTTTTCTATATACAGAACAATTATAAAAAATATATTGGAAGGAAAGAAAAAAGCCCTTTTACAAATAAAATGTTTTTGATGAAAGAAAACTTTGTTTAAAAAACTTATTTTTTTAAAAAAAAGGTAATATGAAGAGAATCGATTTTTTTTCTAAATTATTCTGAGTTTAGTGTAATCTCATTGGATGACCAGTGGCTTCCTTTGGAGTTTTGATTCTTTACTGGCTTGTTTTAGAAATTTGACACAATAATTGTAAAGATTTGGGGGAGAAAAATATATGTGAAGAATCAGGAAAATGAAAAAAAAAAAAAAAGAAATGAATAGCTCTACCAGAAGTTTAAATGAATTGTAAAACCAAAGTGATTAATGCAGTATAGCACTGAGTCAGTGCTATCTAAATAAAGAGCATAGAAATTGACTTTAGGAACATAAGAAAATTAAATTATTAATGAAAGTATCATTTCATATCATTGGGAACATGTGATTTATTTAATAAACAGCAAGTAATTGGATGACCATTTGGGAATATTTAAATGTAATACCATACACTTAACCCACCCCTTCCTGCGGATTAAATCCTAGATAAATCAAAGGGCTCAATATTTTTTAAAGAGGAAAAGATACATAAAGAGCAGAAAATCATGCATATATATATATTTTAATAAACGTGAATTAGGTAAAACAAGATAAGAAATCTAGAATCCAAAAAAGAATAATATATTTGAGCATGTAAACATGTTTAATTTCTGTATTTTTGTTTTTCTTTTGCCATTCTTATCAAGTAAACCTTTTCTTTCCAAAGGAACATAATTTTTTGTCCTCTTTCTAATTACTAATTGTTTTTTAAAGCACATGGTTATTTTCACTTAATAATCCCACTTTTGTATCCCACTTTTTGAAAGGAAAAACAATCCCAATGTTTTATAATAATTTTTGTTAAGATGTTTTTTTGTTTGATTGAGAGAGAGGGCACAAGAGCAGGAGGGAGGAGCAGAGGGACAAGGAGACTCCTTGCTGAGCAGGGGGCTTGAAGCAGGGCTCCAACCCAGGACCCCAGGACCCCAGGATCATGACCTGAAGCAAAGGCAAAGGTTTAACTGACTGAGCCACCCAGAAGTCCCTATGATCATTGTTTCATACACCTATTACAGCTATCTGTACTTTTATATGAGCAGATTCTCTTTCTCATTTTCCCTTCAACAGTATTGATTATTGATTATTCTTCACAATTTATTATGGGTATTTTCTTATTTTAATTTGTATTTTTCATATTTCTTAAGTAACTTAATAACTTTTCACATATTTACGTGGTGTTGGAATCAGCTTTCCTTTGAATTGCCTATTACTATGCTTTTTTAAAAAAACAATTTTATTTAAGAGAGAGAGAGAGAGAGAGCGAGCATGGGGGAGGGGCAGAAGGACAAGCAGACTCCCGACTGAGCAGGGAACCCAAAACGGGGCTCCATCCTAGGACCCTGAGATCATGACTTGAGCCTAAGGCAGAGGCTTAACTGACCAACCTACCCAAGAGCCCCTTGCCTATGGTTATTCTTATCCACTACTCTATTTTCAGTTTCAAGAGTTCTAAATATAATAAATATGCTAACCATTTATTAATATGTACATTGCAGATATTTTCCCTAAGCTTTGACTCATTCTATAACAAGTTTTCAATTTTTATATTGTCTAATTAATTATACTTTATAATTTCTGGGTTTGCTGGAACGGATAAAAATTCCTCTTGAAACTCTAGGTTAGATCCAATGAATTTTCCTGAAAGTTTTTTTTTTCATTTTCATACTTAGTTCATTGTTTCATGTTTTACGTTTAATCTATCTTGAATAATATATTATTGTTAGTGAAAGATAATGGTCAACTTTATTTTTCCAGGGATAAAACCAAAAGCACAAGTGTTATTGCATTATAACATTTTTAAAAATCCATTTTCCCGGTGGTTACATTTGGAGAGTGGGATGGGATTAGAGAACACTTCCATTTTTCATTTTATGTCTTTCTGTAGTGTTTGAACTGTTACAATGAGTGCATATTACTTTTAAATTTTAAGACAGTGTGTGTATATGTATACATATTCCCACTTGATTTGCCAATATGATCCTATGATCCATTTATTACATTCTCTCTTTCTTACACACACAAACACACACATTAATTCACCATACCTACCACATTCATACAGACACAAACCACACACAGATAAAATTCCTCCTCTTGCCAATAATTCACATATCACTTAACCAGAATAAACCAATTACATATAAATAGGACATACACATTTCTAAAAATTATTGCTTATATTCTATTCTAATAATTATTGTTGTCAGAAAGAAGAAGAAGGAAGGAAAGATGGAAGGAAGGAAGTAGGGAGAGGGAAGGAAGAAGAGAGAAAGAGGGAGAATGGTTTGTGCTGAACAGTAACTGGTGTGCCTCAGGAGCAGTCAAGCCCATACTGTCCAACGTTCTTGTCGGTGTTGTCACCAGTGATACAGTTAGACAGAGATCTTTGTCTCTTTTTTTCAAACTTAGACATACCTATAGCAACACTGCCCATGGATCCCTGCAGATATAGTTACCCAGGAAAAAATTAATCTTCTAAACTCAGTACAGTAAGCTGAAATTCAAGAGACTCAAAATTTAAGTTTTAATTCTGACACTTAAGCCATACTTGTAATATCCAAGAAGTCAACCTGTCCTGCAAAATAAGCCGTGATCTTATCCATCTTAAAAATCATGTAGTTCTAGAATGTTAACTGTGCCTTCTTGCCTAAAATTCATTAGTCCCATAGCTTCCTTTTTTTTTCCATAGCTTCCTTTTGATTAAACCTCCTATCACTTATTTCTGCAAGCAATAGTTATTAATTTAAAATTTATAAACATTTTGATACAGAGTTCATATCATACTCTGTGGTTAAAAACCATTTTATTTAATAACTTTCCTTTTGGAAAATTGTGGAAAAATGTCTATAGAGATAAATATTATAAAACAATTTCCTGGGTTAGGAACAACTAAAAGTACTATGAATCCAACTGCTATTCTAAAATTAACTCATCTAAATGAGATATAATTCTTATATTGGATAAATTAGAATGTAAGTTAAATAGTAAGCTATAAACAAGATGGTAAGTAGACAAGCATGCAGGCCCCTTAGATTATAATAATATTGTGCCCTGGTATAATATTTATACTTTTTCAGTGTGCTTCCTGTGATAGCTCATTTAATTACCTCAAAAATAACCAGATACATAGAGGGTAAATGTAATTCCCATTTTTATAAATAAGTAAATTGAACAGACACCTAGGCATGCACTGATGAAACACATTTCCAGGACGAAAGCCCTTGAATCTTACTACCATAGCCTTGCCCATTGCATGGTCAGTTTCTCTGTTGAATCCCTTCTTAATCAGAGAACCTGGTTACCTCCTGTCCTACAAGGAGGCCAACATTTACCAAATATGACTCATTTCCTTTCAGTTAGGTTTTTTCCTAGAGTGAGAATCACAACCAAGAAGTTAATTTTAGAAAACATATTTGTTTAGTCAGAGGGCCCATGTTGCCAGTAAACAAAATTTAACAAACAACAGAAAAAGTATATATGTAACACTTTGTGGTTTTTCAAAGTAGTAGCAATACTTTGCCTCTTCAGGTGCTCCATTCCATTCTAGACTTTGAAATATAATACCCCTAATATACCACTACCATGTTGTTAGATCAGTACTGGATGTCAAGCACACCTTGTGGATTATTAACATAGTCTTTAAGCAAACACATGCAATAGTTTTCAATTTTAAGACAAAGCTTCATTTTTGAAAAGGTCCTGAAATTTAGTATGATACTTACCTGAAGTTAGTACCTTGCTTATCATAAACATTTAATTTCTTTCCTTTTCTCCTTTATAAAAACCTGCCAGTAAATTAATGGTGTATTTTGCAGTTGTTAAAATCTCAGATTTTAGGAAATGTAGTAATAGTCATAGTGTGAATACGGTTATTACTGAGAAAACTCTGGAAACATTATGAACTGTTGAAAAATAGAAAGCTGTGTGTTCCATGGGTAGCATGGGGAATTGAGGACTGGCATTAAATTTTTATTAACTATCCTTCTATTAATATTAAATTGTTTAAAAAAAACAATATAAGTAAAGTACCTCCAGCAAGTCCTATGTTCCTAAAGAAATTAGGAATTTTTTATGGCCTCTGCTGAGAAGAGGTTTACAGAATTGCTTGATGCTTGTTTAATTTTGGCAAAGAGCACCAAGGGAGACATTAAAAAAAAAAATGGAACCTGACATAATTTTGAAATCTCTCTCAGCAATAAATCAGCTGTCTCTTGGCCTCTCAATAGTAGTACTAGCCTCTGCTGCAGAAAATTTCTGGAAGCTGGGCCAGTTTCAAAGATACCATCTGAGTTTCTTCCACTGAGTCCCAGATACTGCTATGACTCCCTACAGCAGAGTAAGCATCTCTGAATCCAGGAGTACAAGCCTGCTAATCCAGGTGCCACCCTGAGAATGCACTGCAATAAGGGTCCTCAACAGTGAATACTGTTTTCTAGAGCAGTTCACATTTCCTCACCCTGGTGAGGGTTATTGACTTCAGCAGTTAAGAACGTTGGTCCCCTGACGCTGACAACATGGGCCACCTTTCTGTGAGAGTCTTTCAGATACATATTGCTCCCATCACCGCAGCCAGCTGCAGCATAGCCTTAAACTTTTCTTACAAGGGACACGGATTTAGAAGGAATGTCACAAATGTGTTGATCATTCAGCAAGTTTATCAAATTATTGCTCTTGGAGAGTACCACACTTGTTAAGAACACAGACATACCCTGATCCATCAAACCTACTCAGTTTTGAACTTGAAACAGTCCTGAGTTTAAGCCCCATAATTCTCACTTATTAGATAATGTCAGCCTGAGAAAGCTCTCTGAGCCTCAGTTTCCTCATTTGTAAAATAGAGCTGACTGTTCTATCCTCAAAAGATAATTTTAAGAATTGCAGGAGGAAATATGAGGAAGTACACGGAGAGTAAGCATTTGTTAAGGGCTAACCTCAAAGTTGATGTCTACAGGGAAGAGGATTGCAAAGGCAGAACTCTGACTTTTCCCATGTCTCAAGATTTGTTTCTAAATTCAGAAGCACTGCCCCTGTCAGTCTGATGGAAGAGTGTGCTGCCCTATTATATTCTTTTAAATTAGGATGCATAATACACAGTACATACACATGATACATGCTGGGTTTCATGCTACTGAGATGTATTTATTTTTTTAAGATTTTATTTATTTATTCATGAGAGGCACAGATCGAGAGGCAGAGACACAGGCAGAGGGAGAAGCAGGCTCCATACAGAGAGCCCGATGTGGGACTCGATCCCAGGTCTCCAGGAGCATGTGCTGAGTCAAAGGCAGACGCTCAACCACTGAGCCACCCAGGCGTCCCGAGATGTTAACTTTAAATGCATGTTCTAGAAAAGCTTCACAGAGTAAAAGGCACATTCCATCTCAGGGTGAAAAAAAAAGAGCAAGGAGCTGTTCTGCCCTGCCAGGATATACATGGCTATGACAGAAAAACAGTTTTAACCCTTGAAAGAACATTAAATGATCTTATCATTTTATAAATGAAGAAACTGATACCCAGAGAGGTAGAGTGACTAGCCCATGGGCACACAGCAATTAAATTAAATAACAAAGACTCCCATTCTGTGGCATAACCTGACCATTGTGCAGCACTGCCTTTCACTCCTTGACTTGACCATACACAATAATTTGATCTGCCTCCTTCTTTGATACCTTGCAATTTTCAACAAAGTACTCTGACAAATACTAATAAACAGGAAACCATTCTGCATTGAAAATTGTTCCATCCCTGCTCTTACCTAGTCTGTAACATTGAGCAAAACACTTCTAAACACTACAAATATATCTAAAAAACTAACATTTACCAAGAGTTTACAAATGCTTAATTTGAATTTTTTACCATCCACTGCCCCGTAGTAGCCTTTTGTGGGGGATTATCCTCAGACCACAACATCAGAATCACCCATACTTTAAGAAATGCAGAACCCCAGTCCATTCTTGGATTTACTGATACTGAATCAGAATTTCTGATGACCCAAGAATTTAACTTTTAGCACGTTATCCAAATAACGTGATGCTCGTGAAAGTTTGAAACAGTTACTAGATGCTCTTACAGTTCTCTAAAATTCTACCAATGACAAAACTGAGGTCCAGAGAGAAATAACATATTCAGTCACACAGCTAGTGACTTGCAAACCTGGAATTTGAATCCAGGTCTGTTATTATTATTGTTGTTGCTGTTGTTGCTATTATTTGAGGGTTTTCAATATCTGACAGAGTCTAGCTTATATTTTATTCTTTAGCGAAGCATCAGCTTAAATTTGATGTTCTTTCCTATCTCCCTAAATTCATAATTTTCTTCATTTCTTAACAACCTATAGCCTGTGTTTTATAAAGTTTAATAATTTACTATCTACAATCATCTTCAGATCTCAGAGCCAAGAGTCATTTGGTGTTAAAATGGAAAGAGAGACATTTAATAAGGCTGTGTCAGATAATAGCAGTCCCCCATCAAGGGTTGGGTTGTGAGATTGAATGGCACATTTGGCAAATTCTCCCTGGAGTAATTCATCGTGTAATTGGCTAAATGTACAGAAGCTATCAGCAACCAGCTGTACAGGGAGCACTGGTTGAAGTAGATTTAATCTCCCTCTCCAGATCGCTCTTCCCCTGGGATTTAGTCAGTGCCTTGATTGTGATTAATTCAGCCTTCTGAAAAGGGAGCACAAAAAATTACCAGTGAACTCCTCTACCCTTTACCATATAGACATCGAAGACCTGGTTTAGCAGATTTGAGAGCTACCCAAGGTCCTTAAAAAAATTCCTTTTTTAAAAAATCCTACAGTCATTGATTTTGAGAACTTTAAGAGATCTGAGAGATGATCTAAACCAGTGCTTCTCAATCTTTAATGTGCCTAAAAGTTATCTACATATCTTGCTGAAGTGCAGATTCTTATTCTGTAGGTCTAGGATGAAGCTTGAGATTCTGCACTTCCAACAAACTTCTTGGTGATGCCAAAGTTATTGATCTCTAGACCACACTCAATAGCAAGGAGCTAGCCCAGGAAATATAAATTAGTCCCAACCCTGAAGGATTAGTGGCTGCTGCCTTGGGAACTAGACTGATGGTTCTGTTGACTCTGGGACCAGCTGGTCCATTTGCATGGTTTGTGCCTCCCTCACGCTTCGGGATAGGAAACTTCACCTCAAAATAATTTTTTGTTGTTTTTAATTAACACTTCCTTTTACTTGTAGTTGCATTTTTTAGTTCCTTTTTTTTAAAAAAGAATTGAGGTACAACTGACCTAACATTATAATAGTTTAAGGTATACAACAGAATGATTATTATTTGTATATATTGCAAAATGATTGTCAATGATAAGTCCAGTTAACATCCATCACCATATATACTTAAATTTTTTTTCTTGTGATGTCTCATTTTTATATGCAGACACTGAAACCCAGAAATGTCAGGAACTTCCTCAGGATCATATAACCTAGTTAATGGTAGAGCTGGGACTAACTAAAGCTAGAATCTATACCTAGATTTCTCTTTCTGAGTTGCACAATTTAATCACAGATTGCATACGAAGCTGTTTTAAAATATCTTTCCTCAGTTCTATCATTGGCAGAGCAAGCTAGAGGGCAATTTGGATTAAAGAAGCCAAGACACTGAGCCAAACTCAGCCTCTGAAAAGTTCTGCAACTTTGGGAAAAGAATTTCTCTGTATCTTACTTTTGTTAATCTGTGAGATGATAAGGCCTTGCCTGGCCTTTCGAAATTATTCTGACATTGTAGAAGGCAATGATATAGAAAACATGAAGCCATTTGATAAAACATAAGTAACTTAAGTAAATGGAGGGCATTTTTATTAAATTAATGTAGGATAACATTAAACTATTCTTACAGGATTATTGATTTTGGAAAAAATGTCTATATATTTTATATGGATATAAACATATATCTTATGTATATAAATATATATGAATATTACATGACCTTACCTTTATCCTAGGTTGAATTTTATCTGAAATTATTGAAATTACTATTTTGAATTTTGTTAATACCTTTTTTATTTTCTACCCACCTTTAATGTATTTGGTCCGCACAAAGCATGCACAGAGGCATGGGGTGAGAGAATGAGAGAGAGAGAGAGAGAGAGAGAGAGAGAGAGACAGTAAAAGAGAGAGAGAGAGAGCAAGAGCAAGAGAGATCAACCCAGCCATCCAAAATCTTGTCAGTGATCTCTTGTTCTGGGCTGCCAGTAGGAAAAGGCTCCATGTTTCTTCATTCATATCCAGAAGGAAAGATAGGGACTTTTTTTTTTTAACCCAAAAGCTTCCAACAAACCTTTCCTTCTTTCAGTGATTCCGTTGATTTATGCCTTCCCTTTCCTGAACCAACCCTGGCAAGGGGAGAGGGAATTTCAAGTCTGGTTTACAGCAGTCAGGCCCACATCTGAAACAGAGGATCAGTCTCTCCAATTGTTACAATGGGTGGAATAGATACAACCACAGCCCACTGCAGGTGCTAATGGTGAAATATAAAGAATTAGTTTTACCTACCTATGCAAACTTAGGAATTTACATTTTCTTTCCCAGCCGAGAAATGTTAAGTTGTAAGTATTGTAGCAGTTATCTGTTTTTTTTTTTAAGATTTTATTTATTTATTCATGAGAGACACAGAGAGAGAGAGGCAGAGACATAGGCAGAGGGAGAAGCAGACTCCCCATGGAGAGCCTGATGCAGGACTTGATCCCAGGACCCTGGGATCATGACCTGAGCCAAGGGCAGATGCTCAACCACTGAGCCACCCAGGTGCCCCACAGTTACCCGTTGTAACACACCTAACTGTATGCCAGACATGATGGTAGGCTCCTTAAATATCTTAATCTTAAAACAAACCGTCATGTAATGTGGTTTTCTTTTCAAGATGAGGGGAAATAACTGCATCTTAAAGATGAGATACCTGAACTCAACTAAGCTATGAAACTTGACGGAGGGCCCAGTAGAGAGAAGTGAGAATACAAAGCTGATTTCAAAACTCATGCCTTTAAGACTTAACTCTATATATGCTCTTATCTACACTGAAATCTAAAATAGTGCTGCATAAAGATTATCTATAAAATGTAATTTCTTATCACCTTTATCATCTTAATGAAACTCTCATTATAGATTCATTTAATTGGAGAGAGATATATTTCTCATAAGTAAGAGAAAACAGAAAAAAAATCTGAAAACGTAGTTTTGCTGATGGATGCAAGCTTTCCATTCCCCAAATTTTACTGATCCTGTTGGCAAACAACAAAATGGAATACACTGAGTTGCCTCTCGCCTCTGCCCACTATAAGGATGAAGAACCAAACAAAATTAAGCATTAGGAAAAAAATATTATTCACAGTTTCTTTTTTTTAGGCCTGTGAATAAGGAGGTCTCAACATTAGACACTTTCCCAGACAACTGAAACTATAAGACTCACACAGCCCAAAACCAACTAGGAAGCTCCCTGACAAAGGGCTGTAGCAGAGACTAGTAGCACAGGTGTGTGGCTTCATTCATTTGTCTCTTAAAGAGTAATTGAGCAGGTGCTGTGTGTGGTCCTCTGCCACCACTTCCATGACTGTCTTAAGTTGGACATTGGTTTATCATCCTAAACCTGTCCTGATTATGATGTGACACAAGTTCAATTCATTGACCCACTTACTGTCTAATCAAAGTTACTGCTCTGTGAGTTTATCATATGGGGCACTGTTCTAGGTACTTTATATGAATTCTCTCACTTAATCCTCACAACCACTCAATAAGGCAGACACTGTTCTACCTATTTTACAGCTAAGAAAATAGGCTCAGAAAGGTGAAATATCCTGCTCAAGATCACAGAGCTTTGTGACCTTTTCTTTAAGCCAGTCTGCTTCTATGCCAAGCAGTGTGACTTCAGAGCCCACTAATGCCTCAGCCCAAGAGAAGGTGAATGCTTACAGGTTTACCCTGAGTGTTCCTCCAGTCTACAGGTAAAGAGTTTGGATATTTGTACTAGCTTACTTTAAAATCTAACATGAGTCCCTCTCATTTCACAAAGTGGTTCTTCCTAAAATGAAGTCAAAGTCAAAGTTAGCAGGAAAGAACCAGAGGGAAAAGATGAAGTCCCTCAAGCTATCTAACTTGGCACATACTGAATATAATGTTGTGTAGACATAGGGGGCCTCCCTCTCTCCCTTTCCCTTTCTTTCTCTTCCTATGTCTGACACACCTAACTCTCTCTTTATAAAGACCCAGTGCCACATTTCTTCCCCCCCCCCATCTCTGAGCTCAGGCCATAATCTCTTATTTGCCCACTGCTCCTGCCCCATTCTTATCACCATTCCTCTGCATGGTGCATGCTTATATTCCTAAATATCTCCCCCTTGAAACAATAGGGAATCATACTCTCTCAGGGGAACATAAATCCTAGTATATCATCAATCTTAAGTGTGGTGTGCTGAAGTAGGACTGTCTGCGTTCAAATCTCAGATCCATATTTACTCACTGTGTTATTTCGTGCAAGTGATTTAAATTTTTAGAGTCTCAGCAGGCTTATCTACAAAATGGAAATTGTTAACAAGAGTACCTACGACAAAGGAGTGTGGTGAGGAATACATGCCATCATCCATGTAGAGTGTTTATAACTACCTGGAGTATAGTATACAGACCCACTAAATCTTGACTACAAGTATTACCTGTTAAATCAACTGATACTTCTGGAGTCCCTTTCCAACATGCTTCTTGCCCTCACAGGGACCGCATCTTAAAGGGAGGATACACTTTCAACATCTATAAAAATAATACATAAGTGAAAATAAAGGCAGTGACGCAAATGTCTTCATTGCTATGAGAACATATATCAGGACTTGAAAGAGGGTATAATCAAGGAAGACTTAAAAAATGGAAGGAATATTTTTGAACTGAGCTGTGAAAGATGCAAGATACTAAGAGTAAGAAAGGATGAATATGGATCTCCCTACTCCCTATTATTGATGACACAAATGTTCGAAATTCTGTGGTCCTATTCAGACAGCTCCATATTATTCAGTAGCAGTGATGTTCTACTAAGAAACTGTCTGGAATTTATAAATACTTTTGTTATAATTAGATATTTGTCATTCCTATCTGTTATGGAGGCATTTGTTCTGTAATCATACTGCTCTTAGCATCAGTTATTTTGCTTTTGTTGTATACAGTGAGTACCTGCTTACAAATACACACTGTAAGTTATTTTGACTATAGCACTTTTTAATTACTGCTGAGTCACTTTCCACTGGTGCATTTTTTTAAAGCACAGTTACGAGATCCAGTGCTGTTTAGTACTAAGTATGTGTCTCAACTCCCACTCGTAGGATTCAACAATCATTGTGAATTCATGTACCCTCTCATCCAGCCCACCTCTGTTCAAGAGACTCATTTCAGCACCATTTTCTTGCCCCCTGCCCATCAAGAAACAAACTAAACTCTAAATCCCTACAAGCAAAGGTCACTGGCTGTGTTCTCTGCATCTCTGTGGAGCTGAATATGCTGCTACATGTTCACTGGAATCATGCCTATCTGATCTGCATTAGATCAGCTTTCTGGCAGCTTAGTCAAATTAAATGAAAAACAATAGGAGGCCATAGGTAAAGGTAGGGAGTAAGTAAATAGGTAAATGAGGAAGTCCATGACTCTAATACGTGCAAGTGAAGCTGATAATAGTCTAGATGGTTTGTTTTTGTTTGTTTGTTTGTTTGTTTAAAGTATGCTAATTCTCTTTTTGAGTCAATATCTTCCGAGGAGGGAACTATCATATTTTCAACTGCATCAAAACATTGGTGCCTTGGCTAAGGAGGACAGAAACTAAACCTTGACTTCTTTGCTTCTAGATGACAGACAGAAGCAGACAATAATTTCCCTGTGACACAGAAATGAAGCAATAGCATTCGGTGGTTCTGTATGCCCAAACTCTTCTTCATAGCTTAAGGGACAAAATTGGGTTCCAAAAACCAGTAACAAGAGAAAACCATGGGTCTACCAATGACCCAGGATAATTATGAATTACAATCTTTTTTTTAAAATTTATTTATTTACGATAGTCACAGAGAGAGAGAGAAGAGAGAGAGAGAGAGAGGCAGAGACACAGGCAGAGGGAGAAGCAGGCTCCATGCACCGGGAGCCGATGTGGGATTCGATCCCGGGTCTCCAGGATCGCGCCCTGGGCCAAAGGCAGGCACTAAACCGCTGCACCACCCAGGGATCCCATGAATCACAATCTTTAAGTCAAATATAACCTGCCAATAAGTCTTGAAATTTGACCTGATCGATTGCCACATTTTTTAGTCACTGTCCTGGGCTTTGGAAGCTAGGAAAGTCCCCCCTTTCCCCCCTTAGGAAAATGCACTATTATCACCTTTGGCAATATGTGAAAGCCCCAGATGGAAAATATAGCTCCTCTTTTGCTAAAGTTTACCCATTTCTCCCCTTTCCCTATCCCTGTGCTTTAGAAACACTTGATTGGCATGTTTGCAGCCTTGCAGAAAGAAACCAAAACAAATGCCCTCTATGGTATTTGTTCAAAATGGATTGGGATATTGTGAATTACTAGTTACATGGTGTGTATAAAAATCTTTAGCCTGCCATCACCCATAATGCTTTGAGTTGTACAAACCAGCCAATAAAAAGATTAGATCAATTGTTTCCAGCTTGAGACTTGAGTCAATTATTCAGATGTAAGTTGAACTGAAACAAACCTTTACCTTCTCTTCCAGATGTTAAGACTTCTTTGAGTCATCAGGATTGGGTGGACAAATTCTCACATCTACCTCTCTGAAATTTATCAAAATAAGACTTGGGCTTATGTAAGCTCATTTTAAACCTTACTCCATTCCACACATCCTAGGGATCTATAGTAATTTGAGGCAAGTCCCTCCTTTGGATGGAAGAGAGGTACATTAAAATGAATAGATTGTGAATACAGTTTCCTTCACTTTTTCCTGCTTCAGGGAATTTCAGTATGATCCACTCTTTTCTATTTTTTCCATACAATTAAAATGACTCCTGACTTTCAACTTCAGTTGAAACTAGTAGCTTTATTTATTAAATTAAGAAGAGTAACCCAGATCTCTCTACCAACCTTCCAAAAGAAATTAGTCAATTCAACATATATTTTATTAATTTTACTTTATTATTAAATGTAGCAATTTGAATGTAGTCTTATTTCCCCTAAATTTAGCATTCATCATTCCATCTCAATCCAAATATTATTACAAAAAGTTAGGAAGGCTGTTTAGGAAGTTCAAGAACAGAGAGACTGCAGAATTTTTCACAGCAAAGCCCTATGTGGTTAGGAAAACAAATACAATACTAGCACAGATCTAGATCACAGTTTTAAAGGAAGCTCTAGGACTACTGGATTTTTGCTAGGCAATTTTTCCCTATGCATTATTCCTATGTTATGCCATAATTTTTTAAAACACAATAAAGCAAGTTGTAATTATAGATTAAATGAACTGAAAGGCAAAGTTTTTATATATTTTACCTACTATCACTGATAAAGCAGCCCATGGGCTAAATAAACCCTTAGATGTGATTTTGACCACTCTAATGATGTTTAAAAATCTGGATTTAAATGTTCTTCAGGCAGGCCTGTATTTTTTAGTCTAGTTCACTACAGGGCCAACTTCTTCCTATTCTCCATTATACCTGCTTCCTGCTTTTATATGATCTTCCTAGCCAGATCTGAATGTGTGATCCTAGGCTTCATCTAACCCTCTAGTAATTCCATTTAGCAAGTTTTGAGTACTTACTTTATATCAACTGTAGTGGTCAGCCTTAGGAATACATAAGCAATAAGATACAATCTCTGCTTACATGTTAGCTCTCATGGGGGAAATAAGGGCTCATGGAATGAGTTGGTAATGGAAGATTTAACCTGGTGGAGAGGCTTAGCAAAAGCTGTCCTAAGTCCACCTAGACTTCTCAGAGCAAGAAAAAACACTGGGACCCAGAGCAAGCCAGGATTAGAACTGGTTCTCATCACTGAAGTCAGTGTCCTTTCCAGTCTGCTTGTGGGTATTAAAAGGGGCATATGAGAAGGACCAAGAAAGAGCAGGAACATCAGCTCACTTGATGGCTTTGCTTGCTGAAGATCTTCTCATTCATGATCCTGTATTAATCCCTATTTTTATAAAAGCTTTATCTTCTGGGGTCCTTTAGAGAGAAAAATCATATTCTTCTCTTTCTGCAATGAGGTATACTTCTTATTTCCTCTAAAAATTTCACTATCATTTGAAATAATAATGTAAAATCTCACTGAGCTCACTTGATTCACCCATTCAGCTCGTTGGCCAGATGAATTTTTGTGTGTGTGTCTGAAGCAGAATCTTTCGACATTGTGATAACTATAGAGTAGGATTTCCTTAACAGGCAATCAGTTTACTCAGCAAACCTTGAGATACGCACCCACGTGATCTATTAAAAATTAAAAATTGAAAAACTAAACAACAATAACTAGGGCTACCCATATCCTTTCCATAACTACTTCTCCTCACGTGAAAATAATAGAAAAAGTGCAAGATTTGAATCTGCAAACATACATTTAAATAATTGTTTTACCACTTAATAAACTAAGCTACAGGAAAGAGTTACAGGACTAACTCTAGCCTCATAATGTGGTTGTGAGATTTCACACTTCACGATAGCATAGCATGATTCAAGACAGAATTTAAAAAATAAGTGCTTTTTTTTTTCCTACAGTTTTTGTTAAAAAAAAAAAAAAAAAAAAAAGATCACCCTCCTGCAACTACCTGGGTAGTTCAGCAGTATTTTCCTATATGTATGTCCCAGATCTTAACTCCATATTTTATTTGATTACTAATTCCCCACTTACTTTGGTTGTGGAATACTAGCCTTTTCTTGCTCTCTTATAACCTCCATTTCATATTCTGGTTGGGTGAACTTTCTTTTACCTCTTAGAATACCAAATGCATATTAGTTGGTTTCTAAGTGTTTTTTCCTTTGGAAAGAGTGTTTTGGATATTCCCAGGTGGTAACAGTTCATTGCCTTAGCATTTGAAGTTACTCAGGTCACAGTGTCATTTCATGGAAGATAAAACAAGATCTCCTATCCAACTAGTCACAGTAATTGGAAATTGCAGAGCTAGGATTTCTTGGATTTTTGCAATTTCTCACTCTTCTCTTGACTATATAAGTGGTGAACTGGGATTTAAAATAGCGCCATTCTCACTTCCCAAGATAAGCATGCAATGCTGCTAGGCCGCTGAGGGATATGATTTGTTTTTTGGTATAAGATTACAGGACAAGGACTTTCCTCCTGAGCATACACCTGTCATTGGGAAAGGTACAGAAAAAGGAGCAAGAAACCTAAAACTAGACCTGCAACTAACAAATTATATAAAAATAAGGTCCACTCATCATTGTTTAACATGATATCTTTTAAGCAAAATGAAATTGTTAACCAGAGCATGTTCTGTTTCTTGATGGGGAAAAAAATTTGGGGATGAAGAATGGAAAAAAGGAAGATAAAACCTCTGAATCCAAATGTTTAACATGATTTTACCCTTGTTTGAACCATTGGCACATGGTCAGTCTGGGGAATAAGTCAGCAGAGAAGTCCATCCTCCTACCCAAAAGAATTTGATTCAATCAGTGTGCAAACTGCCTTATTCACAGAGGATCATTCATAGGAGGCTCTGGAGTGCTAAAGTAAATAAATCAGTGTCTTTCCCAGGGTTTCAGCATTTCCTTTCTGATTGATAAGCAAAAGAACTGCAGGTAAAACAAAATTTTCAGATGTATTGTTAAGTGGGAAACATGAGACTTTATTCACACTGGCCTGTTTAATAGGGCCCCCTCCTAAAACCCTTGTCAGAAATGGACACTTGTGAATGAAAGTTGAAGATGAGAAAGCAAATAGTATAGATGCTTGGACTAAGGCAAGGCCTCAGCATAGCTCTTGCAAAGGCAATTTATCTCCAGAGAGTGACAGTTTTGCTAGTCTATCTCTTCCTTCTCTTTCCCTTTATTTAATTTTGCTTCCTTCTCTTTGTTTCTTTTTTAAGATTTTATTTATTTATTATGATAGACACAGAGAGAGAGGCAGAGACATAGCCAAAGGGAGAAGCAGGATCCCCATGGGGAGCCTGATGCAGGACTCGATCCCAGGATCCCAGGATCATGACCTGAGCCAAAGGCAGATGCTCAATCACTGAGCCACCCAGGCATCCCTCTCTTTCTTGTTTCAACTATTACCAACAAATTTCTCACAGCTGTTTGAATAAGTAAAAATGCCAAGACATGAAAATTTGATAAATATTTTCTTAGGTTTCCCAGAGCAATAGAGATTGCTACATGATCTTTCTGATTAAAGGTCTTGTTAATATCCTAATCAAAAAAAGAACAGTTTAGTGTTTTCTCTTGTGTCTCAAGGCTCAAGTGAAGAAAAAGACAATTAGGTAATATACCTGGGTCAGGCTGGAAAGGTTGGTGTGGAGACCCAATGTCAAAGATAAGCTAAATCACATGACAGTTGCTATTCCTTCCATTTTTTGGAACGTCTGCACCTAAATACACTCTGATATAGAAATGGCATTTCAAGACAGAACTCATAACTGAAGAAAGTCTCAAGATATGCAGTTTTATTTGATCATTATAAGTAGGAATGTTGGAACAAACAGATGAAGAGCCAGGACATTACATACCAACTGTGCAACTCTGGGCAGATCACTTATTACCCCAAATTCTCAATCTCCTCATTTTCAACATGAGAATATTAGAAGTAACTTTCTCATAAAGTTATCATCCAAGATTAAATATTACAACTGTGTAAAGCTTTTAATTTAATGCCTATCTCCAGAAAATCATAAATGGAGATCACATATGTTCTCTCCCTATGAAAGCTGTTTTTTAATGTGGTAGTGTGGACTGTAATCAAAACTTCAGCTTTTTCTTTAGGTCTCAAGTCCTCTGCTTCTTTATTAAAAGTCATGCCCTTCTGCTGCTTCCAATAAACCGATAGTTTTCCAGCTGTGAACATTAGCCCCATAGCCGGCTATCATCGGGGAGCTTGTTAGAAATGCAGATTGTTGAGCCATATTCCAGACTTACTGACTCAGGAACTCTGGGACTGGAGCCCAAAGACCTCTATGTTTTATTAGGTTTTCCAAGGGATTCTGATGCATGTTCAAGTTTGGAAACCACTGACACAGACTACACTATCCATCAAACCAAAAAGATACTGAGAGTGGTGGTTCCCAGACAGAAACTGTCACTGGTAGGACTGAATAGTCAAACCACAGATGTCTACTCTACTTAGATGAAAGCATTGCAGTTAACAGAACTTTACATCATCCGTCATCTCTAGGGAAATATTTAGATGCAGGCACCCTTACTCATTCCTCATTAAGGAAAATTTTACAAGCCTTCAGATGACTTGCCCCTAACATGCACTGAGAGGGTCCTCTTTTATGAGCTATAGAGTACACATGGGTTTGGGAGCTGCTTCTATGCCTCAGCATGACACACTGAAAAAGATCAGATTCTAATTATTGCTCTAATTCACTGCCTGAAAATGTATTAGGTTTCTTAACTTCTCTGTGCTTTATTTTCTGAGCACGAGATCAGTACCTGGCCCATAGGGCCAATGGAATAACTGAAAGAGGCTTGCCCTGGCTTCTAGCTGCTATTCACTAAGCTCTCTTCTCTGGGGTAAGAATGAGGCATCCATCATGTAAATGGCCAGGGAATTATGGGAAACGCTGCTTCCAAATTTCAGGTACCTCAGCATGATGCTCCAGCAAGAGACCTATATAAATAGAGGGAGAAGCCCTAGCACAGGAAAGGAACTCAAGAGGTAGCCTCATGCAGTTCCAATCTTCAGACTGGTGTTGCAGAATTAAATCCGCCTTTTTAAAATAATTTTATTTATTTATTTATTTATTTATTTATTTATTTATTTATTTTAATTTTTTTATTTGAGACAAAGAGAGATGAGCAGAGGGGTAGGAAGAAGGAGGGGGAGAGAATCTTAAGCAGACCCTACACTGAGCACCACAGAACCCAATGTGGGCCTTCATCTCAGGACTCTGAGATCATGACCTGAGTCAAAACCAAAGTCAGACACTTAAACAGCTAAGCCACCTAGGTACCCTAAAACCTACTTTATTGGTGATTCATAAAGGGTTTGAGTTACTAAGGGTCACACAATTAATTCCATCCTATCAGCATTACTTATTGAGCATACTGTATGCCAGGCACCAGGCCAAGTACTTGGGGATACAACAGTGAGACCCTGTTTCTGCCTTTACCAAGAAGGGTAGTCTGGTGAGGCAGACAAACAGATGATCATAATGACAAGCATTGTGGTGAAAGATTTAAGGGCCAAGAGGAGAGACAAGACTGGCCCTTTCTCTGCTCTGCCACACCAGCAATTAGAGATATCTCCCTCTTTGACCCTGATGTCAGGGCTGTTTTCCTTGGTGGTCAGGAGAATACTGGACGATCTGTGATCCCGTGAATACTGAGCTCCTTCTCCACCCTTGAAATAAAATGTAGCTTCTACTCATCTCACCTCAACATTCAGAATTAACTCAGTCTAGATTTACTTATTATATTTAATAAATGGATTATGTATTATAACAAAAACATATTTAGTGTTTACTTTGTACTAAGCATTGTTCTCAGCACTTTACAGAAGCCACTAATCAAAGCAAAATTAAATAATCTGGTGAACTCAAAGCTCTGGTTTGTTCATGCAGTACATGACATTGAAAAAAATGATAGTAAAAAGAATGATGTATTCATTTAATGAATATTTATTGTGTTCCTTATTATTCATTATTATTAAATTATGATTAAATGTATTCATTTAATGAATATTTATTGCTTTTTAAGAGCGAGATCAATTGTGATTTTTCTGAGTGCTTACTATGTACAAAGCTGGACTGGATGGTCTGCATGTGCTATCTTATTCAATCCCCTGAAACAGCTTGAGGAGACTGGTGTTGGTATTTCCCCTCACTTTACCTATGAAAAAAAATGAACTCAGAGAGGTTGAATGATATGCCCATGGTCACAAAGATAGTGAATGGTTCAGCCCAGAATCAAAACCTGGATTGCTGAGTCCAGAATTAGAACTCGAAAACTCTGCATTGTATTCCCCATTTTGGTAGAAAACACACAGTTCCAAGTGTTGATTAGGCCATGACTGCACACTTCAGAAAAACAAAAACAAAAAATCCTCAGAACTGGTGATTTAAAGTAAGTTGAGGAAACAGATGCTGTGGTGTGTCAAGGGAGGGATGCAGCTTGTTTCTGAAGAGGTAAGTTAAAAAGTTTGGCATTTTCTGGAAGGCTTTAGATAGGACATGAGGAAATGTTAAGAAAACTGATCTTTCAAGGAAAGACAAGATGGAATAATCAGAGCAGTGTCTCAGGGCTTAACTCTGAGGTGCAGCCTAATAAACCATAACCTACTTGAGCTGCCTCCTCCATATCACTATTTTTTTTCCATATCACTATTAATTGGAAAATAAATTAGAAATGAAAGTGGTTATATTTTATACCTCTCCACTTTATAGCTCCATGGTGAAGAGTTAGAGTTTTCTGGAAAAGCATTTTGTTCTTTAATTCAGGTTAATTTATTCCTTGCCTATTAGTAATCTTAGTTGAGACTATACAGGCAGTCAGATTTTGAGGCTGAAGTCTCCTAACATAGCAAGACCTTGAGGAGTAGCACCTCATAACCTGATGGACATGTCAGTACACCTCACCCACCACCACAACTCCTGACTTCGGCCTGAGCAGATCTCCAGCAGTGCTGAGATGGCTAGGCTTACCTACAGAAAGCTCATCACCCACATCTATTCCACTGTCTTTTAGGCAGAGCTATTTACTGTGTTTTCCCAGCCCGCTGATACTGGTATGTATCCCCTGCATTTGTAGCCTGTCGTGACAATCAGCTTGCATAGCACTTAGGTTTCCCAAGTCCATCCACATATCCATCTCCATTAGTCTCCCAAAATTATATTCTTATAATTGAAGAAAACTAGCTTCAGAGGGATTAAATCACTTTTCTGGGCCACCTGGGCGGCTCAGCCAGTTAAGCATCTGACTCTTGGTTTCAGGCTCAGGGTCCTGGGATTGAGCCCCTCCTTGGGCTCCACCCTCAGTATGGAGTCTTCTTGTCTTTCTCCCTCCTACCCCTGCACCTCTCTCACTCACTGTCTCTTTTTATAAATAATAAAATATGAATGAATGAATAAATGAATAAATAAATAGATCACTTTTTCAAGGTCAAAAATAACAAACAGAGCAGTCAGAACTCTGGTTTTTTAATTCCAAGTCCAATATTCTTTCTAGAGACTGTTATTGCCACAGGGACTGGAAGCAAGGCCATCTTCCTTACCACTGTGGCTGTGATACAGTGTCAGACACATATTAGTTTCAATAGATATTTCCTTTTAATTTTTGATAAAAAAGTAGTTAATGAAGCTTCAAGAATTATCTAACAAATCTTGAATTTCGTAGATAACAAACTCACTAATATCAGACAAATTATCCAATTTAGAACAAATTTCCATAATAAGAGTATACTGCTCCTGTTATTTTTATAATTCTTATTATTATTGACTTGTATTTTTACCTCAGCCAGGCCTGATGGATATTCATAAGTGCTCTTAATACAGTCACTCAATAGAGAAGTATATATCCTGGTGCTTAGAGAGGAGGAGACTCCTCAACATTGTTCTGCATACTGGCCAAAGGAATTTTGCTAATCAGTTATTTTCTAGGTAGTTAAAGTAAGAGTTAACAGTCCAGAGCAGAACAGAAAATAAGTACAAGGTCTGAAATAATGAGCGGTGCTAGGTTCCCCATGTCCATCAGCTTCACTTTCCTTGAGTGTTGTAAAGCTATACTTCTCTTCCCCAAGCTGTGCATTTTAATGATCAAGTTTTGAGTTCCACCTCCAGCATTTAGTAAGTGTGTGACTTTGAAATTTAGTGAATGCTTTCACTTATAGTCCAGAAAAGAATCCCTTTTCAAAAGACGGTTGTGAGCATTCAGGAGATGATTTCCACAAAGCCCTGGTGCATGGTATGAGCCTTTGAATATTTGTTTTCTTCTCTAAGGCTATTGGTTCTATGACTAAAGCCATTACCTGGCCCTTCCTTGACAGAAGTGTTTCAAAACTTATTGGGTTTCATTTCCAAGTCTTGTAAACTTTAAAAATTAACTTAAAGAATATATTTGTTTAATATGTCCACTAAACAAAATACTACCATAAACCAAACATACAGAATGTCTAATCAGTGGACAGAGATTAATTGGTCAATTACTAGGTTCTAGCATACTTTATAGCTTGTATTTCTCAAAAGATTTTAGACTTGAATTTATAATACAGGGTCATTAAACCACATTTGAAAGCTAATTGTTAGTATATAATCTTAACAGCCTTCTTTTTGCCTTCTGCATAATTCATGAAGCTCAGACCATTTTATCTCCCAATTAAGTGTTTGGTTATATCCCTTGCTTCCATATATCACCAGTATCTACTATTGACCATTTTCCTTTATTTTAAATAAATGTACTCTGTTATTAATAATAATGTGTTGCATCTAGGTTTTATTATCTGTAGCAATTGAGGGCTCTTAAAAATAAGACACATTGGGTGCCTGGGTGGCTCAGTTAGGTAAGCACCTGCCTTTAGCGCAGATCATGATCTTGGGACCCTGGGATGGAGTCCCACAGGAGCCTGCCTCTCCCTCTCCCTCTGCTATTCCCCCAGCTTGTGCCCTCTCACTCTTTCTCTCAAATAAATAATATCTTTTAAAAAATGAGACACACAAATCTTCCCTTCTTAACAAAACAAAACAAAAATATATGGTCATTTAATATTTAGGTATAATGACATCAGTATTCATTCCTTACTTTTAGCTTTGCCAAGAAGAAATCATCCAAGAGAGAAAAGGGTCACCCTATCTAGAGGCCTCCTTCATTCTATTCCCTGGGCTCAAAATCCCACTTAGTATATATCCAGGTTTGCACTGACTTCTTCTTGAATCCTGCCTCCTTCCTTCTTCTCTCAAGCCAGTCCCTCACCCCACTCACCCCTCTACCATGGACAGTTTGTCCAGTTGTTAATTTTCAAGTTCTTTGTTGTTCAGAGTTCTGTTGCATTTTGGCATGTCACATAATGCCTGAATTTCTATTGTCCAAAACTCTTCTTTTACCCTATTTATATCAATACAGTAAATTTAAGGTGATACAGTATAAGTGTGGTTGTTAAGAAGCATAATCAAATGAAGTTACATGAAAATGTTTCTGGCATAAATAGCAAGTGCTTAAAAAATGTTATCTAAAAAATTATCTAATGTTTTAGTTCTAGTTTTATCATAAATTCATCTGTAATTAGGCTATTATTATGAGCACAATTCAGTAATTAATCCCTCAATACTATTTCATACCTAGCAAAGCTTAATTTTGCATATATTTGTATCAGAACTGTAAATTCTTTACAGAGTATCATGCCTTCTGTTTTCTATATGCCCCTGAGTAGAAACAATGAAAATGGTACTAGCAACAGTCTCTTATATCATGATGTCATTACAGAAATCCTCTAGGGTTGTATTATACCATTTAATAGATGGAGAAACTGAAACTCATTTAGCTTATGGTAAGGGAGCCACCATTCAAATTAGGAATTCACCCAGTGTCACTTCACCTCGAACCAGGATTTACCCCCTGGCTCCCAAACCCACACACCTAGCCAGTATGCTCCTCTTCCTTCTTCATCTCTTGAATGAATGACCACTTTGAAACAACTTGGTAATTGTGAGGATCCCTGAAAGAAGATCATTAGAATGGTGAATGTCCGAGTACCCCTGATTTTTGAGCACCAAAAATGTACCCATTAGGGGAAATAATATACCTATTAGAAGATATTTATGAGATAGTTAAACTGTGAGACTCTAGCCTTGATCAAACTATATTCTCGGTTCAGAGAACTTGATGCTCCTCAGTGATCTCAACTGGCTCTAAATGATACACTGATTTGGGAGCCGTGCTGGTTTAATCAAAATATGAGCTATATCTGTTTGTTATCCTTGTTAAATATGTAACCTCAAAGCCAGTTCTCAGAACCACTTTGATAACTACTACCCAAACCACATATTGTAGTGCCTTACATAATTAGCACCAATAGAGGCTTACTGTTGTAATCTACGTCTTTTTAAATTCTTCTCCCTTGCAGATGGACCCCCATGAGAACATCTTACTGAGCACTCTGGAGATAAAAAACGAAATGGCCACGTCTGAGGCTGTGATGGGACTTGGAGACCCCAGGAGCACAATGCTGGCCTATGATGCCACCAGCATCCAGTACCGGAAAGCCGGGTTGCCCAGGCACAGTTTTGGCCGAAATGCCCTGGAACGACATGTGGCACAAAAGAAAAGCCGCCTGCGAAGACGCGCTTCCCAACTGAAAATCACCATCCCCGACTTGACTGATGTGAATGCCATTGATCGGTGGTCCCGCATTTTCTTCCCAGTGGTTTTTTCCTTCTTCAACATCGTTTATTGGCTTTATTATGTGAACTAAAACATAGCCTCCTGTGGGAAGCAAGGACTAGACTCCTCCTCAAACCAGTTGTACAGCCTGATGTAGGACTTGGAAAACACATCAATCCAGGACAAAAGTGATGCTAAAATACCTTAGTTGCTGGCCTATCCTGTGGTCCATTTCATACCATTTGGGTCGCTTCTGCTAAGTAATGAATACACTAAGGTCCTTGTGCTTTTCCAGCTGGGATGCAAGTAATTTGTACACATGTTGGCAAGACTGTGTCTGAGTGTTCTACTTTATCTGCTTAGTATGCAGGCTAAATAGAGGGGAATTATTTAGAAAACATTCTTAGAGGACTCAGTAGCATTGCCAGGCATTTCACTGAGAAGTGGTCATATCCAGATACTGCCCATCTTCATTTCTAAGATTGGCATGCTGTTGATATGGCACTGTGTTTATGAAACATTATCTGCAATGCCATGCAAACATGCTTACTGAAGATGGTCTATGCCCGTCGTATTAAGTTGATAATGTCACGGGAAGATAATTCCCACTGGATTCTAGAAGGTTCTCATGTAGTTCAAACAGGTTAGGGAGAGTGAAGAAAGAGACTTGGTAACCAATTTGGCCAGTCTCTGCTTGAGCATAGGGAGTCAACTCTGACGTCTTCCATTTTGACATTTAGAAACTGGAGACTGCTGGATATTATCATGCATGGTGGCCAAGAAATGGTTCTAGAAAGCTATTTCCCAGGTGGTTAAAATAAGAGTTAATAATCCAGAGCAGAGTGGAAAAGTCCAGAAGTGACTGTTGTAACAAAATTAAAGCAAGCGAGCAGCATGACTCTTATCAACCCCACACAGCATCTGGTCTTTACATATTTTGTATGATGGCAAAAGGTCCACTGAGAGAATTTCTCCCCCCAAATTCACAAACTTTTGATAGAAGACCTAAAGAAGTTTTTTATAATTTATCTAATCAAAAGACAACCACAATAGAAAAGTTAGCAAAATTAGAAGTATATTAGATGTAGGTTAGATTGAGAGTCATTCAAATAGTAATATAGAGCACAGACAAAGCTAGCAAGCAGGTTGATCTCAGACAATGTCAGACATCTCTACATTTCCCTGTAAGTTTATTTCTAAATTTAATAGGATATTTCAAAAGAAGGATTTGTTCATTTCTTTAAAGGATTAATGGTCCTTTCCAGCTTTTCTTGTTTCTGAAACCCTGATTATATTCTTAGGAGACAGACAAAGTAAGGCTTTGAAGAGATTGATTGAACTACATTTCCTTATGTGCAGTGAAATTCACCTTTGTATTTTTCATTGCAAACAATACTTAAAGGGTTATGTGCACAAGTAGAGTTAGTTTGTGGGTTTGTTGAGTTTGACTTTTTAAGGGTGCTTTCATTGTGTATGTTGCAATTGGCCTAATGAAAGAGAATATGAAAAGCAGTGTAGCATAGGATGGCAACTAAGCCACATTAACATGATGAATGTTATGAGCCTCAGTTGATATTACAGAAAAATATATAACTGATAGGCAAGCATGATGTATTGTTTTTATTCAATTTTTGAATTATGTCAGTGTGCTTTTTTCTATACTAATTGGGCATATGCATTCATATGTGAGACAGGAAAGAGAATAAGCTAATATATTTTATTTCAATGTGAGGTTCATATTTTGCTTTTTCTTGGAGAAAATAGTGAATTACTAATTTCTCCTTAAAGTTTGATTTGATTGAATGTTTTCTTGGAGGATGACTTTGCTATTTCTATTTTAAAAACAAAAAAAACCACACTTATTTGTCAATCAAAGTAACATCCCTAATTGTGCATAGTAACCAAGGCAAGTATTTGCCTGTGGATTAAATGTACGTTTTTCCCCCCTAATAATTCCGCAGCTTGGAATATGATAGAGTCCTGCTGCCCTCTTAGTCCAACTTTCAGACAGAGGGGAAAAAAAGTTTAAACACATTTAGCTTTCTAAATTTGCTCTAAGATGGGAGGTATTTTTTTTTTCCTTCACCAGCAAAGGGAACTCTGGCCTTTATTTTTTGATTATACACTTGAACACCTCTGAGAATGGTCTTTGGGCAGAATCCAACCAAGTTTCTGCCCGTAGACCCAGAGTAGAAATTTCTCAAGCTTCTCCAGGAACACACTTTCTCCTAGGCAATCATTTTGGGGCATCACACTAATTAAAGTGCCTGTCCCTTGTCGCCAGGGGTTAAAGTTTGAGTAGCATATATCAGGAAGGAGCATATCGATAACTCAGGTGCACAACTCCAAAATGCCATTCTGGAAAGGCTTTTCTAGACACAACTCAGAGCCCAAGTCTAGAAGTGGGCTCTTATTTGCAATTATCATAAAAGCCATAAAAATCCTTGATATTGTCACTATGGTTACAACAAAATTTTGATGTCCAGGGAGATCAACATAGTAATCTAGATCAAAGTGAGAGAAGAAACTTTGCAGCATGAGCCTCAAAAGCATATGACCAGGGATTCATTTCTGCTCGCAGTGGCAAGAGGAAACCAGAAAAAAGGAGAAAGGCAGGAGCTTGAAACAGATGCCCTAGAGCGAAATCCATATATTGGCATTCAATAACCATGTAGGTAGAAACGACTGACTCATCCTGCCCAGAGATAATAGTAGATGTAGAATTTATTTTTTACTATATTTTTACTGTGATTGAATTGGACTGTAGTCTCCAAATTGAGGGCGGGTCGGGGAGGGGTGCTAGATTTCCTAAGTCTTTGAAGACCAGTCAGCTTGATATCCAGTGGTTAAATTTAAGGACCACAAAAATGTGTTTGGCAATTCTGATATGGTATTACTATCACTTTATACACATATATATATAAATCTATATAGTTTTCTTTTGATTATGAAACAACCAGATAGCCAGCAATTAAGGTGTTTTTCATCTTTGTGAAATTCATAGGCAAATTCTGACTCTAAAATGCACAGTCTAAATGAAACCTTTGATCTCAATCTGTATATATATATTGTACATGACTGCTAGTAGGTATGAAATGCATTTTCAGAATTGAAAACTCATGCAACATAATCATGTGTTTGCATAAGGAATGTTACAATCCTTTCTACTGCAATTTAATAACAGGGGAAAATACTTAAGCAGTGCCATCTAGACCTTTTCTCTTCTCATGTCTTCAAAAGCAGTGCTAAGTAAAAATAATAATAATAATAATAAAAATGGTTTATGAACCAAAAGACTTTACATTCTAGCATTAGGAACACAAAAAGTCTGTCAGCTTATAAAAGCACAACACATAGAGAAAGTTCAGCAGAATGCAGTGGGAAAATGAATCACGTTCATTTTAAGCAAGGCCTGCATTAAATTGGCAACTAACACAATTTCCATTTTCTATAGGTAACTGTGTTCCAGTTTTATGATTAAATTCATATTCAACAACAAAAACAACAAAACAACAAATCACAGGTCTTACAACATATCTACATGTATATATGTGTATATATAGATCCATATAAACATACATACATATATATGCATTCATATGTTGGAAAACAAAAGGAATAAGCTAATATGTTTTATTTCTTTCATTAAACCAGTGTATGAGTATTTTTAATTGGCAACCTGAACAAATCAACATATTGAAACTAGTAATACAGGGTACTGAGCATTTCTCTATCAGCAGATCAATGCCTACTGTTCTTATGAACCATTGCACAGTTTGACACTACAATAGTACTGTACCTCAGAACATCGGGAATTAACTAGTTCTCACATTGCTTGTCTACTTGCTCTCTTTTTCGAGGAAACAAATAACATTGTCTATTGGTAATTTAAAAACAAATGAAGTCTTCAGAAAATGATAAAAAAAATTCCTCCTTGAAGGAGGAAAAAAAAAATAACTGAACCCCACCATGTTGGTTAGGGCAAATACTCTCAACTGTAGCAATCATGCCATTTTGCTAAGTGTACAGAGTCCATGTAATGTGAGCAATCATAACTTTCACTCAGCGTGTGTAAATATTAAAACAGATTTCTTAAATATTTTTAACTTCTAATTTGTATTTTATGGTAAGGCAACGTGCTAATTCTGTTTATGGCTTAAGTTCATGTGTTATAATATTATGTAAATAATTCAACATGCTGTAAATGGTCAATAGATACAAATAATTGTTTTTTTTCTTAATTTTTATTTATTTTTTACTAAGTACAGTTACTGCAGTGCCCCAGCAGAGTAATTTAAACACCCTTTTGCATAAATGGTTTGGGATCCCAGACAGAAGGGTTTCAATGCTACACACACACACACACACACACACACACACACAAGTATGCACACGCACAAACACACTTTCACTTTCCGCTCACTCACTCCCACTTTCACCCCCTTTATGGGAAATGCTGTAGTGTTTATGTAGTTAATGTAACAACCAAGAGATAGCCTTAGAAATGGAAATGGAAAAGCAGAAGTGATCATTGATAACTTAGTAGAGTTTTTTATATGTCTGAGTTCAAGAAACCAAAGGTTGTAACTTAAATCTCAATTTTAAAAGAGTAACAGTTTATACTGATGGCACTACAGGAAATAAAAGTGCTTATTATTCATACCTATTCCAGAAATTTATTACACATAAATACACACAAGACTTTTTTTTTAATAATAGCATTTTGTCCTTAGATAGTATTATTCCTTTTAACCAAAGACTCCAGAATTACTAAAAAAACAAAAAAGGAAAGAAAAAAGGAAAAATGGGGGAAAATATATAAAAAAAAAGACTGCTTCACACCAAAGGTTTAAAAAATATTTCCAAATATACTAGGAACACTGTAAAAACTAGTAAGGAAACAACAGAACATTAACTAAGATACTGCCCTAAAAAAAAAATCACTTAAGAAAGAAAAAAGCAGCAACACCCTTAAATAATTTATTAGTTATTTGGAAACTGAAGTAAAATATTTCTGTGGATACATGCAAATTTGTGACATCAGATTTTAATTTGCTTTGAAAAGTTCTTTTGTGATAAAGATAAATACGATCCAAAATGATGACAAACAGAACTTTGTGTTTTTAACTTTCAAAACCAAATGTCCTTCTCCTGTCAAATGTCCACTAATCTGATGCCCATTGTGTGTGTCCTTGTACCACCTGAAGCAAGTTGACAGTTCCATCAGCTTGTATCTTTTCCTTTTCAGGTTAATAATTTGAGTTCAACCCTGATCATTTTAAGCATAATTATTTCAAACAAAGTTGCAAATGATTTAAATTCCATAACATTTTAAAAATTTTATTTGCATGGGTGTTTAAATAGTTCTGTTATGAATATTGTCCCTGCACAGTTCTGAATTGTCCTTTTATAAAAAGTGATATTCTAGTTTCTTCACAATGTAGTGATTATCAGCCTTACTAATTACCTTGTAGCCTTTCTTAATATGCACATAATGCACATTTTCCAATGGCTAGAAAATGCAAAATACAAGTGAATATCATTGCATCTATTTTCATGTCTTTCTAAAAACAGGACTACTAAAATCTCTGGGATACATGAGATAGTAACAAATGAGGATTATAAATGAGTAGCACATAGAATTATTTTCTTGAATTTAAACTTATTACAGCCAGTTTCAGCATGTAAATATATAATAATGTGGGCTAGTGTGTAATTCTTGAACTAAGAAATATAAATAAAACTTAAAAGGATGTGTGTGTGTAGTTTCATTGGGTTTGAAATATATATATAGATACATGCATATATATGTATATATATATGTACATATATATAATCTATTAGTATGACTTAGTTTGTAGAATCTTGGCTTTCATGAAAAGCAATGGAAAGCTTCAGAACTTGGGCCTGCTATTGGGCAGAATTGAGTTTGAGCTCACACTTGTCACATATTAGGTATATGACCATGCAGATATAATTGCACTTCACTCATAGGGCTGTTGTAAAGATGAAATGTAATAACCCATGAGAAGTCCTTAGCACCATACAATATACATGCATGGTAAGTAATATATCAACAGTAGATACTATTGTTGCTTTTGTTAATTATCATCACTAGAATAATCAGCATATATAACACAAATTCTATTATATATAAAACTTCACGGTAGTTATTAAATGTTCTCTTAGGTTAGATATTCTATCTGAAGGATAATTAATTTAGAAATCGGCCTCAATCATGAAAACAGGATAAACATTACATGCTCATTCATTTAACATTCAATATATATATCTGGCTGGAGACATTATACTAAGCTTTGTACAAATTTAATACTCACTTAACCCTTATCATATTCCTCAAGTAAAAGAGACTCAAGATCAGAAAGAATAAGTATCTTGCCTATGAAAGTGGAAGAACTTGGATTCCTACCCAGGCTGGTCTCATCCCCAAAACCTTTTAAGTTCTTTCCACTTCATCATTAAAAGTGAGCAACCAGGCTTATTCAATTCTCACTCATTTTGGTCATTTCTCAAGATACGTTTGCCCAGAGCCTGCCATCTATCAGATCTTGTACTAGTACTAGAAAAATAGAGTTTGAGTGCACAAAGCCCCTGCCCAGTTGGATTATGTGGTATCTCTCAAACATGTGGAGACTCTCCTAAAGCCAGCAAATCATTTGATGACAGGCTTAATGATTTTCACCCCCTCAGGAATGTCCAAGCAGCACTTCATAGATGCTATCTATAAGGAAAGCAGCCTGTCAGGACACAATTGTCCAATAAAGTCAAGATTAAAAGGAACTATTGCTACCAAAAAATGAACACCAAAAAGATCCAATTATGGGATGAGTGAAGAACCAGTTCTTCTCAGCTCTCACTGTAAATTGCAAATTATGTAAATCTAGAAATGCAAAATCTTTGCATTTGCAGTTGACACCCCTTGCTAAGTCTCAGTATTTTGTCCAGCAGAGAGACCACAAGTATGCTCACATGAATATGTCCAAATAACTGGTGGAGTGCGTGTGTGTACATAAACTCATATAGTAGGGGAATGGTGAGAAAGCCAAAGGAAATGATACTATAGGTACAACTCATGGTTTATAACTTATCTTGGGAAGGGGAAATCCTCAAACATCTCCCCTCAGAAGTGCTGATTAATTCATAAAGGATAAATACTCCTACTCATATTCCAACTACTATGATTTCTCCTAAGGACCCCTCAGATATCCTGGCTCTTTTCTGAGACTTGTTTTAATTCTGAAATATTACATGTAATTTTTCATGCAGAATATCGCTCTAAACCATGAAATCTACCCTTCAGAATAATACCAGCTTAGGAGAAAAAATTCTCAGGGATATAATCAGTCCATATCTTTGATTTCCTAAAGGAGACAGCGCAAAATAGTCTAAAAACATTTTTATCCCCATGTGATGTAATGTATAATGTGACAGAGCACTAGCCAAATATGCAGCCCTCTTCCACCCTGCCTACCATGGTACCAGAACCGCTACATGGCTCTAGAACCAAAGAACAGTCATCGGATGACAAGTTCCAGACAGTCCCAGAATGATTAGGCTGGGGCTAATGCTCAGCAGGGTAACAAAGAATGGTTGTGGTCCTTATCAAAGTACTGATTTGTGTATGTTCTCATCCTTTCTCTTGTTTCAAGTGGCTAGCTGGGACATTAGCATTCATTTATATATTTATTTTTTTCACTTCAGAGATTTTTATTAGAAAGAACAGAGAAGAACACAGGGGATCCCTGGGTGGCTCAGCAGTTTAGTGCCTGCCTTTGGCCCAGGGCACGATCCTGGAGTCCCGAGATAGAGTCCCACGTGGGGCTTCCGGCATGGAGCCTGCTTCTCCCTCTGCCTGTGTCTCTGCCTCTCTCTCTTTCTCTCTCTCTCTCTCTTTCTCTCTCTCTCTCTCTCCCTCGCTATTTCTATCATGGATGAATTTAAAAAAAAAAAAATCTTTAAAAAAAAAAAAAAGAACACACTTAGAGACAATACTTAGTATCCCACAAATACTGAGGAAAATGAGTGTCTTTTGAGGGTAAAGAGAAAGGGAATTTCTCTCAGATTGGAAAGAAGAGTAGTTGGTAATGTAGAAGTAGAGATTTGTACACTATTAAGTGGTGAAGACCTGAGGAAATGGTAGATCTCAGGGCAAACTGTAATGAAGCCTTGGGAAGCCAGCCTCTAACACTGACTCAGGCATGCCTATAAAGCGACAGAGTATTGTGATCACGGTGAAAGCATAAAACAGGCTGGAACATCTCAGTAGAAAAGAAATGTGGTTTTTCCTAAATAGCTTCATTTAAGAACTTAGACTAATTAACTACATTTGCATCTGGGACCTACTGTATCCTTGGTCCCTCAACCCCAGGAAGTGGTATTAAAAACAACAGGATGAATTTGATGCTAGATCAGCAATATACTATTTCTAGGACTAGATGTACAAAGGAAGTGGACATAATTGGTTTCAGTTTTGAAAGTTAGAAGGCTAAGAGATACAGAAAATATGGCTAGGGCAGCCCCGGGGGCTCAGCGGTTTAGTGCAGCCTTCGGCCTGGGAGGTCTGATACTGGAGACCCAGGATCCAGTCCCATGTCGGGCTCCCTGCATGGAGCCTGCTTCTCCCTCTGCCTGTGTCTCTGCCTCTCTCTCTCTCTCTCTCTCTCTCTCTCTCTCTCTCTCAGGAATAAATAATAAAAAAAAGAGGAAAAAAAAGAAAATATAGCTAGATGAATATATCTCATACCCTATGTTTTAGAAACTCAAATGTGTATACAGGACTTTATAGGAATGTAAAAAAAAAAAAATCATAATATAGACCTGGCATAACACAATAGGGAGTAGTGGGGACTGTGGGTAACTAGAGAGGTCAAGTCTATCTAAAGGCAGCCACTATTAAATCTCATTCAATTTTTGCCTTGAGAAATTGAAAATCCAGTGTTGCCAGATTAATCTCAGAATGCAAGAAACCTCCAAGGCACGGAATCTTTTACTTTTTGGACAGGTGCATTATGGTCAGAGAGACACCAAAACTTTTATCTTTTCTATGCCAAAAATTCCATGCTGATGTTCTATATCTGTAATCCTAGGAAAAAAACGTATTACAAGCTCCATAAGAGTGTTTTCAGATTGAGCAAGCTTCTATGCCATTATAATTGTGACAAGATCACTTTTCTTCCCTTTCCTGGAGGAACATCTTATAAATGAGGTAAAAGGAGATTTTTTTGTGCTCTCTGCAAATAAAAAAGATAGAGAAAAAATTTTGCAGTGTAAACAAGTATAGAAAATTGCAACAGAAATTTTCACAATGTAAGCATATAATTGACTACTTTTAAGTCACTTACTTTGAAGATCATTGTCTCTTTTCTCTGTCCTCTGACTCAGAAGCTCCTCCTCCCCCAATGCTTCCTAGACCCATACAGCAGTGGATGAGAACTTAACTGAGAACAATACAAAAAACCACCTAAGGAGGGCTTTTGGTGTGGAACAAAGAGTTAGGAAGGGGCAAGGAACTTTGGCAGAGAGATGGAGAGAGAAAAGGGGACAGCAAGGGGGGAAGCTCAAGGGAGTTCCATCGCTACAGAGTGTGCAATGGACTTAGATTCTAGAAGATGTTAACAACTTCAGGAATATAAACTAAATGGGACACAAATTAAATGGGCAATAGAAGCTATTTACAAATTTCCAACCCCTCAAAGACCCAATGTAGAATGGAGCTTAGTAAATGAACTTGAAGTGAAGAACTAAAGAAAATTATCTAGAAACTTCTGAGGTGAAGCAGCAGTGATAGAAGGAGGGAACTGTACATGAAAAGGAAGAAATTTTGTTTTACTATAATAACAAAATGTATGTGGTTGATAAACAGAGAATTTTGAAAATCACTGGTCCATAGTGGTGGGTTGAGGAACCTGGTCCCACACATGATACTTCTGGGGAAGGACAGAAGGAGAAAGAAAGAGGAGAGAGGGAAAAATAGAGGAAGGAAAAACTTTTAGAAACTTTTTTCAGCATCTGACACATCTGGTATGTGATATGAATTTAATTCTCAAAACACAGCATAAGGTACAAACCATTGCCATACCTATGTTATAGAGGACATTACATGGCAACAATTGGTATTACATCCAGAGCTAGCTAAGTCCAAAACCCATGCACTTAACCCCTTTACTTTCCTGCTACAAAATATATTGCATAGCTTTAGCTAGCTATTGGAGGCACAGTATTTTTAACAGTGAAGTTGGAAACAAGGCCAAAATCTTCAGGGATAAAGAAAGGGAGGAGTGTTTACTCCCAAACTTCTATTTTATGTTTATGATTTTACACTTTTTCAAGGTTATTTTTTGAAACGGAGAATTGTCAAATGCTAGATATTTTCATGTTTCCCTTAATTTATTTGGATGAAAGCAGAAAGTTGTCTAAATAAATCAAATGAGTAACTTTACCACATCTACCAAAAGATTCCTAAAATCTACTTTCTTGCTTTCTTTTTAAATAGAGTTATCTTTTTTCTGTCATCATTTAGAACAATTTTGAGTTGCAATATTTCTCAATGTGGAAGATGTTATTTTTTAAGTCCCCAAAGTAATGGTTGAACTTTTTTTATAGCTAGGACAATACAGAGAGAGAAAGCACACCTCTGTGGTCAACTGGTTAATTGGACATGAGGAAAGTTGGCAAGGAGCCAGCTTCCAAGAGATCAAGAGAGTTTCTGGATGTACAAGCTAACAAATACTCCTAAAAGTTCTGTGAAATTTGTGGCAGGGAACCATCAGTTTCTTGGGACATCTATAGAGAAGTGGCCCTGGGTTGAGCTTACATTTCTCATTCTGAATGGACCAAGCCCAACTGGAAAAAAAATGGAAAGATTCTTTCTTCACCTAATTTTCTTTACTTGCTTAAAAACCCCCTTGGAGGGATTGAAGAACCATTTGAGTTGGCAATCTTCCAAAGTGACTTGCCAAATTCTTATTTATTCATTCTTATTTCTCATTCTACTTGCCAGGAATTCATTTGAACATTTAGAGAGTATCTGTGTATGTATAAGAAAAAACTATTGATGCATGCAAAGTACAAGATGATTAATAAATAAAAACTTTTAAATGTTTTAGAAGTTTCATTTAAAATTAAATTACAGGGGTGATCTTGCCAGTTTGAAATGTGCTCTTCCCATTTCAGCTTTGGCAGATAATAAGGACACTGGCTCCTGGCTCTGGTTCTTGTTCCAGGAGCAGTCTTGAAACACTTGGGACAGCCTCTTTAGAATCCTTGGTTTGGAGTGGGCCAGGAAAAACAAATGTTCAGGGAGCTCACACAGCATATGAAGAGGCTGGGGGGCCTTGTTTTCAATCTCCCCGTCCCACTTATATTAGTCAGGGTTCCCATGGAGAAACAGAGCCAACAATACGTATATATATATATCGAGAGAGGGATTTATTTTAAGGAATTTGGACATGAAATTAAACTGCAGGTTGGATCATCAGGCTGGATCCCAAGGAAAGGTTGATCAAGTCCAAAGGCCCTCATGCTAGAGGCCAGACAAGATCCAAAGTTGAGGTTCAAGTCCAAAGGCCTATTTTTGGCAAAATTTCTTCCTGCTCAGGGGAGGTCAATCTTTTGTTCTATTCAGGCCTTCAACTGATTGGATGAGGGCCCCCCACACAATTTGGAAAGACCACTATTTAAATGTCAATCTCATCTAAAATCCTTCACAGAAATACCCAGAACAGTATTTGACCATGTATCTAGGCATAATGGTCCAGCTAACTTGACACATAAAATTAGCCATCACATCAGCCCATAAACTATAAAACAGTCAAGGTAATGTCAAAATCCAAATTAATCATGTCACTTCCCTTCTTAAAAAGCTTTAAGGTTTCTACTCTATCCTTAGGAAAAGCCCCAATTTATCTTGGTTCTCAAGGTCCTCTGTGATATCTATTGCTCATTTCTAGACCTCACTTCCTCCATCCCTTGCTTGAATCCTGCAATCCCACCAGGCTGAATTACTTTCAATTTTACAGGATACTAATTGCTTCTAGAAATTTAGTGGTTTTTTTTTTTTTCCTGAAAAATTTCTCCTCATCTCCAACCTCTCTCCCTCATTAATTTCTATTCATCTTTCCTATGTAAAAATTTAGATGTCATTTCATCTGAGAGAGCTTTCCTGACTCTAGAGATTGATGATTAATTCCCAGCAGCCTTCCTAGCACATAGCATATGCTTAGTAACTATTTGTTGAATAATTGAATAAAATCCACATGCTCTGCAGAACCGAGAGTAATCTAGATTGTGGTTAAGTGTACTGTTAAGTGACAGTATAATCTATTTCATAATGGACAATTTTCTCATGGAACCAACTTTCTTGGCACTCTCTTGGTTTTGCTTGCTTCAGTGATTGCCTCTTCTTGGAGTCCTTTGCTGGTTTCTCACTGGACCCCAACTTCTTCCTGCTGAATTACCTCAAATTTGTATCTTCATTCTCTACCTCTTTCTTAAACTTCAGGCATTTGCTTGGCATTATATTTTGGATGTCTATTAGGTCTCTCACATCCAAAATAGTCAAAACTGACCTTTCTTCCAAAATTCCTAGCAATTTCAGCTCTTCTGGCAAAGACACCTGTAGTGGTTTTTTGTTCCTCTTCTTCTCTCACCTTACATAGAATTCATCAGAAGATAGTGATGGCTGTAACTTCAAAATATATCCAGAAGCTAGCCACTCCTCACTCTCTCTACCTGTTACCATTCTTCATTGAGCCACCAGTCTTTAACCTTGCCTGTTTCAACAGCCTCCTAGCTGGTATTCTTGCTGCGGCCCTTCCCAATCTATAGACTATTTTCAACACAACACCGAGTGATCTGTTTGAAAGGCAAGTCAGATCATGGAATTCCTCTGCTCAAAATGCTGCATGCCTCTTCAATTCAATCAGAGTAAAAGCTAGCTTTCTCAACATGTCTTGAGAGTCCATACACAGCCTAGTTCTCTGCACTCGCCTAATTGAGTCTGAATCTTATTACTCTTCCCCTGACTTTCTGAGCTCTAAACACAGTGGCCTCCTTGCTCTATTTCCCCGGGCCTTCATTTTGTTCACTCTGCCTAAACCATCCTCCCCAGAATACACCGATGAATTCCCTTAGTCCCTTCAAGTCTTTCAGTGAGTTCTATCCTTACTAATTTATTTATTTTACTAGCTACTTGCCCTCTACTCCCTAACCACACCCATTCAGGTATTCCTACCCATATCCCTTGCTCTACTTTTCTCCATCCATGATATTATATAGTTGAATTATGTATTATGCTCTTTTTCATCTATCTCCCCTCCTAGAATGTATATCTTTAAGGGATGGGTCCTATCTTTTATTTTCTACTGATATATTACAATGCAGGAAAGTATACATAGTAGATCTTTTATATTGATTAAAGGAAAAAATGAATTACTTTGATAACCAAATACCTTCCAGGCATGAAACCCAGTATTGGGGATCTTATTGAAAGAATATTGCCTTGGCCATAAACCAAAGATTCTAATTTAGTAAGTCTGAGGGTAGGACCCAGTAACCCCATATTTTTCTTAAGAAACATAAGTATTATCATGACCACTAAAGTGCTGAAAAATTCTCAGAGTCATGGTTTGGCCTGACAGTGTCAATGTCCCTGAAAAATGTTCTGAGTTGCCATACTGGGGATCTGGCTAGAGATTTTATCTATAAATCATCAGCATGCCCAAAAAATGTAATGACAGAAGAAAAAAAAAAGATTCAGTTTCACCTCATACAAAGTGAAAGAGGGAAAGGTAGGAGAGATGATTTCTGGATAATTCAAACTCCAAATACCAGGGGTTTTCTATGCATAGCCCAGGCATACCTTGGTACATGATGGAAATTTTGAAAACTGATCCATATTTGAAAGTAGAAAGACTGTGAATCACCTGCCAAAACATCAATAAACCATATAAGACATTCTTTTTACACTATATTATGACACTGGGCTGATAGTATGGATACTCTAAAGTAATTACCATGACTTTGGCTGCCATACCATCTCAGTCATTTTTATTGCCTTCATCATTATATTTTGATGCCAAAAGCACATAAGGTTTCTGTATTTACAGTTGTTCTGTTAATGCATTATAATTACAGATGTAATCAAAAAGAGAAGGTTGATTTTTTGCCTAAATGACACCTTTAATCACTTCTGAATAAGGCATGACTCCAATTAGAGATATCTTCAGAAAATCACACCTAATAGCATCATTTATTAGAATTCTAAATAGGAGCTCTTTGTTTCAATGTCATCTCCCTTTAATCTGTTTTCCTAGGGAAGGGCATGGTTTCCTGCACATTATGGCAGAGGGCAAAATTCTTTTAATTGAGATTCAACATATCTGATCTTCTACCAGACAAATCACTGAACATGTTTTTCTCACTTAAAATAAATTCAACAAGCTGTTTTGACAACCCATCAAATACCAAATAGTATAGCAAATATGGAAGTGAGAAAATCTTTAAACCTATCCACAACACATTTAGAATGTAATGGAGGATGCAGATGTATGAGATAGCATATGACTAGCAGAGAAAGGGAAGTAAATTTCATGCAAGAGGAATAGCCTGAGTGATTATTAAAGTCTGGAGAATAGAAAATGAAAGATTGTGTTTGGAAATGCAATCAAGTGAAGATGAGGTCATGCTGGGCTAGGATGGGCCCTAATCCAATGATTGATGTCCTTATAAGAAGAAATTTAGACACAATGACACCAAGGAATATGGCTATGCTAAAATGGAGGCAGAGATTGGAGTTATAATGCTGCAAGCTAAGGAATGCAAAAGATTACTGGCAACCACTAGAAGAGAAGAAGAAAGGAAGGATCCTCTCCTAAAGCCTGCAGAGATAATGTGGCCCTGCCATCTAAGAAAAGGATGTCCCTGGAAGTCACTGATTCCCCAAAAGAACAAAAACAGTAGGTTTGAAATCAACTCATTGCCTGCAGCAGAGTTACCTCAGCAAACAAGCAGACCCATGAGCAAAGAACAAATGGTTTGCACTGAGACTTAGGAGCTGTTTGCCACTTATATTATTGCATTAGAAAAAACAACCAAAACAAAACAAAACAAAAAAACAACAACTATTACATTGCCCAGTATTTTCCCTTGCTTTTTTAACTTCTTTTCCACCCCAATCATTTATTTTCAGTTTTCTCTGATGTTCCCAGGAAAAGCAGTTTTATCTGTTAGCCAACTTATTTTTACCTAATTATTCAATATCCTATTATAGATACTTAAATAGTTCATAATCTCTCACTTCTAGACATTGAGAATGAAAAGAATTTTTCCTGAAGCTGTATGCCAACATGCCTTATGAGATAATTTCCCATAAGTTTCATTATTTTTTTTCATGGAAATTTATTTCTCCCAAAGAGTAAGACCTTTGGCAGGAGTAACAACAGCAATAGTGAGGTCCTGGTTCTCTGTATGTCCTCAGTGCCTATAACTATGCCTTGTACAATGCAGGAAATAAGCCAGTATTCAACAGAGAACTATTCGCATGAGAGAATAAGTATGTTTTGCTTTATTTTAAGGAAGAAAAAATACATGAAGATATTTAAGGTGTCCATCTTAGAAGATAAATGAAAAAAAACCAAACAGGCTTAAAAAGTTTGACTATTCAAATGGAATGGAATGAACTCTCTGGAACTGCCACAGCTCCAATGGCAAAAGCAGGCAAAGTATATAAAATATTCTCAATGTAAATAAAGTTTCATAGTTAAAAGTGAAGACATTAAGTATCACAGCCCCTAGAATTGAAGCCTGGCTCTAGCCTCTATTATATAAGTTTCTTGGCAAATTTCCTAATCACTCTTCACTTTTTTTTTCCCTTCTGCAAACAGAGAGTGATAAATAAAACATTACAAATCTCATGACTTTCTTTATGAAGATTACATGATTTAATTACTGTAGAATATTCAGTACACAAAATGGGTACTAAGTAAATGCCAGCTACTTTTGTTATAGTTGTTGTATTTATTGTTATATCACAGTTCAGATCACATTCCTTTTCTCTTTTATTCCCATTAGCATACGCTTTATGACAGTTAATGCATTCTTCTAACAGCCTGCTTTCTTAATCATCCTTCCTAGAGCTTTTTATAATCACTATTTGTTAGTACTCTTCAAGGTGCAAGTAATACAAACCTGACTAAAATTATCCTGAGTCCAAAAAGATAATTCAGGAGTTGCCACTTCTGGGCCTGCCCATTCTCCCACTTTGAGAATGTAATAATAAACTTTAATAAACCACTTTGTGCTAAAAAAAAAAAGAAAGAAAGAAAGAATCATGCGCTTTCTATAGATAATAAGGAGAGATTCTTTTAGACCCTTGACTCAGTGTCCAGCTTGATTTTAGTTTACCTTCCCTTTACTCATAAGAGAGGGGTGCTAAATAATCACTCAAATTGTGACATAGAAAAGGGCTTTGTTTAATAATGTGCAAGATGACTATGCAGCAATGCTATCTATATGGTTGTTTCATATACAGAGGGACCTGTATTTGTTGTAAGATTTATATGTTGGGTTCAGCATGTTGTGAAGTGTGTGGAAAGAGTGGAAAGGATATAGGAAGACCAAAAGAAAAGGATGAAGCAGTGTAAATCATGCATCAACAATCAAGAATTGAGATAGTCTCGTTTGGAGAAATAACATTTGGGCACAACTTCATAGTTAACTCTGTATAAGATGTAGTTTTGCTAAGAGGATGTTAACCAGTTATTTGCTAATTCAATAGAAACCAAAATAAATGCCTACAAATTAAAGTGGGGGAAAAAAGGTCAATTGGAACAGAGTAGCCCACTTTCTGCCTTTAAAAAGGTCTTAGAGTTATATGTGGAATTTAAGAAACAAAACAGATGAGCAAAGAGGAAAAAAAGAGAGAATCAAACCAGAGAGGAAGTGGGTGGGGGATGGGTTAAATAGGTGATGAGGATTAAGAATTCCACTTTTTGTGATGGGTATTGAGTATTACATGGAAGTGTTGATCACTAGATTGTACCACTGAAACTAAAATTACACTGCATGTTAACTAACTGGAATTAAAATTAAAAAAAAAAAAAACTCGGCAGAGGTGGATAAAAGAATGTGGAATTTTTTTGTAGAGTATTTATAGCTTTTCTTTAGACAAAGAAAATGAAATTGAGATTTTTTTTTAACTTAAAAGTTTAATGTAATTGTAGAATCCCCAAATCTTTCAATGATTATGTTAAAATGAAATGACATTACTCAAAGCATTGTTAATTCTTACTATAATATCACATTTCAAAAATAGAGTTTGGTATAAAATGTTTATAGCCTTGGTGAGAAATTATGAAATATAAATCTTGATCTTAAAAATAATTTTAGTTCCATAGTCACAATGTTATTAAAAGTGCCTTGTGTGGATTTGATATCAGTAAGGAATGGATAATAAGAAGGGATGGACTTATTATATGCATTGTAATTTATTTCTCTGAAAAAAATAGTAACATACTGAAAAAAAGTTTCAGAGTCTATTGCCACAAGTAAATGTGGAATTTCTGAGACTGGTAAATAATCAATAGATATTAGCTAATATTATCATCAGTCTTATCACCGATATCATTTGCCAATAATTTCCTAGGATCCACAAATTGCAAAGTGATTGGTTCAGTTCCTTCCCCTGCCCTTGAGGAACTTGTCATCTAGAGGGAGATTATTACTATTTATACTCCTATCAAAGGGCCTCTTCTGTTGAATCTCACTCAGCATTTTATATTTTGCAACTGTATATATAAACAGCAACTAATGTGACAGAATTTGCTACAGCCCTGTTTGTGTTTAGGGAAACTCCTTCTCCCTTTTGGAATAATCAAGGGCCTGAGGTCCAGCCTTGAGGTTGTCCAGGACTAATTAACTATTGAGCCTGACTACTTTCCATGGAGCCTTCCATGGAGCTGATGACACTTTAGCCTTTGGAAGATGGGTCTTAGACAAGTTAATGCTTATCCTCAATTGTAATACCTTTGTATAAAGAAAATTGCTAAGTCAAATTATATGAACATTTTTGAGAAATTATACACATCATTGTGTTTCTTATCATCATTTTTTAAAAGATTTTATTTATTTATTCATAAGACACAGGGGGTGGGGGCAGAGACACAGGCAGAGGGAGAAGCAGGTTCGATGCAGGGAGCCTGACTCGGGACTCAATCCCAGGACTCCAGGATCACAACCCTGGACTAAAGGCAGGCGCTAAATCGCTGAGCCACCCAGGGATCCCCACATCATTGTTTTCCTAGTTCTCTCCAATATGGTTATAATTTTGCTGAATTTAAAATATTTTAAGACAACCATTTTATTTTTCATTTCATAGGTAGTCAATAAGATCATATATTTTCATATGTTTATTGGCCATTTTTCTTTTGTGAGATCCCTAGCAATGGCAAGTTTGAAAATAGACACATTTCTGGGCTATCAGATTAAATAGCATTAAACTTGAGAAATAGCACGCAGGTTACAATGAAACCAATACTCCCAAATGATCTTTACTGAAGGATGTAAGAAAGTTTACATTGTTTCTAATTACTTTAAAATAAGTCCTTTGATTTTCTTCTCTACTAAAGAATGAACAAGAATACTGTAAGCCTATTTTCATAAGTGTATGTCCTTTATTGTTTTTTCCCAATGATATTATGTATATTACAGATATACATTTCAAGACACCAAAAGTCTTGAGTTTCTGGATAACGGAAAAAAAGTAGGGAAATAGGCCAAAGTACAGTCAAAATTTTTTCAGAAGAAATGCCTATAAGCTTGGGAATTCCATCAGTCCTTGAGGGAAATAAATTCCAAGGTTCATAGTTGTCCCAATGCTGAATAAAAGCTATGTTCAGAGCCCCTTTGGAAGCTGTACATTTCTAGAAGTCACCATCTCTGATATTCCTCAGGAGAAACTCTGAATTTGTATAGTGTCTTAACTTTTCAAAATGCTCATGTGGAATTTTTATAGATATAAAAAACTAAAAACCAAGAGAGTAGTTACAGAGCACAGGTCTCCTGGCACTCAATCCAGTCTGTTATCATTGTGTCCTTTCCAATATGATATAGCTATTACAGATTATAATTATCAAACTTCAGTCTAGCAATGGGGCATTGGACATGGGACCACATCTAATAAGACTCAAGTTAATTCTTGAGTTGCTAAACCAAGGTTTTCTAAAATGTTGCCTGCTGGAAAAACACTTGTCTCTAAATCACCTAGGCTGGTCCCCTTCCAGATCTATGAATGTATGATCTCTGGGATTGGGACCTTAAGAAGCTACTTTTATAAACAAGCACCCAGAGGTTATTCTATTGTATTCTGCTTTCTAAGATAATTAATTATTGCCCCCCTTTCTTTTGGTGGAAGGCATTGGAATGGACTTATATTCAATTTCAGCTGCTCATAGATTTTTTTCTAATATTTTGTGCACTGATCATTTTGATTCACTTATTAATTTGAGCAGAGTAAGAGAAAAGGAAAAAAATGATGTAAGAGATTTGGGATCCTGAAATAAATTAACCAATAATGATCCAAAAGGTTTGGATGAACACTATTCCCCACTCTCATGCACAAGAAAAAAAAAGCATCCTTTATTTAATCCCTATATTTAATAGGGTCTCATTTAACTATTTTAATAAGAGCTAGTCAACTGAAAGACATTTTTGAACAAATGATAAAGAATATAGTGTCTCACACATAAACAATATGATGTCCTGAGAGATGGATGAATGGACTTGGAGCCAGACAGATCTCCTTATTAATTCTGTGGCCCTGCTTAAACAATTCAAACATTTTAACCTTTAGTTTCATTATCTATAAAATAAGGATAATACGTATCCTTCTTTACAAATATTTTTAAGTTCCTAGCATTAAATGGACACTTAGTAAGGACTGAGATAGGAAATGATTAATCAAAAATGTTGACTATGACCAATGCCAAAGAATGTGGCATTACATGAAGTTTCTGGGTCTTATAACAGGTAGCTTTAATTTGTTTAATGTAAGATGGTCTCAATGGTCTGTTTATGGTTTCACTAACCTGAAAGATTAAAAAAACCCACAAGAACATAGATAAATTCTTCATCCTGTCAGATAACATGATAAGAAATAGAAGAAACAAGCTCTTAGCCTCAAATTATCTTAATTTTTGTGTTACTAAAACTTTCTTTCACTGGGAAACATAAATTCAGTTGCTACAATAAAAGGAAGCCTCTATCCCTAATAAGTGGGCTCTAGGAGTAAACAAACCAATAAGAAATAAGCTTCTACCTTTGATGTAACAAGCACAGGGGAAGACAGGGAAATAACTTGATTTGCAGGACAGAAGTAGAAGAAAATAAGTAAAGAAGATGGAGCCCTGGTTCTGAACGGAAGCCGGCTGGTACACATTCTCTTCATAGGAAGGAATCAATCCAACTCAATCTCTTCACTTTCTTTATTTGAAAAAGCAACTGAATGGGCCTATCAGAAGACCTATTTCATGTGTCTAAGTGGTACTGCAAATCAAGGTACCCCACATTCCCCATCTCCAGAAAGGACTTTTTGAAGCAATTAACCAATCCCCTTAAACTCAATGATTTGTACCAGAATAGGCATGTCACCCACAGGCCATATGGAGTCCTTTTAGGGGAGACTGATATGCAGTTTGAGAAAGAGTGAAGAGTGTTTTTCTTTCTCAAACAGAGAAAAGAAAAAGAGAAATAATCCTGGTGAGATTGTTTAGTGCCTACATCCAGGTATTACATAAGCCCTGGGCTTTTCAGTTACATGAGCCAATAAATTCCTTTTCTGTGATTGAGCTGATTGGACTCAATCCATTAAGAGTTTAATTTCATTGGTCAGAGGGTTTGGGCTACAAAAAAACTAGAATCTACTGTGTCCTGCAACACCCCTTAATTCTGCCAACTAATTCTGTGGTTTTCAGCAATGGTTTGCAGTTTTTAAGCATTTTCAACAAATTTTCTTCCAAGATGTGTTATTTGCTGCTGCTATTGTTGTCATTTTTATGTTAACATGAAACTATGAATGTCATAACTCTGCTTTTTATCCCACTAATTTTGACCTGACCCTGAAAGATGCATACCTGCAGGCATATGTATTCTTCTGATTCTGAAGCCTGGGTGAGCTTTAGAGCATGCAGTCAGCTGGAAAGCCCATAAACAAGACCAGCTTTCTGAGAAAGAGCCTGCCAGGAAAGCTGCTACAAGCATATTGTGTGAGCAGCTGGCCTCAGCAGCAGTGAGAATCTACCAGAAAAGAAGATGGAGAAATACATTTGCAAGCAACAGTTTGAGATCAAGAGGTTTCAGAAGGCAAAGCCGTTACATGTATCCCAAGGCATTTAAAATGGAATCCTCAGGAAAAAAGTCTCAATCCATCTATCCAATGAAATGGAGTCAGCAATTTGCTATAAATCTCATTTACATTGAATGGAATTTATCTTATTCCAAACTCAAATGATTCACTCTGTAGTTGGACCTTCTCCATTGAACTGGTTGTGCAACCTCCTTGGCTACTAGGCCAAGTGGAAGGCTTCCAGGTTGCTTCTTTCTTCCTGCCTTCTCCCCTCCATTCTTGAACCTTGTTCAATCAGAAATGACCTCCTAGGTCATTGGGGTCTAGCCAATAATCCTCAGGGGCGGTTGCATTATAAGACAAATGAAGATTGAGAGAGTAATTTTTGAAATCTGACCTTGGTCTCAATTTTGATTTTCCTCCTTCCCTCTCTCTTTTCCTTCCATCTTTATTTATATAGCACTTATTATATGCCAGACACTTATTAGTTACTAATAGAGATGAACTAAAAAAAATTCTTTGCTTTCTTAAAATTAAGAAGATTGTTCAATGAATAATCACCTTAAGTAACTTCCTATTTAAGCCAAGTCATTGCCTCTGTTTTGGCCTCATTTTCCCTGTCTGTAACATGGATTGTAAAATGCCTACCTTGCATGACTAAAGAAGACTTCAGGTATGTGAGATCTTGGGAGCTGGATGATCCAGGAATGAAAACAAGACTCATCTTAAAGATTAGTAAAATTAGTTAATATTATCCAGAAACCCATATGTGTTTTACTTTGTGGTAGAAGAAGATAAAAAGAAGAAAAACTATGAACCTATGTCACTGGACCTCATCCGCCCTTAGTCTCCCAGATCCTCTTCTATAAAATGGTGACAGTCATACTCACCCTACCTCGTCACAGGGCTATGCAAGAATTGTGTGAGTTGCTTTTAAAAAAAAGAGAGTGAGAGGTCACAAATATTTAAAGCATTCTTTGCAAACTGAAAGCAATGGTTCTTGATTTGGGGCAATTCCTACCCTCTTCCCTCACCCCACCAAGAGACACTTGGCAACATCATTTTTTTCCCAAAAAGTACCTTTTATTTTACTTATTTTATTACCTTTTTTGTGAGAATGTTTAAGTTCAAGTCTTTAAACAAATTTAAATAATACAATATAGTGTTTTCTATAGATACCATGTTATACGTAATATCCTCGGTTTATATTATTATTATTCAGTTTATAATTGAAAGCTTATATTACCTTTATCAGCTTTCACCTATTTCCCCCAACTTCCTGCCCCTGTCAACAACTTCTATTCTCTGTTTCTATTAGTTTATCTTTTTTTTTTTTAAGATTCTATATATAAGTGATATCACGCAATGTTCACTATTTGTATTCTTCTGTCTGGCATTATTTAACTTATTATAATATCCTCTGGGTTCATCCACAAACAACAGGATTCTTTTCTTTTTAAAGCTAAATAATACTCCATTGTGTGTGTGTGTGCATGTGTGTGTATTACATTTTCTTTATTAATTCATTGTCAAGGAATATTTAGGTTGTTTCCATACTTTGGTTCTGTGAATAATGCTGCTACAGACATGAAAATACAGATATTGCCTTGATAACTCATTTCCTTTGGCTATATACCCAGAAGTAGATCTTTTGTAGTTGTATTTTTAATTTCTTGAAGAACCTTCATACTGTTGTCCATAGTGGCTGTGCCAGTTTACAATGGAGTACAAGGTTGCCTTTTCTTCACATCCTCACCTGCATGTTATCTCTTGTCTTTTTGATAATAACCATTTAATAGGTGTGAGGTGGTATCTTGTTCTGACATCTATTTCCCTGACAATTAGTGATGTTGAGCTCTTTTCATATGCCTATTGCCATTTGTATGCTTTCTTTCTTTCTTTCTTTCTTTTTTTTTTTTCTTTTTTTTTTTAAATTTAAATTCAATTTGCTAACATATAACACCCAGTGCTCATCTCACCATTTGTATGCCTTCTTTGGAAAAATGTCTATTTAGATTCTTTGCTCATTTTTAAATTGTGTTATTTGACTTTTTGCAATTGAGTTGTATAAGTACTTTACATATTTTGGATTGGGGCCCATTATTAAATATATTGTTTAAGTATTGCTCCCATTTCACAGGTTGCATTTTAATGTAATTGGAGATTTCCTTTGTTTCACCAAAACTTTTTAGTTTGATATAGTCTTTTTTATTTTTATCTTTATTGTCTTTGCTTTTGGAGTCATATCAAGAAAATCATTGACAAGATCAATGTCAAAGAGTTTACCCCTTATGTTTTCTTCTAGGAATTTTTGGTTTCAGTTTTTACATCCAAATCTTTAGTCTATTTTCTGTTGATTTTCATGTATTGAACTCCTAAGATAGAAGTTCAGTTTCATTCTTTTGCGTATGGCTAACTAGCTTCCCAACACCATTTATTTAAAAGACTATCCTTTCCCCATCGTACACTCATATCTCCTTTGTCAAAAGTTAGTTTACCATAAATAAGAGGCTTTATACATGGACTCTCTATTCTGTTCCATTGATCTATGTGTGTTTTGATTATTATAGCTTTGCATCATAGTTTGAAGTCAGGAAGTATGCCTCTCTCTCTGTTCTTCTTTCTCAAGATTGCTTTGGCTATTTGGGGTTTCTGTGGTTCCATACAAATTTTATGATTTTTAAAAATTTCTTTGAAAAATGCTATTGAAATATTGAAAAGGATTGCAAAAAATCTGTAGATCATTTTTGGTAGTACGGACATTTTACAATATTAACTCTTCCAATCCATGGGCAAAGAAGGTGTTTCCATTTATTTGTATCCTCTTCTATTTCTTTCATCAATAGTTTTCAGTGTACAGATCTTTTACCTTCTTGGTTAAATTAATTCCAAAATATTTTATTCTTTTTGGGGTTGTTTTCTTAATTTCTCTTTCTGATAGTTTGTTGTTGGTGCATAGAAAAACAAACTGACTTTTGTATACTGATTTTGTATCCTGCTACTTTGCAGAAAGTGTTTATTTGTTCTAACAGTCTTTGATAGAGTCTCAATTTTCTGTATATAATATCATATTGCTATTGTCATCTGCAAATAGACACAATTTTACTTCTTCTTTTTCCATTTGTGTTCCTTTTATTCTTTTTCTTGTCTAATGACTTCCAGTAAAAGGTTTAATAAGAAAGATGAGAGTGGACATCATTGTTTTGTTCCTGCTCTTAAAGGAAACACTTTCATCCATTTTACTGTTAAGTAAATGTTAACTGTGGGATTTTCATATATGATCTTTGTTATGTTGAAGTATCCTCCCTCTACATTTAGTTTGTTGAGGATTTTTATCATGAAAGAATGTTAAATTTTGTCAGATACTTTTTTTGCATCTATTGAGATGATTACATTATTTTTATCCTTCTTTTGTCAATATAGTATATCACATTTCTTGATTTGTGGATTTTGAACTATCCTTTTATCCCTGAAATGTATTCCATTTGATCAATAGACAATATTTTTAATGTGTTGTTGAATTTGGTTTGTTAATATTTTGTTGAGTATTTTTGCATCTATGTTCATCAGGGATATAATTTTTTCTCCTTTACTGTCCTTGTATGACTTTGGTATCAAGGGAATACTGATCTCATGGATGAGTTTCCTCCTTTTCTATTTTTTGGAAGAGTTTAAAAGTATTGGTAGTAGGTCTTTTTTAAATGTTTGGTAGCATTCATTAGTGAAGCCATCTGGTCCTGGACTTTTCTTTCTTTTTTTTTTTTTTTTTCTGGACTTTTCTTCATCAGGAGGATTTGATTACCCATTTAATAGCCTTACTAATAACTGATCTGTTCGGATATTGTTTTTCTTCATAATTCAACATTGGTAGGTTAGATGTTTCTGGAAATTCTTCCACTTTTTCTATATCATCCAATTTGTTGGTATATAATCATTTTTAGTAGTCTCTTACTATCCTTTATGCATGTGTAATATCGATTGCAATGGCTCCCTTTTGATTTATAACTTTATTTACTTGTCTTCACTCATTTTCTCTAGGTGAGTCTAGCTAACAGTTTGTCTATTTTTTATATTTTCAAGCAACAAGCACTTAGTTTCATTGGCTCTCTCTATTGTCTTTTAGTCTCTATTTCATTTATTTCTGCTCTAATCTTCATTATTCCTCTCCTTCTATTAACTCTGGACTTGGTTTGTCCTTCTTTTTTTAGTTATTTAAGGTATGAAGTTAAGATGTTTACATTTGCCAATTTTTGAAGATATATTTGGTTGTCACAAATGGTAGAAGAAGTAGAGAGAAGCTATTGGCATCTAGTTGGTAGAAGCCAGGGATGCTGTTAAGCATCCTACAATATACAAGGTGTCTCCCACCCACTTCCAACAAAGAACGAGACCAAAATATCTTAAGCATCTAGGTTGAGAAATTCTGCTATAAAGTACTATGGAAAAATGAATTTATATTATTGTAATTATATCTGGTTGTTTGTATCTAAACATGTTGGGAGGCAATGTGGCCCAGAAGAGGGGGAATAGGGATGCCTGTCTGTCTCGATGGTTGAGGGTTTGTCTTTGGCTCAGGATGTGACCTGGAGTTTTGGGATCGAGTACCACATCAGGCTCCTGCATGGAGCCAGCTTCTCCTTCTGCCTGTTTCTGCCTCTCTGTGTCTCTCATGAATATATAAATAAAAAAACATCAGGGAAATACAAATCAAAACCACAATGAGATACCACCTCACACCAGTGAGAATGGGGAAAATTAACAAGGCAGGAAACAACAAATGTTGGAGAGGATGCAGAGAAAAGGGAACCCTCTTACACTGTTGGTGGGAATGTGAACTGGTGCAGCCACTCTGGAAAACTGTGTGGAGGTTCCTCAAAGAGTTAAAAATAGACCTGCCCTACGACCCAGCAATTGCACTGCTGGGGATTTACCCCAAAGATTCAGATGCAATGAAACGTCGGGACACCTGCACCCCGATGTTTCTATCAGCAATGGCCACAATAGCCAAACTGTGGAAGGAACCTCGGTGTCCATCGAAAGATGAATGGATAAAGAAGCTGTGGTTTATGTATACAATGGAATATTACTCAGCAATTAGAAACAACAAATACCCACCATTTGCTTCAACGTGGATAGAACTGGAGGGTATTATGCTGAGTGAAATAAGTCAATCGGAGAAGGACAAACAGTGTATGTTCTCATTCATTTGGGGAATATAAATAATAGTGAAAGGGACTATAAAGGAAGGGAAAAGAAATGTTGGGAAATATCAGGAAGGGAGACAGAACATAAAGACTCCTAACTCTGGGAAACGAACTAGGGGTGGTAGAAGGGGAGGAGGGCGGGTGTTGGAGGGGAATGGGTGACGGGCACTGAGGTGGACACTTGACGGGATGAGCACTGGGTGTTTTTCTGTATGTTGGTAAATTGAACACCAATAAAAATTAATTAAAAAAATATTTTAAACAGGGTGGGGAGGAATGGCAAAGTCTAAGAAGCAATAGTACCCTCAAGACTCACACATGAAAATAATCTCTAGAACAAAATGAAAATAAGTTATCTTATACTTCAGTGTAAAATACTTGAAGTTAGTTGATAATTCTTTCAGTTTTGTTATTGGCTTGCTATATGACCATGGACATGGACATTTACCCTTTCTGGGCTGCTAAATATACCATTAAGAACAGGCTAGAGGGGGATCCCTGAGTGGCTCAGTGGGTTTAGTGCCTACCTTCGGCCCCGGGGCATGATCCTGGGGTCCCAGGATCAAGTCCCACGTCAGGCTCCCTGCATGGAGCCTGCTTCTCCCTCTGCCTGTGCCTCTGCCTCTCTTGCTCTCTCTCTGTGTCTCTCGTGAATAAATAAATAAAATCTTTTTAAAAACTCATAAAAAAAAGAACAGGCTAGAGGGATGCCTGGGTGGCTAAGTGGCTAAACAATCTGCCTTTGGCTCAAGGCCTGATCTCAGATTCCCAGGATTGGGCTCCCTGCATGGAGCCTACTTCTCCCCCCTCTGCCTGTGTATTTGCCTCGCTTTCTATGTCTCTCATGAATAAATAAATAATTTTTTTTTAAAAAAAAGAACAGGCTAGACACTTCTCAAGGCATATCCAGCACCAGCATTCCATTTTCAACTATTTGTGAGAGACAATAAGCATTTAATTTTGATTCCAGTATCACAGACTCAGTTTTTCCAACTTATTAGGTAAGAGAATATAGAAAACTCAATGAAGGATTTTGAAACTCAGTGTTATTATCTGTAACTGGTGGGGGCGGGGGGCGGGATAAATACGTTGTAGCAAAGAACCTGGCACATAGTACCTATTATTTCCAGTTATTGTATTACTATGGGCTTTGGAAAATATTTCAATCTTTTTAATGAGCCTGCATTTGGTTGAGAGCATGCTTCCACAGTACTGACCAGAAACAAGAGGACAGGTCATGGTCTTTATGGAGTAAATATGTATAGCCACTCAGTAAGCCTATTAGTGTGGACCAAAGACTATTTTGACCATGCATCAAGGGTAATTTGTTGCCTTTCTTAAAACACAACCACTCTATATGATAGAATAACTATACCCTAAAAGAACAATAGGAAGTTATATGTGTATTTTTAACATTTCTATTTAAGTATATTTCCTCTATTTCCTAGTGTTCCTGTCCATTGTGTAAGATATTCTCTTCTTCTCCATCACTAGGTCCAAAAAGGAACTAAACTGGCTTTCAAAAGTCAGCTTCTAGTCCCTCTGAAATATATTTATAGGAAAGCAGAGAGGAATCAAGTTTCTCTTTACCTATGCTACTCAATCTGTGAGACATTGTTTCTCCAGTCATAAATAGTGCCCAATTTACTTCATAGTGCTTTGGATATTGACTTCAGGATGATTGTAGATGTCCTGAAGTTATTTCATGAAGTAATAAGCTGGTCTGTTCGCTCTCTCAGGTCTCAAAGAAAAAGGTCTCAGTAGCCTAAAGAAGTCTGGAACAAATTCCAGGTCAAATTAAATATAATAGTTGTTAATAAAAATTCTTATCAATAGCCCAAGGAAAGTAATTCTAACATACCAGTAAATTTTAATTGTGCTGTTATCAGTGACAATTTCAATTATTTATGCTATTTTGTGAAACTATTGTATACATATTTTTTAAAAACAGCTTTAGTGAGATATAAATCACTTATCATAAAATTCTCCTTTCTGAAGTATACAATTTGGTAGATTTTTGCAAATTCAGAGTTGTACAATAATCACCACTCACTTTGAAACAATTTTATCAATTGTGTCTTCAAAAAAATAAAAAGTCAGATACAATAGCCTTCCCCAGTCACACCACTCCTCCATTTGGGGGCTGAGAAACTTTTGGCTATTTATTACCACGCCTGACAAGTGTCTGATTTTGTATGAGAAACCACACTGGCCATTAGTGTTCTTCCTCTTTGTTCTTAGAAGCAATGGCTCCATCTTCAATGTATCTGCTCTAATGCATACTCTTTCAATTCTGTGTCTCCTCTTAGCAACTAGTGGATTTACCAGTTGATCTCTTCTTACTTAGTAAAGAAAATGACTATTAGGGCCCTATTCATGCAAAAGTAGTCTCACTATGTAAAATCAATACCTTTCTGGGGCCATGGTTGCTGTGTTAAGAATTTGAGGTAGTTTCTCACATTCTGACTTGAAACGGTTGTCAACGAAAATGTTTGCTCTATTCAAATATTAATTTTGAAAAAAAATATTGTCAGTTTAAGAATGTTTTCCCCCCAAATTGATGTCTTTATAAGGATCATATCAGTAAAGGGAAACTCAAAGAATTATTTCATTCAACTTTCTGTCTTCTAAAAGGGGAATTTGCAAGCCTTGCACTTCAAAAACGAAATAAATGAAGTACTACAATCTGGAAACCTTGGGAAATGTTTTTTTTTTTTTTTTCAACAAATTCTCTTAGCTTGCACTCCTTCTGCATTTTCATTGGTTTATAAACGTGCTCTCAACTGTCTTATCCAGAGTTACTTTGGTTGCAAGTAATAGAAACCCACTCAAATTAACACACATATAAATAGTTCAGGGTTTGTTCTTGTTGTTGAGATTTTCAGGGTTATATCTCAATTCTCAAGAAATGCTTTAGAATGAATTAGAATAGGAAAAGTTATTAGGAAGCAGCCACTCTCACTTTCTCTTTCTCTGGACACTTATAAACTTACTTCTCCACCTGTCATTTTATATTTCTGTCTCATTCTTCTCTTTTCCTCACATTTTCTGTTGCTCTGTAAACATAATTTAAAAGGACCACCCGCAAGTTTAAATGTCCTCTAAGTTTAATACTAAAATAATCTAACTAATGTCTTTGAATATTGTTTCCAAACTCTCTCAAGAGAGAATGTGATGGGCTTAATTTGGTCAGTCTTTTTCTCTAGCCTAGATTGATTTGGTCAGGGAATAATTTCCAACAGTTGTCTGGGAAAATAAGGTTGAGTTGTTGACCAAAAAAGTGTCTATTATCACACCCCATGATACTTTCTCATTCTTATCTTTCTTTTTCAGAATAGTAGCCCCAAACTTTTTTTCTCTCTAAGCATTTCAGAGAATCAATCCCACCAGTCTTAACTCTTTCAGGTACAAAAATAAAAGCCAAAACTTATAGCAGGGAAAGCAGTAGTACGGTAAAGAGTCAGTATCAGCTTGTGTGGGCAATCCAAAAGCCTGCAGATTGTGATGAGCCTTATACATTGGTCGATTGAATGAGCTGCTGATGGACAGAAATCCAGTCCCATTTGCTAGTATCGTCTGGCAGTTCACACATTATAGTCATTGCTATTAGTCTCTCTCAGAGCACTGTCCAAATAATGTAATAACATTTCACAGTTATTAGCCTTTTCTAAGTTATTGCACTTTGCTCAATCTTGGCTAGAAGCCCATGTCCTGGAGCAGAACTTAACTTTTAAACACTATAGTGATTGCCCTATTTTAAATAATGGATTTGCCAATAGAGACAAAGGAATTTTATGATCCTTAAAGAATCATTCACTTATCTATTTTAAATGTTAGGAGTTTAATGCTCTTCATTGATTAAATCAAAGTCAGGGCAGGGATTTCTCTACAGGTGTCAGAAGAAATAGTGAAACTACATTTCTGCCTTCTAAGTCCTCTTGTCTGTGGGGTTCCAGTAACTCAAAAGGAAAATTCTCAACATAATAAAAGATTATAGCTGTGGAACTTACCAAGGGGCAAGGTATGTTTCAGAGGCATGGAGGTAGCTTAGGCTATACAGTAAAATAATAATATGTGTAATCCTAAATATCTTATTATGGCCCCTAATAACCGTAGGTCTCTTCTAAATGGCCTAGTTAGGTCCAATTATATCTGAGTAACTCTAGGAAAAGTCATTTACTTATTCCTTAATCTTGAATCTCAAAGGAGCATTTGATTGTAGAGAGGTACTCAGTGTAGAATATTTTTAATTTCTCTCAAGAAATGTACTGTGACTACCTTGAGTATTAATGGCAACCCTTTCTTTCTTATTCATACTTCACTCTTGTAAAAATGTGTCCCATCACAGGATAGAAAGCCAGCTTACCCACATTTGACCCAGAGTCTCTATATACAGGTGATAGAACACTGAGGTCCACATCTGAACTAACTTGAGTCTATCACATACTTTCCCTTTGGACTTGGAAATTGAGATACAGAGATTGATGTGGTTAACCCAGAGCAGCCAAAATGGAGAGTCATGTAGACTTTAGGAGCTTCAGATGCATCCATAGACAGTTGTGTGCATGTACATAAGTGGACAGAAAAGTTGGTCTTTTAAAGAAAAGAATCAAGCAGATGTCTAGAAGATGCAAGTGTTGAAAGAAGTAAGGAAAAGAAGGTAAGGAAAGAAGGTAAGGAAAAGAAGAGAAAATTACTAGTTTCTTGGCAGCTGTTCACATGAGGTGTGACTGTACTTATTAAATTTTATGAGATACCCACAATCCTTATAATATACCTTTCTGTAGCAAGTTAGATTGAGTCAGTTCCTATTTCTTGCTATTGTTAGCTTAAACATTTCCTATTTACACATATAGATTAAGAAACATTATATTAAATGGAGATTCATTAGAATGAAAGAACAGGAATGTATTATTGGCCAAATCAGGCCAATAGCTACATACAGAACTGAATCAGAGCCAAAGGTTTTCACTGACACTGCAAAATTTAACCTCCATACCATCCTGTATAAGCAAAACTCATTTCACAGATAAGAAAAAGAAGGCTCAGAAAGGTTAAATAACTTGTTCAAAACTACATAAATCATATGTGACAGAAACAGAACTAGATGAAAGTCTTCTGACTTCTACACTCTTGCACTTTTCATGGCATATTATCTCCAGATGAAAATAATAAGTTCCAGGACCAAACTCCAGCTATATACATAAAAAATTCCTGGTATCTTATTAGTTATAATTGTTAATCAAGTCCTCCAACTATGCCCTAATTGTTCCCAGCTAAACCAATCACTAGCACATGTAGATTCTGGTGGCTATTTGTTCTCTCTCTCAGTCCTCGTTTGTTAGGTATAGGCAAGATGGCGGTGAAGCATCGAGAAAAATGGAAAGGACCCAGTATAGTAGCTGACCTCCAAAAACCTTTTACCCAGTACTCTCCCATTATAATAGAACTACTCTTTCCAGGTAAATGAAGCAAGGTAAAGGTGGATCCATCAGTGTCTGCCTCTTCCTTTGCATCCTGCAAGTGCCTTGGGGTAGCAAATTAACCAGCAAAACAGGTAAGAGCTTAAGGTCTTCAGAAAGGGCTGCCTCTCTACCTGGTAAGTGGGTTTTATGCCTCTCCAAGTTCTATAATTTATTGTCTTACCTTTGAGACCTTTTATAGTTATGTTTCTTTTCACAGATACTCCTTTTTTTAGTCCTGGCTCAGTGAATACACAAATTCCTAAATTCTGATTCTGTGTATTCTTCTTTATTTTTTTGATTCTGTGTATTCTATATGGCCTGTATTTGCTCTAGTCCTGCTACCAATTTTCTACCAGACAAATTTCTGTCCAAAAGACCAAGCATTGACTCTACTCCTGAGTTGTTCAGATTCTTTACTGGGCATTTTCATTGACTCTGCCCTTAAGGGAGTCACTTTCATGAATATATTTCTATTCCTACTCAACTATTATCTTTCTCATAGAAACATCTACTCTTTATTTTATTTCGTGAGGTCATATTCTGGTTACTTTCAATCTCAGTCATACCCAAACCACATAAGTATTATAAGTATTTTTCTGACATTTTTAGACATTTTTCCTTTTATCTCCCCTAAATATCGTATGAGCAAACTCCTACCAGGATAGCATTTCAAACCTCCCCATTATTTGGGGTCTTTGTTTCTTTCCCTCTCCATAAATTTCTTTGCCTTTTTCTTCTGTTTCCCCAGAAGTAACTACTCCCAATTTGCCAACCACCTTCATTTTATTTCTTATCTTTCTCAGTGTAAAACATTAGAAACACTTTGTGTAAGAGGCACTGGATAAAAATAAGTTGAATGGCATCTACATGAAAAACAGCAAGCATTTGGCTCAAGGCTAAATATGTGAGGAAAATGCTTAGTCTTTTAAGATCTCTCGTTTATCTCTTCAAGCCCTTGTGAAGGACCTAATGAACACCAGGAAAGGGTAATTTAAGTATTCTAGTTAATATGTTCTTATGATTTCTTATTAGGGTTGCATTATCCCTTCCCCAAAAGAAAAAAAAGGCAGAATTATAGTGCTATGTTATTTTTTGGAAAAAAAAAAATCCTGAGACACTCAGGATTTGTTCTGAAAAGGGATATATTGCAGTCTTGGTGTCAATGCTGCCTATCACCGTCACTGCAGACTTGAAAAAAGCTTCCCACTGGTTGACTTTGCACTGGGAAGAAACGCCAGTTATGTTGACCTTGAGCCCAACCTGAGAAATGGATCTCAGATTGAAGCCTTACAGAAAGAAATTAAATGTCAAACTTTATTAAGTCTTTGTGTGACCCCATAAAGTCTTAAACTTGATGTTAAAGGTCATGTTTCTCTTTTTTTGTAGGGGAAATATGTCATTGAAACATCTTGGTTTTCAAAGTCATGCTGAGTATCTATACTGGAATGAAGAGGTGAGGACATGCATGAAGAGCCAGAAGTCTGTCTTCACTGGTGGCAAAGTAGAACACCACATGAATTATTTTTATTTTTATTTTATTTTATTTTCCCCTCTGTCTAAAAGGCACTATGGGCAGGGCCAAGGAAAAGAGGGTGGGGGTGGTGTATGTAGATATCTTCAAATTGTGGCAGGCCAAGGTAGAGGAGGCAGCTCAATGGGACAGCCTCTGAGAATAGCTGAAGTCAATGGACTCCAGGAACAGTGATATTTGATATCCAGTTGAAAAGGTTGAAGTTTTCCATTTCTGCATTTAAATTCCTATATGTCATACTTAAGTCTTTAGTAAAGTTTGGTTAAACACCAAAACCTCTTTGTGGCCATGCTCATGAGGAAGATGATGTTTGGTACATGGGTGGAGAGAAGCAGGCTAGGAAGGCGGTTAACAATGCAGAGAGAGACAATCAGCAGAGGAATAGTGCACAGAGTGATAGAAAACAGGAGACAATCAGAATGGATTTCAAGGACATATTATCATTCCCAGAGGATTTGCAGAACTCCTTGCAAGGCATGGGAAAAAGAAACTGATTTTCTGCAGCTATGTAGGATGGGACCCAGGCTATGTTTGTCAACCACTGAAAAACACACTTGATGCTGGAGAAAAATCGACTTTTAGGTTGTACACACAAAGTACTTCATGTATAAGGCAGTAGGTGTCTCTTACTGATCTTTATTCTTATAGATTTGATATTTGGAAATATATTACTCATTTTTCTTTACTCTTCTGATAAATCCTGCATATCTGCTTTACTCTCTTAGCAAAATTTTTATCTGTTCCTGTCTCTGTTTTATAATACATATTGGGATTCAAGATCCAGTCAGTTAAATCCCTTGGGGAAAAATTCAAGTGAGAAAGAGGGCAGGTGGAAGAAAGGGAAACTAAAGGAGGAGAGAAAGGGAGGGGGGAGGTGCACAAAAGTGGTAGGTTGAACCATTGCTTAGGCTAAACTCTGCAGCACTGATTTTCTTAGACTCTTCTGTAGCTAAGACATCACCATCATCTAATTTAATCATTGTCGCCAGCTGTCACATAACAGTGATGTGATCTTGAGAGATAACCTTTGTATTAGGTTGCACCGTTATCCAGAAACCAGTGGGGACTGACTCAAAATATCACTCCAAAATCTCATATCACTGTCAGATGAAGAAGGGCATGCATGAATGGGCACAGGGAAGCATGCCTTCATTTCACATGTCTAGGCATAGTCACTAGTTTATGCACAGCAAAATGGTCTTCACTCCATTGCCCCACCATCTAATAATTAACTATGTACCAAGCAATTCCTAAGCATTCAGTCTTGAGCTAAGTACTTTACCTACATCATCTCATCCCACCTACAACATAGAGGGAGGTCAGTAAAAATGGAGATTCACAGTCTATACATCTAATCACTGCGCCTCCATGCTGTCTCCTGCCTTGTTTCTTTCTCCTTATTTGCAATTATTGCTTACCTTTCTTTCTTCCTTAATTCCCTTGTATGTGCTTTACTCATCTCAGGTCACTGTAATTTTTTTAATATCTCTGTCTACAAAAAAAAATATCTCTGTCTACCTTGAGTGGTGAAAGCAGAAGACATTAGTAATTATCCATACCTGAACTTTATCCAACTGATCTTTTCCCTCTGAAGGGCTTCTGGATGACACTGGGAAGGCACTTCATCTTCCAGCTCTCATCAGCATTGATGTGCTCACAGAATGAAAAACCTTGTTAGTAGATCTGAAATCTGAAAATCTAAGGTTATTGTCAGAAATCCTTACACAGTGGTTCTTCAGATGAGACAGTTTATTTAAATCTTTGAAGTCTCCATGTTCTCTCTGTAAAGCAGATTATAATGCCTATTGCATAACACTGCTATACGGAACAAGTGAAAAGAAGTCAGAAAAATCCATAGTCTCATGCCTGACATAAAGTATATGCTCTTGAAGTTTTAGTTACCATTAATATTATTAATTAGGGAAAGTTATAATTCCCATTTAGCAAGGGAAGAAATTAAGATTCAGAAGTGAGATATTTTATCACAAATTTTATACCTAGTCAGAGGCAGAGGCAAAAAGGCTCCTTCACTCAATAAGCTTTACTGAACATCTACTATATTACCAGGTTCTGTGGTACATGCTGGGAATACTGAGGTTAATACATGCAATATGTATGAACCTTAAGTTCCCTCTTTTTAATACAATACAGTTCTCTAAATATTCATGAATATACCGAAAGAGAAAGATGCTGAGGATCCTGGAGAAACAAGTTGTCATCACATGGTCAAATGGTAGATGCTGTAGACAGTATGTACAAAATAATAACGCAGACACACAGAAATCTAAGCTGGTGCCCATTTCATACCACTCTGCTGCCTTCAGCTGAAAATAATTGGGAAGGTATATCTTTAGAAAATACCCATTATAGAATGTATTTCAACATAAACTATAAATTATTCTCTCCATTAGTGCAAAAAATTGGATGTTGACTGAATTTAAATTAGGAAAAAAAAGGGAAAGGGATTGATTCAAATCTATATGAGAATATTATTTAGGGATGTAGGCCTTGGTAAAAAGAGCCAAAGACTAAGATTTAAAAAGCATAGTTCTGGGGGAGGGGCAAGATGGCGGAGGAGTAGGGTCTCCAGGTCACCTGTCCTCAGCAAATTACCTAGAAAACCATCCAATCATCCTGAAAACCTACGAATTCGGCCTGAGATTTAAAGAGAGACCAGCTGGAACGCTACAGTGAGAAGAGTTCGCGCTTCTATCAAGGTAGGAAGACGGGGAAAAAGAAATAAAGACACAAAAGGCCTCCAAGGGGGAGGGGCCCCGCGAGGAGCCGGGCTGAGGCCGGGGCGAGTGTCCCCAGGACAGGAGAGCCCCGTCCCGGAGGAGCAGGAGCTGCACCGACCTTCCCCGCGGAAAGGGGCTCCCCGGGAATTGGAGCAGGATCCCCAGGAGGGCGGGGACGCCCTCGGGCTCCCTGGGACAGTAACAGAGGAACTGCGCCCCGGAGAGTGCGCCGAGCTCCCTAAGGGCTGCAGCGCTCGGCGGGACCCGGAGCAGCTCGGAGGGGCTCGGGCGGCGGCTCCGTGGAGGGGGCTGCGGGGCTCCGGGAACAGCTCAGCGGCGGCGGCTCGGGCGGAGGAAGAAGCTCCGCGGAGGGGGCTGCGCGGCTCCGGGAACAGCTCAGCGGCGGCGGCTCGCGCAGAGGAAGAAGCTCCGCGCAGAGGGGGCTGCGCGGCTCCGGGAACAGCTCGGAGGGGCTCGGGCGGCGGCTCCGCGGAGGGGGCTGCACCGCCGGGAGCGCGAATCCAACAGCGCAGGCCCCGGAGCACAGGGCGCCGGGACACAGCCCAGGATCCGGCCTCCCCCGGGACAGGCAGAGGCCGGGAGGGCCCAGGACAGCAAGGACGCTCCTGCCTGGAACTGAGCAGATCAGCGGCCCCGCCCCGGAGCCCCCAGGCCCTGCAGACGGAGAGCCCCGGAGCTACTGCGGGGGCTGACTCCAGGGTCCCAGAGCTGCCCCCGCCACTGTGGCTTCCTCCCGGGGCCTCACGGGGTCAACAACCCCCACTGAGCCCTGCACCAGGCAGGGGCGGAGCAGCTCCCCCAAGTGCCAACACCTGAGAATCAGCACAGCAGGCCCCTCCCCCAGAAGACCAGCGAGACGGACCAGTTCCAAGGGAAGTCAAGGGACTTAAACTACACAGAATCGGAAGATACTCCCCCGTGGTTTTTTTTGTTTTTTGTTTTTTGTTTTTTGTTTTTGGGTTTTTTTTTTTGTGTGTGTGTGCTTTTTCTTTCTCTCTTTCTTCTTGATTTCTGATTGCTTCCCCCACCCCCCCCTTTTTTATTTTTTCTCCTTTCTTTCTTTTTCTTTCTTTTTCTTCTCTTTTTCCCCTATTTTTTTTTCTTTCTCTTTTTTCTTTTTTCTCTTTTCTTTCCTTCTCTCTCTTTTTCTCCTTTTCCCAATACAACTTGTTTTTGGCCACTCTGCACTGAGCAAAATGACTAGAAGGAAAACCCCTCAAAAAAAAGAATCAGAAACAGCCCACTCTCCCACAGAGTTACAAAATATGGATTACAATTCAATGTCAGAAAGCCAATTCAGAAGCACTATTTTACAGCTACTGGTGGCTCTAGAAAAAACCATAAAGGACTCAAGAGACTTCATGACTGCAGAATTTAGATCTAATCAGGCAGAAATTAAAAATCAATTAAATGAGATGCAATCCAAGCTAGAAGTCCTAACGACGAGGCTTGACGAGGTGGAAGAACGAGTGAGTGACATAGAAGACAAGTTGATGGCAAAGAGGGAAACTGAGGAAAAAAGAGAGGCAATTAAAAGACCATGAGGATAGATTAAGGGAAATAAATGATAGCCTGAGGAAGAAAAACCTACGTTTAATTGGGGTTCCTGAGGGCGCCGAAAGCGACAGAGGGCCAGAATATGTATTTGAACAAATCCTAGCTGAAAACTTTCCTAATCTGGGAAGGGAAACAGGCATTCAGATCCAGGAAATAGAGAGATCCCCCCCTAAAATCAACAAAAACCGTTCAACACCTCGACATTTAATAGTGAAGCTTGCAAATTCCAAAGATAAGGAGAAGATCCTTAAAGCAGCAAGAGAAAAAAAGTCCCTGACTTTTATGGGGAGGAATATTAGGGTAACAGCAGACCTCTCCACAGAGACCTGGCAGGCCAGAAAGGGCTGGCAGGATATATTCAGGGTCCTAAATGAGAAGAACATGCAACCAAGAATACTTTATCCAGCAAGGCTTTCATTCAAAATGGAAGGAGAGATAAAGAGCTTCCAAGACAGGCAGGAACTGAAAGAATATGTAACCTCCAAACCAGCTCTGCAAGAAATTTTAAGGGGGACTCTTAAAATTCCCCTTTAAGAAGAAGCTCAGTGGAACAATCCACAAAAACAAGGACTGAATAGATATGATGACACTAAACTCATATCTATCAATAGTAACTCTGAATGTGAACGGGCTTAATGACCCCATCAAAAGGCGCAGGGTTTCAGACTGGATAAAAAAGCAGGACCCATCTATTTGCTGTCTACAAGAGACTCATTTTAGACAGAAGGACACCTACAACCTGAAAATAAAAGGTTGGAGAACCATTTACCATTCAAATGGTCCTCAAAAGAAAGCAGGGGTTGCCATCCTTATATCAGATAAATTAAAATTTACCCCGAAGACTATAGTGAGAGATGAAGAGGGACACTATCTCATACTCAAAGGATCTATCCAACAAGAGGACTTAACACTCCTCAATATATATGCCCCGAATGTGGGAGCTGCCAAATATTTAAACCAATTAATAACCAAACTCAAGAAATACCTTGATAATAATACACTTATACTTGGTGACTTCAATCTAGCTCTTTCTACCCTGGATAGGTCTTCTAAGCACAACATCTCCAAAGATACGAGAGCTTTAAATGATACACTGGACCAGATGGATTTCACAGATATCTACAGAACTTTACATCCAAACTCAACTGAATACACATTCTTCTCAAGTGCACATGGAACTTTCTCCAGAATAGACCACATACTGGGTCACAAATCGGGTCTGAACCGATACCAAAAGATCGGGATAGTCCCCTGTATATTCTCAGACCATAATGCCTTGAAATTAGATCTTAATCACAACAAGAAATATGGAAGGACCACAAACACGTGGAGGTTAAGGACCATCCTGCTAAAAGATGAAAAGGTCAACCAGGAAATTAAGGAAGAATTAAAAAGATTCATGGAAACTAATGAAAATGAAGATACAACCGTTCAGAATCTTTGGGATGCAGCAAAAGCAGTCCTGAGGGGGAAATACATCGCAATACAAGCATCCATTCAAAAACTGGAAAGAACTCAAATTCAAAAGCTCACCTTACACATAAAGGAACTAGAGAAAAAGCAACAAATAGACCCCACCCCCAGCAGAAGAAGAGAGTTAATTAAAATTCGAGCAGAACTCAATGATATCGAGACCAAAAGAACTGTGGAACAGATCAACAGAACCAGGAGTTGGTTCTTTGAAAGAATTAATAAGATAGATAAACCATTAGCCAACCTTATTAAAAAGAAGAGAGAGAAGACTCAAATTAATAAAATCATGAATGAGAAAGGGGACATCACTACCAACACCAAGGAAATACAAACGATTTTAAAAACATATTATGAACAGCTGTATGCCAATAAATTAGGAAATCTAGAAGAAATGGACGCATTCCTGGAAAGCCACAAACTACCAAAACTGGAGCAGGAAGAAATAGAAAACCTGAACAGGCCAATAACCAGGGAGGAAATTGAAGCAGTCATCAAAAACCTCCCAAGACACAAGAGTCCAGGGCCAGATGGCTTCCCAGGGGAATTCTATCAAACGTTTAAAGAAGAAATCATACCTATTCTACTAAAGCTGTTTGGAAAGATAGAAAGAGATGGAGTACTTCCAAATTCGTTCTATGAGGCCAGCATCACCTTAATTCCGAAACCAGACAAAGACCCCACCAAAAAGGAGAATTACAGACCAATATCCCTGATGAACATGGATGCAAAAATTCTCAACAAGATACTAGCCAATAGGATCCAACAACACATTAAGAAAATTATTCACCATGACCAAGTAGGATTTATCCCTGGGACACAAGGCTGGTTCAACACTCGTAAAACCATCAATGTGATTCATCATATCAGCAAGAGAAAAACCAAGAACCATATGATACTCTCATTAGATGCAGAGAAAGCATTTGACAAAATACAGCATCCATTCCTGATCAAAACCCTTCAGAGTGTTGGGATAGAGGGAACTTTCCTCGACATCTTAAAAGCCATCTACGAAAAGCCCACAGCAAATATCATTCTCAATGGGGAAGCACTGGGAGCGTTTCCCCTAAGATCAGGAACAAGACAGGGATGTCCACTCTCACCACTGCTGTTCAACATAGTTCTGGAAGTCCTCGCCTCAGCAATCAGACAACAAAAAGACATTAAAGGCATTCAAATTGGCAAAGAAGAAGTCAAACTCTCCCTCTTCGCCGATGACATGATACTCTACATAGAAAACCCAAAAGCCTCCACCCCCAGATTGCTAGAACTCATACAGCAATTTGGTAGCGTGGCAGGATACAAAATCAATGCCCAGAAATCAATGGCATTTCTATACACTAACAATGAGACTGAAGAAAGAGAAATTAAGGAGTCAATCCCATTTACAATTGCACCCAAAAGCATAAGATACCTAGGAATAAACCTAACCAAAGAGGTAAAAGATCTATACCCTAAGAACTATAGAACACTTCTGAAAGAAATTGAGGAAGACACAAAGAGATGGAAAAATATTCCATGCTCATGGATTGGCAGAATTAATATTGTAAAAATGTCAATGTTACCCAGGGCAATTTATACGTTTAATGCAATCCCTATCAAAATACCATGGACTTTCTTCAGAGAGTTAGAACAAATTATTTTAAGATTTGTGTGGAATCAGAAAAGACCCCGAATAGCCAGGGGAATTTTAAAAAAGAAAACCTTAGCTGGGGGCATCACAATGCCAGATTTCAGGTTGTATTACAAAGCTGTGGTCATCAAGACAGTGTGGTACTGGCACAAAAACAGACACATAGATCAATGGAACAGAATAGAGAACCCAGAAGTGGACCCTGAAATGTACGGCCATCTAATATTCGATAAAGGAGGAAAGACTATCCATTGGAAGAAAGACAGTCTCTTCAATAAATGGTGCTGGAAAATTGGACATCCACCTGCAGAAGAATGAAACTGGACCACTCTCTTTCACCATACACAAAGATAAACTCAAAATGGATGAGAGATCTAAATGTGAGACAAGATTCCATCAAAATCCTAGAGGAGAACACAGGCAACACCCTTTTTGAACTTGGCCACAGTAACTTCTTGCAAGATACATCCACGAAGGCAAAAGAAACAAAAGCAAAAATGAACTATTGGGACTTCATCAAGATAAGAAGCTTTTGCACAGCAAAGGATACAGTCAACAAAACTAAAAGACAACCTACAGAATGGGAGAAGATATTTGCAAATGACATATCAGATAAAGGGCTAGTTTCCAAAATCTATAAAGAACTTATTAAACTCAACACCAAAGAAACAAACAATCCAATCATGAAATGGGCAAAAGACATGAAGAGAAATCTCACAGAGGAAGACATGGACATGGCCAACATGCACATGAGAAAATGCTCTGCATCACTTGCCATCAGGGAAATACAAATCAAAACCACAATGAGATACCACCTCACACCAGTGAGAATGGGGAAAATTAACAAGGCAGGAAACAACAAATGTTGGAGAGGATGCGGAGAAAAGGGAACCCTCTTACACTGTTGGTGGGAATGTGAACTGGTGCAGCCACTCTGGAAAACTGTGTGGAGGTTCCTCAAAGAGTTAAAAATAGACCTGCCCTACGACCCAGCAATTGCACTGTTGGGGATTTACCCCAAAGATTCAGATGCAATGAAACGTCGGGACACCTGCACCCCGATGTTTCTATCAGCAATGGCCACAATAGCCAAACTGTGGAAGGAGCCTCGGTGTCCATCGAAAGATGAATGGATAAAGAAGATGTGGTTTATGTATACAATGGAATATTACTCAGCAATTAGAAACGACAAATACCCACCATTTGCTTCAACGTGGATGGAACTGGAGGGTATTATGCTGAGTGAAATAAGTCAATCGGAGAAGGACAAACAGTGTATGTTCTCATTCATTTGGGGAATATGAATAATAGTGAAAGGGAATATAAAGGAAGGGAAAAGAAATGTTGGGAAATATCAGGAAGGGAGACAGAACATAAAGACTCCTAACTCGGGGAAACGAACTAGGGGTGGTGGAAGGGGAGGAGGGCGGGTGTTGGAGGGGAATGGGTGACGGGCACTGAGGTGGACACTTGACGGGATGAGCACTGGGTGTTTTTCTGTATGTTGGTAAATTAAACACCAATAAAAGTTAATTTAAAAAAAAAAAAAAAGCATAGTTCTAGTCACGCTTGTTTCTTTCTCCTTTGTTGAATGATCAGGGTTTCATTTTTGGTACAAACTCAATGTATATGTATATGGGGAGGGTTTGGCTGGGGCGGTGAGGAGTGGGAAGTGGGTCAGAATGTTTATAAGCTGCTTTTCCTGCCAGCACTGCCTTTATATTACTTTATTTTATTTCATGTTATTTTGTCTTTAATTCTTGGAGATATTACCACTGGATAGATTCTTTATACCCAAAGAACAGAATATGAATGACTTGTTCATAGACACTGGAAGATGTTGGTTCTCAAGCTTCCTAGAACCTACTGGGGCTCAGATTTTGAGGGAATGAACAGAGTAAGTGGGAAGTAGCTGGTGCCTTCCCTGCCTTAGGAGTCAATCAGCAGAAAGGAGCCTCCTTCCCTGCTGTCACCACTCCCTGTTCTGGTTCTGGCCCTGTAGGTTGTGTTCTGGCCAGACTTGGAATGAGATGACAAGCAGAGAGAAAGATGAAAAGGATGACCACAGGCAATATGAGGCTGAGAGAGAAGGGAGCAGAGAAGAAATGGAAACGCGGAGGCTGCTATCTCAGCAGTGAGAGCAATATCGACAATAACAGAGGCTCCCATTTGAAGTGTCTACCATATGCCAAGCCTTGCTCACAAGTTGTTTCTAATATTTACAACAAGTTAAGTACATCTATATTTTAGGGATGAGGAAGTGGAGACTCAAAGAGGTCAAATAACTTATCCAAGGCTAAACAGTAAATGTCAGAGCTTCGATTTAAACCCGTTTCTGTCTATCTCTACAATCTATTGTTCACTTTCTCCATTCTGTGCTGGGGTATGTCTATGGAAGGATATAGAAAGCTGAAAATGTTTATATCAGTTCCTGCCTATATTCAAAACAAAAATCTCAGTTTCCTCCTCTGTTAAACAGAGATTGAGGTCCCGTCTGGAGGCATAATTTTGGACAATAGAGCTCAACTTCCTCTGACATCTGCCTTGGCAAAGCACACATTATAATAACTCAAAAGAAATGTCATCTCATTCTCAGTGAAAAAAATCCACTTTGGATAAATAGGATAAAGAAGATAATCATAATGGCCATATAAGATTCTGCAAGTAGAGATAAATAATTATAATTAGAAAAGCAAGTTTCAGTTTATTGAGATTTATAAAGCCTAAGAACTAAAATAGAGATAGAGATTTGGGTATAGTGGCCTGACAATAAGTAATGGAGGGGAATGGTTGGGAGGGATTTTTTAAGGTCATTTATTCTAGTGCATCTACTTCCCCTTCACGCCCCCAAGTAATCTTCCAGGCTCTGCATAAACATATTCAGAAATGGAACACACAATGTTTGGAAAATTCTTGTATTGAGCTCAGCTCTCTGCCATAGCAAATCGTTGAGAATATAATGCCTAAACAATTCATTTTGCTTGAGAAGTGGTATTCATTTGGTACTGTCTCTGGACTCCTCACAGGCTAAAATAAAGAGGGGAGAAGGCTTAAACATTTTGGTGGAATGTTTCCAAGGTAGTATGTAATCAGAATAATTAATGCAAGTGTAAATGAGATATTAGTTTCTGGAAACATTTATTTTATGAAATGAATAATAATTACAATGGCAAGATTTGGCATTATTAAAAGAAAGGAATGAAGAATCGCTTTACAAATTCTTCCCTTTTCTTTCCCCAGTAGGATCTAGGCAAATCGCTTGAGGTGAGCTATTTCATGAGATTTATAATAAAAGGTATTTTTTCAGTCTCTAGGTTTTTATAAGGCCATCTTTTCTTGGATGAATTGGTTTGATGAAAAGAGGATATTACATGTAGTCAAATGGCTATTTTCATAAACAAAAAGTACTTGTAAAATATAGAAGAAATGAATCTCCTGGGTGCTATGAATCCACAGAATTGTGCCCCGCCTTCCATTTATATGTTAGTGTCTTAATCCCCAAGGTGATCATATTTGGAGATAGGGCCTTTAAGAGATAGTTAAAGCTAAATGACATCATAAGGGTAAGCACATAATCTTGCCCACTTATATGAAGAGACATTAGAATGCTTGCTCTCTCTCTCTGTCTCTTACCATCCCATCTACATGTATTGAAGGAAGGTCACATGAGCATATGGAGAGATGGTGACCACCTGTAAGCCAGGGAGAGATCCCTCACAGGAAATTAAATCCTCTAGACCTTGATCTTGGATTTTCTAGCCTCTAGAATAATGAGGAGATTAATTTCTATTGTTTAAACAAAATAGTCTCTGGCATTTTGTTAATGGCAGCCCAAGAAAGGTATCATTATTGATCACAGATGATGTATTTTCCCATATGATTACAATAGACTCTATGATCTCCTCCTGTCTACCTCTCCAGCCTCTCATTTTATCACTGTCCATCCACATCATTCTTGACTTCCCATCATACTGAATTTTTTTAGGTTCCTAAATCTATACTTTCTTATTCATGAACTACTGAAATGCTCTCCAGAGTAGCCAGCATGGCCCTTTAAAAAAATCAAATGCAATAAAATGCTGCTCTGCTTCATCTTCAGTGGGATCTTATTGCACTAAGTCTTGAGTCAAAATCTTTCTCCTGACTTGCGCAGTTGGGTTGCTGCCCACCTTTCCATTTTGTCTTGTACAGTGACTCCTGGAACTCCCTCTACCATTCATATTGATTTCAAGTGCCTCTCCTTCGTCTGTTTTGTCTTTTATGTCTAGTCCTCCTTTGGCTAAATAAGCAGAAGTAAGATGAGCCATTCCCAAATTCTGATGAGGGGATTGTCCCTCGTACTTTTCCTTCCTGGCAGTCATCACTGCATAAGTGATATTTTGATTACTCTTGTGCTTCCCCATTCAACTGAAAATTCAGACTATGTGCATTAGTCACCTTCATATCTCCAACATGTATCACAAAGCCTGGGCATGACCATTTGTTAAATAAATATATACCCTCAATTAACTGTTTTTACCTCCTTTACTCTTTACTCTCTACTTCAACCTCCCAAACATCCTTTAAATCCAATCACAGAAAACACTCTTCCAAAGTAATCTTTCTCCATCTCAAAATTCATCCCTGTGTCTAAACATCTTCCTGTTTGCCTAACCCTCCCTTCTATTAAACTGTGATCTCTCTAATGGTATGGGCCATACTTTGTGTAGTCCTTTATTGTTGTGTCTGAACAGAGTATCTGGCACTAGCAGAGCCTCAAAAAGTTTTCATTTGCAAATGATTGAACTATGGAGTACAGTACTATCCAGTGGTTATTAACTAGCATCAGTTGTTTCTTAAAAACAACCTAAATTCTACCTTCAAAAATGCATCTGTGTATGTGAGTTTGGCGGGGTGTTTGTGTCAGAAGAAAACTGATTGGCTGGGATGTGTTCTTGATGTTTTCTAAGGTGCCACACAACTATCTAAAAAAGCAAAGGCAGCAGAGAAGCTGCTCAGCATGTCTATAAGATGCTAGCCTGGATGGTTTTGTTTTAACCAAATTGATTTCTTTGTTGAGCATCATCTAGCTGTGCAGGATGCCTTCCAGAGATTAGCTATGGTGTCTTCATTTGCTTTTGAAAATGTGAATAGCTTTGGCATTGCTTGACAGAGGTTATCCTCTTCACATTATCCCTGAGGTAATTAAAATGAGAAAATCTCTTTAGGGAAGAATGTGGATGGGAAATTATCTTTTTAAAATGGAGAACAGGATGGTAGACACCATACGCATACATCACATACCATACACATATGCCCCCTATCCAGGCAGAGCATGGGGAGATGGAAAGTGGCTGACGTTCTACTTGTGTTACATAAATTCCTGCTCCCAGACAGAAGTTATTGGATCAAGTATGTGTTTGATTCACATAGGTTAATTCCAATTCCTCTGCTAGAAATCTGAAATTAGCATTTCCTGATGTTGTTCATCTTTTCTTCTTGTTTGACTTGAAGAGATATAAGCTCAGGAATGACTGGGCAGCCATTATACACCATGAGCATGGGAGGGAGAGAAAGCTAGTCTGCCAAAAGAAAGGATTGAACAAGACAAAGAAGAGCATCAGGGATGAAAGATGATGTGGCTCCAGAGATAGACGGGTGAGGATGTGTGTTAGCTGTCTCAGAGCCTGGCATGTTTTGTTGTTTCTAACCTTGTAAGATTGGACTCTATACTGCCCATGTTTCTTAGGATATATTCTTGCTTCTTTCTAAGTTGCACTTGACTTAATATAATTTGAGTGGATTTCCTTACTTGAAATTAGAAATATTTGACCAAGGCAAGGATTTTATACTGAGTCTCAAGACATTGAAAAATGACTTATGAATAAACACCAATAAAACAAGACCTAGAAGGAAGTGAAAAAAGGGGAAATTGGGCTGATGATAGATTGAGCTGGAATAAGGGGATTTTGTTTTTTTGATCTTTCTTTAGGTAAAATGATCAAAGTACACACACTATCTGACTTATGTTTGTTACTCTACATTATTATGGGGAAATCAGCAGGTGATTAGAAAGTAATGCTCCAAGTTCTATGAAAAATCAAATTACTTACTAGTTATTTATTGGTTAAGTCACTGAGAAAAGTACTTGTCTTCCAGGCCCAAACACTCTCTTTTCCTGCTTAAACCTCACTAGTTTTGAGTCAGAAAGGATTTTTTTTTTTTTTAGGTTCCAAAGTCAATTGAGGACACAATAGTTTGTGTTAGATGAGGCATGAAGACACTTGTACCCTCAGAAATAAACCCTGATATCCTATGGACGTACAAAACTTAATTGTGAAGTGGCAGCAGGGCTGGCTTTTTCAATTTGTTTATTTGCTAGTTGTATAGCTTGGTCTTGCTGCTCTTACTCTCACATTTTGAGTAATAGCAACACCATTGGACTAAGTGTAGAACTAAGTAATCTACTCATGTTGTAAGTTTAAGGAAATATAAAGTAATTGCAATACTTTATACTTAATCTTGTAATGCAGACATTTTCCTGTGAGGTTATGTTAGCTCCACCTGTTATTAGTTGATGTCACAATAGCAACTACCATTTTGGAGAGTTTTCTATATGCTAGGCACTCTGCAAAGGGCTACATGGCTAGGTCACTTGAGCCATTCAACAATCTTTTGATGGACTAATTTTTAAAAGTGTATATATTAGAAAGCTTATATGTAAACAATTTGTTCGTGTAGATTTGAACCAGTCTTCATTCTTAACAAATATTAGAATATATAAAATGCATATAAAACCATGAGGTAAGATAGCACCTGGTATACTTAAATATTTTTGGTTATCTATCCTGGTGGCGAATCTTAAAGAAATTGCTGGAAAAGGATTTCAAAGCCTAAAATTTCACATCTATGTTTTAAAGCTAATGAATTTTCAGGGTCTCTGAGAACTTAAGCTTTTTTTTTTCTTGAAAGATCTACTACTGAGTATTTCATGGAGTCTTTCAAAACTTATTTTATCTTCTAATTTTTTTTTTATTTTTTTTTTTTAATTTATGATAGTCACACAGAGAGAGAGAGAGAGAGAGAGGCAGAGACACAGGCAGAGGGAGAAGCAGGCCCCATGCACTGGGAGCCCGACGTGGGATTCGATCCTGGGTCTCCAGGATCGTGCCCTGGGCCAAAGGCAGGCGCTAAACCACTGCGCCACCCAGGGATCCCTTATCTTCTAATCTTAAAAAATATAGGAAGGGGAATTTTGTTCATGAGGCAGTTGCCCAAAATAATCCTCCTGTTTATCTACTTTTGTAATAAGCAAAAAAATATCATGTATATGTAATATACTTGCAATATTTGTCTCTCAATGCTTACAGAGAATGTGTATGTATTCTAAATGAGAATACACAAAAAAAGACTTAAGAGATCTAAATTATAGTCCTGCCTTTGTAATCTCTTTGTACACCTAGAAAATCACTTAACTTCCATTTCCCCATTTTTCTCAGTAAAGTTGAAACTTAAATACACATGGTCTGGTTTGAGAATGAAAATGCAAAGTAATGGCATCATATGCTTAATCTTATTGATATTTTTCCCCACATGGAGTGATAATCATTCACAACCTATCGGAAAGTTGCTACTAAGGGGTTTTCCAAAGTAATTTTGCTTTCTTTTTCTTTGCCTTTGCCTTAGACTTTTTAGAAAACATTATTCGATAGGGGAACTGTACTTTCTTTAGGGGGTTAATGGAAATTTTTGTAGCGTAAAATCGTACAAATGTGATTGAAACAAATGGAGCATTTAAATCAATAACAACAAATCATTAGAACAGCCAGTAATTAACCTTTTGTCCCTGTAAAGGATTATTTAGATGGAACACAGGGCAGCATCTTGTGTACAAGTACAGTGTTAGTGTAAAACCTGCTAGTCTGAACGCTATTTTAATCATGAGTTTGATATATGAAATGGAGCATAATTTAATTTAAAAACTGATGCTTTTCAGATGCAAAACTTCCAAAGGTGAGTAAAGATGATAGTACAGGGTTTCCATTCACATAGCTGTTTTCAGCTCTAGAGTACAGTATATTTTTATAAATATAATTTATTTATGCATGACTGGGATAAGAAGAGATCACTTTTGAGAAATGAGAACTATATCTTATAAAAAGCAAAAAAATACTCTTCTAATCAATGGATAGTTCTTGGTGTTTCAGACTAATTTACCTGTCACCTTTAGGCAGATCTTAAAAGAATTCAAGTCTTATATGAAATAAACTAGACCTTAGTGACAATGGGTCTGATGCAAAGCATAGCCTCAGCAAAATACAGTAACTGAAATACCCTTCAAAGGCAAATAGTAGGACAGATTTCATCCTTTTGTCATTTATTCATTCAACAAAATTGTCAAGACCTATTATGTACATAGCACTTTGCAAGATACTGGGAAACACAGTGACAAGTTAACTTATTATCTAAACTCCAGAAATACAAAAGCTAATAAAGGCAACTCATAATTGCTATAATAATCATCGGAGAGAGCAGGAACATATAAAAAGAAAATATAATTCACTTCTTCAAGGGCCAGGAAAAGCTACCTGTAAAAAGTCTTACCTAAACCAGTTTGAGGGATGAGTAGAAGGGAGTCAGGGGAAGCAGAAAGGAATGGGTCTGTGCTTAGAGGAATAGCAATGCAAGAGTATAGAAATAAGAAAGAACTATAGAGCTCAAGTACTTTAGTCTAGCAGGACTTTAGAGCTCAAAGAAGGGAGAGAAGGAAGAAGAAAGGCTGAAGAGATGAATAATAGCCCGACCATTAAGATCCAGTGCCCCTACTAAAATTTTTAAGGGTAGGCTCACTGCATGGCTCTACACATTTAAGTCTCTGCCTCCTAGCCACCCTTGTGGGTTATAAATAAGCCAAGTACTTAGTTATTTAGCTAAATATATTCGTATATATTTTATAAAGCCATCTTCACATCTTTCCCAGAGTCATGCTATCAAACTTCCTTAGCAATAGACCAATTTGTCTTAGCACTTCCATTTCCCAACCAAGAACTTTTTCTCTCAAGTGTGCCAACATGGTCTTACTTCCAGTGTTTTACATCCTTGATCAACAGGGATAAGGATATCTTCCCTGATTTTGTCATACTCACTTTAAAGTATAGGTAAAGTATTGCTAGCTCATAAATATGTCAATCCAACTGGAAGATTCTGTCTCAAGGGCTGGTGCAAATAATCCATAAAAACAAGCCAAGGATTGAAGCTCCTTCATGTAAGGCCAGAAGAAGCTTAACTGGTTTAATTACCATTGAGGTACAGTATTCTTCCCTAGTAGAAAAAAACCTTATGGTTACATTTCTTCATGATTTATAAATGAGTTTCACTGGTAGCCATTGAAAATTTTAATTTGAATTAAAAGTATGATGCTGTGAGGTTGTTTTTTCCTCTTCAAAATTATGTTAAAGTTTTGTGTATGTAATAAGGGAGCTTAATTAAGGAACCTTGATCCAATGGTAATTTTTAAATTAAAAAATGTCTAGCATTTTGATTTCTCTGAGATCATCAACTGGGGACACTAAATTTTTACCTTACCTAAAGGTTTCAAAGCAAATTAAAAGTGAAGAAAGAAAATCTGACAAAAGCATGATCGTTTTCTCTAGACACCATCTTCACAATGTCTATTATAAGTAGGTGATAGTAAATTCCAACAAAATTGTTCAAGTCTTCTTCATTCTTAGAATCATAGAGTATATATTACTTTAGTCAATCTTAAAAATCTTTCATCTGCTGCATTTGATTTGAACTTTCATAAATTATATGTCCTTTTCAGATTTCTTGTCTTGAATCCACCTAGGGTAGGGTGGCGGAGTCATTCATTCAAATAATAGATTTTAGTTTTTGAATGTGTATTTGATCTTGAGTAGCCAAAAAGAAAAGAGAGAATTAATAAAATCTTAACATAGAGGAGAAATCTTCAGTTAAATGTTGTTATTAATTACAATAGACATTATTGCTACTTGAAGGGTACATTGTAAGTGATAAATTTCTTACAATAATTGAGAGGAGATGAGCATTTATAGCTCTATTTCTAGATGAGGAAAATCATGCAGAGAGAGATCAAATATTACGTAGGTCACTCAGAATGAAAGAGACTGCCTACTTCACAACCCCATCCATTTTGTTTTCTTTCTGGGAATATACTCAGAGTAGATACCTCAGCTTTTCTTTTTGGTTAATCGTGGTCATATTACTGAGTTCTAGCCAATACACTCTGAGAAAAGTTAGGAGTGCTGCTTCCAGGCCTTCCATACTTCTTTCCCCTTTTACCATGAATTTTAGACACCATCTTTGAGAATGGCAAAATTGCAAGATGGGAGAGCCTAGGAACTTGAATCACTGCTTAGAGGACAGCCACTAACCAATCAGGAGTATTTTTTTCTTCTTTTCATATGAAAACAATTGATGTCTTTTTAAAAATATGTATTTTTTATTTTTATTTATTTGAGAGAGAAGGAGAGAGAGCATGAGATGGTGGAGGGGCAAAGGGAGAGGAAGAAGCAGGCTCCCTGCTGAGCACAGAACTGGATATAGGGCCCTATCCCAGCACCTGAGATCATGGCCTGAGCCAAAGTCAGATGCTTAACCAACTGAGCCACTCAGGTGCACCCGACAACTTTTATATTAAACCACTGAGATTTGGGAATTTCTTACAGCAATTAATGTTGCCCTGAACAATATGTATAGCCAGTAACTAGAGAAAGCAGGATTTGAATTGAGTCAGGCCTTTCCCCCAAAGGATATACTCTGAATCACTTTTCAGCTGTCAGACTATATAATGCCTTCCATATATTGCCTCCGGGATTGTCATAATGGGGACACTATGTTGGAAACTAATTACCTGAAACATTTGCAATATGGTCCCCAAGCCTCAAGCTCCATGCTGATTCCATCCAGGAGGTGCAGTTTTTTCCCTCTCTAAGAACTCAGAATTGTAGAAAATAGGATATGCCTAATGGGTCACAAAATGGGGCAATAGCAATGACTGCTTGCTTATTTATAACAACTTAGTTACTGATTTAGTGGTTTCATTGATTAAGATCATGTTTAACAATGCATCCAAAAAACAAATTATTTGGGCTTCACGGACTAAACAGAGGCAATTACTTGTCATCTAGTACTATGGAACCTAGGAGCTTAGATGGGAGCTATAATTTGACAAAATAAAAAGGAAATTGATTTCTGTTTCTGGGTGCCTTCATGATAATTGAGGATGATGAAAATCATTATCAAGATAAGATAACAGAACTCATTTATCCTATCTAGAATTTTGGCCTAAAAGTTTTTCTGTGGAAATCCATCTCACTAGGATCAAGAAAATGAGTCGTGGTTGAACTCACTGATGTATTCCACTATCCCAGTTAGTCCTCTCTGCCACTCAATCCCCCTAAACTCTGTATCAAATAATTTCTCAGAGGGATCCAGGAGTAAATGCTATATTTATGAGGCCTATGAAAAATCTGTTGTTAGGGTTTGATCTGCTCGCTATTTCTCAAATAAGGATATAAGATAGAAAGATATCTTGTCATTCTGAGGAAATGTGTTGTTTTGCGTTACCATATGACAATTCTTCAGTTATACCAAGAAGACAAAAATTAGGCAAAGGTAAGTGCCTCTCACATTAATTTAAGTAGCTTGGGTAGTGAGAAGATCCTTCTGTCTAAGAAAATCTCCTCCGCCTGTTATGTAGTGCTTGAAGTTATTAATAAGCTACAAAGCCACAATGTCAAAAGACATAAAAATCCCCAAGGACAGGAAATACAGAAATGAAAATTTACACTACCTGAAAATGAGTTACTTGAGAGCCTTTCCCAAGAGCAGATTGTGATCAACAAAAAGAAAGGCTAAAGTTCAATGCCAGAAAGAGGGCAAAAAGTTCAGGAAGAAAAAACTGAGAGCTCCCCAAACTTAATTTCTTCCATTTCTCTGCTCTGCCTTGGGCCAGTTTTGAAATGAAATTTTATCTCCATGAATGTATGCATAAAGTAAAATAAAATCCAGTAGCATCTTTTGGTCATGGCTATGTTGCTTGAACGTATTTTTACATCCCTAATTCACCTTCTAAAGAAAGCAACCTAACAATAAAAGCTTTTTAAAAACTTCAAATTGATGGTAATAATTCATTTACAAACTTAGTTGGTGGTAACTGTCTCATTTAAAATTCATTTCCATGGTATATGTGTAGGCCTCATTTTTAATGTGCAAAGAACTTTGTTTAAATTGAATTTCTCTGTGCTTATTAATCACATACAATATTGGGAATGGAACCTCAAAATAACATTGCCTCCCAGAGAGTGATTTTTTCACCGCTTCCCAGAGCACAGTCAGGATTAAAATACAGCATGAGAAATTATTCCTCTATGTCTACCTATATTTTAAAATTTATATCTTATTGCCTGAGATATTTTATAATAGCTGTGTTATTATCAACCCAGTTCCCTTTTCACTAGTAGGAGAAGTGGTTGAACAATGAGATGATGAGAACAAATTAAGAGGCATTTATGTGAGGTCACACACGTGCTCCATCTTCCTTATTTGTGAAGGACTGGGGCCCAGGCAATAGCAGAGGTGGAAAAGCTGTGAAGAAATATCTTCCTCTCCTGCCAAAGATGAGTCTTTCCTAACACCCTTCTTTTCTAAACCAAAAGGAGAAGATTACTTGGTCAGATTCTGGAATACCTGTTGGGCCTCATTCCCCAGGAAGGAATGATATCACCTTGGGCCTTAAACTTTACACCTTATGCTTTTAGTATAATCCAGGTGTTCTTTAAGCCTACTGGAAAGCTCCATTTCTAGGCTTTAGCAGAATCACAAAGAATACTTGTGTTTTTTTAAGATATTATTTATTTATTTGAGAAAGAGAGATCATGAGGGGGAGGGTTGGAAGGAAAAGAAGATTCTTCGCTGAGCAGGAAGCCTGACATAGGGCTCAATCCTAGGACCCTGAGATCATGACTTGAGCTGAAGACGGATGCTTAACTGACTGAGCCACCCAGGCGCCCCACAAAGAATACTTGTATTCATTTTTGCCATTTGTAGTTCTGTTGGGAACCTCAGAGAGAAGGTGGCAGGCTATATTTTGTGGCAGAATTATGGCATCCCTTGACCAAAACGCCACTCTCTACACCCCTCCTCCAAAAGCTTATATATGCCACATTTAGCTCTTTCATTTATATAAGCAAATGATAAGAGTATTGATAGTGCTGATGAGATCTAAATTTGACACAGCAACAGATAAGAAGGCTATCATATTGTTAGCAGATTAGAAAGTTCAGGAAACAAAGAAAAATTCTACATATAGGTTGTTGTCTTGGATTTCAACCAGCTGAATTTCTAGAAAGCATTCTTACTTGCAAATTCATCATTGCCCCAGAGAAAATCAGTAACCTCTGTGTATTTTATTTAATGCATTTCTATGTCTGGATAATACCACTAAAGCTGTTAGAAATTAAAGAGGGTGGACATAACCTTGGGAATTAGAATAACTGTTTCCTGTCCACAGGACAGGTATGGATTTACCTGGCTTTGTCATTATTGGGTTATTTTGATGTCTTAGCATAGTAGCACTGAAGAACAAGATATTTGTATGTCAGGTTATCAATGTCAATCTTAAAAAATGGTAATTGCTTTGAAAACAATGTCAGCTCCTGCCAAATCATTGCCCCTTCAAACTAAAGGACCAGAGAACTAATTAGAAACTAAAAGTCTACATTTCTACTGAATCTTAAAAAAAAAAAAAAACAAAAACAAAAACTAAAAAAACTCTTATATATGAGTGACACATGGAAAAAATAGGAAAAGAGCTATGTTCTGGATTTGTTTAATGATGATTATAGAAAAGGAAATAGCCAAAGAAAGGGGCATTCACAATATAAAGATCAGTGGGAGTAAATATTCTAAATAAGAGATAAGCAAAAGAAAAATGATCCTCACAAAAGCCAGAGATAGTAATGAAAATTGAGTTTCCCACGGCATTTGAGAGTCAGCCACATTTTAAAAGCCAGTGATCAAGATAATCCTAGTGGCTGCTGGAGTTCTTTGGTCCTCCAAATGCCTGATGCTAGGACTATAGGTGCACCTCACAGAGAGCATTCTTTTGGAGGACTTTGTTAAAGATGCTTCATAAAGGTGGACTGATTTTTCAAGCCAAAGCTTAAAAGTGGTTGTCAGGAACATGTGGTTATAGAAAAGAATAGGCTCTAGATTCATACAGGTGATATGGCAAAGAGAGTAAGACAGTGGTCTAAGAGCCTGGCTTGATGCTACCATATAGCTATGTGGCCAGAAGCAAGTCATTTCCCCTTACTCTGCCTTGGTTTCCCCTAAAATGGAGATAATTATATTACCTACCATTTGGGTTGCAGTTAAGGTCAAATGAGATAATGCACAGGAATGTATCAAGTCGTTGGCAAGTCCATGTTGTTAGAACTCCATGGCTGCATTGCCACTCGGCATGGTGATGAGGGCAAGTGGAGGTTATCTAACCCAACCAGCTCCCATTATACAGATAGGAAAACTGAGGCTTAGAAGTAACATAGGATATTACAAGTGAGCTATTTATTAAACAAGATGTTCTAACCCTACATCACAAAGAGGCCACCTAAACCACATATTGGAAATATTTGCAGTGACAATAAAGGATTCAGGAGCCCAGCACTAAGATGGGTATGCCACTTGTGCCTGAACCACCAGCAGCTGTGTTCACAGAAACCAAAGGGTGAGAGTGTCTGCTGGAGCTGGCAAGCCATGAGGACAAGGACCTTTTTTGAAGGTGAAACAGAAGGTTATTTCAAGCTCTTTGGGTAAATCCCCAGATTCCTCAAAGTGGGAAGCTGAGGAGGCTTCCTATTTGATGTTCTAATCCTTCAGTGAGAAAAAGAAAATCTCTAGGCTTCGTCATTGCTCAAGGTGAGCTGAAGTAGGGCATGCCACGTGCTGTTCCCAGGCAGCTGTATTTACTCACAAGCATTTTTCCCCAACTGCATAGGGTCATGCAGTGTGGTCTCTGCCAGCAATCCAGAGAATGCACAATGAGGCTCCTTCTGATTGCTAAAGCTTTTTCAGTGTAGCAGGGAATAAATACCCTTGCCAGGCATAAGACTATCTCTATCTTTTTAATACAATGGAAACAAATGATCTGTCTTTTTCATCATGATCATCTTTTGGCTTTGACATGGAGAATGGGGACTCAAGAGACTGCCAGAAATATCACTGGGCTCTTGTTCTGTATCTTTAAGAAAGAAATATTAGAGACATAATTAGATTTGTCTGAATCTTTCAGGCCATGTGCTAACATCAGAACCCATTTTAGAACATAAAGCTCTCTAGTTCACATCTGAAATTTAAAATCTTCAGGAATTTGGGGAGCTGTTCCTGAGTCCCCTGCAATGAGATGCAAAATTATGTTTTTACCTGCATGTTTATAGATTAAGCATTTAAGGTTCACCCAGCTAACAAGAGGCCAGAGGTGTACTAAACTCATCATTTCTGAGTACAATGTCTGAGCTGTTTCTTCTGTGTGATAAGATTCTGTTTGGTGGAAAGAAAAAAAACTCTACTTAAAAAAAGAAATAAAGAAAAGGGTCTTCTCAATTGATTACAGACCTGCCTTGACTCCATTGAAAAGAAATACTTGCCTTACAAGGACATTACATGGATTGTGCACATATTACATGGGTTGCATGAATGCCCTGGCAGGGGCTGCTGAGCAGGGAGCCCAATGTGAGGCTAGATCTCAGGACACTGGTATATGACCTGAGCTAAAGACAGACACTTAACCAAGTAAGCCACCCAAGTATCCCTGTGGTTTTGATTTGTATTTCCCTGGTGCCAAGTGATGTTGAACATTTTTCATGTGTCTGTTGACCATTTGTACGTCTTCTATGGAGAAATGTCTGTTCATGTCTTCTATTTTTTGATTGTATTATTTGTTCTTTGGGTGTTGAGTATAATAAGTTCTTTATAGGTTTTAGATGGTAGCCCTTTGTCTGATAAAACACAGAAATTATCTTTTAAGTCCTGTACATTTTCCTACATCTCAGAGTTTGCTGACATAATTACTATTAAATAGATGCAAAATAGAAATTCAGCCATTATTCTTTTTAATGCTCAAGTAATCCTATCTTTAGCTAGTAGAAGAAAGAAATGGTTATTAATTAATTTAATTATTCCTTAAAACCATATAAAGTATTAAATAAATAAATAATAAAATCTAAATTAAATAAGTAGAAAACTAAAAGAATGAAGAGAATAAAATGTAAACTTTCCTAACTCTTAAAATATTTTTTAAAAAGGAAAATCAACCATAGAGGAAGGCTATATCTGCTCTAAATAAATCATAAAATAAATTCAGAACTAAGAACAAATATCTCTTGTGAGTACAGTAAATGTACTCATTTCTCTATTAAAGTAAAAACATTTTTAAGTTGGCTAACAAAGCAAAATACAATTTGGTTGGGATATATATATATATGTATACACACACACACACATATATATATATGATACATAACTTAAAATGAATCCAAAAATAATAAAAATAAAAGAGCAGCAAAGATATACTAGGCAAATTCATAAGAAAATAAGGTAGGAGTCATTATCTTGCTATAAAACAAGAGGTAAATCAGGCCAAAAGTCAAATCAGGCAAATATTATACAATGCTGAAAAAAAACTATACAAAGAAGACATAATTATCCATGTCTTGGCACCAGGTAATTTACACAATTACAAATTTTAAGAAGATACTACAGGCAATGCAAACAAATGGACAAGAGAAACTGATAATGTTTTCCTTTATTTTTTTAATAATTACATGTTTTTATTGAAAACAGTGACAACCCCCACATATGTGTATACATGTTTGTGTAAGATTATATTAGAATGTGTAAATGCAGAAGGAAGCCTAAATGTGTTAACAAAAAGAAATACAGCTATGGTAAAACTAACATGTATAATAAGGTCTTGTGATAATGATTTACTTTAACATATACCTCAGTCTGAGGCAGCCCAAGAAACCATCACTAATAATGTAAAAGATCTAAACAACATGATCAGTAAGTGTATAAAACAGACATAAAAATATAAACCCTGACAACAGAAATTTAACTTTACAGCTACATGTAGAATATTTGTGAAAATTGATCACACATTATACACCAAATTATTCTCAATGCATTCCTCCCAAAATATAATTCAAGCAATATTTCCATGATCACAGTGCTGTAAAGTTAGAAATTAATACAGGATTAAGATACAATGAATGTATGTACATTATTGTGTTTTACATAGATCTGTTAGGTTGAGTTTGCTCAACAGTGTTATTCAAATATTCTCTGTTCTTACTGGGGTTTTTTGCTGCTTTTTTCTATACATTATTTACATAAGTGATTAAAAATTGTACACAATAATTGTGGAGTTGTCTATTTTTTTATTTCTGTCCAATTTTGTATCTAATTTTGAATTGCTGTATTTTCCTCAGGAATTGAAAATCTATTTCAGATATTTAAATTTTATCATCTAAAATTTATTTTCTGATATAATACAGCTATATCAACTCTTCTATTTAGTTCTGATTGATAGATATCTACCTACAGAGAGAAAGAGAACTTTATGGAAACATAATGGGAATGTCAAAAGTACACATAAAATATACATCACTGTAATTAATATAATGTATGTTTCCACCATCCACAAGTGTTCTCATGCCTCTCTATAAGCCATCCTTCCCTCCATGCCTACCTATAAGCAACCACTAACCCATCTGCTTTATGTCAGTACAAATGGTTCAATTTTCTACAATGTAACATAAATGAAATCAAATAGTTCATATTCTCTTTTATTTTTTGCCCACATTTTATAGCTTAAAATATGATTTAGGGATTAATGTTATTCTGTGTATCTATAGCTCATTTTATTTTATTGCTCGGTAGTAGTCTATTGTAAAGATATATCATAAGTTATCCATTCACCTATTTATAGATTTTTGGGTATTTTTCTTTTCATTTTGGAGCTGCTATAAACAAAGCCCTATGAATATTTGAATACAATTCTTTGTACAGACATATATTTAATTTATTTTGGCTTAATACTTTGAATAAAAACCTTTTAAGACTCTATTTTGTGGCTTCACGTCCATCAGTTTTCAGCTCTTGTCTTTGCAAATATTGTTTTTGTTCTCTTCTCCACTTCGGGGACATTCATAGCACAAATGATTGATCTCCTCTTACCTCTTTTCAATGTTGCCAATCTTTTTGACTCTGTATTTCTTTCTGATCATTTGATTTATTTATTTTTACATATGTTCTGGTATACTGATTTCCTTTTTGGTTGCCTGAATCTGATTTTAACCTATCCTTTGAATTCTTCATTTCACATAATTTATTATTTAGTTACTGAATTTTTACTTTCATAGTTTCTATTTTCTGTAAAAAACTGTCGAATGCTTATTTCTTTTTGTGTACCAGGCATATTTACTTAGTTGTCTGTATGTCAAGGCTCCCATAACTGGTGTCTCTGTGTGTCTTTATATATTATCTTTTTTCCTATAGTGTCATTTATGTTGTATGGTCTGCCAGTGTGCCTCATTGTTTTATAAAATGTACTAAATGTTATATTTGAGAAAGTATATTTGTAAATAATTTGAGCTCTAGAAATGCATTAACCTCCTTTAAGAAAGACTTACATTTGGCCTACAGGAATTAATATTCCAGGGTGTCTTGGGGACATTGGCACCTTGAGTTCACCTCAACCTAATTTCGGGAATTGAGATGATTCTATTCTAAGCTGCAATATATATGTAGGCTGTGTAATTCTGCAATATTCTTGGGACCCTGCTCAAAGTGAGAGGGTTCACCACCATGATCTACATTTAGGAATGTTGTACACTACCTCCTGTTCTCCTCACCCCCAGCAGGCCGTCAAAAAGCATTTCTCAGCCTCTCAGTGGCACTTCTGAAATCAGAAAAACAAATACACAAAACAAACCTCCAAAAAAATCTCAGAGAAAGAATAATACAAACCAGGCTTATTAATAAGAAAGACATGTTGTTAGCAAAAACGATGACATGGTCAGAATAATAGTTTTCACATTCTTTTGATCACTTAAACTATATATATTTGGGGTGTGCAAAGTCTGTTTGTTTTTAGGATATATTTTGGGCAAGTGCAGTTTGGGTTTCTCCTTCTCTCTCCAATCATATATTTGAAGAATATCAGTAATTTTTGTTCTTAATGATGAACTTTGGTTGCTGCTCACTCACTCAGAAATCACTATGAAACAGAGATGTACTACTTGACTTTGCTGTTCCTGAATTTTGCCAAATGATACAAAAATTCACAAAGTATCCAAAGGTTCTCTGCTGAATATTTACATTATGGTCCTGGAGAAGGCTGAGGCCAAGAAGCATCAGCCAAGACATGACAAAAACAATAATGGGCAAGGCTCAAACAAGTGATTCATTTCTGCTGCATTCAAGGCCATCACTAAATATCATGGGTATATGTCATCTTCACTGTTTCTGATGCCCAGCATTTTATTTATTTATTTTTTAAAATTTATTCCTGAGAGATGAGGGGTGGGGGGGTGAGGCAGAGACACAGGCAGAGGGAGAAGCAGGCTCCATGCAAGGAGCCTGATGTGGGACTCAATCCTGGGTCTCCAGGAACACACCCTGGGCTGAAGGTGGCACTAAACCGCTGAGCCACCTAGGCTGCCCTGATGCCCAGCATTTTATTTTATTTAATTATTAATTTTTTGTTGGAGTTCGATTTGCCAACATATAGCCTAAAACCCAGTGCTCATTCCGCCAAGTGGCCCCCTCAGTGCCCATCACCTGGTCACCCCAACCCCCCGCCCACCTCCCCTTCCACTACCCCTTGTTCTTTTCCCAGAGTTAGGTGTCTCTCATGTTTTGTCACCCTCACTGATATTTTCACTCATTTTCTTTCCTTTACCTTTATTCCCTTTCAATAATTTTTATATTCCCTAAATGAATGAGACCATATAATGTTTGTCCTTCTCCGATTGACTTACTTCACTCAACATAATATCCTCCAGGTCCATCCACGTTGAAGCAAATGGTGGGTATTTGTTGTTTCTAATGGCTGAGTAACATTCCATTGTATACATAGACCACATCTTCTTTCTCCATTAATCTTTTGATGGACACAGAGGCTCCTTCCACAGTTTGGCTATTGTGGACATTGCGGCTATAAACATCGGGGTGCAGGTGTCCCAGCGTTTCACTGCATCTGTATCTTTGGGGTAAATCCCCAGCAGTGCAATTGCTGGGTCGCAGGGCAGGTCTATTTTTAACTCTTTGAGGAACCTCCACACAGTTTTCCAGAGTGGCTGCACCAGTTCACATTCCCACCAACAGTGTAAGAGGGTTCCCTTTTCTCCACATCCTCTCCAACATTTGTTGTTTCCTGTCTTGTTAATTTTCACCATTCTCACTGGTGTGAGGTGGGATCTCATTGTGGTTTTAATTTGTATATCCCTGATGGCAAGTGATGTGGAACATTTTCTCATGTGCTTTTTGGCCATGTCTATGTCTTCCTCGGTGAAATTTCTGTTCATGTCTTTTGCTCATTTCATGATTGGATTGTTTGTTTCTTTGCTGTTGAGTTTAATAAGTTCTTTATAGAACTTAGATACTAGCCCTTTATCTGATGGGTCATTTGGAAATATCGTCTCCCATTCTGCAGGGTGTCTTTTAGTTTTGTTGACTGTTTCTTTTGCTATGCAGAAGCTTTTTATCTTGATGAAGTCCCAATAGTTCATTTTTGCTTTTGTTTCTCTTGCCTTCATGGATGAATCTTGCAAGAAGTTGCTGTGGCCAAGTAAAAATTGACCATAAAGTTGAGGGTCCACTTCTGGGTTCTCTATTCTGTTCCATTGATCTATGTGTCTGTTTTTGTGCCAGTACCACACTGTCTTGATGACCACAGCTTTGTAGTACAACCTGAAATTTGGCATTCTGATGCTCCCAGCTATGGTTTTCTTTTTTAATATTCCCCTGGCTATTCAGGGTCTTTTCTGATTCCACACAAACTTTAAGATGATTTGTTCCAACTCTCTGAAGAAAGTCCATGGTATTTTGATAGGGATTGCATTGAACATGTAAATTGCCCTGGGTAGCATAGACATTTTCACAATATTCATTCTTCCAATCCATGAACATGGAATATTTTTCTATCTCTTTGTGTCTTCCTCAATTTCTTTCAGAAGTGTTCTGTAGTTTTTAGGGTATAGATCCTTTACCTCTTTGGTTAGGTTTATTCCTAGGTATCTTATGCTTTTGAGTGCAATTGTAAATGGGATTGACTCCTTAATTTCTCTTTCTTCAGTCTCATTGTTAGTGTATAGAAATGCCACTGACTTCTGGGCATTGATTTTGTATCCTGCCACACTGCCAAACTGCTGTATGAGTTCTAGCAATCTTGAGGTGTAGTCTTTTGGGTTTTCTATGTACAGTATCATGTCATCTGCGAAGAGGAAGAGTTTGACTTCTTCTTTGCCAATTTGAATGCCTTGTTTCCTTGGACTTCATCTTTCTATTACAGAGTCCCCCTTAATATTTCTTGCAGAGTTGGTTTGGTGGTCACATATTCTTTCAGTTTCTGCCTATCTTGGAAGCTCTTTATCTCTCCTTCTGTTCTGAATGAGAGGCTTGCTGGATAAAGTATTCTTGGCTGTATGTTCTTCTCATTTAGGACCCTGAATATATCCTGCAATCCCTTTCTGGCCTGCCAGGTCTCTGTGGAGAAGTCTGCTGTTAACCTCATACTTCTCCCCATAAAGGTTAGTGATGTCTTGTCTCTTGCTCTTGGATCTTCTCTTTATCTTTGGAATTTCTAAGTTTCATTATTAAATGTCGAGGTGTTGAACAGTTTTTTTGAGTTTAGGGGGGATCTCTCTATCTTCTGGATCTGAATGCCTGTTTCCCTCCCAAGTTAGGGAAGTTCTCAGCTATGATTTGTTCAAATACACTTTCTGGTCCTCTGTCCTTTCGGTGTCCTCTGGAACCCCAATTAAACATAGATTTTTCCTTCTGAGGCTGTCATTTATTTCCCTTAACCTATCCTCGTGATCTTTTAATTGTTTGTCTCTTTTTCCCTAAGCTTCCTTCCTTGCCATCAACTTGTCTTCTATGTCACTCACTCATTCTTCTACCTCGTTAACCCTCATCGTTAGGACCTCCAGTTTGGATTGCATCTCATTTAATGATTTTTAATTTCAGGCCTGATTAGATCTAAATTTTGCAGCATGAAGTCTCTTGAATCCTTTATGCTTTTTTCCAGAGCCACCAGTAGCTTTATAATTGTGCTTCTGAATTGGCTTTCTGACATCGAATTGTAATCCAAATTTTGTAACTCTGTGGGACTTTCTGATTCTTTCTTTTGTGGTGAGTTTTTCCTTCTAATAATTTTGCTCAGTGCAGAGTGGCCTAAAACAACTTGTGCTGGGAAAAGGAGAACCAGTACCTTGAAGGGGCTAGCTATTATTGGGAAAAAGTCGCTATTACCATCTAATAAAAACTGAGTCATGAGACCTTTCAGATGTATATTGGTGGGTCGTGTGGTTGGAGGATGATTGCCAACACATATTTTGGATGTTAAGAGATAGAGGAAATTTCTAAAGGAATTTTTATATGTTAAAGTAGACTTACAGGATTCTGGTGGAGGGTGGGGGGACTAAGATTGCCTTTTGCCCTTAGCAAAGTATTAACATCAAGGCAGTTGAGTCCGTAGAGGAATGTCCCTTTACCTGTTTCAAGGACTTGTCAATGTGCTGCCCTGGGCTGTGCTTTGCCCTCAGCTAGTCCTCTGTTCCTCCATCACTATTGTTATTAAAAGTATTAACTGATTTAAATAGCATATGAGAGTCTTCCATTCAAATTCATGTAATAACAAGCATAGACCCTGAGAGTCAGCTTAAATACTCACTGACTCTCCTGCTGTACTTCCCACAACTCTCCACCAAGTTCATCCCATTCCAGCCATGCTAGCTTTCTCTGTAATTCTTAAAGATGTCAACTAGGTTTAGACCTCAGAGTCTTTGCACTTTTTCTTTCCTCTGCCTCATGCAGTACTTTCCTTGATATCCACATGGTAGTTCCCTCACTTGGCTGATGCTTTCATTCAAATGTCAGAGCCTCATCCAGATGTATCAGAGAAGCATTCCTTGAGCCCATGTAAAATAGCATCATTCCATTTTCACTCACTATCCTTCATCCTGCCCTTGCTTTATTCTTCTTCATTGCACTTGTGTTTGACATTATATGTGTGTGTGTGCATGTTTTGGTTACTGCAGAATTCCCAATGACTAAATCAGCTCTGGACACAGAGTTATTGGTCAGCAATTACTTGGCTCAGTGAAAGAAGTTTGTTTGGTCTCATGTAAACCCACTACCGAATTTATGGTTGAGTATTTACTTTTGCCTTGTTGAAAAATCACTCTCTTCTCTGAATAGAAGAGTTGGCTCCGTTGGTCAATTTCTGTGTTTTTACCATCTCTATACTGAGCACTCTTCTATTCCTTATCATATTATATTTGAATTAATTGCTTCTTTCATATATTCCTTGATGGTAAGCTGTAATTTTTGGTCTTTCCCATAAATCACTTTGAATGTTAGCAAGTAGAATCCCATGTATTTTAAAAATACACAATTGTATGAACCTTAGATGCAAATAGAGAGAAAGGAAGAAAGGAAAAAGGAAAGGAAGGAAGAAAGGAAAGAACACCTAATACCAGTTTTAGCCTGGAAGTAAGAGAAAGACCATGAAATATGTTTAATTGTTGTCCTCTTCCTACATTAGCTAGAAGGAACTAGAATAAGATTAGTGGGCCTCCCACTTGTTTTCCCTAGAGATGACTGTCTTTGGTGCCTTATCCCATAATGGAAAAAAATCTGAAAGCTAAACCAAAACTGATGCAAAATTGGTCTTGAGTTGGATTCCTATATAAGCCTATAAGCTGTTTGAAAATGAGAAACATATGGTCAACTAATATTTGATAAAGGAAGAAAGACTATCCACTGGAAGAAAGACAGTCTCTTCAATAAATGGCGCTGGGAAAATTGGACATCCACATGCAGAAGAATGAAACTAGACCACTCTCTTTCACCATACACAAAGATAAACTCAAAATGCATGAAAGATCTAAATGTGAGACAAGATTCCATCAAAATCCTAGAGGAGAACACAGGCAACACCCTTTATGAACTCGGCCACAGTAACTTCTTGCAAGATACATCCACAAAGGCAAAAGAAACAAAAGCAAAAATGAACTATTGGGACTTAATCAAGATAAGAAGCTTTTGCACAGCAAAGGATACAGTCAACAAAACTAAAAGACAATAAGGGGAGAGAATGGATAGGAGAAAGGAAAAACAGAAAAGAGGGAGGAAAGGAAGGGATAAAAGATGGAAGGAAAGAAGCATGGAAGGACAGATGATAGAAAGCTAGAGGGGTGCCTGGGTAGCTCAGCAGTTGAACATCTGCCTTCAGCTCAGGATGTGATCCCAGGGTCCCAGGATCAAGTCCAACATTGAGCTCCCTGCATGGAGCCTGCTTCGCCCTCTGCTTCTGTCTCTGCGTCTTTCTCTCTGTGTCTCTCATGAATAAATAAATAAAATGTTTTTTAAAAAGATAGATATTCAAAATTATTCTACTCTGTAACACTCTTAATTGTTCTCTAAGACACTAATATCTAAAAAGTCTTACTCTCCAGTATTCTGGTGACTACTTCATAGGGACTTTAATTTGTTCTTTGTTAGATCTTTAGCACTTAGCACAATGTAGGTCCTTTGTAAATATTTTGTAAATTAATTAATGCATACATATCATGAAAATTACACCAGCAAAAGAATTACCGACTTGCTTTTATTTAAATCAAATAAACATACAAGAAGTTGCTGTCTGTGTTCTCCTCTAAGATTTTGATGATTTCCTGTCTTACATTTAGATCTTTTATCCATTTTGAATTTACTTTTGTGTATGGTGTAAGAAAATGGTCGTTTCATTCTTCTGCATGTTGCTGTTCAGTTTTCCCAACACCATTTGTTGAAGAGACTGCCCCTTCTCCATTGGATATTCTTTCCTGTTTGGTCAAAGATTAGTTGATCATATAGTTGTGAGTCCATTTCTGGACCTTGGTCATAGCAACTTCTTACTAGACACATCCCTAGAGGTAAGGGAAACAAAAGCAAAAATGAACTATTGGGATTTCATCAAGGGAGAAGGCTTCTGCACAGTGAAGAAACAATCAACAAAACTAAAAGACAGACTACAGAATGGGAGAAGATACTTGCAAATGACATATCTGATAAAAGGTTAGTATCCAAAATGTACAAAGAACTTATCAAACTCAACACCCCAAAACCAAATAACCCAGGTAAGAGATGGGCTGCAGACACGAATAGACATTTTTCCAAAGGAGACATCCAGATTCTTAACATCATTCATCATCAGGCAAACACAAATCAAAACCACAATGAGCTACCACCACCTCACACCTGTCAGAATGGCTAAAATTAACAGCACAGGAAACAACAGATGTTGGCAGGTTGTGGAGAAAGGGGAACCATCTTATACTGTTGGTGGGAATGCAAACTGGTGCAGCCACTCAGAAAAATAGTTTGGAGGTTCCTCAAAAAGCTAAAAATAGAACTATCCTGTAACCCAGCAATTGTACTACTAGGCATTCACCCAAAGGATACAAAAACACAGATTTTAAGGGATGCATGCACTCCAGTGTTTACAGAAATATTATGAACAATAGTCAAACTATAGAAAGAGCTCAAACATCCATCAGCTGGTGAATAGATCAAGGAGATATGGTATATACATATAATGGAATATTACTCAGCCATCAAAAAGAATGAAATCTTGCCATTTGCAGTGACGTGGATGGAGTTGGAGCGTACTATGCTAAGTGAACTAAGTCAGTAATAGAAAGACAACTACCATATGATTTCACTCCTATGTGGATTTAAGAAACAAAACAGAACATATGGGGAGGAAAAAGAGAGAGAGGGAGAGAGAGAGAAAGAAGCAAACCATGAGACTCAACAATAGAGAACAAACTGAGGGTTGATGGAGGGAAGTAGGTGGGGCATGGACTAGATGAGTGATGGGTACTAAGAAGGGTACTTGTGATGAGCACTGGGTGTTATATGTCACTGATGAATCACTAAGTTCTACTTCTGAAACCAATGTTACACTATATGTTAACTAATTAAAACTTAAATATAAACTTGAAAAAAATCACGTAAAGGTACAAAGAATAGCTAAAACCTTGACCTGTAAGACTGGTACAGCCACAAAGTGAACTCTCTTTCTGTTCTTCAGACTTATTTTCAATCTCTGTTTCAAAGTCTTAGTGAATTAGCTAATACTAGGGTAATAACAAGACAAACTCACCCACATCTGAAATTTTCAATTGGGAACTTATCTCCAGAATTTCCTTCCTCACTTGTAATACACAGATCACTGAAAAGTTATCTAGTTAACCAAAAATAGTTAATAGTCTTTGGAGAAAACTATCCTAATAGCCTCCTTTTATTGTTAATACTACCATAAGGAATTACAGTAAGTCCCTTATTGAAAAATGTATGAGACAAGGTATAAAATGTGGGGATTTTACAATAAATCATTTTGAACAGATATAGATGTAATAAACATGGATCAACTAAAAGGCTACCATATTGACTAAAGACACCATCACAGTTATTTCATTGGGGAATAACAGTTCATCTTGCTAAATATGGGCTATTACAGAAAACAGAATCATTCTCGCTTATTTCATTGTTCTTTATTTTTTTTAAATCACAGAAGTTTGAGACTGAGAACACGAAAGGCTCAAGTTTGAAATATATATAAATACAAATCTTGTGCAGTGATGCTGTAATAACTTTTCCATTATTTTAATGATATTTGTAATGCTCCAATCATTCAAATAATAGCATATGAGAAATTAATAGGTATTTTGCAAAATTTGATATTAAAATCATTGGATTTAAATTTAAATTGGGAAAAAATTGCATATTGGCATGAAGACTGAAAATGGAGTTATAGAAATACATTTACAATTTTTCAAATCCTTGCCAATTTTCACTCCTCATTTCAGTGAAAAAAGAAAAGGAAAATCATTTAACTGAATCAAAAATTTCTAAGAGGAGCTGACTATTCTTGTTGGGAGCTACCTTATTGGATTCTGAAGGCAGTGGATAATGAGACGTCGTGAACGTTTTGAGCATTTCTGTTCCCTTTAGTGTCAATCTTAATGCTGATTTATAAGTTTTATGAGTGAATCAAATGACATAGTTAATATCATTTAAAATTTGTGGTACCTGGAAATATCAGAAAGGGAGGCAGAACATGAAGTCTCCTAACTCTGGGAAATGAACTAGGGGTGGTGGAAGGGGAGGAGGGCGGGTATGGGGGTGAATGGGTGACAGGCACTGAGGGGGGCACTTGACAGGATGAGCACTGGGTGTTATTCTGTATGTTGGCAAATTGAACACCAATAAAAAATAAATTTATTATTTAAAAAAATTGTGGTACCTGGAAGAATGAAATTGATACAAAAAATTGTAACTTTATAGAAGTATAATTGTTACACAATATACTACACAAATTTAAAGTGTACAATTTCATAAGTTTTGACATCTATATATACCCATGAAACCATCACCACAGTCAGATAATTAACATTTTCATCACCCACAAAAAGTGCCTCATGGTCCCTCACTATCCTTTCTTCCCACTAATCCCTGCATTTCTCCCCTAGGCAAATCACTAATCTCCTTCATGTCACTAAATATTAATTTGCATTTCCGAATGTAATCATAGGGTCATACAATATATATTCTTTTTCTCCTGCCTTCTTCCATTTAGCATAATTGAGATTCATTCATGTTCTATGTATTAATAGTTCATTCCTTTTCATTTCTGAATAAAATTCATTATATGGATATTCCATAATTTGTTAGCTATTCATGGACATTTAAATGTTTCCAGTTTAGAATTATTACAAATAAAGCTGCTATGAAGATCATTGTACAGGCCCTTTTGCTTGGATTTCTTTGATTTCTGTTGATTTCATGCTTTTGAGCCTATACCATGATCTTGGAATGGAATGACTAGATTGTATAGTAGTAAGATGCTTAGATTTTAAAGACTCTATAAACTATTTTCCAAAGTGATTGTACCATTTTATAATCCCACCAGCAATGTATCAGTTCCAAATCCTCCACATCCTTGTCAACACTTAGCGTGGTCTGTCTTTTTAATTTAGCCATTATGAAAGGAATATAGTGCTTTCCCATTGTGCATTTAGTTTGCATTTCTCTAATGACTACTGATACTGAGCATCTTTTCATGTATTTGTTGATTTAGATTTTCTGCCCAGTTTTAAAAATTAGGTTGATTTTTATTGAGTTTTGTCTCTTGCAAGCAAAAATACTATGAGAATTCATGTACAAATTTTTGCATAGGCATATATATTTTCTTTCCTCTTAGGATAGTATCTGGCAGTGAAATTGTTGTATAATATGGTGTCTATTTAACACTTTAGCACACTGCCAAAATCTTTTCCAAGATGAGTACACCCTCTATTACAATCCTAACAGCAATGTATGAGAGTTTCCATTTTTCTCCACTTCACCTACAGCTAGTATAGTCAAGTCTTTTCTAATTTTGGCCATTCTAATAGATGTGGGTAGATAGCTCATTATGGTTTTAACCTGCAACTTCCTAATGACTAATGATGTTGAAATATTTGCAGGTGTCTTTTTGCCATCAGCATATCTTTGGTGAAAAGTCTGTTCAGTATTTTTATTTGAGTTGTTTGCTTTCTTATTGTTGAGCTTAGAGAGCTATTCTAAATGCAAGTCTTTCATCAGGCATATGTTAAGCAAATATTTTTTCCCAGTCTCTGGCTTTTTTTCTCCTTCAACTTGCATACAATATCTATGGTGTGTTAATATTTGTATAAAATATTGATGAGCATACATTCATATGCTTTCATGTATACACAGACTACCTCACTATAATATTGATGGGTAGAGGTAGTACATGCAGGCTACTTACCTCACCTCAAAAATATACCCATTTTTATTGACAGTTACTGATCATTACACTCTATCCCCACCCAGCAGCCCTAGGCCAGTAATCTGTGAGCTACTAATGACTAATCTACTTTCTATTTATATACATTTTCTTATTCTGGACATTTCTCAGAAATGGAATTATATAATGTGTGACATTTTATGTCCAGCTTCTTTCACTCAACCCAATGTCCTCCTGTTTAATCTGTGTTTAGCATGTATTAGCTTTAATTCCATTTCATGACTAAATAATAAACCATTGTGTAAATATACTGTTTTGTTTATCCATTCATCAGTTGATGGACATTCTTTATATTGTTAGGCTATTATGAATAATGTTTATATAAACATTTGTATATAAGTTTTTGTGTAAACATGTTCTCAGTCCTATTGTGTTCATACCGAAGACTGGCATTGCTGGGTCATTATATCTACGTTTAATATTTTGAGGAAGTGTCAAACTACTTCTCACAGTGGCTTTATCATTACATTACACCACTAGCAGTGTATAGGTTTTCTAATTTCTCCATATCCTTACCAACACTTGTTTTCTTTTCTTTTTCTTTTCTCTTCTTTCTTTCCTTTTTCTTTCTTATTTCTTCCTTTTTTTCTTTTTCTCTTTTTTCCTTCCTTCTTCTTCCTTTCTTTTCTTTCTCTCTCTCTTTCTATCCTAGCAAATATAAAGTAGTATTTCATTGTGGTTTGGAATTACATTTCTGTAATGTCTAATATGATATTGAACATCTTTTGATGTGTTTATTAGTCATCTGTATAGCTTTTTTAGAGCATTGTCTATTTAAATTACTTGCCCATTTTAAAAATTGAGTTATTTGCCCTTTTATTGATGAGTTGCAAGAATACTGGATATTTGACTCCTATCAGATACATGATTTGCAAGTATTTTCTCCCATTCTTTGGGTCGCTTTTTCATTTCCTTTTCTTTTTTTAAGAATGTTTATTTATTTGAGAGAGAGAGAGAGAACACAAACAGGGTAGAGGGGCAGAGGAAGAGAGAGAAGCAGGCTCCCCAATGAGCAGGGAGCCCAACTCAGAGCTCAATCCCAAAACCCAGGGATCATGACCTGAGCCAAAGTCAGACGCTTAACTGACTGAGCTACCTGAATATCTGAATTCTTCAGATATTCTAATTACATGGATATTAAGCTACTTGAAATTGTCCCACTGTCTAACGCGGTTCTTTTTGTTCCTTTTCTTTATTCTTACTCTGTTTTATTCTGTATGGGTTCCATTGATACCTTTTCAAGTTAACCTGTACTGAAATATTTATCTGCCATTAAATCAATTCAATGTACTTTTCACCTTAGTCATTTTTGTTTTCTTCTTTGAAAGTTTGATTGCTTTTTATATCTTTTATGTCTCTACTTAACTTTTTTAAAGTATAGACTGTAACTACTGTTTTAAAGTTCTTGTCTGCTAATTCTAAAATCTATCAGTTTCGTAACTATTTCCAGCCCTGTGTGAATGCTAGACACTTTAATCTTTAGTCCTTTTGGATAGTTCTTCCTCTCATGAGGAAATTTTCTCATACTCATGCTCTGATCAGTACTCTGCTGAACACTCTATGAAAATACTTTACAGGGGCAGCCCGGGTGGCTCAGCGGTTTAGCACCACCTTCATCCTAGCGTGTGATCCTGGAGACCCAGAATCGAGTCCCACATCAGGCTCCTTGCATGGAGTCTGCTTTTCCCTCTGCCTATGTCTCTGCCTCTCTCTCTCTCTCTCTCTCTCTCTCTGTGTGTGTTCTCTCATAAATAAATAAATAAATAAATAAATAAATAAATAAATAAATAAAATCTTAAAAAAAAGAAAAAAGAAAACACTATACAGATCCCTGCAATTATCTCTCTGTATAGTTTTTTCCTCTCTAGTATTTAGTCCTGTTAACTCTGTCTTGGTAACCTTGGACTTTCAGGTCTGTCTCCTCATCTCCAAGAATGTGTTGGGTTTTGCCTACATTTCCTCCTACCGCACCATGGCCTAGAAACTCTCAAAAGGAAATAAGGTAAAAAAATAAAAAAATAATAATAAAAATAAATAAATTTTTTAAAAAAAGGAAATAAGGTGAGGCAAACACAGCGCTTACCTCACTTGTTTCTTATTTCTAGGATTACTGTTCCTTATTGCCAGATATTCAGTGTCCTGAAAACTGTTTTTTTCATATATTGATGTGGTTATTTTTAAATATTTGGGGGAGTTAAATATGATCTCTGCTATATCATATTGGCTGAAATCAGTTTATACATAAAAAGAACTCTTTTTTCATATTATTGCAAACATCTCATGGCCCCAGGGGCTCTACATTTCAGAAACCTGGCATAAACCAAATATATTTTATTCCTACAATTTCACTGCATTTTATTCAGCCATGCATTCATTCATTCATTATTCAACAAGCATGTGAGTGTCTTTTAGTGTGAGGGCTTCTACTGGTCACTATGAATATAGAGTGGGGGCAAAATCAAGTATATCTTCTGCCTTAACAAGGCTTATTGCCTAGTGAAGAAATATATTTCCATATTCTAAGATAAATACTATGAGAAAAAAAGGATTGTGGTCCTGTTAGCCTGTTGTGTTTTGTTTTGTTTTTAATGAACCCATTGTGATGACTTTGTAATGTGTCAACTTGACTAAACTAAACTACATTTTCCAATATTTATGTTCATATGTATCTCCAGTTAGGTTGTGCTACAGGGATGAGTCCAGGGTGTGCTGGAAGGTAAAAGCGTGGCTGCACATTTTTGTCATCTGCTGATTGACTTTGTTTTCATGAAGCAGGAGCTGAGATGGAAACTTCTCTACTTTCCCATGGATCCTTTCCAGTTTTTCTAACTTCTGGGCAAGGTATGTGTGCTTAGTTTTGTTATGAAGGACCCTGGCTTTCTTTAGGGCACTGTTGTCACCAAGGTCAGAGATAAAGACTGACTGGGTTTTAGTCTGTCTTATAGGGGTTCCAGCTCAAGCTTGTGGATTCCAGTTTGCTTTTGATCTCCTCACTTTATATCCATCTAATCTTACCATGAAACACGGAGACAACAGCCTTACAGAGACTGTTTAACCAGCCTCCACAATTGCTTAAGGCCAATTTAAAAACCCCTTTATCTGCCTATCCATAATTCGTTAAGTTCTCCCAGCAGCTACTTGAATTTAAAATGTGAGCAACTTAGTGCCTATAATACTCAACTTTAGGCCTTACTGTTATTTCAGAGTAACAGGGAAAAAATTCTCTCTCAAAATCCTGTCAAATTTTATCCGGATGGCAATAGGGAACCATTGAAAGATTTGAAGATAAGTCATTACATAATATTTGCCTTTTAGAAAACACTCTGCCTCCTATATAAAAAGTCATAATGGGGACAAGAGGCAAGATGTCTAGATAAGATGCTGTTAGAGCAATCCAGGTTGGGGACAGTAGGTGACAACAAGGGTATGAAAAAAGGACAAAAAGATTTAAGACACTGTGATAGAGATATTAGGAAATAAACTCAACAGCCTTTGGTGAACTTTGATATTTTTGAATTCATAAAGTATTTGCATTTGAAAGAAAACAAGAAGTGAAAGCACAGAGGAGGAAATCACTCATTAGGGGCATTCCAGGGTCCAAGACTTTTAAGTAGGAAAATACATTTAGAACATTGTTTTAGGAATATCTCTCAACAGCTTTGCATCACCCTCATTCCAAAACAAATTATATAGCTCCTTACAAATTTTGGCTCATGGACCAGCACCTCCTGCATCCCTAGGAGTTTGTTAGAAATGCACAATGTCAGTCCCCACCTGTAACTCCCTGAAGCAGAAATCTGCATCTTAAGATCCCCAGGTGAGTCACATGCGTATTAAAATTGGAAAATCTCTGCCAAGATTCTAGCAGGTTACCATGTATTACAACATGGATGGACCTTGAGGGAATTATGCCAAGTTAAATAAGTCAGACAGGAAAAGATAAATACCATATGATCTCACTTGCATGTGAAATCTAAAATACATAAATAGTTAGAATATTGGCCTCATGGATAAAACAGATTGGTGTTTACCAATAAGCACCTGTGTGGGTGTGGGGGCAAAAGAGCTAAAGAGCATCAAAAGGTACAAATTTCCAGTTATAAAATAAATAAACCATGGAGATCTAAAGTACAACATGGTGACTATAGTCAATAACACTGTATTATATATTTGAAAGTTACTAAGAGAGTAAATCTTAAATGTTCTCATCATAAGAACAAAAATTTTGTCTTTAATTAAAAAAAAGGATCCCTGGGTGGCTCAGTGGTTTAGCACCTGCCCTTGGCCCAGTGTGGATCCTGGAGTCCCGGGATCGAGTCCCACATCGGGCTCCCTGCATGGAGCCTGCTTCTCCCTCTCCCTGTGTTTCTGCCTCTCTCTCTATCTCTGTGTCACTCATGAATAAATAAATAAAATCTTTAAAAAAAAAAAAAGAACAAAAATTTTGTAACTATGTATGGTGACAGATATTGACTAGACTTATTGTGGTGATCATTTCACAGTATACATAAATATCAAATCATTACCTTTGTACACCTGAAACTCGTATAATGTAATACTATATTATATCTTAATTTTGCCTCAATTTAAAAAAAGTCAAATAAGTGACATTTTTAGAAAGAGTAAAGATTCCAGCAAAATAGAGAAACCTAAATCATGTTTTGCTCTCCCAACTCTTTCAAATATAACATCCCAGACTACAGGGGAAATGGCTGGCTATAGAAATGTTTAGAATTTTCCCTCCCCACCCTCAGGGCATTAAGGAAAAGCTACATTTTTCTTTAAACCTATTGTCCTCGGAGTATATTCTAGCCTCTTCCTACTCATTGAAGCAGATGGGACCCATGACATCTTATTGCTGTTTATAATTTCCGGACATCACAACAGCCGTGGATGTCAGTGGGATTTTCCAAGGCATTTGGCATACAACAGACTTAGCACAACTCTGGCAATGCTAATAATAAGAGACCTCCCTTTGGGATACCTCAGAAGCAGATGTAAAACTTTATCTAGTTATAATGAGATTAAAGGAATTTCTTCTGATGAAGGCATTTTTCCTCTTTTGTAATTTCTCTTACTAAAAATAAACAGAGAATAGATGAGGTTATTCATATCTTCAAATACTTAATGAGACCAAGGATGAGGACTAGACTTCAGAGTGGAGACGCTCTGTTTTAAGCCACGTCCACAAGGAACAGTAGTCTGTTTCAACCACACTCATTTGAGGTCTTCTCATGTCAACTTGCCAGGAAGCAGTGCCTAGTACTGTGTCCTATCAGTAGTTATTAATTGATTAAGATATAATTAAAAAAGCTATGATATACCTCGTTAATTTTTAATGTTACTTAACTAGATGAACTCTTTACCCTGCAAAGCTTTGCCTGATCAGCCTACATTTCCAAACTCATCTCAGACTATTCAGCTCTCCTTTTTTTGGCTATGACTTTCTTTCATTTCTTCTAACATGCCAAAGTGATTGCTTCCCTTTGCCTGCATCATGACCATCCCCCTCCTGACTGTGTCATTCCCTTGCTTTAGGTCTAAGTTTAAGTGTCATATCTTCTGACAAGCCTTTCAAGACCCTTTTTACCCCCTCCCACTTAACGTAGGTTTCCTAAGATATTTTTCTCATACTACCCTGTTCTTTCCTACCATAGCATTTACTACAATCTGTACTTGTTTCTCTATTTACTTCGTAGTCTACTAAATAATAAGTTCCATGAGACCAATTCTGTTTTATCTACCCAGGGCCTAGTACACAATCATTGCTCAGAGGCAAACATTAGTTCAGAAATACATGTAGGCTATCCTACCACCAAAATGAGCACTTTTACCTATGGAAAAAGCTATGTCCATATCTCCTTTTATGTTTTGTATATTCATGCATAACTCTGTGTTCCTTTATAACTATTTTGTGCTCATCCAGAATGCATGATTAGATTAACAGCTCCTGGAGGAAAAGCATGTGTTTGTTTGTTTGTTTGTTTGTGTATCCTATTTAGAATAGTTCCCTGAACAGGATAGGCCTGAAAAAGGTTAGCTTAAATGATGAATGAGTTAGTCTGCTACACTGTAACTAGTTTGTATATTATAGGAGAGAGTTTATTTGAAAGCTCAGTGTTAGTTGGAAAGGGAGGCCAAGTATCTGCAAATTTAAGTTGAGATGAATGATTTCTTTTTCTTCTCTAGACTCTTTTTCGTGTTCAGAAATAGAGAATTAGTTTATGCTTCTCTTTAACTAAGATTTTTTGGGGGAATTGGAAGAATGCTTGTAGTCATTAGAGATTTGAGTTAAATTATTCTAGAAAATTATTTTTGTACCCTGAGTGCTATCTTTTTTTTTTTATTTATTTATTTATGATAGTCACAGAGAGAGAGAGAGAGAGGCAGAGACACAGGCGGAGGGAGAAGCAGGCTCCATGCACCGGGACCTGATGTGGGATTCGATCCCGGGTCTCCAGGATCGCGCCCTGGGCCAAAGGCAGGCGCCAAACCACTGCGCCACCCAGGGATCCCCCTGAGTGCTATCTTTAACTGAGAGAGAAAATGAAGAAGAGGAGCATGATTTGGGGGAAAAAGGGAGAAGACCTTTGGATGAACTTGACTTTTGTCTGTTTTAATTGAATTATCCGTATGGCATCAAGTACCGTTACCCCAAAGGACAAAAAAATACTGGTCAATAGCTTCTGACACTGAAGAAAATCATGTATGTCATCTTTTTCATGAACTCATTTAGCATTTGAGTGTCTATGTATGTCAAGTACAATTCTTCAAAGGCATAGAGAACAAGGAAATCAAGGTGCCTGCCTGAACAGTTATTGTCAAAGGGGAAAGATCAGAAATAGATATATAAATAAGAACAAGATTATTCCACAAACTGAGAAGTGACACAAATGAGGTAAAACAGGGGGATGTGACATAAAGAGTGAATGCACAAACTTCTAGCTTGGATGATCAGGAAAGATTTTTGCAAGGGACATGTGAGTGGAAACCTAAAGGATGAGACATAATGCCCTACTACCTCTTCCCTTACCTTTTCTTCTCTCCTTCCTTTACCTCATCCTAAATTCTGATGAAGGAGACCATAATCTCACTTGAGTGAATGTCGACTTCTAAATGAGAAATAGTGGGATCACATCATATAACATGGCTGTCAGGGAATCCTGCTTAGATAAAGATCAATTAAGGGGATCATTGTGACTGGACAGACAACCTAACTGTTGCTCATAAGACTGCTGGCTGACTCCTGCCCACAACCAGGTATCTCATCATTTGTAAGATGTGAGAGAGATGTGCCTTTGCTTACAAGTGAAGAAGTGGAGTTGAGATCACTAGAAAATTCATATCTCTAGCTCCTAATTGAAAACTCGGTGTGATGAATTTAGTATTTGAAAGCACATTATGTAACTTAGAGTTAGTCTGATTTCAAAGAATCATTTTCCCCACTGATTCTAACTGTAAGTTCCTAATGATTACACCACTGCACAGAATGATATAATTTAATTGTTGCTCTTTTGGTGATGTATTGATTCAACACACTTTTATTATTTAGACATTCATATGTATGCCTTCCTATATATGTGTCCAGGCAGTAAGGGTAGTTAAACGCTGTTCAACAACTTAACCATTGTGTCCTCCCCTCTTGTGTTTTCCATTTAATATCAGGCCCTGACTTTAGCAGAATGATAATGATGTTTTACGATATGCTATTTAAAATGGGCTTATAAGATCTTAAAAAAAATAAAAATAAAAAAAAATAAAATGGGCTTATAAGGACATCTGGGTGGCTCAGTACTTGAGCATCTGCCTTTTAGCTCAGGACGTGATCCTGGAGTCCTGGGATCCAGCCCCACATCGGGCTCCCCACAAGGAGCTTGCTTCTCCCACTGTCTATGTTTCTGCCTGTCTCTGTGTGTCTCTCATGAATAAATAAATAAAATCTTTTTAAAAAGGTAAAAAAATAAAATAAAATGGGCTTATAGTGACCTTGTATTATCTCTCCTAAGTGTGATATACCCTCATCTTCTTACTCCTCATCTTCTTACTTCAATGGGATCCATTATGTCACTGAAGAGAGTTCAACAAAAATTTTTTAATGTTGACATAAAGAGGAAAATGTCTATAAAACTTCTAGTACTTTCCTCATAACCTGAAATTTTGGTGAAATGGTCAGATTCTCAACCAATTGGCCCCATGAGGTAGAATCCTGAATTTGGTTTTCTTGTCAGTCATTTAATAAATTCTTGAATGTACAGTCCTCCCAGTTGGTGTGTAAGAATGGCAAACAGCAAACACTGCGCCAGGCACTGAGAACAGGCTACAGGAGTTCTCAATGTGCTTAAAGAGCATTTTCAGACCTTTGGACTTCAAATTATTAGTTGCAACAAAAGAGTCAACACAATTTTAAGAATAATAACCTATAAAAATAATACCATTTGGCGAGCTTGTTACTTCCTAAGCATTGTGCATAAACGCCTTCTATATTTTCACATTTGAACCTCACAACAACCCCACAAATGACTACTTATCCCCATCGTAGAGGTGGACAATTCTAGAAGGAAATTGGCTTACTTATCACCCTCTTTGGTGGAGGGACACACCTTTAACAGAGCCTTTTAGCTCAGGCTAAAAACAGCCACATATAACTTACACTAATAGAATTAAGTAACATTTCCCATGAACCTGAAATTGGCATCATGTACTCTAGCCTATACAATCTGCCAATTTATTATTACCAAACATGAAAAAACAATATTGTCTTCAAAGAAAGAGGTTAGCAGTCATCTCCAAATATGCAACAAACTGGTAAGCTTGGCAGGTACTTTCTTTTTCCAGAATCTGTTCTCAATTATAGAGCTTTTCCACTGTCAAAATAAAATTACCACTTTTACAAATTTTAAAAATATTTCCCAAAAAGGTCTTTTAGCCAGTTAAAATACTAAGTGTATTTTGTTATTTTTGTTGCTCTTTTTCATATTGTATATCTTCTTCCTACTTCCAAAGATTCTGAATTCATTAGTGTGAGGTGCTGCCTAGCATAAGAATTTTTTTTAAGTTCCCCAACAAACTCTTAGATTTTAGATTTAGCCTTTTAGATTGAGAACCATTGCCTTATAAAGCCTTTCTGTGAGGAAATAAAGAATAAATACCAGCCAACACAGAGAATTGCTTTCTAAGTTCCCTTATTTGAAAAATGAGGCTCTTTTAATAATATTTTTTCAAACATCATTTAAGAAGCAGATTCCTTTGTATGAAAAAAAATATATAAGGAGTGAATTTCAACCAGAGGCTTCACTTTATAAAGCTGGTAAGATTATGACAGCTTTAATTCTCAGGTTGAATGTGGGGGCCAGGAAACACTGGGGGGATTGAAAGGAAGATTACCTCAGCACCAAACCATTATACTCACCTGCTTTCCTCCACCATCAGACTGACCCAAATTTAAGATAATCTTTGTCCTTTCTGGCACACAAAGGAATTGATAATATTTGTATAACTTGCTGAAGCAAAAGGGCAGACTATTGGCAGGAAAGGTTGAAAGCTAATGGCTTAAGGGTTTTAGCTGCCCCTAAGGACCACTCCAGGGCTGAGGTAGAGGATTGGGGAACATTTGAGGCCAATTAATGGCATGGTAGTTAAAAATCAGCTCTGCCTTAAGACATAGACATCAACCAAGGGCTCCTAAGAGCACCATTTAAAAACTGCTAGGTAGTCCCTCAACCCTCTTTGGGGCCTAAGAATATATGACCTAGTAAATAACAAGTGCATGGTGATTTATTCATTAATGCGATAATTATATTGTGACCATATACCCCAAAGGTACTGTTATAGGTGCTGGAGATACATTGATGAACAAAACAAACCTGGCCCTTGGTTTCAAGGAATTTTCATTCTAATGGGGGAAGCATAATAATGAATACAGAGAAAGTACTATAATTTAGGAAATGGAATAGAAGCAGTGTGAGAGAATAACCATACAAAGCCTCAGTCAAGGAGGTCAGAGTCAGTCACTTTGTGAAAGGGACATTTATGCCAAGGCTGAAAGAGTGAGAAGAACCAGCCATATCAATATGGATGTACAGGTGATGCTAAGAGAATATGAATTTTAGGAGAAGAGCAGCATTTGTAAAGGATGAGATGGAGACCTTACTGGTTTTAAGAAGGTGAAAGTCATCCAGTATGACAGGATGCTTGATGGGCATGTGGGAGAGTCACCTGACATAAGGGGAAAGTGCCCAGGAGTCAGATATGAGAGCCCTTAAGGTCAGTGAGAATTTGTAACTCTTCCCTAAAAGCATGGAAAGTCATTAGAGGATGAAAACATTATGTGACATAACCTTAAAAGTAGTCGTTTTGTGCATGTTGGACAAATTGGAGGGGAACAAGAGTGAAAAAACAGGCAAGTCCACCTAAGTGTGTATTACAGGAGCCCAATAGAAGAATTTGACTTGGTCCAGGGTTCTCACCGGAATGGAAGAAGGGAAGTGAAATCCTCTTTAAAATTTGAATTCAAAATACCTTCAGGAAGAGGAAGATAAGGAAATTTAGTCTATTGAATACAAATCTCAGATTTGAAGAGGCACTGGGGAAAAGCCCCATGGCCCCTTTAGAACAAAGGCATATCATTCAGGCATGTTACTGAGCCACTAAATACCATGTACAGAGAACCTGATGGGTCTGGATTTTAATTTCCTGAACTTTTTGGAAAGTCACTATACAATCTGTCCTGACTACACAGGATTATTTTAAGAAAAAAAGAACCACTGCTATGAAGCCTTTATGAAAATATCGAATGTAGTGAAAATGCCAAGGTGCCAGATGTAGTATCACCCTCAAAGTGGGAGTCACTGACATCAATTTCAAAAAGTTGTCAAGGGTAAATGGACAGATAATATTATACCGAGTTTCAATATCCAGTCTATTTACTTCTCAATAAGTATTGATGTCTCAGGCCTGGCTCTGTGATTTATTAGCTTAGTAACCTTGAAAATGCCAATAATATCAGGTCACGTACTACGTGCCAAACATTATGCTTAGGAAGCACTCTGCACATTTTACCTAACTTACTCCTTGAAATAATCAGGCATGTAGAACCTCCCCTCATTTAATATGTAAGGAAACTATCGCTCAATGAGATAGGTTACTTGACTTTACTTAATTATTAGAAGGGGTCTCTGGGTAGAGCCAGAACTCAAACCAGGCTCTCAGTGCCAAGTTCATCTATGTATATTTTAATTTCCATATCTTGGCATAGATATAATTCTGCCAGATTTACACATTGGTTTGGAAGATCAAATTAAATAGCATATGTAAAATATATTTGTAAACTGCAATACATTTTAGCACATATATGAGATTTAAGACAGGTTACTAGCCCTGTGTATTTGATTCTATAAGATAGTCATGAATTGAATGCTTATAAATCTGAGTTGTCCAGTGTCCTGCTGAGTTCTAAGATGCTGCTTTTGCTTTAGCATCTTTGTGTACTTTCACAATTGTCATTTATTTTTTAATCTGTGTTTGTTCCCTGAGTCCTATCTAAGGTGATCTGTGTGGGATACATGTTTTTGACTGTCTCCAAGTCTGTTATTTCAGAGCTGTCATTGATGAGCTGGAAACTTTTTAGGATGTCTTGAGATGATGCAATTTGAGATTAAGGTCTTTTCCAGCAGCCAAGAATTGTAACTTCAAAATGTCTTCATAATACAAAGCCCCAGTTAAGGTAACATCCTAAAGGTATTTGAGAATATCTTTTTCTCATTTTGACTATACTTAAAACAGGAAAGAGTTTAGAAATAGGGAATTACTCATAATATAGGACCAAAGAACTCATGCATTTATTGAAAATATACAAGGCAAAATAAGTTGATTTAAATGAAGCATATAGTTGTTGAAGGAGTTAACAGATAATACTTTCCTGCTCAGATTTAGACATGTAAATGACATCCTTGAGCATTTCAGATGTTATTGTTTCATTGATAAATGCTATGGAAATGCACAAATACCCTAATTTATGTTTAGTCCAATAAAGTTTAAAAACTCAGCAGCACATGTAGCTGCAACATATTTCATTCTAGCTTTCAGTGGGCATGTGGGTCCCTCATGGAAGATTTAGAAGTTGATGGCAGTTCTTCCAGGATAAGGTCACATTGGACTTACTTGAGAAAAACCTAGTTTGTGGTGAGTTTTATTACCATTCAGGAAGAACTTAAATTAACTGTCCGCTTCTTCCATTTAAGGGAATGTTGACCCATTTTTAGGCTCTTCTAGATCAACCAAATCAGGCCAAATCTTCATCTAGGGAGAAAACAATCAGTGTCTGGATTTCCCTGGGCAAAAATCTCTGCCTCCATCATTTATGAACTGCTCTGGTACTTTGGAAACCCTGCAGCCAACTGAACAACTGAAGTTTTCATCAGAAATTAAAATCTCTAGTTAGTAAAACCATTTACATACAAAACTCTCTAATTAGGGATCTTATACTCTGGTTTTGAGTTATGTCAACCCTGCGTATCAGCACAATGGAGCTTAAGGTAAGCATAGTGATGCCAAAAACAGTAGTGCCCTTTTTCAAGACCTTGCTCAGCTGTAATCACCAGCTCTGCCAATCAATCTAGGCACTAGCAAAAGTTTAGTATCTAACAATAGTCTCTCTGCACCATATGCAGTGTGAAGCAAGAAAAAAAAAAAAAGATGCACACCCTCTCCTCAAGATTCCTGAGATTCAGTTGTAGAGAGAAGACACCCACACGAATGAAATGCGAAGTAGCATATTATCAACAAACAAGCAATACAATAAATTCCACCCCATTTGAACTATTCAGTTTACTCAATTCATATAAATAGCTACTGTTTATTCAGCAATTTCACAATAACGTTGCACAAACAAAGACTAATGTCAATTAGAAGAAAGAACTAACTTCACACCAAGGTAGTCAAAATTGTACTAATGTGATTCTTTTTGAGCTGCTCATTGAGGATGGGAACAATTATGTAGGAGGAAAGAAGAGCTTTCCAGGTGAGGGATTGGTGGAACTGATGACAGCTTTTGAGCTCAGACTAACAGTAAACAGGAATTTGGTCTGGAAGAAGGGAGACTGTGCTTAGGGACGCTTAAACAATGTTTATTCTTGTTAGGTTTTAATATTTCATTTTTAAAAAATATTTAACTCCATATGAATTTCTCAATCTTCCTCACAAAATGAGTATTAGCATAGCTCTCACTAGAGCCTGGTCCAACTCCATGCTAAGATTTAGACGTGTGTTGTGTGCATTGGTGATGTAGGCCTCCTGACAGAAATCTCTGTCTAAGACCAAACAGCCTTCCGAAGGTTCTAAGTGAGGATTTCAATGTCGGATAGGCCTGAATTCAAATCCTGATACTGCCACATCCTTAATCAATTACTTGACCTTGCTAAACCTCAATTTTCTCATGAATGAAATGAAGATTTATTCATCTAACAAATATTATTGAATAATTACCCTGTTACAGCCTGTTCTAGGTGTTGGAGATATAGCAGGGGCAAAACAGACAAAATCCTGCTCTTCTGGAGATGACAACATCTACCTTGCAGGGTTGAGCTGAGATGAAAAGACAACATGTTTAGTGCTCTGTAAGTGTTAGTAGCTGGCATTGAGTCAGGCAGATATACATGGTTCCGTAACGAGGGCTTAGTTGGCAGAGGAGGAGTGCTATTATTGTGTGCTATTACTTTAATATAGATTCCCATTAAGGGTTTATGCAACAGTCTAAATAGAGGTGAGGATCAGGAACCTTATGTGAAATCAGAAGCAGGTACGAAATTTTGGAAGACACTGCCTTCTCTGTTGGAGGTGGTGTGGCAAAGTACGCTACAAAAAAAAAAAAAAAAAAAAAAAAGATAAAAGCAATCCTGGACCTGTTTGAAAGAGCATAGCTCAGTCATCTTGGAGGCTGTGGTGGGTCATGGCACTGATACACAATATGAGTGACAGTTGAGGTAGCAACAGCACCAGAAAAATAAGTGAAGCAGTTATTTGGTATGCAACAGCACATGGTAATACACAGAAAAAGCAAACAGTGGAACATATAGAAATAGTAGTGTTTCATAAAAGATGTGAAGATACAGACATAGGACATTGTCTAGAAGGGGACCAAAACAAGTGAAGAAAACCTGGTGCTTTTTTTGTTGTTGTTTTAACTAATAAAATTTGTTCACAAGTCACTTCCATTTAAAGGAGAGTATCTTTCCAGAATTGAAAGGTCTGAAAAGCAGGTAGAAGAAAGAGTCTGCAAACTATACTTGTCTTGATTCCTGCAGAACACTACTAAAACTGTTATGGCATATGCCATCTCCATTCACACTTGTATAATAACTAGAATAAATGTGCAAACAGTGCTGTACACTGGCTATCCTGTTTATAAACAAATGTGCTGAAAAGAGGTCATCATTGGAAAAAATACAGGTTTACAGTAAAAATCACCAAATATATTCATGTGGGTGTATTTGGAGCAATAGTATTAAAAAATGAACAATAAAAATGATCACATTGAACATAAAGGGTAATGTCTGTCCTTACATGAATATCCAGTAAATACTAAATGCCCAAAATGAATGAGATCAATTGTGGAGAAAAATCAATATGACCAGGCTGTGTGAGAGCATTAACTTTAATGGTTCTCATTTTTATGTATAAATTCTACTTCAAAAAGAGCAATAAAAAAAACTTAGGCTGGTTCTTTGCTATTTTTCTTACATGATGGCTATATTTTTGTGGTTCAACCTAATTCCTGCCCATACAGAACCAAAGAAACACCAGTTTCATTTCATGATCCTGAATAACTCACTTATTTTTCTAGTGAATTGGCCACTTTAAAATCAGATTATTTACAAACACCCTTGGTTTGAGTGCTATAATTAAATTCATTTATTCATCAAATATTATTTTGTTCTTTCTGTGCACCCAGCAAGCACTGTTACAGGCATTGAAAATATAGGGATAAACAGGCAGATAAGATCCTTGCTGTTATGGAGATTATATTTCATGACATGAGAAAGGCCATAAAGAAGGAAACAAATAATTAAGAGGATGTCATAAATTAGTAATACTATAAATTATAAAAATAAAGTAATGCACTAAATAAAGTTTATGTGTAGTAGGAGGGTGCTTATGCATATGTACCATATAAAGTAGGGAGATCCAGAAAAAGTTCTCTGTAAAGGTCAGCTTCTGAGATGTGACTGATGAGGAATCAGCTATATGAAAAGGTGTGGGAAAAATATTCTAGGAAGTGTGAATGGTAAGTGAAAAGCTCAGAGTCAAAATAAATTTAGAGACAATAAAATCTTGAAACAGAAAGAAGGTCAATGAGTTGGAACATGATGTAATAGTGAGAAAGTAGTAGAAAATGAGATTAGAGAGAGGAAGGGCCAGAACACAGTACATTTTCTAGACCTTGGAAGTGAAGTTACATTTTATCTTGAGTTTATTGGGAAACCAGTGGCTTGTTTTAAGACATCTATGAAATGCCTTTCTTTAATTCTTTAATAGATTATTTTAGCATTAGTGTAGAGAATGGATTGATCAGTAAATCTCTGATGTCATAAGTGCTTGGTTAGATAATAATTTGCAACTTATTTGCTAAATTCAAATGTCAAAATTTATTCATTTAGCAAATGTTTGTCAAGCACTCCATGATACTCAATGGGAATATAGAGGAAAATAAGATGTTTCTGCTCCCATCAAGAATCTCACCACAGTCTAGAAAAAAAAAAAAAAGGCAGAGAAGAAACAAATAATCAGTTAAATTTTTTACCTTAACCTGCTGAAGGTACAGTGTTTCTACTTAACTTGAATTAAACATTAACTAGAGGATTGGAACCTATGACCCTCAACTGAAAAAGCTCCATTTCTTTTTTTCCAGAGGGCTGCTAATTAGCAAAACCCTTTATATTAATCGGGCCTTCTACAGTTGCAATAGATGAAAAATCAAATCAAACTAGTTTAAGACCAAAAAAAAAGTGTCTGAAGAATTTATGATTTCACCTAACTAAACACTCCAAGTCTAAGTTGGCAGGGCTAGTCTTAGGATCACAAGCTTAGGGAGTCAATGAAATTCATTTCAGACAGAGAACCTAGAAAATAAAAGTGGCAGTTTTGGAAAGGAAGTTGCCACAAAACTCTGCAAATCTACAAATAAATCCTTCTCAAATTCTCTGGTCATCCCTGAACTGTAAATGAATCAAGGAAGCTCCAGAGTTCTCAGTGTAAAGTAACAGATGGGAAACTGAAGGAGTTGAACAGTTTCATGTGCTGCCCACCACAAGCAAGACAGAGTTTGGATTTTGAGTCCTATTCCAAATACATCAAAGACTTAAAAGAAAACATAATTATAATGAGAGGAATTATGTGAAAGCTCAGAATAGAAATGGAAACTGTAAAAACCAAATGGAAATTTAAGAACTATAAAGTATAATATCTAAAATGACAAATTTGCTGGATAAATTTAATGGCAGGTTGGCAGATGAAAATTTCAGTAACAAAAACTTAAATGATTCATTATCAGTAATCAGATCTGAACTACAAGAAATACTATAGAAACTTCTTTAAGCTAGAATAACACCAAGGAAATGGAGGATGTAACTTTTATCTACAGAAAGTACACTGAAAATGTTAAATTTATGATTTTGTTCCCTTAATCTCTTTAAAGGGTATATGACTATTAGAAAAAAATTATAATATGTATTATGTGATGTATTAGTATATACCTACATGATATGTAAAGTAACAATAGCACAAAGTCCAGAGAGTAATTGAAACTATACATTCAACATTCTTTAACTTTATTATATGTGGTGCAAATTAATTCTAAGAACACTGTGATAAGTTAAGGACACATATTATCATTCTAGAGCAGCCATTAAAATAATGCTAATACATTTAGCTAAAAAGTCAGCAGAGACATTAAAACGGAATACTAAAAAAATATTTATTAACAACTCCAAGAAAATAAGAAAGGAGGAAAGAACAACAACAAAAAAATGAAAGGAAAACAGAAAATAAATTACAAAATGATAGTTAAGTACAATATTGATAGCTAAATTTTAATAGGCTAAATACCTCAATTAAAAGGCAGTGACTGATCAGAAAATAAAAGACTCAACTCTTTGTTATCTACAAGAAACCTGCTTTAAGTATAACAATATAGTAGGTTAAAACTACACTGATAATAAAAAATACTAGTTTAGACATATATGTGCATATGTATACACACGTGTATACACATAACAGAAGGCTATGACCCATTATCTAGCAAACCATATTAACAAAAATTGAAGTAAATGTAGAAAAATGTACATTTACAAATACTTACAGGTTACATTAATACCCCTACATTTTTTTCTACAATACTTTCACAGTATAAATCCTCATGTATGTATGTATGTATGTATTTTTTTTAAGATTTATTTATTTACTCATGAAAGACATAGAGACAGAGAGGCAGAGACATAGGCAGAGGGAGAAGCAGTCTCCTCACAGGGAGCCTGATGTGGGACTCGAATCCTGATTCTTGGGATCATGCCCTGGGCCGAAGTCAGACACTCAACCACTGCACCACCCAGGCATCCCAATCCTCATGTATTTAGAACCGTTTTCTATAGACTACATTTCATAAAATATAAAAATAAGCACTTATTTACTTAATATGGAGCTTTAAGTAAAAAAAAAAATCCATTTGATTTAATATAATGGAACTGAATAAAAATAATGTAGTATATAAAGTATAATCAAAAGACCTCAATTTCCACTTTAAGTTTAAATACTGATAATAAAGAAAATACTAGGTATTCAATATGTTCAAATGTGCAGTATCAATAATTTTGGATTCTATGTGAAAAGCCACAATTAAGGCAAATACTAAGTGGTGGAACAAAAGAACAGTGTAATATATTATCGTACAGAATGTCAATATTTACTCTAACAAGTAAAATGCAGAGGTTGGATTGATTTCTAAAAGCCAATTATTTAAATAAATACATTTATCTTGATTCCATTATCCAAGAGCAAGATAATGTTTATGAGTTATAAAAACACTGGTGAACAATAACGTATTACCTTACACATTTATGATCAATTGATTTTTGACAAGCATGTGAAGGCCATTCAACGGAAAAAGAAAGTCTCTTTAACAAATGGTGGTGTCTCAGGATTAAATATCTACATGCAAAAAATAAATAAATAATAAAGTTAGACCTATACCTCATTCTGTATGTGTATTAACTCCAAATAAAACAAACACCAAAACATATGAGCTAAAACTCAAACTTTTAGACAAAAACATGTGGTAAATCTTCATGAATTTGATTTTGGCAATGGATACTTTAATATGACACCAAAAGCACAAGCAAAAAAAAAAAAAAAATTCGGACTTCCCCAAATTAAAATTTTTGTGCAACAAAAGACACTGTCAAGAAAGTGAAAAGACACCACGCAGAAAGAGGGAAAATATTTCAAATCATATATATAATAAACGTCTCATATCGAGAATATATAAAGAAATCTTACAACTCAGTAATAAAAAAATAACCCAATTTAAAAAAATAGGTGAAGTAATTAAATAGATATTTCTTCAAAGAAGATATATAAATAATCAACAAACACATGAGATGTTATTTAATATCAGTAGTCATTAAGGGAATGCAAATAAAACTACAATGAAATACTGCTTCTTTCTCCCTGCTAGGTTTTAATTTAAAAAATAATAAAATGAAAAATAATCTTTAGTGATGATGTAGAGATAATGGAGTCTATATACTTCTTGTGGGGATGTAAAATGGTATAGCCACTCTGAAAAACAGTTTGTTGGGTTGTCAAAACCTACAATAACCATATGACCGACAATCCCACTCCTAGGAATATACCACAAAATAATTGAAAATAGGTATCCAAACAAAAACTTCTGCACAAATGCTCACAATAATACTACTCACAATAGCCAAAAAGTGCGAACAGATGCATAGGGCCACAAATCGTAGTATATACATACAATGGAATATTATTCTGACATAAAAAGGAATAAAGTACTGATACATGCTATAATGTGAAAGAAGCCAGACACAAAAGGTCACAAATAAAATGATTGATTCCATTTATGTGAACTATACCAAATAAATAAATCCATAGACATAATTAGGGGTTGAAGGAGGGGATGAGATGAATAAAATGATTGCTTAATGAATATGAGGTTTCCTTCTGTGGTGATGAAAAATTTTGGGAACTAGCTAGGGGTAATAGTGGCATAACATCGTGAGTATACTAAGTTTCATTGAATTATATACCTTAAAATGGTTAATTTTATATTATATGAATTTTGTTTCAATGAAAAATAGGTGTTGCACTGCACGGAGTTTTTATCTTTATGCTGACATGTTTATAGCACACCTTTCCTTTTTTTTTCTTTAGTTGCGATAAAACAAGTACAAACAAGAAAAAGAATAAGAATGTTTTGGCCCAATTTTACTATACTGCCCATTTCCATTTATTAAGAAAACCTGAAAAAAAAAGTATCCAAAAAAATCAGATTTCTTTAGTCCTCCTAATGGAAATGCAAGCTGGAATCAGACATCTTCATGAGATGTAAAAAGGTATTTTTCCCTAACTGTGAAGAAGTGAGATTCAAATTTTTCCAAAAAATCCAATTCTCCCACCTTACCTATGTCTTCCAGAGGGCTTGTTCCACAGGTTTATGCATCCATGGCTCCAACTGTGAAACTCTGACATCTTTTCAAACTAAAGTTTTCTGAATCTCAAGATGCTTCCATTTCTTTTTTAAAGATTTTACTTATTTATTCATGAGAGACACAGAGAGAGGCAGAGACATAGGCAGAAGGAGAAGCAGGCTCCCTGTGCGGAGATCGATGTAGAGCTGGATCTCAGGACCCTGGGATCACACCCTGAGCCAAAGGCAGACGCTCAACCACTGAGCCATCAGGTGCCCAAGGCTTCAATTTAGTTTCAAAAATAAATACACAAAATAAAAATAATTTAGCCCTTGGTCTGAATCTTATGAAAGCATTTAGAGTAATCAAAACCCAAATGACGTTCATATTTGAAAGCAATTGAGAACAAATATATAAGATCAGGGTCTAAATTTCCAAGAGTACAACGTTGATAGCCAACACACTTATGTCCTGAGTGCCAAAAATGTTCAATTCTTTGATTATTATAGTTCATGATTCCTTCAATGCTTCAGTAAAACTCCAACCCATGAAAGAGCCTCAATCTACAGAAACTGTAAAGGCCCAGAATCTACTCAGAAATGACTTTGGCTCAAAATTCTATGCATAATATCAAATAGTAGAGTATTGGAAGATGCTGTTCCAAATGGGAAAAAGCTGAAGATAACATATCAGTGATGATCAAAGAATCATGTGCAATGAAAGTTTATCACACAGCCATCCTTGGAGAAGCTGCTATTTGAGCTAGTATCTCAAGGAGGAACTAAAGTTACTCAGCAAAGAACAATAGAAGAGTATTCCTCTCCAAAAGTATATTCCCTTTGTATATAGGCTATGACCATGCAAATTCATGTCACTGAAAAAGAAGAAAGAAGACCATGGGACTGGTCTGATAAGAAATAGGGATCTAGTCAAATAGGCAAGAGCCATTCCTTGTACTGTTTTGTTTATGTATGGATTTTAAATCTTATTCTAAAAGTATTGGGGATACATTTAAATCTTTTAAATAGGAAAGTGACCAAGTTACATTGGTATTCTAACCAGATCGCTCTGGCAATTGTGTGGAATATTTGCCATCGAGGGTCTTCACATAAGAGTGTTTTCAAAGAAACTAGTTGAACAGGACAGAAGTAATCATACCACTGAGGTAGTCATTAACCTGAAGGGATGTGACCATATTCAGGAAGTATTCAGGAGCAAAGTTAACTAAATCATATGTAATTGAATCATAGGGAGATGTTTTTTTAAAAGACTTTGTTTAGCAGCATCTAACAATGGCAGAATAAGACCCTACCTGATGACTCCCCTGCAGAAAATGACTATAAAACTTGGCCATAAAAAAAAAAAAAAAACAAGTATCTGAGGTACTGGAATCTGACGGGAGAAGACAGATAGGTGGAGAGTGTTCTTTCAGAGCAGGGGACAGGGGAGTCATCTAAAATAAGTTCTGTTTTTTTGTTTGTTTGTTTGTTTTGTGTTTTGTGTTTCAGCTTTTAGCCTAGAGCTAAGTGCAGTTGTTATGGCTCACGTGAGGTGGCAAGGGTGCTATTGGAAAAAAAAAATTCCTTTTTTTGTTCTTGCTTTTGACCTCTTAGCTGCTGAGGTCAATGGGAAGGATTTTTCTGAAAGGAAAAAGAGAGGATCCCCAAGTTCTTTCTACCCGCATCGCTGATTGTTCCCTGAGCCACACATGTATCGCTAGACTCAAAGCAGCTTAGCCAAAGATAAAATGCATGGTGATGACAGAAATTAGGTAAGCTAAATTAAAAGTAGATGAATAGAAATTATATAATTTGAAGAAAAGAAAGAAAATAAGAGAAATAGAAATATTATTAAATTGAATGGATAGAGCCTTAAGAACCTATGAAATAATAGCTCGTTCAACATACATCAGAATCCCAAAAGAAGAAAGAAAAAAGTTATTACAACTAAAATATTTAACAAATAATAAAAAATTTTCTACAATCAAAAAATTTTAGAGGATTCTGTACCAGTAAATATGGTTGAGAAAATTCTACAGACTGAAAAGAAATGACACCAGATGGAAATTCAGATCCTCAGATACAGTGAAGAATATTGCAAATGATAAATATCTGGATAAATTCAAAAAATTCTTATTCTTTCTTATGATTTCTCATAATTTTTTTGTAAATTATATAACTGTTTAAAGCAAAGTTTAGCACTATCTTATGGGATTTATAACACCTATAGAAATACATAAAGATTATTACCGCATACAGGATTAGAGTATAGAGGATCCGCATACAGGATTGCAGTGCATACAACTGCAAAGTTTCTGTATTTTGTGGAAGAAGTATTGTGTTATCTAATGGACTACAAAAAATAAATATGCGTACTGTTCTCCCTGAAATGACAACTTTAAAAATTCAAAGAAGAATAAAAAGCATTTGAAGAGGCTACAGGATGCTCAAGAATTTTTTAAGGAGATTTTAGTACTACACAGTAACAGATGAGAACAGGGTTAAAAGACCTCTAATGGGTTAGTGCAGCAGCCACAGAGGGGCATTACTCGAATCTCCTTTCAAGAAAGAACTTGGCATTCAGTTGCAAGGGGTGCAATATACTGAGAACTTCCAACTGTTAACACCTTCAAAGCCTGCTCCAGCTTTCAGACTGATGTCATGCTCTTCCTGGGCAGCTGTCGGTAGAATATTAGGGCCTGGACATTTCTGTGCAAGACTGGACCTCTCTAATGGGACATACTTGCTCCCAAGATCCTCCATTAAGTTGACCGTGACTTTCGTCAAATATACAGTAATGTGGTTAGAAACTTTCTATCAATGCCGCTTATTTTCCTTTTATCTTTCTCACACAGCAAACCTCTTGCGCTCCTAATTCCATCTCATCATCTGCTCCCAGAAGACCCAATTAATACAGCTCTCATTCTAAAGCAGGGACCACACCTACCTTCTTTAATAGTTTTCCAGACACCTTTGATTTATCTGAAGCAGGAAGAGGACAGAGAATGAAGCATCACTTTTGCCTGAAGATTATGATAAGGATATTTTGCCGCATTCTCATGCACATACTCCTCCCTTAAGAAGTACAGCCATGGTATAGAAACGTCTTCACGCTATAATTGCCGAAGCAAAGGTCACATCTTTTATCTTGGCTTTCCTTGCCCAGTAGAGAGGTGACATCAGTATTTAAACATTTATAATAAATATTCACATCGTGTATTCACTGAAATAGACCTGACACATGGAATAAATTCAAGCTATTTATACTTACTGTCAAAACACGTCATTCACGGTAAAGAAGAGAATTTTTGTGATTTTTTTCATTCCTACGTTAAAAGAGGTATGTAACCATTATGCAAGGGTACAAGTGATATATAAAAATCTAAGAATGAGGCAAACCTCTTGGGTGTCATGGGTGTAGAGAGAATATTGGAATGGAGAGGTGGCTCTTCCTATTTTAATAAGAAAGAAGAATAATTTTGAGAGTAGAGACAGATAAAAAGCAATTTTGCATCTTTTCAAAAGAAAATCTTGAGCTGTGAAAAGGAGTTACTGATCCATTTAACATTTCATTGATCAGGAACTTGAAACTGAGAGGAGAGTGGGAAGTTGTTTGGCATCAAAGAAAGAGCACAGGCCAGGCCTGGACCTGTAGCCTGATCGCACTACATACTACCTGCGGTCATGGGCTCTGAGCTTGATGTTCTTATCTATAAAATGGACAGAATAACACCTGAGCAGGAAAATTAACACAGATAAAATAAAACCATAAAACAACCTATCACAATTCCTGGCTCCCAAAGGACTCTCAAATGATTATATTATCAATTTTATTAGTAAAAAATTGATTATCTTCAGCCTCTCTGCTATTCCCATCCAGTTTGTTAGAGATGAAAAGAAAGCAATAGTGATTTGTAGTGCTTGAACCAAACTGATTTAGATCAAAGGAGCTAAATAAACCGACTGAGCATAAAATAGCTGAGACTACAGTGGCAGCAGCTAGTAACTTTCCTAGGAGAAAGGATGTAGTAATTCTTCTCTGAAATAAAAGTAGAGAAAGAATAAGAAAAAAAAAAGAGTAGGATAAAGGAAATGCTGGAACATGACAGATTTTGCTTAGAAAGCTCAAAATTACTTAGAACCTGGAAGAATCACATACTGTTTGAAGCTTTCGGAGACTGTTCATCCTTCCATTCCCCATCCATGCATCCATCCTTTCATCCATCCTTTTATCAATATTTATTTGTAACTCTTAAAAACACACACACAACAAAATTGCAGCACCTGGATGAGAAATCCAAAAAGCATGTCAATTTTCCTTGAATTTTTCAGGCTGTGTAAAACGCAGTGACCAGGAGCCCAGCATGCCAAGTGGTTGAGAACACAGATTCTATCAGAGTGCCTGGGCTCAAGTTCTGACTCCAGCCACATAACTTTGGTCAGGTTATTTAACCTCTCTGTGCCTCATTTTCCTTATAATAATAGTGCCTGATTCAGATAGTGAAGGATTAAATGAGATTTTCTTATAAAGTGCTTAGTCATAATTCCACAGTTAGCTCTGTTATCTGCTATTGTTATAACATTGGTTGTTACCACCATTCAAAGGACTGTGGGCTTTGCCAGAGAAGAAAGATGCTATATCTTAAGATTTGTTATTGAAGAGGAAAACTAACATACAGTTTCCTTTCCACCAACAATAACTTTGATCTCTTATCCATAGTGGTCTTTAGAGGAAAAGTGAAAGAGTGGCAGAAAGCAGGGAGAACAAGAACAGAGGGAAGCATGGAAATAATATTTATCAAGGACATACTTTCTGCCTAGCAGAGTAGGACTTCACATTGTTAGCTTTGTTTAGCCCTCGCTAATGTGTGTGCTAAATGCTATAATATCCAATTCACAGATTAGGTAACAAGGTCTCAGAAAGTCTCATAAAAATATACAAGGCCACACAACTGGATGTGACAGAGCAAGAATTCATCCCCCTTAGGGCTTGACACCAAAGCCTAAGGGAAGAAGAGCAGTTGAAAACACTTCATTGTATAATACTATACAATTCACAAAGTGCTTCCCAAATCTGATTTTATTTCAACTTAAGTTTTGTGAGGTAAGTAAATCTGGCAGGTTGTATTTTAGAGATGAGGGAAATGGAGTCTCAGGGAGGTTCCAGGTCAACAAAGTAGAAAAGGTGAAAGGACAAGGCAGGCACTGGGGCTCCCACCACACCTTCTTTCCCTTGCTCCAATGTGAATTTAATGGAGGATAGAGGGAAATCTAGAGCAATGCTTGCAACTGTGCCAAAGAGGAAGATTATATCTTCTGAAATGGTTCTTGACAATTTCCTTCTCTTTATGCAATCTCAATTATCATAAGAAATTATAAGCTCCATGAGGGCAAGAAAAAAAATCTTTTACATGAGCATTGGCTGAGCAGTTGATACATATTTATTGAATAAATAAGTGAATTAAGTAAATGTAAAGAGAGTGCCAAGGCGTCAAACACCTAATAAGAATGAATATGCTGCCATGGCAGAGGAAAGTTAACCTTTAAGAGATTTTAACCATCATCAAGTGAGGCCTCATTATTTGCATGAATGCTTCTTAAACAAGTCTCAGTTATATTTTCACTTTCTTTATGGCTCTTATGTACAACATTTTTCACTTCTAGAAATGTAAATTTCTAGAGTTTTAGTGGTCTTCTAACATCTCCCATTTCTTTCCAGGAAGGAATAGAATATCTCATCAAGCCCATGACCCTTTGGCCTTCTGAGTAACCCCAACCCTGCATCATCTGGCCCACATCCAAGGAACCACCATTTGAAAGTCTGGTAGCTGTCTTTGACCACCTGCCAGGTAGGATGACTAAAAATAAAGATTTGCTTTTCAGAGTTTAATTGAACAAAGAGTTAAGCTATTAGCCCTCTTCAGCAGTCAACTTAAAATCGACTTACTGTGACTCCTAAGGCTAGAATAACATAGCATGGAACAGGCAATAAAAGCTAATACATAGTGGGAAAGGTACATTTTCTTATCAGAAAGAGAGTATGCAAGAGAATCCAAACCCCATGGCAGAGCAAATACGCTTGTTCCCTTAGCTTGCCAGATGGAGATCTGAGGTCCCGGGGGTAGGGACTGAGCCGTGGGGTGCCTCCTCACACTAATGAGGTTTGCCCTAGAATCCGAGGAGACAGATGGATCTGCAGGTTGGAACCCCTCAGCAATCTCCCTGGGAGTTGGCACAATTTCATTTTCTCTGCCCTCTCTCTCTCTCTCCTACCTCCTCTCCCACTTGTTTTTGTTGCTTTTGTAATGCTCTGTGCCCCAGTAAATATTCTCCCCTGTGTAATTCTTTCTGCATCTCACTGACTGACTACTCTTGGGCCACACATAAGTCTTTCTCTCCCTCTTTCCTTTTTGCCACCTTCCCTGCCCCCCTTCTCTACTATTTTGGTCTGTAACAGCTCCATCTTGATCCTTTCTGACCTCATTGAATTCCTGTTTACTCATAAGCATTCCAGAAAGAGGTCATGTATGAATTAATGAGAAGGAAAGGAAGACTCTATTAAAAATTCTCATTTCAGTGTTTGGTACTAAATTTAAAGATTTTTCTGCTAGAAAGGAGGTGGAAGAAAATCCTAGTCATTTGTGGAAGTATAGGGGTCTCCTTGCCTGTTGCTCACCTTTAGAGCCCTGCAGATTTCAGCTAGTACAAATATCTGATCTCACACAGTGAGAAATGAGTAGATTTCCATAAATTATGGCAGATTCACCAAATAGAGGATAATTCCCAGGCACCAAGCATCATGCCAAAAATATGTGGTACACTAGCCTAGGGAAATCTGGTTAACTGGCTTTCTCATATGGGAATGCTTAGGATACAAGGACCAATGTCACTAACACAATTTGGACATCACAGCCTTCCTGTGGACTATTTCATCTCCCTCAAAACTCCACCAGTAGCAGCTAGAATGCTCTTGCCTAAATAAATAATACCTTTTAAGAATACTTGAAGCAATGTGGTATAAAGAATATTACTCAGCTCAAAAAAGGAAGGAAATTCCATCACATGCTGTAACATGGATGAATCTTGAAGACAGTACTCTACATAAAATAAGCTAGTCACAAAAAGACAAATACTGTATGATTTCCACTTATATATGAGGTACACGAAGTAGTCACAGAGAAAAAGAATGATGGTCAACAGGGGCAAGTGGGGGGAGAACGTTGAGGGTTGTTGTGAAATGGATATAATTTCAGTTTTGTAATATAAAATAATTCTGAAGATCTGTTTCACAACAATGTATGATATACTTAACATTACTAAGCTATACACTTAACAGTGATTAAGATGGTAAATTTTACATTATAGGTTTTTTGCCACAATTTTAAAAATTTTAAAAGAATACATATAGTTATAAAACTTTAAACAACAACAACAAAAAAGAAAACAAGAAAAGGGTGAACTCAGAACTTAGGGTAATGGCTACCTTGAATTGGGAAGGACAAGAGGTATGGGACAGGGCAGTTGTAGTAACTGTATGAATAGTTGAAGGATATTGTCAAAACTTCATAGATTTTTATAACCGGTGGTAAGTCCAAAACTTACTATTGTATTTAGAAAATAAATAATAAAAGAGGGCCATACATGGGTCAGTGATGGAGAATATGGTAATGAGCCAAAGATCTTGAAGAAACCAACTTTATACAGGAGAAAAAAATAATATAGGCAATATTTGGTTACATCATTTTCCTCCTTAAAACACTTTTATAATTCTCTCTTTAAAAAAAAAAATAAAAATCCTTAAAATAGCTTTCAAGTTACCAGTGATATCTCCTTGCGTCTTTCTCCCTTACCGTGCTCACTATGTACTATTTCCCTCTATTCTCTATTTATACCAAACTTGTTTTAGTTCCTCATACACTCTGTCATATTGCCTCTAGGCCTTTCAGCACGCTATCCCACCACCCAGAGCACTGCTCCTCTTGCTCATTTCCTGGCTAACTTCCACTCCTTGACATCTTGGTGAAAATGTCTATTTTACCCTCAGGGAGGCCTTCTCTGGCCTCCCAGATCAAGTAAGCCTTCATTCATCCCTGTAAAAAACACTGACCACAGTTACTGCTCTTGCTTAGAGAGTCACCCCTTTCCCATTCCAGCAACAAGGAAGTGTTTCCTTGCTCACCACTTTATCTTTAGACCTCAACACAATACTGGGAATGTCATAAAGAGCAAAACTTGCAATGAATGAAAGGATGGTAAGCATTAGAGTAAGACTTTATCAGGCTCTCCAAAAAGACACAGACCTTCACTTTGTTAAATGGCACCTACACATAGTATCTCAAAAGGTAAATATGCTGGTTTTCTTGCTGTTCCTCCAATGCAACAGGCATGTTCCCACTGTTAGGTCTGTTCCACTCATTCCCTTTGCCTGAAATTTTTGCCTTTTCCTCAGGTATCTGTTTAGCTAAGTCATTCACTTTCTTCAAGATTTTTCCCAAATAGTACTTTTAATTGAAGTCTTATATGCTATTAACACTGAACTTCCCTCCGCAATGAGCCCTTTAAGTACTCTTTTACCTATTTTACCTTTTACTTTTTAGGTAGTACTTATCATTTTATAATATACTCTTTAATTTATTTATTATGTTTATTATATATTGTAACTTAACTCTGACACACTCCTAGTCTCACTAGAATATAAGCTCCACAAGGCAGGGATTTTTTTTTTTTAATTGTAGTAAAAACACAAAATTTGCTACCTTAACTATGTTTTAAGTATATAATTGAGTAGTGTTAAGAATATTTACATTGTTCAATCCCAAGTTTTGGCGCACGCACGCACACACACACTATATATATACTATATACTATATACTATATATATATATATATATATATATATATATATATATATTCTGGTTGTGAAATAGGTATCCAGAATTTTTTTGTATATTGTAGAACTGAATCTGTATACCTACTAAATAACTTCTCTTTTCTCACTCTGCCCAGCCCCTTACTTTCTAGTTCCATGAATTTGACTACTTTAGTTACCTTCTATATGTGGAATCATACAGCATTTGTTCTTTTGCAACTAGCTTATTTCATTAGCATAATGAACTCAAGATCCATCCATGTCGGACCTGCCTTTTTAAGGCTTCGTAGTGGGGTACCTGGGTGGCTCAATCGGTTAAGCATCTGACTCTTGTTTTCGGATCAGTCAGGATCTGGGGACCATGATGTCAGGGTTGTGAAATCAAGCCCTGCCTTGGGCTGCATGCTCAGCACAGAGTCTGCTTGTCCCACTCCCCCTTCCCCCACTCTCTCTCTTTTTCTATCAAATAAATAAATAAATACATACATACATAAATACATAAATCTTTTTAAAATTTTTAAAAACAAGATTTTTATAGTATTCCATTGTATACATAGACCACATTCTCTTAATCCATTCATCTACTGATAAACATTTTGGTTGTTTCCATCTCTTGGCTATTAAATAGGAGGCAGGAATTTTTGTGTGTTTAGTTCATTAATGTGTCCCAAGCACCAAGAGTTCCTGTTGCATAGTAGAGACTTAATAAAATTTGTTGGATAAATAAAATATAGGGAACAAAACAAAGGCTATTTGTTAATACTGGAACTTTCCAGATGACTTTTCCATCATTTAGACACTACGTTGTGTTTGAAGCATCTCTAATATGGCATGGTACTTCATAAATAGCTAGCATGGTTCTTAATAAATAACTAGAGTCCTTGAATAAATAGGGTAGTTAGAAAAACCGTGAGGCCTGCCTGGCTATCCAGATATTATCTACAGTGCTACCTAGGCATCTGGTTCTTTGGGATGGATAGGCCTTGTAAATCACTATTATAATGTCATTGCCCTAACTGGGGTGATTATATATACTCTAAGATGCATAAGCAAATAATTATATGAGGCCTTGGTTTCCAGAAAGAAAAGACCTATTGCAGGTAAGATCTAAGGAGAGGATCAGAGGCTTGGACAGGTAAGAGTGCATAGTGTGATGGTACTCTTTCCCTTCCTTTAGGGAGGCCTTAACTGTTGGTGCTGGAGACTATGTGAATTTTGTCTATTCCTACGACTAACGCTAACTCCAGTGAATAGCTAGAGACTGATATTTTACTATTTCCCTTGTCAACCAAGAAAAAGAATTCCTTTCTACCCAATGACCTTAAGTTGAACCTCACTTAACCTTGCCACTTTTCCTGTTAAAAAGAAAAGCATATAAAATATTTTGATGATTCCAAGATCTTGGCACCAGTTTGAAAGTAATTACAAAAGTTTGCATGGATTATTTTATTTAATTTCATCATTGAGTTCATGGCTATTAATTCTGTAATCAAATTCAGGTTTTTATGTATAAATTACAGAGAAGTTAGATTGACAGAACAAAGTTTGGAAGCCTCACTGAAGGGGCCTAGTGATGGGTATTCCCACACCTTTATTTATAGATATGTTATAGACTCTTGACAATCTGAGAAGTATATCTACAGCTGTTCATAAGTGTCCAATTTGCAAATACTTCCACAGCAATAAATTCTCTTTAAAAAGCAATAATACTTGAAAATATAAGTGTTCTTTTCAAATTCGTAATTCTATATATTAGAGAAATTGTTCTTGAATCACCACTCTTTGGAGAAGGATGTTTCTTATGCTTAGCCTCTAGAGAGATATTCCACAAGAGTTACTGCATATTCTTAACAACCACTCACCCTTTAAGTGCCTCCCTGCTACATACCACCTTTAGAGTACACACAGGTGGGTGCTTCCACAAAATTAAAAATAATATATGATGGGACATTGGGATTTCTTGAAATTAACCAAAATCTTAATTGTTAAATATCTTAAGGTCAAGGGTCTACAGCACAGTGTGATGCAATAAATAAATCATTTAAACACAAAGGCTTTGGAGTTATTTGGATGTCGCTGCAAATCCCAGCTCAACCTCTTAATATTTATGATTTGGGGGGAAATTCTCAACTAATTCTTCACTTATAAAATACAAAAATAAACAATTCTTTTTCAGGCTCTAAAAGGATTTAAGAGGCACCTAAGTGGAGCACTCAGCACAGTGTCAGGCACATATTAAGCTCTGGTACCATAGCCAAGCTGCTCTGCCGCTTCTACTTGTATTCTGCCACCTGCAGTCCATTCCCCACTTAGCATCCACAGTGAGTTTTTGAAAAGTTAAATCAATTCCTGGTACATGATGGTATAAAAGCCTTTCAATGATCTTCCATGGCAGTTGGAAGATATTCAAAGTAGAGATGAGTCTTTGACCTCTTCTCAAGCCAATCTTGTCCACCATCATTATACTCTAGCCACATTTATCTTCCTTCTGTTTCTCAAATGCACAGACCTCATTTCCAAACAAGGCCTTGGCCTCACTGTTTCCTTCTTCCTGGAAGATGTCCATTCCTGCATCTTTGCTCAGCTGACTCTTATCTGGACTTGTACATCTCCTACTCAGAGAGGCTTTCTCTATCCATTCAATCCTCCCTTCACTCTGCATATCATTCTTTTATTTTAACTCAGTAGATTTCATCATGATATATAATTACCTTGGTAATTTGTTTTCTTATCCATTGCCTTTCTCTCATAAATACTATATAGCTAAAATATCTTTCCTGCATGGTTCTAAGAATCCCTACTATGCTTGGAATAGACTATAGATTCAAGAAATGCTGGTAGTCTGGCTGGCTGGCTGGCTGGCTGGCTGGCTGGATGGATGGATGGAAAGAAGGATAGATGGATAAATAAGGCTTATGCCACCAACTGTTGCACTGTGTATGGTAATGACGAGGGAGGAAAATTATATACAAATCTATGTGACGAAGAAAACATCACAAAAGGGTTGATGTTGTTTTCTAAGGCTGCTCAGATAAGATGGGGCATTAGTTGACCATTAAAGGAGAAACGGAATTGAAGTCTAGGGAGGAACTTTTAGGAAGTTGTTTAACCTCCAAATATTTGAGATTTTCTTCTTGTCCCTTAGGGGTGGAGACAGGCCTGCCCCTCATTTATGGGGATGTTCTGGAGCCAGAGATAATGCCTAAAAGCTGCTGAGTGCTAATTAGCTCTATCTGTCAGGGCACAGGAAGCCAGCAGGTCTGAGTGGCTGATTGCAAGGTCTGTAGCTGAAAATACTTCTTGCCAACTGCCTGGAGGGGCTGATAAGGGAAATGACTACATTCTGTAAATTAACATATTCTAAGCAGGTCAGAAGGCCCAGTTGTAGAAAACAGTTGCAAAGATGGAAAGAAAGGTGAAACCACTCCCATTTTAGTTACCATGCCTAAGTAATAAAGCTGTGAATTCTTTGACAAGGATCATTGCCTTGGAATCAGCAGTCAATGACAGATGAAGTTTGATTTTTAAGAGTAGCTACTGGAAGAATTAGGAAGTATATTTATATTCATTGTGCTCATTTCCTAGTCCTATTCATTTTGTCCTTTTTTATTTCAGTGATCAGTTCCACACTTATTCTTCCTCTTTCTCTTCCCTTTAAAAGCAGAGTATTTTCATCTGATAGGCCCATTCTAGATGATTTCTCAGATACTAAATTTCCCTGAAGAAAGAAGGTTAGATTAGACAGAAAAGACCAATACTTTGATTCTGGTTTCTGTTCTGTGGGTGCTCTATTCATGACTTCTTTTGTCGGAATTCACAGAAATACAGGTTAAATAAGCTTAAGAAATCATCCAAGGGTTTAGGAATAACAGAAAGCTTCTGTCTTCCCTCTATCTCTCAAATTCTTCTTTTGACCAAACTCAACTCTAACCCTTTTTAATTAGACATTCTTCTCACATTTACTTTCTCCATGTGGTAATGAATATGGCCATCAGTAGCTCGAAGATTTTTGTCTTAATTTACTGTCCAAAACGAAAACAGGTCTCTCCATCTCTCCTTTGTCTATATGCCAAACTCAAGGAACCAGGGAGATGCAACCATCTGAAAAGTCAGGGTGGTAACATGTTCAACCCTGTGTGCTAAAAGGATGGCAGAGCAGAGTAGCTGCTCATGAGCATTCTGACTAACATCTCCAAGACCACATGAAAGAGGGAAGAAGATAGTCATAAAAAAAAAGGATATTTGTCAGAAAAACAGCCATTGTTTCTACTATTTTCTCATCTGTAAAATAATTGCATTCAGTAAGGTTTTGCTTTGAAAATCACAAATTCTAACACAAATAAAAGCTAATATTGTCATATATACACTTTCTTCGTTTTGTGATTCCAGAACTTTTGCTATGCAAAGTATCAGTTGGCTCATAAGACTGTTAAAAAGATTAAATGGGACAATGTGTATGAGAGCTTTGCACAGAATACCTGGCATGAAGTCAGCACCCAATGTCAGCATTTCTCCCTTATGCCAAGTAATGTACAATTTGTCAAAAATTTTACCTGAAGATAAGAATCTAATGGTTAGGATTAGTCATTATTTCTGCCAAGTTGCAAAGACATTTACTGAAGGGGGTAAAATTGCCAGTATTATTTAACATATTTTTTGTACTCTCCCTGTTTCTTCCTCTTCTATCTCTATCTCTCCCCCTACACATTTTTGGGGGGTTGGGAATGGGGAGAAGTGTGCAGAGTTGAATTCATGCATGTTAAGTAAGAATATATGTATATGCTATTATATCATTTTAATTCTTTACCATATGAAGTGTCTGGCACACATTAATGTTAGTTATGTGGGCAGTGCTGATGTCTTTAACACTAACAATAAGGAGGATAATAGGTGTCAGTTTCGTGGCACAATGCCTTTTGAGTGGAGCTTTAGTTGATGTGAGCTGTCGCAAGATCCAGAGTGTCTTGCTCTGTGTGGTGCCTCCTCACCATGGGAGGCAAAAATTGACTGATATGCTGGTTACTAAGGTGATGGGCCATCTGGTATGGGTCTCTCACTTGCATGCTACATTTTCAGTGAAAAATGGGTTCTTTGTCAGCAGTTTCCAGAAAAAGATGAGTATCCTTTCAGAGAGCAATATAAAGCTTCAGTGCATGGATGTGCTTTAAGATGTGGCCAAAAGAGGACTAGACTGAAAATTGAGACGCCTGTGCTTTACCTTGGCTCTTGACAACTTGCTTCATGACCTTGGATAAGACACTTCTCTCTTATGGACATGACAACTTACTGATCTCGAAGCTGATGGTTGTCAACTTTGTGTACCTCACTGCTAGTGAGAATGAGCCCCTGAAATAGGGCATGTTTATGGGTATTGTTTCTTCTCAGTCCAATCCTCCTCATAGTAAGCTGTCACTTTAGCTTCAGAACAAAAACTTCAAACCTGGTTTTCAGACCACTCCATTCCAACACATACATACACATCAACTACCTCTACCTCCAAGGGGTCACCTATCACTTTAATTGATGTATCAAAGCTATCAGAATGGGAGGAATTTTAGACATGACCATGGGCACTGCTGTGCTACAAAAGATAATCATTGTAGATCTAGAGAATGGAAACAAATAACCCTAAAAATTATTACCTTTACTCTTATGAAAATATAAGCCTCTCCAATTTTTTCCCTTCCTGATCCCTTTTCCATCCTCCATAGGTCTACTTAGTGATTCAAGTTTAATTTCCACATATAGACAAAACTGACCTGCTGGAATATCACTAACCTTCATCCTGAGGGGCTTGTTCTTCTGTCTACATGCATAAAATAACATGGTTCTACTCTCTTACTAGACTATCAGCTCTGTGAGAGTGTATTTCCTAATTCTTTAATTCATTGTTGAAACCTCAGCCCCCAACATATTGTATGACACCAAAAAAGTCAATAAACAATTAAGCAAATAAACATATAAGTGAATGAATAAATGATTGAGTGACTCTGAATAACGTTCTGATGATGAAATTTATAGAGGAAGCATTTCTGGCATTTATCACATTTGGTATAGGCTCCCATTGGAACTTTTGGAATACATCTACTATGAAACTCTATATTGGCTGCTACCTCACTGTCTTGTACATAAAATCCAGTTCTGAATTTTTCAAAATTCAACATCTTTAGCACAACTGGATTATTAGCTCCTAGCATGAAGGTATATGGATAGACACCTCTCCATATTCAACACAAATTAATTATTAATCAACTAATTAATTTTTAAATATTTTATTCATTTATTCAAGAGAGAGAGAGAAAGAGAGAGAGAGAGAGGCAGAGACACAGACAGAGGGAGAAGCAGGCCCCATGCAGGGAGCCCGACATGGGACTTGATCCCAGGTCTCCAGGATCAGGCCCTGGGCTGAAGGCGGCGCTAAACCACTGAGCCACCCGGGCTGCCCTCAACACAAATTTAAATGTAAGGGGGACAATTGGGCTATCTGGTAGATGGTTAGAGGGAGATAAGTTCAATAGAAGGAAAAAATGAAAAATAACAGGCCTAGTATAGTTAGAGAGCTAGCTAGAAGTGGTTGAAACTATCCACAGCATAATCCAGTGGTGAGCAAGGCTACAAAACCAAAAGAAATATAATGTTAATATTTGTCTCAAAACAGCCTGAGAGTTACATGGTATAATCCTTCTCATTTTACAGTTAAAGAATATAAAGATCAGAGAAATTAGGTGACTTGTCTATGGTCACACAAGTCAACGTGGATTCTGATTCCACATTCAAAGACAGCTATGCAGGCTTCTGAAGTGAAATGTCAGTGGTCAGAATCTAAAAGGAAGGTTATCAGATATAAATAAATGGGCAGCCATGACTGTCTGAGAATGCTTAGAGTTCGATTTTACCCTCTCTAAAATCAAGACTCTTACTTCTGGAGTCCGGGCTAAGGAAGGTCAGATCCTGCAAAACTTTAAGGTCTTCAGTATTTTATTCACATTTCCTATCTGTAGATCATTAGCTCTTTGCATCTAGAGATTAATAAATACATTTGAAAGCATGGTTGTAGTTGTTTCTGTTCTCTGAACTCTTTTTAGAAGAATTCTTATGAAGTAGAGTTGGTCCAGGTTAGCATTTCTTAGTAGACTAAATTTATCTTTAGGCTTAAAATTAAAAAGATCCCTGCCAGTAATTCTGATAAGGTGCATAAAGTTAGATGGGTGGGTGGAGTATCTGCTTTTAATAAGACCTAGGAGATTATTTTTGATAACATCCTAGGAGATTCTGAGGCAGGTGGTCCACAGACTACACTCACACTAATAATAATAATAATAATAATAATAATAATAATAATAATGTGAGAGCAAAAGAAGAGAAAGGGCCTAAACAATATCCACAGCAGCAAAAGTACAGTTTCTGACTGAGCTATAGTATAGATAAACAACAAATATTCACTAGATCAGTAGGTGACTAGGGAGTTAGGTGGATGAATGAATGAATGATGGATGAGTGGGAGGATGGATGGGTGGATGAGTGGGTGGGTGATGGGTAGATAGAATAGAATGATGAATAAATGTTTGGGTGTGAAGATGAAGGTACTTATTTTCTTTTTCTTTGTAGACAAACTGGTGGCTTTCCCATCATCACCAAAACACTCTCCTCAGATAAGATAAAATTCATTACCCTTCTGAAACCATGAGAATACACAATAGGTGAATTTGCTCTGCCAGACCAATTTATATTGTAGTTGTTACATATCAAGTAGAATTAATATTATTTACATGATTATTTTTGAGGTGGTAATAGGGTAATACAAAATACCAAGAAGTTATTTTGCTTGACTTGAATATTTAGTGCCTGGTTTCTAGACAACACATCTTGTTTCTATTATTTACAAACCACTATAATACCACAGCTATTGCCCTCTGTAGATGGGATTATCTAAAAAATAATTTGTTATGTAAGGTTGCTAATTATGAGGCTACAGTGTACCCATTAAAGGCTTTTACCTTGTAATTTATGATGAGAGAGTGAGTGAAATAAAGCATGGAATAAGATTACTGGAGCTGAGGATATACGGATATAAAGCCACTCACTTACTTTAGGACTGGGAATTAATTTAGCATGATACATTAACTTTAGAAACAAAAGTAGCCCAGAGCAAAGCTTTCTGCCACCTCTTCTGAATCAGGGCTCTCTGTCTGGTTCCTAAGCTGCCCTGGTCCATCTTCTTTCCTCCCTTTTCTGTCTTAGACCTCCCAACTCTAATGCTCTGGCCCTCTCTCTTTTCCTAGATCCAACCATTCGAACAGTAACTTCCTGGAGAAGTTCAGCACATGGTCTCCAGAGAAAGAATGGCTGGCTTTAAATCCTGCTTCTGTCACTTACCAATATTAAATTTCTCAGGAACTGTTTCCTCATCTATAAAATGATGATAATAATGATAGTAATTAATTCACAAGATGGTTATAAGGACTAAATTAGTTAATTATGCATTAAGCATTCAGACCTTAATAGTAAGTTTTCAATAAGCATTTTTAGAATTTTTTCATCACCAAGGCAATTAATGACATTATATAAATTATGGAAAAGTAAAGAAAAATGCACTCATCATTCTAACACCTTAATCTATATCTGGTATTTTTCATTTTAATGCACTAGCTTTTGAAAGTAGAATTTTATCTTCTGAATTCTTTCCATGGTTTGAGGAAACCAAAAATGTATCCATTAGTTTTTTATACTTTTATAGAAAAGTTCTTACACATCTAACTATAAATGTCAAAAACTCAAACTCACTCCCAATTTGAGATCTCTATAACTAAATAGTGTTAAAAAAAAAAAAACTAAATAGTATTTATTAAGATTTAAGTGTATTGCCAAGTAGAGTACTTTATTAATCCAGTAGCATATCTATGAGTCTGGATTTGTTTATTAGATTAGCCTCATATTATGTAGCTCCATCTGTTCCATAGAACACTTAGGATGAATTTATTGTATTAGAATTATGAACTTTAAGGTCAGCCAAATCTGGTTTCAAATTATGAATCTAGACTTGTGATCTTGGGCAAATGACTGAGCTTCTCAGATTGTTTATCTGGGAGAATGAGGTTAGTAACACTACACAGTGTTGTGAGATCTATAACAAGGGTGAAAAATGATTCTTCTTTTAGCTATCACAGTGGAAAGTGATGAGCTTTCCCTGAGGGAAAGGTAGTTCAAGAAAATGGGTTTTCCTGGAGGTGAAAGCTAGTGGCAAAGGTATAAATAGGTATTCTTTATGGATTATGGACACTGACAATGCTTTATATCCTCATACTTCCAAAGTCTTATCGCAATCAAGAATTGTCTTGATGCCAGAAAAAAAGGAGTGCTGTATGTTCATAATTTATTCTTAAATCAGAAGTGCTAATTGATGGAACCCTAAGTAGAGGGCAGTGAGGTGGCAAGACTGGAGCTTTCAGATCCAGCAAGGTCCCTTATACATGGACAGTGTCATTGTCACTTGTGGCTTCATCAGAGATCTCTGAGGCTAGATTAGTTTGCTTGCACTCCTATAACAAAATATCATAGAGTGGGTGGCTTAAACAACAGAAATTTACTTTTCACAGTTCTGGAAGCCGCTTAGCTCAAGATCAAGTTATTAGCCAATTCAGTATCTGAGGAGAGCCCTTTTCCTGGCTACCACTTCCCTATGTGCTCATGTGACCTTTCCTAGGTGTTCAGGCTTGGTTGGGGAGTGACAGAGGAAAGAGTTAACTCTTTGGTGTCTCTTCTTATAAGGACACTATTCCCATCAGATTAGGAACCTGCCCATATGACCTCATCTAACCTTAACTATCTCCTTACTGCATTGTATCCAACTAGTCACACTGCGGGGTTAGGGCTTCAACATATGAATTTTGGGGGCACACAATTCAGTCCATAGCAGAGGCCAAGAGAAGCAATACTGAATCATGTGACATCTGCTCTTGCCAATGGAAGTTGTGTCAGGGACACACCCTCAATAAGGGTGTGTATGTGTATGTCCTCTTCTACCAAACTATAAGCCACAAGGTTGCTGTGGGAGTCCACATTTCCCTTCCTCATAGATGTTTGAATTTGGAAAACCCAAATGAACAGTCTCATCTCATTGGAGGCAATGGCTGGGACTGGGAAATATGAAGCTGAAATGATGGAAGGAGAGGCAATGGGCCTAGTTTCTTGCTTTAACTTCCTCAAGTGCCAGGAAGCAGAAGCCACACTTCTGCTTGTTTGCTGTTAAATATACCTCTGGAAACCTTAATAACCAAGGATATTAGAATTTATTGAGAGGCACATTACTCACTGAGATTTCCAATCATGACTCCTTTTAAGAATTTACAAAATAGCTTTCCTGCCTCTATCTTGATGACTTGTCTTCTTCAAATTCACTCCTTACTAATGTATGAGACCAGACTTGGCTTCCTGGAGAGAAGTGATCAAGGAGCACAGGCCCCTTGCTGAGAAACACATTAGCATAATTTCTAAAATGTGTTCTTTATACTCATTTGATCTGATATGGGTTATCATTTAATAAATATTGGCCTAGCTTAAGTTCTATCTACAAGTGCTAGGAATATTTGCTGCTATGCTCCTTTAAGCAAGACAAAATACATACCCTTATAATCGCTTCAAAGGTTTTTTATTTTTTCAAAATAAAGTTATGATTCAAGAAACTTAGATGACATAATTATAAAATGTGCACTGAGAAAGTGTTTATTCCTCCTTAAAAAATTTAGTTAGACCCTTCTTAATGTTTATTACAGATATTATTATGAACTTGTTTTTTCTTCCAAATGCTTCTTTTGATTGTGCATAAATAGAATGTAATTACATATAGGTGGAAGGTTATTATATACAAATATGTTCAAAATTATGTGAATAAAATGCATAATAGGCTTTAGTATTCTTCTCATAAAATGATACAGATTAGGACCAAAATAAGCAATTTGCTTTCTTGTAGTATCCACCTTGTTTATTCCTTTTTCATATTTGCACTATGGGGCATGTTAGAAAATAGAAAATAATTAGTCATTCTGACCTCTAGCTAAAAGGAAATCTCGTTTCTTTGCACGTTTGCTTAACAGGTGAGTTTGCCATTAGTGTTGCTATGATTATCTCCATCTCTTTGCTTTGCAGTCTCTTCTGTCAGTTCCTCAGCTCAAACTTGAAGATATTATCTTTAAACCCCAATTCTATTTTTAAGGGAGGAGCTACAAGAAGAATGTTTAGGGAGCAGTTGAAAATGTTATCATTTTTAGTGATGCTTGTCCATCCATAAATATTTTGTTTCCTGAGAAGGTTCACAATGGGAAGACTTTCCAAAAATGTAATTTTAGGCACAGTGTGCAAATTGATTTCCTTTCCTTATGCTTACAGACTGTTGCAGCCAGAGGACTCCAGCTTTAAACTGTGTGGGTATGCATGTGTGCATGTGTGATAAATAGCTAATTACCTGTCAGTTACCATAGCAATGTTTATAGGAAGACTAAGAAGCTTGCATAGCTCTGTTGCCCACTTTAAGAGAGGAAAACCTGCATAATTTCTTCCTTTCAATCCCTACTGGAGTTTTTGGCAGCAATCTTAGAATGCTCTCTGCTTGGTGATTCTTATATGACCAATTTCACTTCTTTCCTTTGAGCAGAGACCATGTTGATTTGAGTGAGAGGTAGAGAGAATCAACCTGGAAGACGTTTTGGGATGCTAATACAATAGATTCATGACTTAGCTCTGCAGAGTTCTGTTAGCAGCAGTTGGTATAGCACTGGCATAGTATGATGCCTTCTACAAAGAGCTCTGTCTACCCCCACAAATTCTCAAAAAAAAAACAAAAACATATATCACCAAGAAAACACAGTACTTTAAAAGATTTTTATTTATTTTATTTATTTTTTATTTGAGAGAGAGAACGTGAGCTGGGGGTGAAGGGACAAAGGGAGAGGGAGAAGCAGACTCCCCACTGATCAGGGAGCCTGACTCACAGCTCAACCCCAGGACCCTGAGATCATGATCTGCTTAACCCACTGAGCTGCAGAGGCACCCTCAACAAATAGTTTTGAGCACCTACTCTGGGTCGTCACTGCACTAGTCTCAGGGAATATGATGGTGAGCTGGATACTAATGTCTCTAATTTGGGGGAGATAGCCATTCATTCAGCAAATATTTCTTGAACATTTACCGTGTTCCAAGCACTATGGTGGATGATACGGAAAGAAAAGATGAGAGGCACAATCCAGATTTGGAGGGAGATCAGAGGTAAAGAAAAACATCTAAGAAGAAGTCAGCCAGGAAATGTATTTCAGAGACAGAGTTAGTGTTGTTAACAAGATAAGAGGCAAGTAAACATGGTAGATTTAAAGGAAAGAAGTTAGTATGTCTAGAGAGCAGAGTTCAAGACAGGTAAAGGCAATACCATAGAGATATAAGCAGGGACCAAATCATGAAAGTCCCCTGCCTCGGTGGACACTTTAATTTTTATACTAGATAGATTCTATAGCACCATGCACTTCTGTATTATTCTCTAGGGACATTTGTTTTTGAAACTCAGTCATAATGCAGTGAGGAAGGCCTAAGTAGTCCGTGCAAAAAGACTACAAAGAGAGGCTACATATATGTATTCTGGGCAATCACTGACTGATGCCCAGACAACAGCTAACATTAGCCACCAGATATTTGAGTGAATTCTTTTCTAGATGATACCAGCACTCATTTGTTGGGATGCTCCTGGTCTTCCCAGATGAAATCCCAGACATTGTGGAACAGAGACAAGCTCTCCCCATTGTGCTGAATCTGAAATCCTATCCTTGGGTGATTTGTTATGCATCAGTAGAAAGCAGAATGCTGCATAAGGAATTTGTCCCATTTTTTTCTGAGGCAGTGGGGATCCACTAAGGGGATTTAAGCAGTAATAAAATCGGCTTAGCTTATTAGAAAGAAAATTATTTTATTTTATAACATACATAAAAGTAATATGTGAAAACAAAAGCATAAGGAATAGGGTAGTGAAACAGAAATTAATGTGTTTTAAGGTTCTTATAACCTTAATATTGTATGTGTAAAACCAACCACAATATTGTATATGTAAAACCATACAATATTATATGAATGTATACTATGATAAATTAAGGATACATACTATAAGCCCTAAGATAAACACTAAAAAAATCAACATAGTGGTATGACTAATAAGCCAGTAGTGGAAACAATATAGAATAATAAAAATAATTAATTTGAAACAAAGCAGAAAAGAGAAAAAGGAACAAAGAATATATGGAACAAATAGAAGGCAGGTAGCAAGATGACAGATTTAAATCCAACAATATCAATAATTATAGTTGTCCTAACATGTCAATTAAAAGATAGAGATTGTCAATTGGATAAAAAGGCAAGACCCAATTGTATGTTGTTTATAAGAAACACAGCTTAAGTGTAAATACTTCTGATTAAAAATAGAAGGATGAGAAAATATTTACCATTCAAACACCAAGACAAATCTGTAATAACTATCTTAATATCAGAAAAGTAGACTTCAGAACAAGAAATATTATCACAAAAAAGAAGATATTACATAAAGACATAATTATATAAAAGGGTCAATACAATAAGAAGTCACAACTATCCTAAATGTTGTACACCTAACAACAGAGCTTCAAGACAAATGAGGTAAAAAATCATAAAATTGAAAGGAAAAATGAGCAAACCACAATTATAGTTGGTGGCTTCAATTCTCCTTTTTCAGTAATTGATAGAATAAGTAGACAGAAAAATCAATGAAGATGCAGAAAACCAGAACAATACTATCAACCAATTTGACTGAATTGGCATGTATAGAATGCTCTACCTAACAGTCATTCACTTTTTTTACAAGTACCATATTCCGGACCATAAAACAAACCTCAACAAAGTTTTTAAAAATGAAATCATTCAAAGTATATTTTCTGACTATAAAGGAATTAAGTAAAAATCAACAAATTTTTAAAAACTAAGCACTGCTTCTTGAGTTAGAATGTATCTTCTGGTAATATCAGGGAAACTGGTCCAAATATAAGCTAACTATAAATCTCTTAAGCAATGTTGTACTTAACCTAGGACTTAACCTAGGAAAAATTTCAGTGCTAGATGGTTATTCAAACGTTGATTTCAACCCTCATGATACAGAAGGGGAAAGTGAAGCCATGAAAGCTGAATAATTTCGCTACAGTGTCCAGGTGCTAGATTCATCATGTTCCTAGGACAGTTTGCCAAATTGTAGCAGCATTTGAAGAAGGTGAATGTTTTCCCCCTTTAAATACATACCAACTTGTTTGAAAAGGAAAAGCCATCTTCAAATAGTGTTGATTAATGAGCCTGGGAATCCGTGCTTTTCTCTGCTCATAAACACTAATATACAAAATCTGTACCATCTACCAATACTGTTGAGATACATTCCAGAGTCATTGGAGAAAGATGGAATAGGCTAATCATCTTACTGTTGAACCTATAAATTTGGTCATCTGATTTAAAAAGTATGACGATATTTATATCTATGTATCCATATTTATAATGCATTTTGAATTATTTTTATTTAGATACTTCATGAGGTATGTAGGGATAATCTCAATGTTATAAGAGAGATAACAAAGTGAAGTTGTTAAGAACATGAGTTCTAGGGGGTACCTGGGTAGTTTAGTCAGTTAAGTATCTGCTGGGGACATGATCCCAGGACCCTGCTCAGCAGGGAGCATGCTTCTCCCTCTCCCTCCTCCCTGCTGCTGGTGCGCTCTCTCTCTCTCTCTCTCTCTCAAATAAATAAATAAAATCTTAAAAAAAAAAAAAAGAACTTGAGTTCTAAACTTAAATGTTCCTGTGATCAAATTCCCAGTTCTGCTACTTTGTGGCATATACTTCACTAGTGCTTACAGTGGGCATAATAATAGCACCTTCTCAGGGATCCCTGGGTGGCTCAGCGGTTTAGCGCCTGCCTTCGGCCCAGGCTGTGATCCTGGAGACCCGGAAGCGAGTCCAGCTCCCTGCGTGGAGTCTGCTTCTCCCTCTGCCTGTGTCTCTGCCTTTCTCTCTCTCTCTCTCTTTCTCTCTCTCATAAGTAAATTAAAAATCTTAAAAAAAAGAAAGAAAAAATAATAATAGCACCTTCTCAGAGCTTCATTGGGTGAATTCTCGAATACACACATGACAAAACACTTAGCATATTGCCTGGCACAGAGTAAAATTATGTGTGGCTGTATATCCCTTCATTCTGTTATACTAACTCTGCTTTTGTTGTCTTATCTTTGCCTTCTCTATGAATATCATCCTATTCCTGCCATATTTCCTGTTCTATCAGCCAGCAGGGTTTTTTTTTTTTTTTTGAATATCTAACATATGCACAGATTTTTGATAGCTTTTGGAGAAAATGATAGAGATAGATTATTCCTTTGGTAAATAAAAAAGCTTTTATATAAGGTAACCCACAGAGAAATGTGAATATTTTCCCCACTTTTGTCAGATAAGGACATTTTTCAGTAGAAAGTTTATCCTCCTTTTGTGGTGTGTCATATTTTCTCACCACATACAAAAGGCAAACATTCTTTTAATTGAAATATGTTTAAGTATTTAATTAAAATATTTTAAAGACAAGGACGGGGTCTATGAGTATAGAGCCCAGCAGTTAGAATTTGGAAGCTATAAGAACAATTCTGGGAGCAAAAGATGATCAGATGCAAAATAAAGTCACATATCTTGTTAAAAGCCTATTAATCACCTCAGTTCCTTGTTTCAAATTTACAGCTCCCTAAGGGCTTACTCAAGCCAAATTGGTCAGTCCATTCCCATACAAAAAGAATCAGCCACGTTATTTTTCTGCTAAAAGATTCCATATTTTGATTCACAGGTGCTTCTATTTCTGACACACAATGTGGATACAAAATTAGCCCATCACTCTATAATATGCCTGAATTCTGTGCTGTGCTAACATTCCTGTAGTTCTCTACCCTGTGTGAACCCTTCATATAACACTGACCAGTTGAGCCCGTCTCTAAGCTTGCTCTAAGCACTGGCATGCTGGTTACAAAGGCCACATATTCTCTGCCCAAACTACCTTTTTTTTTATCATGACTGCTGGATTTTTCTTTCTTCATGATGAATCCTTTTTTGAAGCCCTTTGTTTGATAGAAAATATTTTTTTAGGACTGTTTTAATTTACCAGATAATTTCTAATAACTTCCTCAAATGGAAAGTGGTTGCTTTCCTTCCCTTTCCTTCCAAAAGGATCACTTAAAGCCATGCAAATCAACCAGCTAGTGCTCCCAGCTTAGTTCAGGTGCTGTTAACATTATTATACAGGAATTATACAGTTCCTGCAAGTACTATGGGCTTCTGAATCTGGCCTCTCCTCAGAAGGACAGATTGTCCTTAGAACAAAGAGAACTATTCCAAGAAGCTCTGTCATCTTAAAAGAAAACAGCTGGGAACTTTAAAATGGTGACTTTTCTTTTATATCAAATAAATAGCATAGTAATTCAGTCCAGATACAATTTCATGAAGCTTAGAAACAGTAGGTTTTGAACAAGCAAAAGGTAATTCTGGGTTTGAAACTAAGAATTAAATATGTGGAGTTTTCTTGAAGCTGAGTCTCCCCATAAGTTCCAAACACGATCTAGAAGATAGACTCGACATGGAGATCAGCTAAGCTTTTAAGAAATGGCTCCACGGTTTGACAGAAACTGAAAAGGACAATCCACATCACCAACAGGCAGAATGTTAGACTGAGTATGATTCAAATGGAATGAATATTTTTGAGATTGACTTGGCACAAGCTCTGTACCAGGCACTGTGCTCAGGTAAAGATAGAACATAAGCCATGGTATTGACTCTTGTGGAGTTCAAGTTGAACAATTCTAGTAATTAAGTAAATGAAACTAGAAACTGCAAAAAGGGAGTAACTCCACCCATCTCAAACTGTATTGTAGATTGTTAGTACTATTAGTAGAGTAATTTGAGAAACTTTGCATTCAACAAAAGCAAGCAGGTTTCTTTACCATGAGCCTTTGTAATATATTTTGCAAATTTTCTAAGATTATTACACAGTAGGCAAAGTTTTCTACATGTATAAACAGAGAAATTTTTATCTTTGGAGCATCCTGCAATGCTGGGGAGTGATCCATAGAACCCTCACTGGAACTGCTCTACTCCTTTCAGTCTTTCCAGCTATAATATCTTGGTATAGAGAGAATGGCATTGGTACAGATCCTGAGCTTGCCACTCATGCCAGTAAAGGAGAAAGTACAACAATATTCTAATATCCATTAACTTCTTTGCCTCATTATGCAGTTACATCCAGGTTTTGATTAATGGAAGCATTATTGGAAACAACAGTACTTGGTTCTTTCTCAGGCAGGCAGCACATTATTCCTAAATGTGGGCACATTAATCTTTCTTACTTTGTTTACTTTTACCCTCCTTCTTCTTTATAAATGGCTACTTAAGCCGTTTCTGTGATAGCTTTCATTTGGATGAATTTGACCACAGGAAAATACCCTTCTATAGAGAGAGATCTACAATAAGAAGGACATATGACTCCCTCATACATATACGCATACCCCTAACATACTCCAGTTGTGAGAGCCGACTTCAATAAAGCAAGCTATTTCAAGTCTGTGTTTTAAAGAGATGAGTTTAAGTATCTTGAAAAGCCATGAATTTAATACATATGAGCTGTTATTTGGCCTGTTGCCTGGAAAGGGCAGGGAAATGCAAAATAATTAAGTTAAAGTAAGAACACAAAGAGTAGAACACCCATCTCTGACTTTAGGAAACAGAACTTCTCTTCCTGTATGAAAATAGGAGCCTATGAATGTCAGGTTGTGGAGAAGCAGGTGTTGTTATAAATCAAACAAGTGAAGAGCTGGGAAGAAGGTTAGAAACAATCTAGACTAATGCATTCATATGAATGAAAAATCTAAGACTTCTTTAGGCATGTTTAGGGAGAATGCCTGGGATTACTCACAGGTATAAAAATGTGTTCTAATGCTCAGTAAATTGCTCTTGTGCTTCCACTACAACTGTCTTAAAGGTTTTTTTTGTCCCATTTTTCTGATGCTAGAGATCCAGGTCCTTCTTCAATCAGTTCTGCACCATGCCTTCTCATTTTGTTAAATGTCATAATCCTCTCTCTAATGGCACTAATCCTAAACCAAGGACTCACTTTTTGACATCACTCTCTTCCTCAATACTTTCACTCAATCTATCCTCAAGTCCTATTGACTCAGTTTTCAAAATATACCCTTCTAAATGCAGCCATCTCTACTAATGATACCATATTACATTTCTTTCTTGGACTTTTTCCAATTGGTCTTCCTACTTTCATGCTTTATGCAAAACAGTTGGAGGTTTTGAGAAGTGAAGTGCTATGATCTGGTTTCCATATAAAGGAACACATCTATCTGCTGAATAAACTATTGTCTGAAGGAGTCAATATACTCCAAGAAGTAGGGAACTAGTTAGGGGACTATGGTTAGAATCCAACTGAGAGATAGTGGTGACTTAAACTAAGACGCAGATGTAAAGGTGAGGAGAGGTGGTCAGGTTTGTGATAGAAGTTAATAATGTCTCAGATGTGTGGTAAAAGAGAAAGAGAGGAGTGAAGATTGAAATTTTAGGGCCTAAGCACAAAATAATATACACGTATATTGTGAGATTCAGAGATGCCTATAAGGCTATCACAGGGGAGAAGTAAGGGCTGAAGGTAAAAACATGGGAGTTTTCCAGGAATGAAAAGATAATATTTAAAGCCATAGACATTGAGTATACATAGAGAAAGAAAAGGATCTAGGACTGAGCTGTAGTCTAAAAGAGGAAGAAGATCCAGCCATAAAAATGAGAAAGAAACAGCAAGGGAAAAGCAGATATTCTCAATTGAAGTCAATATGTCAAGAGGAGGAAGTGATCTAACAGTATCAAATGCTACTGAGACATTGGTAAAGTGAGGACATGACAAGAGCAATTTCAGTGAAATGATGAGATCCAGATTGGTAAGGGTTCAAACACATGAGAGGAGAAAGAAGAGACAAGGAGCCCTTCATAGTGATGGAAAATAGAAAAATAGGGCAGAACTTGAAGAAAGATGTGACAAGGAAGGAATTTTTTGTTTGTGTTTTTTATTTCTTAAGTTGGGAGAAGTTAGAAAGTTTATAAATTGGTGGCAATATCACAGTGGATGGAAGAACCTTGATAATGAAAGAGAGCAAGGGGTAAACAAAAGAATAAGCTTCTTCAGTAGTACATACTCATATTTGAGAACCAGTGCAATAGCAGAGGGTTGATATCAGGAGCAGGGACAGATCACTATTGTAATAAAAGGAGGAAAAACATGGCTAAAAAAGCTGGAAGGCTGATAGATTTGCCAGTGGAATTCTCTTCTGATTGCTTCTATTTTGTCCCTGAAATAAAAATCAGGATCATCAGATGAAAGTGAATGGTGAGAGAAGTGTATCTGAAGCTTGAAGAGAAAGAAGAAGATTTGAAGTGGACTTCTCAGAGAATGATAAAGCACATTGAGCAGGAAAATATATTAGAATTACCAGGCATTTCCAAGAGCTGACTTGAGGTTTATGGTCATATTTCTGGATTGTGACTTCATTCTCTAGCAAACTTAATCCTGTTTATGCCAAAATCGATACCTGGTTTTCTTAGCTTGCATCTATCACCTTAGCAAATCCAGTGGAAAGAGCCTCTTTCCCAAAAGTTCCAGTAATATTCTGAATGAGTTCTCATCTGTTGGACTTCAGCCTCTGCTCAGGATTAATCTCATTGCTGTGGTTGGTGTGGAGAGGATGCTGTGCTCTGATGACCTGGCTATGTGTCCTCCCAAAAGCCAGGGGTTAGGGTGGATTCAGCCTCATTCAAATAGAAGGATATGGGGACACCTGGGTGGCTCAGTAATTGAGGGTCTGCCTTGAGCTCAGGGTGTGATGGGGTCCTGGGATTGAGTCCTGCATCAGGCTCCCTACATGGAGCCTGCTTCTCCTCTGCCTAGATCTCTGCCTTTCTCTCTGTGTGTCTCTCATGAATAAGTAAAATCTTAAAAAAAAAAAACAAAAAACACAGAAGGATATGATGGGGAAGGGTAGCTCCACAAGGAAAATCATAGTACATGTTATCATATAAAGGAGGAAGAGAGATTATGCAGACAAAACAGCAAACATCCACCACTGTATATTATTGGTATATCATTTACTGGAAATTTTGCAGGGTGTGGTGGGGAAGGGTATCAAGTATCATAAATGACCTCTAAGAAGTCTTTCCCTTCTAATAGTCTTTGATTCCCTAGTTTTGTTTTTTTTTTTTTTTTTTTTTTTTTTTTTTTTTTTTTTTTTTTTTTTTTTTTATGATAGTCACAGAGAGAGAGAGAGAGAGGCAGAGACACAGGCAGAGGGAGAAGCAGGCTCCATGCACCGGGAGCCTGACGTGGGATTCGATCCTGGGTCTCCAGGATCGCGCCCTGGGCCAAAGGCAGGCGCTAAACCACTGCGCCACCCAGGGATCCCATGATTCCCTAGTTTTGAAACTCCCAAATTGGGCACATTTGGTTGGGGAAGGGAATGATCCAACAATTATTGTATTGATGATTTTCATAAATCCTCAAATATTCACCAGCTACTCCTATTCAGTACATTTTCAATCTTCTAATATGCAAGCTCGTCCTGCAGCCCTTGGTCTTCCATTGCTATACAAGCATTATTTTCTTCAGGACTTTTTTGTACCTGTCATATTGCATTGAATTTTACTTACAGAGTTCCCTGTATTAAAGGAAAAAAAGATTCATTTTTAATACTTTCTGCACCATCACCACACAAAAACAGTTATGTTTTCATTTAGTTCTAACTCTATACGTGTTTAAAAAATTACCTTCCTAACAATTTTGTTGTGGATTTATATTCTTGGCATCTGCACAATCATATAAGTTGCTATGGTAATATTATAAAATTATTCCAAATCACAAGACTTCCCTGAAACCATGCAGGCTGGATTTGAAAATAACATTGCTGAAAACCCTGCATTTCAGATAAGAAAGCCTCAGATAAGCAGAGACTCTTAACTAGGTTTACTGCCCTGATTTTTTCACTCAACTTACCATCATGTTCTTGGTTTTGAGTGATAACAAGCAGTATAAAGAAAAATGATCCCCTCTTCACCAAAAAATAAATTAGTTTTGAAAGAGAGCTACATCAGTATTTACAATGAATCCTATTAACTAAACATAAAATATATTTTATTTCCTCTTCTGCCATATTTAACCTTCACAATCCTGACCAAATCACTAATCATGCTTTAATTTGCTCATCTACAAAATGGGGGTGAAACTATCAAGCCACCTTTTAGGCTTATTAGAATGTACTTATTTTTACTGTGGTAAAAACACTTAATATGAAATTTACTGTCTTAAACTTTCAAGTGTACAATACAGTATTGTTAACTATAGGCACAACAATGTATAGCAGATTTCTAGAATTTACTAATCTAGCATAACTGATATTTTATACAAATTGAACTACAATTCCCCATTCCTCCTTTCCTGCTGTCCCTGGTAACTGTCATTCTACTTTCTGTTTCTATGAGTTTGACTATTTTAGATACCTCATGTAAATGGAATCATGTAATACTTTTCTTTCTGTTACTGGCTTGTTTCACTTAGCATAATGTCCTTTAAGTTCATCCAGCATTATTCATAATAGTTGAGATATGGAAACAACCTAAATGTCCATCAATAGCTGAATAGATAAAGAAAATGTGGTATATACATGCAATGGAATATTATTCAGCCTTTAAAAAAAGAAGAAAATCCTATCATATGCAATGACATGGGTGAACCTAGAGGACATTACATTAGGATTATTGGAATTTTAAAAAGATAAAGCATACATGAGGTGTCAACACAGTGTCTGGGACTGAATGATAATTTGTACCCTCCCTTTCTATCTGCCCAACTCTTACAGCACAAAGACCTCAAAGGTGTGCTTTACCAAGCTCACTTCTGTGTTCTTGGCAATACATTCTCCCATCTGCCAGCTAGAAGACAAAACAAATGGTTCATTTTGGACTACCCCTCTAAGCCAAGAGGCAGGGCATAGAGAGGGCATTGTTCTGTGAAATTTGTCATGAATTATTGTTATCTTAAGTCAGATATCTGGAAGCAGAGCCTAAGATAGTGATTCATATATAAGTGAGCCATTGTAGGGGGGCTCTTAGGCAAAATCAGTTTGGAAGTTAGGAAGCAAAATCGGGCAGAGAAAGAGGCTAGGCAAAGACTCAGCCTGATTCCACAGGGAACTCCACAGCCATAAGGGCTCCACTAAAATATCCCACCTTGGAGCAAGATAGCAGGCTTTTATTCCTCCATGTAAATTAGTCATTAGCTGAGAGCTGCACCTGTGGTGGGAAGGTGGGTGTTGGCATAGCCTACTATATATCCCTGAGGAAGGTGGCTTCTGCTGCCCTAGGACAAATTTCTGAAGAAAAGTTTGCAGCTGTGAGTCATTAGCAGACAGATAACACATAGCAGCTGAGCCCACTAAAGAGGATCTGGGCTTAACTTTTCACTTTTTTCTTTTACGTTCTCTCAGTAAACAAATCACTCCCCACTGTCCCTACCACACATGTATACAATTTTCTGTCTCCACAATGGAAAGAAGAATGTCATTTGGTAGAAATTTCTATTAAGCTCGGGATAATTAAGGGATAAAGTATGTTGACATTATGGTGCCTAAGTATAGTGAGGTGGTCTTTGGTTTTGGTTTTGGTTTTGGTTTGGTTTTTCTAGAAAGAATGTGGTCTAAAACTTCATTTGATGGAATCACCACCAGGACCACCTGGTTACTTTTGAGTAACTAGTATGTGTCAGAAACTGGTTTTTCTTTAAATATACAATAATGTATATAAAAGAAGCTGTTTCTGACACATAATACAATTTTATGTACAATAATGTACAATAAATATGTGATTTTGTATACAATAATGTACATAAAACATCATGTCATTTCATCTTCACAATAAACTGACCAAAGCCATATAGACTTTGAGACAGAACCAGAGTCCAAATCCTGGTCTAGATGATGACTCTGGAGTTGAAACTCCTTACTGTTGTACTACATTTCCTTGTCTCTTGAGGACTAAGGGTATAATCCTTTGCATTTGCCCCTCCTGGCACTTAGATGACAAGCATTCATGTGATAATGCATTGGAGAAAACACACACACACAACACACAAAGAAAGAGAAAGAGAAATGTGGTTAAAAAACAGAAGAGCAACTACCATTAAAAGAACAAACAAAAACACTGCCTTACTAAGACCACCAATATCATGTAGTGATTAGCAGAATTGACTTACAGGTTCATAACTAAATGATTATTATCTGGGATCTATCTTTGCTGATATCTATATTTGATGACCTTCTCACACTCCTTGGATTTGGAAAGTGGCATTGCTCTGGCTTCTTAGCCCTGATTCCTAGATTAACTCAGAAAGTATTTATTCAATGAAACAAGCAGCTCCAGGCTGTCCAGCTTTGAGGCAGGACACAGGGGAGAGGAGCTCCTTTACTCAAGATTCTCTGTCAGGAAGTTTCAAAGCTGACCTCAAGAACCAGAGTAGACAGAGCATTTTTGTTCCCAGAGAGACTCTGCTCAAGTTCTGCATCAAATTTTTTTCTGCTTTCTTTTTTCCTCTTGAACAATAAGGGACCTAATCAGTGTCCTTGGAAAGCCCTGTTGGAGGAGGCTGGCTCCCCCTCAGTTGCCCTGCTTCAATCTCATCTCCAGTCCTTTCACAGAACGTGGAAATTACTTTCAACTTGAAGATTTAAGAGGAAAAGTTCGACCTAAAGTTATCCTCACTGAGGCAGCCCAGGCAACGAGTTCTCTGCCCCACCTCCATCCTTAACTAATGCTTTTTGCCTGATTACTGGCAGAAATGATAAGAAAAAAAGACTTTATAAGTGGGTTAGGAGCCTCCGCTTAATTTTCAGTTTGACAATATTTAGGAGATGAGTTTTAAATATGGTGTATTAGGATGAAGGAATGAGGAAGTATTTTTCTAACAAATAAAAAGGATATTTACAAACCATTACCAGAGACTGCAATAAACTATACGTTTATAAGTAGCTCAATGTCAACTAATCCCTGTTTGTTTTCAAGAACATATAGTTAGGAAAACTTTCTCTGCTTTGTTGTTCCTTTGCTTGTTGGTGATAAATTATTAATGTGACTCTGATATACTAAGGAAGGTTCCTGACATTGTTCCTGCTCCTTCTCCAGGGGCATCACTGTTGAGATGAACTTGCCTAAGGAAACTTCATTTGATTATTTATGCATTTATTAAGCACCTACTATCTGTCAGACTATAAGGAATATATCTGTAGAAAACACAGTCTTTGCCTTCAAGGAACAGAGACAAAGAATTAATTACAATGTTCTGTGTTAAATGACAGAGGAAGAAGATGCTCTATGAGCACAGAGAGCAGGGCCCTGAGCATCTCATCTAATCTGGCTAGTCAGACATCAGGGATTTGGGCAAAGAAGAGAAGAGAAGAGATTGAGGTGGGCTCTAAAGTAGGTGAGACTTCAATAGGTCAAGAGGCTTTAAGGACCTAAGAAAGAGCTTTGAAATGGGAATGAAGGCAGAAAATGCAAAAAGTCAGAGAGAAGCTCCTGGTTAGAACAATGCTGGATATAAGTTACTGAATCCTTAGTAAGTAGCTCCATTCACACATTGACTCATTTAACTGACTTGCACATTGCAACGGTTAGGAAGAGTTAGGTACAAGTAACTTAAAATCCAGCTCTGAGAGACTTAATTGCAATACAGAACTGATGGATTCATGTAACTCAATAGTCCAAAGATATATCTTGGATATGAAAGAGTGGACTTTCACTTTTGCGAGCAATTGGGGAAGGGAGCCAGATATACCTTCCATCTGGAATGATAATACTTTGTATTCTCTGACATCTTTAAACACCTTGCTTGGTTTCATATCTTGACTCTTCCACTACCTAGTTGTGTGACCTTAAGGAAGGTACTTAACTTCTCTGTGCCTCAGTTTCTTCACCAGCAGAATGAAAATGATAATAGAATCTACCCTATGAGGTAAATTCCATTAGTTAATTCACATAAAGCACTTTGAAAAGTATCTGGCACAAATTAAATACAAAAGAAATATTAGCAGCCATTAAATGTATTAACTCAGAGGTTTTGGCTACATCTCAAACCAGAGGTATCTTGTTTTGTTTCATTTTGTTTGCTGACCCAGACAAACAAATAAAGCTCCCTATCATCTGACATTGGAAAAAAAACATAGACTTCTATTAACTGGCACATCTTTCCATGAGAATTATCATGCCTATCAACGACCCAGAAAAACTGCAAGAACTAGCAGGGTTGGAGAATTGTTGAAAAAAGATCCTGCTGCATTCACTATGATTGTGTTGTTAAATATATTCTCTTATGTTTTGGTGTTTATGACTAGGAAACCAGTACTGTAGGCCAAATTAACCACTTTCTGGGTGTGTGCTACTATTCTTCAAGATTCTTAGTTAACTGTACCTCAATTTCTTCATGTATATAGTTAAGGAGCTCAACTAGAAAATCTTGAGAAATCCTTTTCAGTGGTAATGTCCCATGGCCCTAATAATTGATTACTTGTGTGTATAAGCTATGGGGACTAGAATCTCCATATAAATAGATGTTTCAATAATTCAATAAATATTTACTGTCTATATGCCAGTCACTGTATTAAGAGCCAGGGATACATTAATGAAAAAAAAAAGCCTGGTGAGTGCCTTTAGGGAGTGCATGGACTAGTGAGGTAAGAATAAACAAATGACTATGATATATTGTACATGAGAGGTTGAGACAATCAAGTACTGACTCTTTGACCTTGATGGATAATTCATAGAATGTTGGTAGAATCAGAAAATATTTACATCCCCCATGATTTAGAAACAGAGGCCAGAGAAGACTTTTGGGAGAGTTTAAATAAACAGAAAGATAAGGCTCTATTAGAATCGGGATGCTATAATAGACTCCCCTTTTTTAAGTGAAGACAAATCTACTCTGATGAAAACTCTCTTCTCTTTGTTCTTCAGGACTAAAGCATTGCTGTAAGTGATGCTTTAGTCTTTTGTCTCATCTGTTAGTCTTGTCTGGACTACCTAGCAGTAGTCTGAATTCCACTCTGATCTTAGAATGCTTTAGCCTTACCCTTGCCTGGTATATAAAATCTATATAATTTTGGTATTCAGATGCTAGAGTAAAGGTGAACATAAAGAAGGATCTAATCTATGATTTAGGCATCAAGATGTCCAGGCAAGCCCAATCCTTCAGGGCTTATCTACAAGCACTAAAAATTATAAGATGCCAAGGGAAAATTGAGAAGAAAACACTAGGAATTGGTGGCACAGACACATCTCCCCCGCCACCAAGAATGTCCTGATAATGTTGCCTCACCTCAGTCTTATAAAGTATGGGTGGTTATGGTGGTGTGAAAGCTAATTGAAATATGTATGTTGAGGGGCACCTGGGTGGCTCGGTTAAGCATCTTCCTTCTCTGCCTCAGCTCAGGTCATGATCCCGGGGTCCTGGGACCAAGCTCTGCATCAGGCTCCCTGCTCAGCAGGGAGACTGCTTCTCCCTCTCCTTCTGCCTCTTACCCCTACTTGTGCTCTTTCTCTCTCTCTCTCTCTCTCTCACTCTCAAATAAATAAATAAATAAATACAATCTTTTTATTTTTTAAAGGAATATGTGTGTTTAAAAGGTGGAACCATTTCATTCATGTATGCATTCAACAAATAGCCACAGAACACCAGCTGTGGACAACATCAGGGGATATAACATAAGACATGGCAGGGCAGCCTGAGTGGCTCAGCGGGTTTAGCACCACCTTCAGCCCCCAGTGTGATCCTGGAGACCATGGATCAAGTCCTATGTCAGGCTCCCTGCATGGAGCCTGCTTCTCTTCCTGCCTGTGTCTCTGCCTCACAATCTCTCTCTCTCTCTCTCTCTTTTTTTCTCTCTCTGTCTCTCATGAATAAATAAATAAAATCTAAAAAAAAAAAGACATGGCAGACAAGGCCCCTGCCCTCAGAGAGTATACAATCCAGTGAGAAAATGGATAACAAATGAGGAAGCAATAAATAGATTAAACATAAATGTTTCTATCACTTTATTTATAATTACCCAAACTTGGAAGTAACCAAGTTGTCCATCAGTAGATGAGTAAATAAATGAACTGCAATACATCAAAACAGTAGGACATTATTATTCAGAGCTAAAGAGAAATGAATAATTAAGCCACGAAAAGACATGGAGGAAACTTAAGTGTATATTGCTAAGTGAAAGAAGCCAATCTGATTAGGGCTCAATACTATATGACTCCAACTATATGACCTACCGGAAAAGGCGAGACAGTAAAAATATTAGTGGTTGCAGAGGTTGGGTGGAAGGGGGGAGCTAAATAGGCAGAGCACAGAGGAGTTTTAGGGCAGTGAAACTATTCTGTATGCTACAGAACACATGTCATTACCCATTTGTTAAAAGCCACGAAATGTACAACATCAAGGGTGAACCATCATGTAAGCTATGTACTTTGGATGATAATAATGTGTCAATGTAGGTTCATCAGTGATAATAAATGAACCACTCTGATGTGGGGTGTTGGTGGGGGAGCCTCTGCATGTGTGGGGGCATTGGGTATACCGGAGCTCTCTTTACTGTCCGCTCAATTTTGCTGTGAACCTAAAACTACTCTAAAAAATAAAGTTTATGATTTTTTTAAAAGAACAAATTATTTAACCATAGATGAATCAGAGAGAGGATATGATGTTAGAAAAGCCATAGCTGTAGGAATGTATATGGGTATTTAAGGAATAAGGAAAAACAGTCTGGCTGGGATAGAAGGTAATCAAGGGGATCACTGAAGTTAAGAAATATTTACGACAATGCTTAACATTTAGTAAGTGTTTAACATATGTTAACCATTATTAACATTATTACATATTAATAGGCCTTTTGATCCCTTTTGGAATTTTTCCATCTGCTGGATAAGTCCTATTTCATGGCAATTGAAAAAAAAAATGAGATTTTTACACCAAAAAAGACAGTAGTCCCACACACCTATAAATGACTGAGCACAGAGAAAGCAAATAGAATGGTAGGAAGGATATAAAAGTCAAACTTCAGTGACTTTAAAACTTTGGCTAGAGATGGTCTTAGGAATATCTATAAATTTAATTTGAAGCAATACTTCTTAATGTGAAATTCTAAACAACTTTTAATGGTCATTCATGTATACACATCCCTTTTTTCTGGAAAGAAGTTCAATTTTTTTTTTCCTTAGATTCTCCAAAAGGCAGTTATACTCTATTTTTAAAACTTTTGTGGTATCTACTCTTTATAACTGAAGGGCCAGCTGTCTTGGACTTCTTTGGAGAAGCCCCTAAGCATAGAACATTAGCCTTGGGTGATCATTTAAAGTTTCTCTACTATAGCTTACACAAAAGTAAATTAAGACCTGGAGCAAGGAAGGAACTAGCTGAAGTGTATATAGCTACTTAATGGTAGACTCTGGCATTAAAACTTGGAGTTGTAACTCCCTGTTGGGCACCCTTTTTGTTACACCAGACAAACATGTTTCCCCTTGCAAAACCCTCCAGCTTCTGACAATGGCATGTTTCCCACTGCACTGCATGTAAACCTAAGAATCATTAATAATTTATTTATGAAGATAGAAAAGTCTCGGGATGAAGCAAAGTGTAATCTGTGAAAGAAAAAGGAAAATGATCATTGAAAATGATGAGAACATATACTGTTTCTTTGATAAATAATTACTGAGCACCTGAAGTCTGCCAGGCACTGTGTTAGGTAGGGATTGTGTAGCATAGTTCATAAGACATTTGCAGACCCTGGCCTCATGGAAATTACAGTAGAACAAGGAAAAGGATGTTAAATAAGAAGTTATAATTACAATGAATGTCATAAAGAAGAAATGTAACATGTAAATGAAATCATAAAAGAGTTCTAACCTGAATTAGGATGTCAGAAGAAGTAATAATTAAAAGAATTTTATAGGATAAATGGACATCAGTTGATGAAAGAGGGTGGGACAGTGGAGCAAAGGACACTTTCAATCAGCAGGAACAGGAAGAAAATCTTGTTACTTTTAGACATCTGAAGGAAGTCCAGTGTGTCTCAGGTATTGTACAGGAGGGGGGAGTGGCAGATATGAGCCTAGAGAAGCAGACCGGGTCAAATCATTCAAGGCCCTTGAAGTCATATTAGAGATATAACTAACTACTAGTGAGAAGACATGGAAGGATTTGAAACAGAGAAGTAACATGACCCCACCTGCACTCTGCTGGTGAATGGGTGCAGGAGTGGAAATGTGGGGGTTACTCCAGGCACTGTTGCAATTATCTAAATTAGAGATGGGTTATGGACACATGAAATAAATGGACAGATTCCAGGGATAATATAGCGTCAAAATCAATAGGATTTGGTATTAAATTGGATGTAGAGGCATAAGTAAAAAAAAGGAAAATCAAAAGTGATGCCTAGTTTCTATCAGAGTAAAGGGCTGTTTGGCAGATGGAAGATACATCTAAATAAATTGTATGGAAAATAAATAAATGAATGAATTAATGAATAAATAAATAAGTAATATGCAAGGATCTGAGACATGCTGTTGTTTATGATGTACACTATGAGCATTCCTAGAAGACAGTGACTCCAGAACTCCAAGCTCTAACAAATAGCTACTCCTGTATAAAAGCAGGGAAAGTGATAACGATTGGTCCTAGATATGTTCAGATTTTTTGCGATAGGTCCTGGGAGGGCTATTGCCAAGAGATACTGAGAAGCTGGTGACAGTTTCTGGCGAGTTGAGTTCTAGTAGCACTTTTATAAATTACACAATACTCTTCCAATTCAGGCAGTCTATCCCTAGATCCCACATACACTCAAAAGCAACACTGAATGAGAACATCATTCATTCATCTGTTCATTTATTCAACATATATTTATTGATCTCTGCCATGTTCCTAGTCCTGTCTGGATCTAAAAATATAGCTAATCACACAACTGAGATAGGAGTTTTAATCTATTTGAAGTCATGAGCTTTTGGAGCTGATTCAACACGTTTTTCATCCAGTGAAAAATTAGACAGAAACAACAATGGTTTATATTTATGCACCAATTATTAGCTGAATAATCTTGTACTCTGTATGGCTGCATTTCTCTTTCTGGAGTATGTAGATGATAAACTCAATAAAAAACTACCTACATAATGGATGACAAGTTCTCAAAGTCTTATTTCTAATTAAAACCAAGTAAGGAAAAGGGCTTGTATCTCTAGATCGATAGACTATTCCCTACTGACTAATTTACTGTGTGCCCTGTAAATCTTTCTTGCCTTAGAAAAGCCATCCTTCCAACCTATTCAAAGGTTATGTCATTTCCCTTTTAGGCATACAACAGTTGAGTAGGTTGGAAATGTGAATAATGAATGACTTTCATGTAACAATTGGATTATTTCAAGAAACCACCTAAATAAATACTCACTGAGTACCTTCTCTATGCAAACCAATGTATGTGTGGAAGATATTGGAAAAAAACAAGTTTTCCTATATTCTAGCATCTTATCACTTCTTCAGTGAAAGTATAATGAGAAAATAACTCTAAAATGAGGCAAAGTATAACATACTAGCATGGGTAGGGGAAGAGTTCTCGCTTTCACAGGTGAAAAGTTACATCTGATCTACTCTCTAGAAGAAAGCAGTATTGGAATGAACAACTTTATCCCGTCTCTCCATCTTATTATTCATTTTTACTAGTAGGAAAAATAACTTATCCATTGCTGATCTCAAAGAAACCTGGGTAGAGAGGGAAAGGCCACTGTTTCTAAAACACAATGGTGGACCAAAAACATAATTTCCTGGTTTTGCTACTGTACTATAATTATAAAAGATATTGACATTAGGGGCGACAGTGAAGAGTTCACAGAACCTTATTCTTCACTTCTTTGCAACATCTTCTGAATCTAAAATTAGCTCAAAATAAATTTATTTTAAAAAGGCAATAGTGGCCTGTATATTTTTCAGGCTTTGCTATGTAATAAAATAGTCATTAGCTAAGTGTGGCTACTGAGCACTTAGATGTCTTTTAAGTATAAAATACATACCAGATTTAGCATAACAAAAAAAGAAGGCAAAATATCTCATCAGTAATTTTTATATTGATTACCTGTTAAAATGATAATGCTTTGGGTATATTAGATCAAAGTAAATATGTAATTAAATATGTTATTAAAACCAGTTTTTTCTTTGGTATTTTTACATAGGTACTAAATAATTTATAACTATATATGGGCCTTGCATTGTATTTCTATTGCACAGTGCTGCTCTAAGTCATTTTCCTGAATGAGTTTATGAAGGAAGCTGTAATTTTGTAATTAGCTGGCTATATAAGCATCTCTCAGTAGATTTAACTTTTCCCACATGGGATGTAGACTTGGGAAGGGATGGAGGAACAGGGAAGCCCTTAGGCCTAACTCATATTTAACAACCTAGGAAGATTTGTCATTTATGAGCTTTTAAGCCTCATTTATTAATCATCCCTAGTGGCTTACTGTGTACATTTCAATGGCTAGAACTGGGACAAGAGGACAAGGGTGATTAGACTCCTTTAAGTCTTCAGCATGAAGGGATAGATGAACTACTAAAGGGATACAAAGGAGGAAGAGGTCATTTTTAATCCAGGGTATATATTAAAAAGACTAATAACTAAATGGAATTTGTGTTGAGCTATGTATATAGAAATATTCTAGAAAAGGTGGATATTAAAAACAAGGAGCCTGGAAATGTGGGGGGCATTTGGGAGACAGCTAAATATTGCATTTGGATGGATATTAAAATATTTGCCTGGGCAATACATACTATGCTCAAGGTTTCTGAGGACAGTTTGTGGAGAAACTTGAGTAAAGGCTATGAGTTTTAGGATTACTCCATAGACAATGAGAAACCATAAAATAACTTTTGAGGAAAGGATTAAGATGGTTGGAGCTCTGGTCTGAAATAATTGCTAATAATGTAAAGAACAGATCGGCATAAAGAAAAATTGGAGGCAGGGAAACCAAAGTACCCAAGAAATGCCCAATATCCCATAAAACCTAGATTTTAAAGAGGTAGAAAGCCAAATTGTTATCTATAATTTCTCCATTTGAATTCTGTTAGTAATTATTAAAAATATTCTCAAATCTAGCTCTGTGTAAGGCAGATGGGCTACCTGTCCTCATTAAGCATATAGTCTGCAAAAATAGACAGTGGACAAATATTTAAAAGTATGTTACTAAGCATTATGAAAGAAAGGTGCACAGTACTTCTAGCACATTTAATCTCAGAATCCTGACCTAAATTAACCTTGGGAACCTGAAAGTGACACTTCAGCAGAGCTCAGCAAAATAATTCACCAGTGGAGACTCAGTGAACCAGGGAGGAAGATAGTAAATATGCCAGGCTGAAGGAACAACAGGCACAAAGAAGCTGAAATGAAAAATAACATGAGGATTTTAAAGAAATTAAAGGAGTCCAGTACGACTAAGATATGAGAGCAAGAGGGAAGAGGAAGAGGATAAGAGTGAACTCATACCTGGCCTATTATGAAACAGGGTCTATAGTCCATATCCTTACAAAAAGTGGGAAATCACTGAAAGATTTCATTCAGGGCAGGAAATAATTAGATATAAATTCAGTATTGGAATGGGAAGGTAGGAGAAACTCACTTAACCACATGGCTGAGGGGACAGGAGAAGAGGTATTGCTGTAGTGTGTGAAAAACATTATGCCCAGAAGACAGGAAATGTCATGAGGCAGACTATTAAAAATATCCATTTCCTGAATAAATGAATGAATAATAGATTGGAATGGGGACAGAAGGGATAGAGACTTTTTAGAAGACTGTTATAATGAGGTCAAAAGGAAGATGGTGGTTACTTGAAATTTAGTTGTACCAATGGTAGTGAAACAAACAAGTAAAAGAGCCTACAATTATTTAGTAAGGAACTGGATGATACTTGAGAATTGACTAAATATAGGGAGGTAGTGGAGAGAGAAGAGCCAAGGACAAGAGTCATGTTGCTAGGTGAGAGATGGCATATTCCATGAAGGAAAGTAACAAAGAAAAGTGTATAGAGAAGATTTTAGAATACTATGATTAATATATAGAGCCTCTTTTTCCTGTTGGATTGGTTTTGTCATAGATTTTGAAATGACTAAGTCCAGCTCCATCATTTTATATATGAAAAATACTCAAAGTTTAAGCAATATTAGCAAGTTCTCACAACTGGTTAATGATGGAGTTGGAACGAGGCCCAGACTTCTTATATCCTATGTAGCTCAGCTCTTTATATCTTTGTTTCTCAAAGTGTGGTCCATGGACCTGGAAGCACCAGCATCACAGGGGATCTTGTCAAAAATGCAAATCTAAGCCCCAACTAAGATCTCCTGAATCTGAATCCGCATTTTAAAATGATTCCCACATGATTTGTATGCACATTAGAGTTTGAGTCTTACATTCAGTATCACACATCCCTATTTTGTATGTAAAAGTCCAAAGCTAAATCCACAAGAGATCATTCTTTATAGCCAAAAGACAAATGCATTTATTTTCCTTTTCCTTTTATATAACCCAGCACCATAAATCTCAATTCTGTGTTAAGTGAAAAGAGCCGTTCCTGGTCTTGCCAGGAGGCTGCTTTTACTCTTTTGAAAAAGAAAGGTTAAAAATTTCAGCCACATTTTCTGTGACAGCAGATGTAATTGAATATAACTATGAACTCAAAATACAATCAATCTATTTTTAACAATTTAAATTCTTAAGGATAGACATAACATAGTTGATCTTTTAGATGTTGCCGGCTTTGTAACTCATCCTTGACACCAATCTGATTAATTCTGTGCAGACATCTTGTTTTCAATTATTTGTAGAAGAAAAGAGCATGCTATGGCTCTCAGAAGCTGTGGACACCCCCCACCCCCAAATTCCTCTGTTTTGCACAGCAAGCCTTCAGGATATATCAATGTTTTCCATAGAAACTGGTTTGATTCATATATTCAGATAAACTTTTCAGACTTTCAGGTGATTTGGGGGTTTATTTTTCAGTCTATGCATGGGGCTAGCACAAGCTTTTGTTATTCATTTCTATATCTTGCTCCCCCCATGAAATATTCATTTTTTTTAATTTTCTCTTATAATTTCCTTTTAAAATTTAACTCAGTCAATTTCTTCTAGTGCTTCAGTCTCTTACCTAAAAGTATCAGAGTCTTCATCAACCTGTAACTCAAAGGTTGTATTTCTATGACATAAGAAGTCTCCTGAAAGCAGACCATCATAGTCTTATTTGTCTTGGTTCCCTAGAACCAAGTACTTTTACTCTACAAAGCTTCTTATAAATAAGTGACAAAAAGAAACCCAAATCAAATAGGCTTAAGCAAAAAAAAAAAAAGAGAGAGAGAGAGAGAGAGAGAGAGAGAGAGAGTTCATTAAGCCATAAAACCAAAAACTCCAGAATATGTTCTGACTAGGAAGAGCTTGATTCAATGGTTCAAACCCATTGAAATCACCAGAGCCCATGTGTCTTCTCTTGGCAGCATAATGGCTTCAGTGTTTCTAGACTCCACATCTTTATATCATGCTATCAGAGAGAGAAAGAATCTCTTCTAGTAGCTTCCATGGAATAGAAAGGAAAGTCCCATTTCTGAGATGCCCAATAGTTTCATATGTTTTTAATTGGCTATTCTGTGCCCATTCCTGAATCAATCTTGGTGTCAAGGGTATGGTTTATGTTATTTGGCTTAAACTGAGCTTGGACACTTTTGAAGTTAGGAGATGGTGCTGGAACCCACCTTGGGTATGTTCACTAAAGAGATATGTGTACTAAAATAAAAACTTAAAGTTGTGCCAGGAAGAAGATTTCTATTTGTTGAATAAATGAATGAAAAATTGGTTTGCAAAGATTTTAGATGCCTTAACACAGACCAAGCCTTAAAATCCAGTCTAAGAATGGTAAACATTATTTCTTTGATAATTTCTAAGAGGGCACAGCAGTGTGAAAATCTTGTAATTCATGAAAAAAATAACCCATATTTTTATATTTCTTCAAACCAATTTATCCTCCCCGATCAATGTTCCCCTTTATATTTAGATCTTCTTTTTCAAGAAGATATTTACCCCACCCTGACCCCTATCTTTTTTTTGAATCCAGCTACCCTCTAATTTTGCTGGTTTTCTGAGATTGGGAGTTTGTTCAAATTTTCAGCTCAAATCTAACCTCAAATGTCATGTAATTGTTACCTTGTCTTTCTTCCACTTCAAAGACCAAATGTCAAATGTCAAAGGAGCACTATGCTTTGTTCTTCATTTTCCCTCCTATTCTCTTTTTCATGACTGAACTTAATGTTCATCTAGAATCGGCTATAGACTCCCATCCTAGTTGTGCATCCTTTTGGTCTGGCAGCACATCAGTTCAATGTGGATTGAAGGTACTGTCTATTAGAAATACAATAACACTGACTTGTCAACTTAGATTTATGGCCCTTCATCTTTATTGCTACCTTTCTTATATTCAAATAGGAGTTAAAACCTGCTATCATTTACAATGTTCAAACATAGCTTACTACATAAGCAGTGAGTACCCTGACATAGGTCTTGGCAATGATTTTTTTAATCTGACCCCAAAACAAAAGCAACAAAAATATAAATAAGCAAGTGGGATTATATCAAACTAAAAAGCTTCTGCACAGCAAAGGAAACCATCAACAAAATGAAAAGGCAACCTACTGAATGGAAGAAAATATTTGCAGGTCATATATCTGAAAGGGGGCTAATATTAAAAATATATAAAGAACTCATACAATTCAATAGCAAAAAAACAAGCAATCCAGTTAAAAAGTGGGCTGATCTTAATAGACATTTTCCCTAAAAAGACATACAAATGGCCAACAGGTACATGAAAAGATGCTCAACATCAATGATCATCAGGAAAATAAAAATCAAATTCAAAATAAGATATCACCTGATACCTGTTATAATAGCTAGCATCAAAGAGATAAGAAATAAGAAGTGTTGGGAAGGATGCAGAAAAAAGGGAACCCTTGTGCACTGTCGCTGGGAATGTGAATTGGTGTAGCCACTACAGAAAACAATACGGAGAGGTTTTGTTTTGTTTGTTTGTTTTAATTAAAAATAGAACTACTATATGAACCAACACTTCTATTTCTGGGCACTTATCCAAAGAAAATGAAAACACTAATTTGAAAAGATACATGCACCCCCATGTTCATTGCAGCATTATTTGTAATAGCCAAGCTATGCGAACAATCCAAGAGCCCATCTATGGAAGAATGGATTAAAAAGATGTGAATATATGTATATATATATATATATATACACACACACATGTATGTATATATAATTCAGCATTATTATACATTATATATATTCGGTATATATTCAGTATATATGTACATATGTATATATGTGTACATACATGCATTCACGCATATGTATGTATATATAATTCAGCTATAAAAAAGAAAGAAATCTTGCATTTGCAATAACTTGAGGGCATTATGCTAAGTGAAATAAGTGAAACAAAGAAAAACAAGTATCATATGATTTATCCCTCTTATATATGGAATCTTTTTTTTAAGATTTTATGTATTTATTCATGAGAGACACGGCGGGGGGTGGGGGAGCGGTGGGGGGCAGAGAGACAGGCAGAGGGAGAAGCAGGCTTCATGCGGGGAGACTGACTTGTGACTTGATCCTGGGATTCCAGGATCACGCCCTGGGCCAAAGGCAGGTGCTAAACTGCCGAGCCACCCAGGGATCCCCTATATGGAATCTTTAAAAAGAAAACAACAATAACAAAACAAAACAAAACAAAACAAAACAAAACAAAACAAAACCTAGGTCATACATATGGGAACAAATTGGTGATTGCCAAAGGCAGGGGATGGGGAATAGGAGAAGTGGGTGAACTGTTGTTGTGGTGGTGATGGTTTAAATAAATTGAATTTTTAAATGCCATAAAAGTAGTTGCTTATTGCTTAACTGAAAAATCTATATTTTTATACAATTAAGGAACCAGTATATTACCACATAGATGTGAAACTGAGTCCTCTTAAATTATAGAGCAGAAATCTGGGTTGTTCTGAACTTTTTGAAATTTTTTTGCCCTTCTAATTAGCTGCTGTTTTAATGACAGCTGTAAACTGCTATAAATGCATTCTTAGTATGGATACGAATGATTTAAATGTCCATATATTAAGTCTCATGCTTTGCTTCATTTTTGGACTAATCCCAAAGAACTAACAATGGAAATCCAATTTAAAAAATTACCATAGCATAACTAAGACTGTGTTCTACATGACAGCACTAACATATTTTAGATATTTTTAAGGTTGTGGAATTGGCTATTTACTCCAAAAACATGTTAAATATTTTGACAGAGAGTGGTAGATATACTTTCCCTAGATAATCACACTCATTTTTGTCTCCACTCCTGGTTTAGACTCCGTATATTGAGACAAAATGCTATGTCATAAATTGCTATGCCATCAAAGAGTAATAATAGCTTTACAAATATACTATAGAGGGACGCCCGGGTGGGTTAGCGCTTGCCTTCAGCCCAAGGCATGATCCTGGAGTCCTGGGATCAAGTCCCACATCGGGCTCCCTGCCATGGAGGCTGCTTCTCCCTCTGCCTGTGTCTGCCTCTCTCTCTCTCTCTCTCTCTCTCTCTCTCTCTCTCACACACACACACACACACGCACACACACACAGAGTGTGTGTCTCATGAATAAATGAGTAAAATATTTAAAAAACCAAACCAAACCAAATATACTATAGACCATCCTGTTGTCCTAAGAGAGTGTACTTGCGATGGATTTGGGTTTGATTCTTAATTCGTCAGTTCTTGCTATGAAGATATAGGCAGATTGCCGATAGCCTCTTTAACCTCAGCTTCTCTCCAAAATAAATGAGCTAAGGCATAAAAGGACTTAGAACAAGCCTGGGACAAAGTAGGCACTCATGAATACAACTGTTATCAGTGAATAAGTCCCCAGACATTCAGCTTTAGCCCTTCCCTGAGTGAGCGTAGTTTATCTGCATGAGGGTGGCAGTGGGGAGGGAAAAAGGAATAGAAATATATGGAGACATTTTCAGTTATTGAGACTAGCATCTTTAGGGTTTAAAAATTTTAATTAATAACTTTTTAACATATATGCCTTAAAAATGTTGAAATTATATACCATATCTATTTTGCAAGCCTAGACCTGTAATAAAGACTTACTGACACACAGCTACACCCATTCTTTTCCTTAACATCTTTGACTCTTTTTGTGCTACAACAATGGAATCAAGTAGTTGCAACAGAGATCACTAGGCCTGCAAAGTCTCAAATATTTACTATCAGTCTCTATTTAGAAAAAGTTTGCCAAACCCTGGGCTAGAATATTAGTTAAGATCATTGAAAGGGAGCCTAGAAGCATTCAATAGATTGGTGCAAATAACCCTGAAGATTCATTTTAACAATCTTCTTCTGATATTGTGAAAAGGCCTTAATATAATTCTTAGAAGACAGAACCTAAAAGACAAAGTATATTTACTTCAGTAGAGTTCATGCCATATATTATAACATTCTGAAAACAAAGCAAAACTCGAGACAAGCACTTCTATACAGGTAGTTTATTTGGAAAGTGATATCAGGAAATAGTGGTTGGGGATTGGAAAAATTAAAATAGGGTATGAGAGGAAAGATGTGTTATCCAGTTGTCACTGCTCTGGGAAACGTGGACCAGTCCTGCAAAGACCCCTTGAAGATCTATGTAAAATGCAACTACACTGGGCACCTGAGGAATGGAAGAACATAGCATTTGTCTACTAGCTTCAATCCTTCACTAGGAAAGACCCCCATGGGGTGTAAACTCTCTTAAATTTTCAGATTTGCACATGCACCAGTGCTAAAAGAGTTTCATATATATCCCTCAACTCAGCCATGTAGAAAATCCAGGCTCAGAAAGTGAGAAACACTGTGCAGCTGTGGTGAGGTGGTTGAAGTGCTATGAGGCTGCTTCAATATGAAGCAAGTTGCTTAGCAATGACTGGAGTAGAAGATAGGTCAAGAAGATATAAGATGGAGGGGTGCCTGGGTGGTTGAGCATCCTGGGGTCCTGGGATTGAGTTCTGTATCAGGCTCCCTGCAGGGAGCCTGCTTCTCCCTCTGCCTATGTCTTTGCCTCTTTCTCTGTGTCTCTCATGAATAAATAAATAAAATCTTAGAAAAAAAGAAGATATGAGATGGGGCATAGGATGTGTATAATATGGTAGGAGATATTTATTAAGTGTTGAGCCTTTGCAAATCACTGAGTGAGAAATGTTTTCTATGCATTATCACATTAACTTTGATACCAGCACAATGAGCTGACTAGGTTCTTTAACCAAGCTCTATGGTTAAAGAAGTTAATGAGGGGATACCTGGGTGGCTCAGTCAGTTCAGCGCCTGCCTTCAGCTCAGGTCATGATCTTAAAACCCTGGGATCGAGTCCTCCATCGGGCTCCCTCCTCCCTGGGGATCCAGCTTCTCCCTCTCTCTCTGCCTCTTCCCCCTGCTTATGCTCACTGTCATTCTGTCACATAAATAAATAAATCTTTTTTAAAAAAGAAATTAACTAGGGATCTTAAGTTAGAGATACTAAATAATCATAACTATAATAGTAATTAGTATTTATTTTCTGAAATTTTTTATATACTAACTAATGCTGTAATTCCATTCCTTGAATTGACTCATTTAATCCCCACAATAAACATTCAAGGTAGGAGAAATTGTCATCTGTATTTTATAGTTGAAGACACTGAGGTTTAGAGATGCTAAACAATTTGCCCAAAGATACAGCTAGTAAATGGGAGTCCTTTAGTTGGGACTCAAACCTACTCAGAGTTTATGTCCTTAAACCTTTCCTTAATGTGCTTTCCTAAAATTTTATAACTTCCTCTTGACCAAGCACAAATCTATCATTGCATACATTTTCTGTTAGAATTTTTGTGAGCACTTCAATGACTGCTACCCTATAAATAACTAGGCCAAATGCTTAATCTGGGCCAGTCAGTAAAAAGGCTGAAAAGAGCAACATGTCTATCAATTAATCAGTTATTTTAATCACTTTTTAGTGATTGGATAACTGGGGAATAGTAAACATCCAAACTAAATTATATGCTAGAGTCTTCACCAAATCCTTGTGGGCTTTTAAATTTTCATTACTTAGCTTCTAGGTAGTAGAAAAATGATCCAAGTAGTATTTAAAAGCACATTAATATATTTTATTATTTAAAAAAAATTTTAGGGATCCCTGGATGGCGCAGCGGTTTGGCGCCTGCCTTTGGCCCAGGGCGCGACCCTGGAGACCCAGGATCGAATCCCACGTCGGGCTCCCGGTGCATGGAGCCTGCTTCTCCCTCTGCCTGTGTTTCTGCTTCTCTCTATCTCTCTGTGACTATCATAAATAAATAAAAATTAAAAAAAAATTTTTTTTAATTTTTATTGGAGTTCAATTTGCCAACATATAGCATAACACCCAGTGCTCATCCCATCAAGTGCCCCCCTCAGTTCCTGTCACCCAGTCACCCCCACCCCCCGCCCACTTCCCTTTCCAACACCCCTTGTTCATTTCCCAGAGTTAGGAGTCTCTCGTGTTCTGTCTCCCTCTCTGATATTTCCCACTCATTTTCTCTCCTTTCCCCTTTATTCCCTTTCACTATTTTTTATATTCCCCAAATGAATGAGACCATATAATGTTTGTCCTTCTCCAATTGACTTATTTCACTCAGCATAATACCCTCCAGTTCCATCCATGTCGAAGCAAATGGCGGGTATTTGTTGTTTCTAATGGCTGAGTAAATTTTATTTTTTAATCTTTTTTTAAGATTTTATTTTTTAATGAGAGACACAGAGAAAGAGAGGCAAAGACATAGGCAGAGATAGAAGTGGGCTCCATGCAGGGAGCCCAATGTGGGACTCCATCAGGGACCTCAGGATCATGCCCTGGGCTGAAGGCAGGCACTCAGTCGCTGAGCCACTCAAGCATCCCGCACATTAATATATTTTAAAGTGATTTCTATGGCAGAATGTACTATGGCTTTACATATGATGACAAGCAAAAGGCAAGTGCCCCAGAATAAAAAGTTAAATAAGATCTCATAATAGCCTGGGGCAATGAGAATAACCCTGAATCTAGAGTCAGAAGTCATGAGTTCAAGGTCTAGTTCTGCAACCCATGTGGCCTAAGACAAGTCTTTTAGCCCCTCAAAGTCAGTTCTCTACTTTTAACAATGAGATACAGTATACTTGTGAGATTATCATAAGATTTGGATGAAATCATATACTTGAGAACACTCAGTAAACCTTAAATATTATATAAATATAAAGGATAACTAGGAGGATGGAAGTCTGAAGCTGGGGGTTATACAAGTGGCTGAGCTGATATCAAATGTACTTCATGGTTGAGTAGCATCCTATTGTATATACATATCAGATCTTTATCTACTCATATATGAATGAACATGGGTTGCCTCCATATCTTGGCAACTCATTTTATTACATTACCTTTTACTCTATTATTATATTCTACTATATTACTACTAGTCTACTCATAAAAATATACTCAAAATAATTGAAAACATATGTTCATACAAAACCTTTACATGAATGTTCATAGCACCAGAAGAGCTCAAAAGTGAAAACAAAATGTCCATTAGTGGATGAATAAACAAAATGTGGTATATGCATACAATGGGATATTACTTAATTATAAAAAGGAATGAAATACTAATACCTGTATAAAACTTGAAAACTTAAGCAAAGTTTTACACTTCTTGAAAGAAGCCAGACTCAAAATACAATATATTGCATGTTTCATTTATATGAAATATCCAGAATAGGAAAATCCGTAGAGACAGGAAATTGATTCAGGGTTGCTAGAGGCTGGGTGGAAGGAGGGGGTGAGGAATTACTGCTGCGCTAGGTACAAAGTTTCTTTTGATGGTAATGAAAATGTTCTAGCTTTAGATTACAGTGATGGTTCAAACCTCTGTGAATATCAAAAAAACCATTGATTTGAACTCTTTACATGAGTGAATTATATAGTATATGGGTTATGTCTCAATATAGCTATTTAAAAATTTTTTTTTTGCCTAACAGTAACTTTGAATACAACTATTTTTTTTCATCAAAAATGATGCATCTACAGCAATAAAATCAAAGGCCTAAAAGCACTGAACTTTATAAACTTCCAGAGAATCTATTAAGACCCTGGATGATAGTGACTACTACTTATATTTCAACAGTGTATTGATCAATGATCTTACTACTTGAGAATGTTAGCATTTTGAGCCAAGGAAATAATTAGCAATGTGTCTTGAACAAGACCCTTTTTTTCCCCTGTCAAATAGCATGTGGTTTGGGACAATTTTTGAAGTTTTTATAAAAATAAATGTTTCAGGGATCCCTGGGTGGTGCAGCGGTTTAGCACCTGCCTTTGGCCCAGGGCGCCATCCTGGAGACCCGGGATCGAATCCCACATCGGGCTCCGGTGCATGGAGCCTGCTTCTCCCTCTGCCTGTGTCTCTGCCTCTCTCTCTCCCTCTGTGTGACTATCATAAATAAATAAAAATTTAAAAAAAAATAAAAATAAATGTTTCAGTTAAATTAATGAACAAAACTAAAACTACAGTTGCAATAAAGGAAAAGCCATTTATTGAATTGAGAAAGAATGATAAAAATTTCTGACCTTTATTGGATGTTTACCATTGGATGTTTCCCATGACCTGGACATTTAAACATTTTTACTCTTTCCCATGTTATTGGGGAATCTACCTTCTACCAAAAACTCAAAGATGCCACCTAAGAATTGATTTTCTTAGTCTTTCTCTGTACTTACAAAATTATTCAGTCATGTGGATACTTCTTCCTTCTGTTTGGTGAAGTGTTTTTGTTAAATGATTCTAGAACATGGATCTTCTGTGTTTGGGTTCAGATTCATCAATGGCCCTTGCAATTGGGGAAAGTGAGTCAGAACATGCCTACAGATTTGCATCAACATGGATGAACCTGGAGGACATTATGCTAGGTGAAGTAAAGCAGTCACAGAAGGATAGGATAAATACTGCATGATTCCATTTATATGAGATATTTAAATAGTCAAAGTTATTGAATCAGGAAGTAGAACAGTGGTTACCAAGGGCAGAGGGGAGCAAGAAATGGGGAGGTGTTGTTCAATTGGTATAAAGTCTAGTTATGCAAGATGAATTAGTTCTAAAGATCCATACAGCATAGTGCCTATAGTCAACAAGATTGCATTATGCTTAAAAATTTGTTAAGATGTAGATTTCATGTTAAATGTTCTTACCACAATAAATACACAGGCAATAGATGATTGACAGATAGATGATAGATAGATAGATAGATAGATAGATATATGATAGATAGATAGATAGATAGATAGATAGATAGATAGATGATAAAATAAACTTTACCTAGATAGAACAGCAATGCCCAGATCCTGCAAGAGAACCAACTGACAGGTGAGGTAGAACTTCTCCTTTGCAAGAAACTCCTCTGGGAGGTTTAAGGATTTCTTTATCTCTGTCTCTGAAGTTTCAAAGGAAGAGTTTATCCTCACCAGATCTCCAGGACAAAGGAGAAATGACCTGCCCTGTCTCTATCTCAGAGCAAGTCAGTGGGCTGCAGAGAGCCTGAAGGGAAGTGGCATTGGCTGAAATAAACATTTTGTGATGTTTTTGCAGGAAGATACACACTGATTCTGACATTGCTTCTGATTCTTTTTTCCAACTCTCCTTGTACCTTTTTTAGTTGGTGATTTAATTCCTTCTTTCCCTTTTTTTTATAGGATCTTTCATAAGGTCCCTGGCCTCCTTCATTCTATATTCTACGAGGTTTGGATAGAGGCCTCTGGTGATACATTCCCCTATTGCAATCACAGTGCGAACTGCTGGAGCATTTCTAATCACCCCACCTACACACACACACACACACACACACACACACACACGGGATACACAATTTTCTGTTATTGTGGTAAAAACACTATGATATCTAATTTCTTGTTAACAAATTTTTAAGTGTACAACACAATATTGTTAATTTTAGAGACAACATTGTATAATAGAGCTCTAAAACTCATTCTCCTTGCATAATTAAGATTTTATTCCCATTGATTAGCAATTCCCCACTCCCCCTTGCCCTCAGATTCTGACAACTACAATTCTACTCTCTGATTCTTTGAGTTTGATTATTTAGATATCTCATATAAATGGAATCTTGCAGTATTTGTGTAACATTATTTGGCCTTAAAGTAGATGTTTTCTTTTTTTTAATTGGCACAGAGTTTTGGTGTTTGGATTTTGTTTTTACTTTGAATTAATTTTATACAATTTCCAAAACTGATTATTTTACTCACACACAAAAGAGAGAGAGAGAGAGTTTTCTGTCTTCCCTTGAAATACTGCTAGCTTTATAACAGTTGTCCACCTTCCAAGATAGTGACATCCCATGACAGCTGAGAAGGGCCTGCCTTTATAGACTGGATAAGTACTATTTCATGTACTACAGTTACATCTTGACCCACTTTCTGCTACATATCACAGATGGCCCCTGTAGTATGAAAGTTTGATAGCTCTTGGTTATTAAAGCTCATTTTCATCTCCAGAAACTACGTCTCTTTATCTGACTGATCAGTCCCAAAAGAAAGCAAAGTTGGTTATATGCCTGCTTATCTCTTGCCAGGGACAAAAACTTTTCTATACTTTTGTATAGGACTTAGGCTCCTTTGACAAATATGAAGAAATAGAATGTACTAAAATACAAGTTCCATGAAGGCGAGGACTTCTGTTTTCTTCACTAATGTATCTTTAGTGCCTAAAACAGTGCCTACACATGGGAGGTATTCAATGAATATTTGTTAAATGACTGAATGAACCAAATTAACATATCTACTGATCTTCCAACTTTTTGAGGTAGAAAAGAGATTTTCTACTCGTTTTATAACTGTGATGCTATATGTTGGCCAAAGTATATAACTAAAGGTCTAGACCATTTTATTTCATAAGAGAGAGGTAACAGTTAAAGCAGAAGGAGTTAAACTGCTGAAGTTAAAGTTCAAATTTACTACTAACAGCTGTGTGAGCTTGGAAATACTTACCCTCTATATCTCAGTATCTTTATCCATAAACTGGAATTTACCTCAAAGAGTCAGGAGGTTAAGTGAGATAATCTACATAAGCATTTAGCAAAATTTTTAGCGCATAGTACCTGCTTGATAAATGCTAGATGTTAATGTTGTACCTTGAAGTTCATTTTAGAATAGAGGCTAAGAACTTGTTTTGTCTGGAGCAGAGAATTCATACAGGACAATAGTGGGGGAATAGTGCTAGATAGAGCTAAGTAGAGGGCCCAGAACTCATTTCTAAGGAGTCTCATCAGTGAAACACATAAGCAGTGTGCTTAGGCATGGAAATAGTTTAATTTCCCCCCCTGTTATGCATTAGAAAAAATAATCTGCTGTTAGTATCAGGCGCTGCCTGTGGTCTCAATATGTACTGACACATAAATGCTAGATTTCCTTTGCTATTTTCTTGTCGTATATATAGAAATTCTTCTTATTTTCTCCAGTTTGGGAAGTTTATTAGAGTTCTAAAAGATTAATTAATTTCAGCATTTGTAAATTAGGCAAAGCCAGTAGCTTGGGATCCCTCCCTCTGAGGAAGGATGGTCTGTATCAGCTTTTCTCAAAATAATGCACGAATCAAGGAAGAACATTCCAGCCACTCCCTTTGCTCTCTATGGTACTTATGCCTTTCAAAATAACAGGCCCTTGTGACCAAGAGGTCATCTGGGAAGCTATCTTGGGAGCTCTTCAAAGTCAACATTCTCAGCGTGTTTCTTTATGACCCATTGAGAGAAGGATGCAAAGGAGGACACACTGTTTTGAGGCTGTTTTTAAAGCACTGTTCCAGTTGGACTCTCTCCATCCATGAGTGGAAAATTCAGTTAGTCTTCAGTTTGGAGCCATTTCTCTAGAACTAATAAACAACTTTTCCTATAAGATTAAAATTATTAAATAGGAGGTATCTTAAGAGTTATTTCTAGTCAAATACTCAAAGAAGGAAAGCACTCAATAGCATTCTGAAAGGTGATCTGGTTTTGTGAAGGAGTTATTTTTATTTTACATTCAGATCATTAGCCTTTCATTTATGTACACACTTATTTTCCCATTAAGCAAATATATTTCAAGTATCTACTTTATTCCTGGTCCTAGTTATATAGTATTGAACAACACAAACTATATACTTGTCAACATGGGACTTCTGTATAGACCCGTCCTCTATACAAGTCCATGTTGAATACCTTTGGAATCTATATAGAATAATAATGAACAGTTTGAATTCCAGAGTCACACAGACCTGGGATAGAATTCCATGCTAGCTATATTACTTAATTTACCAAATTACTTAATTTCTCTGAGTAGCAGCGAGCTACTTTATCAGTAAAATGGAGAAATAATAGAACGTACCTCATATCTTATTTTAGAATTAAATGAAGTAGTGCATTTAAAAGAGATTATATTATGTCAGGGACCTTGTACATGCTCAATCTATGTTATGTATTATGACAAACATTGTGACAATTGTAAAGATCCACTATTCACTCGTTTTCACTTTTTCAGAAACAGATTTCATCTTTACTCCCACTGACTGTATTAACTTTTAAACTTATCTGGCCACAAACAAAAAATAATGAAATAAAGAACACTCACGCTTTTGGAATTGATAGAAAGGCAATAGATCCAACATATAAACTTGGGTTCATTAATATTATCAAACAACTATTAAAGTGTGAAGTAAAGTACTAAAATGATTGTCTTAAGAATTTTCCATTTTTGATTTGGGATGGAAAGTGATAATAAACAAATCAAATAAAATACATAACATCCAATCATTTAGGTAGTAATAATCATTAGGCAAAAATTAAAATTATCTACCCCTAAATACTACTGTGATTCTCAAAATGTTGTGTCAGTGAAAATTATTATGGATACTCAAAAACTGAACAGTCTAGAAGCCATAAATAAGAAAATAATTTAGATTGATCTTTAACTTATGGATTTCTAAATTATCTTCATGGATCCACAAATGGCAAATATATTGTGTTACTATATTCATAAATATTTTACTTTTTTCTGAAGATCTAACTTTCATCCATTTAACGGCAAACACCATGAGGGAAAGACTAGTTTCAAACAGATAAAAAGTGGCCATCTATACTGCATGATTTCATTTTATTTTTTTTTAAGATTTTATTTATTTATTCATGAGAGACACACAGAGAGAGGCAGAGACATATGCAAAGGGAGAAGTAGGCTCACTGCAAGAAGCCTGATATGGGACTCAATCCCAGGACCCTGGGATCACAACCTGAGCCAAAGGCAGACACTCAACCACTGAGCCATATGCTGCATGATTTTAAAAGCACATATCATATTTTCCCTTACTTACCTAGACTTTCAGTCAATTCCTTTAGTTACTATTTGAAACTCAAATTCTCATGGGAAAGGTGAACATTGCTGTTATCAAGTGTTTATATTTTGACATGAATAAATTTATAAACATGTTAACATGTGATTGTATACTCATTAACCAAGATACAAACAGTACTGAGGATTGGAAAGAACACTGAAAATCTTATTCTTCTCCCACATAAAAAATAACCATTGTCAAAGTTTCATACATAAGCTTAGATCCACACATATATTTTCTCCTATATATAAATGGAGCAATATTACAAATATTGTTATTAAATATATTTTTTAAACTAGCACTGAATTTTGATGGCCTTTTTATGTTTGTGTGGAGGGTTATTATTTATTTTAATAGCTGTGTAGTACCATGATTTATTTATTTATTGATTGATTGATTGATTGATTTATTATAAATTTTCTATTGGTGTTCAATTTGCCAACATATAGAATAACACCCAGTGTTCATCCCGTCAAGTGCCCCCCTCAGCGCCTGTCACCCAGTCACCCCCACCCCCCGTCCACCTCCCCTTCCACCACCCCTAGTTCGTTTCCCAGAGTTACGAATCTTTCATGTTCTGTTTCCCTTTCTGATATTTCCACTCATTTTTCTCCTTTCCCCTTTATTCCCTTTCACTATTTTTTATATTCCCCAAATGGATAAAGTTTGTCCTTCTCCAATTGACTTATTTCACTCAGCATAATACCCTCCAGTTCCATCCACGAAGAAGAGGGGGAAATACATCGCAATGCAAGCATCCCTCCAAACACTGGAAAGAACTCAAATACAAAAGCTAACCTTACACCTAAAGGAGCTAGAGAAAAAACAGCAAATAGATACTACACCGAGCAGAAGAAGAGAGTTAATAAAGTTTCGAGCAGAACTCAATGAGACAGAGACAGAGACCAGAAGAACTGTGGAACAGATCAACAAAACCAGGAGTTGATAATTTGAAAGAATTAATAAGATAGATAAACATTTGGCCAGCCTTATTAAAAAGAAGAGAGAGAAGACTCAAATTAATAAAATCATGAATGAGAAAGGAGAGATCACTACCAACACCAAGGAAATACAAACGATTTTAAAAATATATTATGAACAGCTATACGCCAATAAATTAGGCAATCTAGAAGAAATGGATGCATTTCTGGAAAGCCACAAACTACCAAAACTGGAACAGGAAGAAATAGAAAACCTGAACAGGCTAATAACCAGGGAGGAAATTGAAGCAGTCATCAAAAACCTCCCAAGACACAAAAGTCCAGGGCCAGATGGCTTCCCTGGGGAATTCCATCAAACATTTAAAGAAGAAACCGTACATATTCTACTAAAGCTGTTCGGAAAGATAGAGATGGAGTACTTCCAAACTCATTCTATGAGGCCAGCATCACCTTAATTCCAAAACCAGACAAGGACCCCACTGAAAAGGAGAACTATAGACCAATATCTGATGAACATGGATGCAAAAATTCTCAACAAGATACTAGCCAATAGGATACAACAACACATTAAGAAGATTATTCACCATGACCAAGTAGGATTTATCCTCGGGATGCAAGGCTTGTTCAACACTCGTAAAACAATCAATGTGATTCATCATATCAACAAGAGAAAAAACAAGAACCGTATGATCCTTTCAATAGATGCAGAGAAAGCATTTGACAAAATACAGCATCCATTCCTGATCAAAACTCTTCAGAGTGTAGGGATAGAGGGAACATTCCTCAACATCTTAAAAGCCATCTATGAAAAGCCCAAGCAAATCTCATTCTCAATGGGGAAGCACTGGGAGCCTTTCCCCTAAGATCAGGAACAAGACAGGGATGTCCACTCTCACCATTGCTGTTCAACATAGTTCTGGAAGTCCTTGCCTCAGCAATCAGACAACAAAAATAAATAAAAGGCATTCAAAATGGCAAAGACGAAGTCAAACTCTCCCTCTTCACAGATGGCATGATACTGTACATAGAAAACCCCAAAGACTCCAACCCAAGATTGCTAGAACTCATACAGCAATTTGGCAGTGTGGCAGGATACAAAATCAATGCCCAGAAATCAGTGGCATTTCTATACACTAAAAATGAGACTGAAGAAAGAGAAATTAAGGAGTCAATCCCATTTACAATTGCACTCAAAAGCATAAGATACCTAGGAATAAACCTAACCAAAGAGGTAAAGGACCTATACTTTAAAAGCTATAGAACACTTCTGAAAGAAATTGAGGAAGACACAAAGACATGGAAAAACATTCCATGCTCATGGATTGGAAGAATTAATATTGTGAAAATGTCTAGGCTACCCAGGGCAATTTACACATTCAATGCAATCCCTATCAAAATACCATGGACTTTCTTCAGAGAGTTGGAACAAATTATTTTAAGATTTGTGTGGAATCAGAAAAGACCCCGAATACCCAAGGGAATTTTAAAAAAGAAAACCATAGCTGGGGGTATCACAATGCCAGATTTCAGGTTGTACTACAAAGCTGTGGTTATCAAGACAGTGTCTACTGGCACAAAAACAGACACATAGATCAATGGAACAGAATAGAGAATCCAGAAGTGGGCTCTCAACTTTATGGTCAGCTAATATTGGACAAAGGAGGAAAGACTATCTACTGGAAAAAAGACAGTCTCTTCAATAAATGGTGCTGAGAATATTGGACACCCATGTTTTATTTAACCATTCTTTTTAATGGTGAATGTCCAAGTTATTTACAATTATTTGCTATTGCGAGAATGCTTAAATGAATATCTATCTATCTATCATCTATCTATCTAATATTTGTGTACATGGGTGAATATACCATTAGGATACACTCATATACTGCAGACATTAAACTGTAATAATAATAATACTTAGTATTTTGATAGATTATGTCAAATTGCCTCCCAAAAATATTTGATCACTTTATAATCCCACTGTATTTGTTAGAAATTCTTTAAGTAACAAAAAATTCAAATTGAGGATTATCTACATAGTTGGGGATTTATTTGTCTCACAAAGTAGTATGTGGACAGCTCCTGGCATTTGTTCAATAACCTAAAAATATTATAACTGTGTTTCTGTGAGTTACTTGGCCTTTTCCTTATGATGACAAATGAAAGTCATTCCTCCACATATCATGTCTATATTCAAAACAATGAAGCAGAGATAGGAGGCATTTACTACAATTCTATTTTCTTATCAATAAATACTTTCCATATACCTCCACAGCAGACTTTTTTATATGTTTATTGACTAGAACTGTTATATGACCACCACAACCACAAAGAAATCTGGAGAAATGAGTATTTACATTCCTCATCTCTAACTTGAGGTAGACATCAGGAAGTGATAGGAAATGGGTGTAGGATAGCAAGATATCTATTTGTTAAAGCCCAGAAGTGACTAAAAATGTCAGTTTTATTCCACCCTTGCTAACACTAGAAAACTCAAGCTTCTCACCCACCTGATGTGCTACAAATATATATTTGTGTGTGTATGTGTGTGATTTTTTTTCATTTGCCTAGTAACCTAGGAGGTTGAACATCCTTAATTTTTTAAAAGATTTTTAGCCATTTGTAATACTCTTCTGAGAATTTCCAGTTTTTGTCAATTGTTCATGAATTAGTTATCTTAATGTATTCAGGAATATGTTAAAATAGAGGAGTATAACATGGGGACAAGTCCCTGAGTTAACAGAAAAAGATAACCGAACAGGAAGAACCATAAACTGGAAGACACCATATATAAACCTCAAGAACTTTCTTTTTAAAGTCCATCATTACATTAAACATTTAAAAATATAATAACTTTTCTGAGTAACTCCACGACCTCAGAGAGTTAAGAGGGGGTGTATAGGTCAGGTAGTGGTCCAAGATTGTTTAATAAAACCAATAGCCAGGTCAGGATGTTCCATGCTTGGCTGATGTTCAGAATTACCTAAGAAACATCTTCACATACTCAATGTTCCTGATCCCCATTTCAATTCAGTAGATGTGTGTGTGTGTGTGTGTGTGTGTGTGTGTCTTTCCCCCTAACAGAGCCATAGTTAATTCTACTATTTAGTAGCTCAGCCTCACGTTGGTGTAGGCAAATCATTAGCCAAGAGGGGGGATTTCTCTCCATGGTGCTGAAAGTAAATACTGTTTTTTAAAAAGTTCAGGGCAACTAAATTCCAATAAAACTCACTTTAAGATTGAAGTATTGTGCTCTAATCAAAATAATCACTAGATAAAATGTAGGTAAAATAAGTGTGTACATTTTACAGGTTTACCAATTATTAGTGACCAAAATAAATGCATTAAATATTATGCTACTTAGAACAGAACTTTGATTAATTTGATCTCTGGTATAATGATGTCCAGGTCATTTATCTGTTTTAAATAAATATAATTTCTTTAGTAGTAGTTACTTTATTTACTACATTAAGGGTAAATCTGAGTGATGTTTAAAAATACTAAAATTTCCTTTATCCATCCTTGGGAAAATTCAATGGGGAATGTTGAGAGATTTACTAGCCTAATCTGCCTTATATTTTATGTCATATATTATAATAAAAATTAGCCTTCCCCAAATTACCTAAACATGTTAAGTGGGAGAATTTCTGTGTAAATGCAATAGTTACCTTAGTCTTATTGAAGAGAACATGTACAGAAGTTAAGGCTTTAGACTCTGGAACTAGATTGCTTGAATTGGAATTCCAACTCCAATACTTACTATCTATGTGAACTCAGCTAAAGCTATCATCCTCAGGTTCCTTTAATGCAAAGTGGAAGTAAAAATATTATAAATCATATACATATAGTATATATCACATAGGATATTTGTACATGTTTAATGAGTTAGTACCTTTAAAAATATCTGTAAACCTGTTATATGTAAGCATTCAAAAATTTATCCATTAAATCCAGTGTGTTTCCTACTAAGCATCACAGACAACCATCAGCAAATTATTAAACTCATGCTTTTGCATATCATCCCTTTATGTAACACAAATGAAAAGTGCATATGTTTCAATTATAATACAATTTTTGTAACCTTTGAGACCAGAATATACATTAAAGAAGCAAGGATTTTCTCTGTTGTTCACTGCTAATACTTAACACAATAATTCTATTGATTATCTATTGCTATAAAACAAACTATCCTAAAGCTTAATAGCTTTAAAAGACAGTTTATTATTGTTCATAATTCTGGCTATTGGTTGAGCAGTCTCCCCGGGGCTTACTCATGAATGCACTCTGCTGGAGAATCAACTGAGGGCTGGACTCATGTGAGATAGCTGGGACATCTGGATCTCTTTCTCTGCATGGTTGTTCTCCCAGCTTTCACCATGGTACGATGATCTCAGGATATCATTCTAAGAGTGTGGAAAAGAAACCTGTAAAGCTTCATATGATCCAGCTTTAGAAATCATCTGCAACATTCTTTTGGTCAATGCAAGTCACAAGGTCATCTATGTAAGGGTTGGGAAAACTAGGCTCCACCACTTGATGGGATTATTAGCTTCAAAGTTACATTGCAAAACTAGGAGGAATTGTTCCAGCTATGTTTGTAAATGATCTCATACTCCACGGTTACCTGTTGTTATTAATACTCCTGTAAATAAGTAAAATGGAGAAGATGAAATTGGTTTGCTCTGTTCTTTTTTATGTATTATGAAAATTTTATTTTTATTTTGATCTATGACTTTTCTCTAAAGACATATATTAAGTGTAAATTTACAGATGAGGAAACTGAGATTTAGAGAGGTTAATGTGTTACCACTCCTTGCTACTTAAAAGGCAATGTCCCCTCATGGAACTCTTTCCTAACATGTTGGGCATCACGATGAGAGATTCTTAGTTGTTTAGAATTTAGCGGCCAAAAAAGCTTATTGGAAAGATAAGAGCAAGCAGATGGGTGATTAAGGAAACAGACTTCCCATTTCATGATTAGACTAAAGCCCACTCTGGTTTTTTTAGCATAAAAGAGTATTGATTGGGAGGAAACCAGACAACTACTATAAAACAAAGCCTGGCTTTTGCAGACTAATTAATAAGTTAATGAAACACAGCTGAATTTATTGAGTAAGTTGTTCAATACAAATGATCAACAAACACTGTCTGCCAGTGTCCTGACTATGAAGAAACAATGCACAAAAACAGCAGACATTATAAACAAAAAAAGCAAACAAAGATGTTTAGGTTATTTATTTAGATAAGTCAGGTAGATATATTTGGAATGACAAATCTCAGTGGCCCAGGAATGTAGTAGATATGGGAAGAATTGCTGTGGTTTGCACAATTCATCTTCACTGGATAATTTTCACTCTCCACCCCAACCATGCATTCCCCCCCACATCCAAACTTCATCATAAATTAACTTTCTTACTTGTCTGTTCACCCTGAGAGTCTGACATCATCCAACTTATCAACCCAGAGAAGTATATAAATAAATGATTTCTCTTCAGAGACTCAAAAAAAAAAAAAAAGACAAAGCAACATATTAGAAATGTGGGTTATAAAACCATTACTATCAGCTTCAACAATCTGAAGGCTTAAGCTTGTAAGGGATTCCAAAAGATTAGATATTTGTTGATAAAAATTTCACATTTTAATTAAGAATTTACTTTTCTCAGAATATGCTGGTTCTCATGGATCAGACGTTGAGGCAAATCGGTATGGACAGAGAAGTTGCAGAGATCTTGGGGCTTATAAATGATAATAACATATTTCCACCAGACAGTCTTTGCCATGTAGTTGAATGAATATGCTGCTGAGGGGGGAAAAAAGAAGATTGGTTTTAATTATTAAAATGGTCTGTTGACAATAACAAATACTATGTTTAAGATATAGCACTTTATGACTTACAGGCAGGATGAATTTAAAATCATTTATGTGCTAAGCCAAAGAGGAGAATTAGTGATAAAAAACTTTTGGTCTTGTCAGAGAGACCAGAGTGATGTTTCTGAAGGAGTGGGGGAGTTCATAGAGTTCCCTACTCTGATGTTGTTGGGGACAGCAATCACTTTGAACACATAGATATTTCAATGCCACAGAGGCCTAACTGCTTTAATTATTATGTAGTGGAATTAAAAATTACTGGAAACCACGCTGGAAAAGAAATATAATTTATTTTCAGTCATGAGAGATGTCTTGTGTCTCTTGAGAATGGAATTACTTAGAAAAACAAATGAAATTGAATATGGTTGCCTTATGATATAAGTTTAATTTAGGCCTATAATTTAATTGGGTTGACTGATACCAAGCTTATTCAGCCACTTGGGCACACAACAGCTTTAGTAGCAATTGGTCAACTTTTCCACACCACTCTTGTTCAAAGCAGGATCCTATTCAGAGTCTCTGAGTCTCCCTTTTACAACTCACCAAGCTCATTTGGTGCTATATTTTGTGGATGCAATTAACTAGCATTAGAAAACCCTGATTAAAGCATTATGATTAATTCAAGCATATTCATTTCCACTTCATCAGTTCTGTTCATTTGAATCTGTACTCAATGCCTCTTTTTAGCCACTGTTCCTTTATTTAAATAAAAAATCAAAATATCTTCTCCATGCCAGTACCAGAAAGAGAAAACTGAGGAGCCATAGGGTTGTATTTTGCTCTATTTGCATGTTCTTCCAGAGCTGGCCTTCTATAAATTTATTTATGCTAAAACCATTTTTAGACTTGAGTTTTATATCAAATGTAGATTTCAAAGAGACTTTGAGCAGCACGTTTCTCCCTCATTTAAATATCAAGTATCAAACTGATATTTGATGTCCAAGGAACTCATAAAGCCTTCAGTTTCCTTTGAACAAAGAAGGGCATGCTTTTCTACTATCAAAAAGAATTTAAAGTCTCAATTTCCATATTTTCCTTATAAGCACTCTCCTCCACTTTGTTCCCCCACACACAGCTTCTCCTCTCTTTCTTAATTGATTTTTCCATTCCCATATTCCTTAGATTTCTTCAAGTCCCTCTGCACCTGTATGTTACCATCTATCTTCAATGAAGAAGACATATTTGTCTACTAGATAAAGTACTGAGGACTTACTGAAAATGGATCTGATGAGATGACCTTGAAAAAAAAAAATAAAGAATCCAGAAAATGAATCATCCACTAACAAATGCATGCAGATAGGAAAACTTCAGCCACATTTCTCAAATATATTAATCCCTTACTAATTTCCCCATTCCAGTGTACCATGAAGAGCCACAGTTAGGTTGGCATGTGTTTGTTACATTCTTTGAAAATGTGGCATTCTGAGAAGCCAGTAATTGACAATATTGTGAAGATTATGCCCAGAGCATTTTAAACATTGAAGAAACTATTCACTCAGAATTTACTCCTCCTGATACTACCATTAACTCTCCACTTCTACCAAGAATATCTGAAATGATTAAGGGAAGAAATGATACCAGAGAAGTGGCAAAGATGAAGACTGGTCTGGCCATGACCTTGGTATGTGTTATTAACCATCTAGAACATTTTAGTGAATAAATAACATAATTATTGCATCACATTGTCACTGCTAGTTCCAGAAATGGAAACAGACCATTTCAACAGATGAAAGGAAAGAGGTTATACCACCAAAACCATAAAACTCAATTGGATAGACCATCTGAAAGTGACTTTCTCCCTTAGGAGAAAGTTTAGACATATATTTTGATCAAAGGCATAAACAGTGAATGCTTATTATGTGTGGGTGCAGGAGCAGGTGTGCTTCAAAACAATCATTTAAAGAACTATTCTTTCAAAAATTATATTTCACTGATTCATGCACCAATATTTTTATACCATTGAACAGTTCCAAGAGGTGGTAATCTATGTGGTAAAATGTTATCATCCACTCACATGTAGGAGTGAGTTTGTGAGAGAACATGGGGCTTCAAAAGAGTTCAAACTCTGCCACTTAACTCTCCAAATGGCCTTGAAAAACAGAATTATCCTGAATATCAACATTCTTATCTGGAAAATGGGCATTTATTAGATAGACTTAAAGTCCCCATGAAGTTCATTATGGAGATCTAAATGAGACAATAACTGTGAAGGAATTTGCAGAGTGGTCTCATTTTACATGAGGGTTAGGTTCTGATATCAATACAGGATGTTAAAATCAGTTTTAGTCAAAATTATCTGTAAGAAAAAAATGTCCTTGAAATATTCCTTAAAATACAGGATTTATGGTAACATTGACAAATTTAGCAAAACAAACTTACATTTAAAAAAATTTCTGTTAATTTACAATTCAATTTTAATCAGGTGCCTTGTACTTTACCTGGCAACCCTAATTCATGGCCATGCTCACATACCATTAGAGAGCTAATGCAATCATCTCTCGGTCCAATATAGCTGACTTTCCTCTAGTCTTGGTAGAGATCTGTTTCTTCACTGAAGAGCCAGGCAGAGAAAATTGGCTTACAGCCAGATTGTATAAAATATTTCACCTTTGAGTAGCAGATTCACACTCAGTGAGGTGAGTGAGGGCTTACACACAGAGACATAAGATCTGAGAAAAAAGCAAATTCACTTCTCTTGCCTCCTGCTCCCTCTAGCACAAATGCTTAATGATAGAAGATTGATATACAGTTTTTGTTTTGCTATTGTTGAATCAATACAAATTAATATAACCTAATGCACCACATAAAGGTTATATAAAGTGCCATAAAATATGAGAAAGCATTATTGCAGTACCCACTGATCAAAAACCTCATGTGTAACTTCCAAAGGAAGAAAAACTTAGTTTTAAACTAAGGACACATTTTGGTGATTTTTTGGCCAATCTTGAAAGACTCGCAATACCATATCCAATAGTTTTCATTCCAACAAAGTTATAATTACCATTTGGAAACTTGCTAGCTCTGTACTTTGTACTGGAGTTTTATGATACAAAGAATGCTCCGCGATGAACATGAAAATCTTTATACATCCTCATAATCACAATGGTAGAAAACCACACCAAGTATGTGCATTCATCACCCTGACAGCCTGGCATCAAAAATGAACCCTCGAAATAGAATTTTAATATATATACCATATATATTAAATATACATTACCATATATATATATATATGGAGATAGAAAAATGTCTTCTTCAGTACCCATGTAATTATCAAACAATCTATTACAATTTGCAAATGAGGTAGAATCAAATATCTTCATATGGATGTTCACTATCATTGTCTCTTCCTTTAAAAAAATCTCGTGTTTTGAAACCAAATTATTGCAATTTAGGACTCATCCAAGCATGGATAAAATATTATTAAAATTAATAGTGTATTTATAGAACGTGAGATCTCTTTCTTAGATTTTTTTTAAATCTGAGTTAAGATTAAAAATATTTCTTATACATATTTTAAAAAAACCCTTTTTTCTTAAAAATTACCAAAATAGTTAATTTTTTCTGTCAGATTTCTTTTTTATTTGATTCTATTTGTGCTAGCACATTCAGTCTATTGTCAAAATATCCACAGCAGCTGCAGTGGTTTCCATGTGAGGGAATTCCCAACAACTGGAAAACTGCCATGATCTGAAAGTGTCTTATTATCATCATCATTCCAAGGTTAGGTTCCTGTTTTATCCCTGCCCAGTAGTGAGGTAGCAAGTGCCTGGAGTTATATCGGTATATTGTGAATAAGGGAATCACTTCCAGCAGCTCCAGAAAGCATACAATTGTGTATTTTATTTGAATTTTTATTTGTATTTTTATTGAAATTTAAGTAAGTTAAATGATTTACACCCTAATTGTTAGATTTTTCCAGGAACTAAATATACAATATTTTTCAAATAGATTTTTCTTCTTTCTTCCTTCCTTCCTTCCTTCCTTCCTTCCTTCCTTCCTTCCTTCCTTCCTTCCTTTATCAAGGATGTATCTATACTAATTAAGGGATAGCAACCACAGGAAAGGGTAATGACTTGGCAGATTGAGACATTGAAGAGAGTATATAGGGTATAAATCAATGTCCCTTGTGCTGACATCAGGGCAGGGAGTGTACACAGAAGATATAGGGAAGTAGGGTTGTGCTTTGACCTTACTTTCCCCCATCATTACTCAAATCCCCAGCTCTCAGAAAATGCTGAGGTTTTGAGTTGTTTTGATATCCTATTTCTGCTTTATAAAACGTCCTCGCCCCTTGCCCTTTCCCTCAGTATATAAAGGTGGTTGATACACCAGTGATTGAACCAGCTATAAGAGAATTTTGCCTTGAGCTCATCTTCACTTTTCTGGACCTTCTACTTAATATAAAAGGAGAGAGGAAAGGAAGTGCAGAACTGTCTCCTAAATTCTCTTTCATTTCTAACATTCTCTAAAGAAAATTGTTAAAGTCTTTCCAAAATGATAAGCTCCATTCTGAAATGTTTGAGACAAGATGGTGTCCAAGCTAGACGAGCAAATATTTTAGCAGATGCAAAAATAGGCCTGTGGGTCTAAATAAAAACAGTACACTTACTCTTTCAGGAGCTATGCCAGTGTGATCAGAATGCTGCTAAAGAATCAGTAAAGCTTGATGAAAGTTTCCACAAGCACCTTCTTTTCTCAAAATTAAAATGTTGCCATATCTTAGACTGAAGTAGTTGATTTTACTTTTTCAGCACAATGGCCATCAAAAGGTGTATGTGAGAAAGACAGTGAGAAAGAGCAACTAAAAGTTACTGACAAGGAGTGTTTTTTCTTTCTTTCTTCTTTCTTTCTTTCTTTCTTTCTTTCTTTCTTTCTTTCTTTCTTCTTTCTTCTTTCTTCTTTCTTTCTTTCTTCTTTCTTCTTTCTTTCTTTCTTCTTTCTTTCTTTCTTTCTTTCTTTCTTTCTTTCTTTCTTTCTTTCTCTCTCTCTCTCTCTTTCTTTCTTTCTTTCTTTCTTTCTTTCTTTCTTTCTTTCTTTATAATTTATTTTCATCACATCTCAATGAATCAAGAATCTCAAATGACTTGCCATCTCCATGGCTAGTTTGCTTCTTCCATTGTTCAAACTTGTTTTATATTGCAGCAATAATTTTATGCTTAGTAAAAACATTTACACTTTTTGCTTTGCAATGGTTGTTAAAAGTGTATAGACTTGAGAAAACACCTTCTTCCTAAACCAATACTGTAAGTCTCTCTTGATTATTAAACTGAAAAAATGTACCTGATCCAGTTCTTTTCTCTTTGTTTTGTGATCCATTTGATTTTTTCTCCTAAAGAAAAACAAATTCAATCCCTGACTATGTTCACAGTCATCAGCTCCTTCTGCTGGCTAAGGCAGAAAATAATGGAGTGGAAGATGAGGTCTTTGGTTATGAATTTTCTAAAAGACTTGTATTCAAAATATATTTTAAAACCATTTCAAAGTAGCCGTTGTACATTCTATGACATCAGAAGAGAAACTCAAGCAATGAAGTCCAGGGGTGAACTCAGAAAACTTAGAAGCCATGATCAAGTTTCTCACTGTTGTGTAGCTCCTTAACAGCTTGGCCTCATTTACTCATGTCTAGTCAGCTTTCCAGTCAATCACATGTGCACTAAAATGTTTATATCTAGGCCTGAAATATTTTCAATAATTATCTTATCATGAATCACTTTGCAAATTAATGTAATTTCAGACTTCATCACTCTAGGACTACTTAAGACACCTTTATAAAGTGACAAAACGACAAAATCACGAAGGCACTTATTTTCTTGTTTTAAATAATAGTTAAGGATGGAAACTGAGTGGGGAAAAATTACAGAGGAAGATAAACCATGAGAGACTCCAAACTCTGGGAAACAAACAAAGAGTTGCGAAGGGAAGGTGGGTGGAGGATGGAGTAACCGGGTGATAGGCACTAAAGAGGACACTTGATGGGAATGAGCACTGGCTGTTATACTACGTGTTGGCAAATTGAATATAAATAAAATATTTCATAAATAAATAAATAAATAAATAAATAAATAAATAAATAAATAAAACAGTTAAGGAAAGAATTACATAAACTTCAGCCTCCCAAGCCATTGATGAAGTATATTATATATTGTGTACATGTTGAAATGAGCCATTTAATAGTTGGAGTAAGTGAATCTTTTTAAGATTGGCTGCTATCTTTCAACTCAAACTTCAACATTGCCAAATTTTGTCCTATGTAGTCATCATCAGATTTTTAAATTATTATGAAATAGATAATTCATTTTTTAGTTACTTTTATTTTACTGTTGTCTAGCAAGACCTCTCTGGTAAGAGCTAATATTATATAAATGACTTTTCTTTTTTTGTTATTTGTGTGTGTGTGTGTGTGTGTGTGTGTTAAAGATTGGATATGTACAAAAGTAGTATTTATAATATGTGCCAATTATTTGGAATAACAATAATTCAAACACCTATATACCTACTGCCAGTTTAAGTGTCAAAACATTATAACTGCATATAAGCCCTATCATATTTTCCCCTTGCACAACCACCTAAGTTAATCATTGTCCTGAATTTCACTTTTACTATTCTGTAACTATATGTTTTAAAATTTTGTTGTGTATGCATCACCAAACAGATCATTTAATTTTTTTATGTGTTTGAAATTGATGTATATGGCACAACACTGTAGGAATTCTTTGGTAACTTGTCTTTTCTCAATAGTACATTCTTGAGATTATCCATGTTGATGGATATAGCTTTAATTCACTTATTTTCAATTCTGCCTAGAACACCTTAATAGACACCATTTTATTTTTCCATTTTCCTTTTTTCAGTCAATATTTCAGTAATTCCACCTTTTTCTGCTATTCCAATGAACATACTTAAGCCAAATTCCTAAAACATATATGCAAGATTTCTCCAAAAATTACTGGTTTGTGGTGAATAAGCATTTCAATTTCACAAAACATTGCCAAATTGTTGCCAGAGTAGTTGTCCTAGTTTATATTATTAATAGTGCCATCAGGATATCAGCAATTCCATTGATACACAATCTTGCCAATACTGGTTATTGTCCAACTTTTCAATGTGCCTATCTGATGAGTGTAAAACAGAAGTTCATTGTCATTTACATTTGTATTTTGAAGATTATAGTGATGTTGAACCTATTTTCAAATATTAGCCATTTTGTTTCTTCTGCAAAGTCTCTTAAGTCCTTTACAATTTTAATTGGATTGTTTACATTTTTCTTGTTAATTTGTAAAATCCCATAACATTCAGAAAAAACTACTTTATTAAATGTCTTTTTGTAACAGGTAATTTATATTTTTATATCCTTATCATATCTTTGGTGAATACACATTTTATTGTTAATGAAGTTAAATATGTCAATCTTTTACAATTACATTTTTGTGTTTTTGTTTTTAAGATCCTTACTTAGCCCTTTATTATAAGATAGTCTTATGTATTTATTCCCATAAGCATTAATGTTTGCCTTTAGAATTAAATTTTTCGAAGGTATGGTTTGAGGGGATCCCTGGGTGGCTCAGCAGTTTGGCGCCTGCCTTCAGTCCAGGGGTCAGGCTCCTTGCATTGAGCCTGCTTCTCCCTCTGCCTTGTGTCTCTGCCTCTCTCTCTCTCTCTCTCCCCCATGAATAAGTTAATAAAATCCTTAAAATAAAAAAAAAAAGATGTGATTTAAAAGTTCAACTTTTTCCTTATGGATAACAAATTGTTCCACTATTGTTTTTTTTAAATACTTCATTCTTTCCCCAGGATGTTTAACTCCATTTTTGTCAAAATCACATTTCCTTATATGCAATCTTATGTCTGGACTCTTGTTACATTTGATTGATTCATTTCTCATGCTCGACTGTAGTAGTGTTATGTTAAGACTTAGAGTTTGGTTTTAAGTCTTTGTTTTTGCTAGTGTAGTTGTCCCATTTTATTCATCTTCAGAAATATCTTGGCTATCTTCTTATCCTTTTTTTCTTATGCATAAAACACAGAATCAACTTATCCACTTCCACAAAACATGCTATTGGGATTTTTATAGGAATTACTTTGGATTAGGTCAATTTGAGAAGCATTAATGTCTTTGTAATATTTCTAATAGTTTCTAATTCATGGACATGGTAAAATTCTCTATTTACCTATGTCTTTTTAAATGCCTTTGAATGAAGTTTTTACCTTTTGCTGCATAATAGACTTTACATCTTTTTAGATTTATAACTTACATGTATTATCTCCAGGTAATATCCAAGTTAAGTGACATTTTTAAATTGTTTTCTGTTTATTGGAGATGTAAAGAAATTTTTTTGGAATTTGTTCATTATTTTTTTAATCCAGTAACTGTTAAATGCTTTTATAAATTCTAATAATATGTCTGTACATTCTTCTGGGTTTTCTATGTAGATAATTTTATCATCTGCATATAATGATAGAATTTTTTTCCTCCTTTCTCAATATTTGTATCTTTTTTCCTGCCTTACTTCTAGAGCTTAAGCTACCAATATAATGTTGAAGAGAAAATTCTGCAGTCTCATTTTATTTTTTCCTCATCTTAAAACAGTGTTTTAAGTTTCTCCTTATTATATATAATGTTTGTTAATAGATATTTGTGTGGATGACCTTATCCAGTTAAAAGTTCTTTTGTATTTTTATTTGCTACATTTTTTCTCATCTATGGAGGTTAAATTTTATTATATGTATTTTCTTCAGAAGATGATAATTTTTTCTTCTTAATATTTTGATGTGATTAGTTATATTGATAAGATTTTAAAGTTATTAAATGCATCTTGCATTTTTGGTTTGACCCAAATTTTTCTCATTTTTATATTTAAATTCTAGTTAGTTAACATATATGGTAAAATTGGTTTCAGGTATAGAATTTAGTGACTCATCACTTAGCACACCCCAGTGCTAATCACAATTGCCCTCCTTAATACCCATCATTCTTTTAACCCATCTTCCACCCACCTCCCTCCATCAACCCTGTTTGTTCTCTACAGTTAAGAGTATTTTATGGTTTGCTTCTCTCTATCTCTTATTTTTGTCCTTCCCATATATTCATCTGTTTTGTTTCTTAAATTACCCTTATGAGTGAAATCATATGGTATTTGTCTTTCTCTGACATAGTTCACTTAGTATAATACACTCCAGCTCCATCTACATCATATCTACATCATTGCAAACAGCAAAAGTTCATTCTTTTCTTTTTGATGGCTGAATAATATTCCATTATATGTATATACCACATCTCTTTTATTCACTAGCTGATGAATGTTTGGACTCTTTCTATAGTTTGACCATTGTTTATAATGCTTCTGTAAACATTGGGGTGCATGCATCCCTTCAAATCTGTGTTTTTGTATCCTTTGGGTAAATGCCTAGTAGTGCAATTGCTGGGTTATAGGATAGTTCTATTTTTAGCTTTTTGAGGAACCTCCATACTATTTTTCAGAGTGGCTGCACCAGTTTGCATTCCCACCAACAGTGTAAGATGGTTCCCCTTTCTCCACAACCTGCCAACATCTGTGTTTCCTGTGCTGTTAATTTTAGCCATTCTGACAGGTGTGAGGCGGTGGTAGCTCGTTGTGATTTTGATTTGTGTTTGCCTGATAATGAATGATGTTAAGAATCTGGATGTCTCCTTTGGAAAAATGTCTATTTGTGTCTTCTGCCCATCTCTTACCTGGGTTATTTGGTTTTGGGGTGTTGAGTTTGATAAGTTCTTTCTACATCTTGGATACTAACCCTTTATCAGATATGTCATTTGCAAGTATCTTCTCCCATTCTGTAGTCTGTCTTTTAGTTTTGTTGATTGTTTCTTCACTGTGCAGAAGCCTTCTCCCTTGATGAAATCCCAATAGTTCATTTTTGCTTTTGTTTCCCTTACCTCTAGGGATGTGTCTAGTAAGAAGTTGCTATGACCAAGGTCCAGAAATGGACTCACAACTATATGATCAACTAATCTTTGACCAAACAGGAAAGAATATCCAATGGAGAAAGGGCAGTCTCTTCAACAAATGGTGTTGGGAAAACTGAACAGCAACATGCAGAAGAATGAAACGACCATTTTCTTACACCATACACAAAAATAAATTCAAAATGAATGAAAGATCTAAATGTAAGACAAGAAATCATCAAAATCTTAGAGGAGAACACAGACAGCAACCTCTTGTACGTTTATATGATTTAAATAAAAGCAAGTCAGTAATTATCTTGCTGGTGTAATTTTCATGATATGTATGCATTAACTAATTTACAAAATATTTACAAAAGACCTACATTGTGCTAAGTGCTAAAGATCTAACAATGAACAAATTAAAGTCCCTGTCAAGAAGTCACCAGAATACTGGAGAGATATGTCTAGTAAGAAATTGCTATGGCCAAGGTCAAAGAGGTTGCTGCCTGTGTTCTCCTCTAAGATTTTGATGGATTCCAGTTTCACATTTACATCTTTCTCTCATTATGAATTTATTTTTGTGTATAATATAAGAAAGTAGTCCAGTTTCATTGTTCTGCATTTCCAGGTTTCCAAATACCATTTGTTAAAGAGACTGTCGTTTTTCCATTGGGTATTCTCTTCTGCTTTATCAAATATTAGTTGACCATAGAGTTGTGGTTGATCTACTTTTTAACACTTATCTTTCTTTGTGCTCTGATGGATTCCATTACTACTATTTAGTTTAAGATTTGTTAAATAGTAAACCAGTACCCTTAACTATTTAGTTTAAGTTTAGTTTACTAAATAGTAAACCAGTACCCTTAAACTATTTAGTTTAAGATTTTGCATCAGTGTTCATGGGTGAAACTGGACTGTAAATTTCATTTCTCTTATTTCCTCATCAGCTTTTAGTCTCAAGATTATATTGGCCTTATATACATGGAACTGGAGTTGCAGTCCTTCTTTTTCTATTAATTGTTGTTAGTTGCATGGGATTGAAATCATCTGTTCCTCAGATAATTTTTAGAACTTGCCTAGAAGATCACTTGAGTATTAGTGAGAATTTATTTGGAGGGAAATTTTTTCACCACATGTTTAATATATTCGGGGGTTACAGAACTAAACAAATACCCTCTTTCTTTAGTAAGTTTGACTAAACTTTTTCTAGGAATTTGTCCATTTTCAAATTTGTTTACCAAAAGTTGTTCATATAATCCTTTCATAATATATGTATATTTTTAATATCTGTAGGATTTATGGTTATGCCCCTTTTCCATTTTTTTATTTGTTCCTCTTCTCCCTCTGTTTGGAAGAGCCCCAGGAGGAATGTATCAATTTTACTAATTTTCCAAACAACCAAACTTCAGTTTTGTAAGTTGCCTCTATTGCATCTTTCTATTTTGCTACCTTCTGCTTTCCCTATATTACTGATTTTAATATCAACTTTCTTTATTTTTTATTCTTTTTCTAATGTTTTAGTTGGATCTTTTATTTGTTGATATTTGGCTTTCCTTTTTTCAAAACTAAACATTCAATTGGGCAAATTAAACTTGAATTACCAGTACCCTCAGATTTTTATAGGTAGTACTTTTATTGTAGTTAAATTATAAATATATTTTATTTCCCCTTAAGATTTCTTTTGTGATTCATTGACTGTTAAGAAGTATATATATTTTGTTTTTAATTTCTAATCATAAGGGATTGTTCATGTTATTTTTCTTATTGTTGATTTCTTAATGAATTGAATTGTGTTCAAGGAATGTGATCTGGATAATACTAATACTTTGAAGTTTGTTGATATGGCATAGCATATGTTTATTTTAAATGTTCATTATGTGCTTGAGAAAAATACATATTGTCAAATTTTAGGTACAGTTATCCATTATATAAACATTAATTTTGCTCTTAAATCTTCAGTATCCTGTCTGACTTTTTGTCTGCTCAGTATGTCAGTTACTCAGAGTGGAGTATATGGAGTTCTAATTGTAATTGGGGTTGCTATCATCTTTTTCAGTGTTAAGTTCATTTTGGTACTTCAACATCAATATTGTTTTCATCAAAAGCATTAGTAACTCAAGGTTATTCTGAATTTCCCTCATTGCCTTGCATAATTTCGCTGGTGGTAAGCATATGCTTCAAATATTCTCTTAATGAAAATAAGAGAATATTTTCCTTGTTGCAAATGAAATTATCTTCATTTCAGATAAAGGAAGAAAAAAAATGAAAATCTCAATATCCAGAAATTTCAGAGTTCTTTGTTAAAAAGGAACTGAAATTGACTATAGTCCCTTAATTGTGAATGAAACATTTGAAAGTATATACAGAAAATTGAACTGATTTGTGAAAACCTGTGCTTTTTTGTGTTTGTAATTAATACTGGGGGGGCAAAAAGCTACCCAAATTTATAAGATAGCAAAGAAAGTTTGTAAAAACAGCAGTCTTTGCTCATCTATTGCAGCTAGTTGTGATATTGGTATGCTATTTTATGACTGGAATTTTGAGCTCCTTCATTCTCTCACTTTGATTTAATGTAGCACAAACAGAAAAATGTTTCTGAAAGCACACAAGTATAAAATTATCTAGTTACTCATGCAGGTAAATGTTCTGTTCCTTGAGCTCACATGGAATCCAAAAGCGAAAAGAGTATAGTGAAGAAAAGAGAAATTGTGTTGATTTACCTGTCCATATCTGTGGAAAATTCCTTAAAGAGAGAAAAAGAAATTTTGTTCCCTTTAAGAATTCTTCTAATAAACTAATGGTAAGGGAAAGCCTTCCGTGTTTATTTCTCTGCTTTCTGTTTTATACAGTCTGGTTTGAGATGAGTCATCCAGCGCAGAGAAAGGAAATTTTCCTAAACCTCATCTGAGACAGTACTTTTTTGCATGACAAAATCTACAACTCTTCCTACAAAGTAACTAGAATTCCTGATAAAATTCCTGAACAATGATCTAATTAATAACTCCCTAAGGGAAGTGAAAGCTACCCACTTCCTTTGTATGTACTAACAGTCTCAAATCAGACCTTTAAAGATACAAAGATATGCAATCAGACTTGTGACTTATAATCTTTAACTGAACATTCCTTCACATTATTTTACCTTATTTTCTATGTGTGGCCATCAAGACAAAAATATGTGACTTAGTTTTATCTGTAGTCTCTTCCCTTGAGACTGGTTATAATTCTTCTTCACATGTTTGTAATCAGTTTATCTAAGAAGCTAACAGGATTTCTGAAGAGAGAGACATTACATATACCTGGACAAATATAAGATCTTCTTCCAGGATATACAGTTAACAGGCTAGACCTTTTTTGAAAGATTTTATTTATTTGAGAGAGAGAGAGAGAGAGAGAGGAGGGAGCACATGCATGAGCAGGGGAAGGACAGATTTTCTGCTGAGCAGGGAGCCCAACACCTGGCTTCATCCTAGGACCTTGAGGGTTTGATCCCAGGACCCTGAGATCATGACCTGAACTGAAGACACACTTAACCAATTGAGCCAGTCAGGTACCCCAACAGGCTGGACCTTAAAGATGAGTACAATTTTGACTGCAAAATTGAGAATGGTAATTCCAAAAAGGGTAAAATCCCAAAAGTGAACAAAAATGTAAATCTTTATAATTTCTATACCATTTTTTCTCACCCCATCACTCCATTTAAAGTAAAATAGAACACTTTAAGAGTGTCTGGAATTCCTGTCTAAATTCATGAGGGAAAAATACCAATTTTAAATTATTCAAATAATCCTGATAATCAGCTAAGTAAATATTTAGTTATTTTAAAGCATATAATTTTTATGTTTAAATGCACATATTAATACACTAATTTGCTGAGAGATTATAATTACTGATTAAATCAATACATTAATTACAAAATACCCCAATAATCCCATATTAAACGTTTACTTATTACATTGACACTCCAAGTCTCATTCTTTCAATAACTTATTGAAGTATTAATTGCATTTAAACATTAGTATTTATTAGAAACAGTCATTTCAAGGTAAAATTATAGAAACAGGAAAGGTATTTTTACATATACACAGAAACCCACAAGCCAAAGGATTAAAGGGGATTGTCTTTTACAATATACGTTCATATGAAAAGGACTCTAAATCAGATCTTTAAAACAGTTGGGTGTGTTCCCTTTCCAATAAATACAAACTCTGGTAATAGAGGGAAACATAGGAGAAAGATGATATACTAAGTACAAAAATATACAAACAGATCACTACTCCAAAGTGTTTTTTCCTCTCTCCTTGGTGAAAAACTTAAAGTCTAAAAACCAACTGAGACAGGTACTAAGTTACACAATCATCCTTTTATTCTTTTCTTACAATAAGAAAGATGGTTTCTTACAAAACCATCCCTAATGTTGATGAGCTGTTTTTGCTGTAATTGGACAAGTCAAATAGGAGAGGGATTCTATTTACCAACTACAGGAGCTGGCTCCAGCCCATTAAACTGCAAACCACAAAGCTGTTTTACTAAAGCTGACTTTTTGTTCAAGGGCCATTATTTTGGAAGCATTTTCTTGGCACCAAATGCATATCTGAACATGCAAGTCCAAATATGCTAACAGATGTCTCTGAAGCAAGAGCATTATAAAACCAGATTTTCACTTCAGTTAGGAATATTTTTCCATACTATTTTAAATAAACTTTTAATTTTACAGAAGTTTTAGATTTACAGAAAATTGCAAAAATAGTACAGAGAAGGTCCATATACCCCACACCCAGTTGCCCCAATTATAAATACCTTACATTAATTAGCATACTTGTTATAACTGATGAACCAATATTGATACATTAAGGGCAGAATATGTAAATAAATTCATTGAAATCCTTCTGGCCAGGAGATTTGTCTCTTTACCTTCAATTATTTATTTATCTAAGCACGTGTTTATTTATCACTTCTATCATTGTTTACTTGCTTACATCAGTATGGACTCATGGATATTTACTTCATGCTTTGAATTATAATCAAATACTAATTTATTTATTTTATTGTTGAAACTATTCTGGCTTTGACTACTAGAGTTCCTTTCAGCTGATTCCTGTGTCCCTTTGACATTATCCCATCTTTGTGGGGGTTTTGTTTTGTTTTGTTTTTAAACACTATCTAACATTCTGGCACAAAACACTCTAAGCCCATTTTGTGTATCTCCTACCACAATTCTAAAATCAGCCATTTCTCCATGGAGTTCCATTTCTTTTTAGCATTAGTTATTCTGGTTTCTATGGGGATTGCTTGCATGTAGGCCTTCTCAGCTCACTGAACAAGGAAATATAAGTATGTGCATAATACATCTGCATATATATTATTTATATATGTATACACATACCTATAAGTATTTCTACATGACACTATTAGTACCTATATTAAACTAAATAGGAGTTCATACTTACGTCTCCAACTATAATCCATTACCACATGTTTATTTTAGCCTTTCTAATGTTGCTTATCTCTAACTTCCTACTCCAATAGTGAGAAACCTGGCTCCCCACACCCACCATTTAATTGTTCCATTCCATTTCAGTATTCATGTAAAGTGGTTTCAGAATTGTTAAACCATGTTCCCATGGGAAACAACCTTATCATCTAGAATACGGTACGTATGTATGGTTTCTTTTGCCTTTAGTCTTACAGGTTCTACTCATTTTCAGAGTTAGTTGGGACAGCACCTTTTTGCCCCCTGCCCTTAAGTAAGATTATTTCGTACATTTTTAACAGTGAGATTATTTTGTCATTCTCTGTATTCCTTTCCGAGATCCCCCCAATCTTCTAAATTGTATGTAAGTTACATATATTAAAGTTCACTTTTTGTGCTATAAAGTTTTGGGCACTTAAACAAATTCATAGTGTCCTTCATCCACTATTACAATATCATACAGAATGTGCCCTAAAAATATCTCTTGTTTTTCACTTCTTAAATATTCTCCATCCTTAATTTTTTTCAAATTGTTATTTTGCCTTACAACCTTCTAGTTAAAAAGCAATTTTATGTGCAAAAGGCTTTTCACACTTACATAATGTCAAGCAGAAGAGCTTGAAAATATGGTGCCCTGTCTCTGAAGAGTCAGGGTCTGAGTAGGCCAAGTCCAAGGATATTGGATAATTAGAAGAGAAGGGAGAGCAGAAGGAAAACATGAAAGCACTTCCAATAAATATCACCCATTTAATAATTTGTCTTAAGCTATGATCTGTATTGCTTCAATTTGGAAAGATCTTAATTTATTCGTTCAATAAAAGTTTACTGAGCACCTATCATCAGTGAGATACCATATTAGGCATAGGAAATTAAACCATGTCTAGTGCACGTTCCCTACTTTAAAAGGATTTCATCTCACAGCTCTTTATCTTCAGATTTTCATTACCTTCCACATATTTTCAAAGATTGGAGAAGAGAGATTCATAGCAGTGAAAGTAAAATTTAAATGCTGACCCTGGCATTTATTAAATCGTTGACTGTATGATCTTAGGCAAATGACTTACCATGTTTGTTTGTTTTGTTTTTGTTGTTTGTTTGCTCCCTCATCTATAGAATGAGATAGAGATGCTCACCTTATAGAATTGTTGGAAGAGACTATATGAACTTGTATCCTAAAGAGCTTCTGACACATGACTCCTTGGTATGTGATGTTTCTGTGGAATAGAACCTATTTACACTTCTCACAAAAAAGCAGCAGCTGTTTTGCTCTCTCTTTCTCCCCTTTATCAGATCTGATCATGGAATTGTCAAAAGGGTGAGAAGATTGCCTTGTGAGATGCAAGCCTCTCTTTCCAGGCAATCATCAAGATCACTTTTTAAAACCTGGTGTCTGGGGACACCTGGGTGGCTCAGCAGTTGAGCAACTGCCTTCAGCTCAAGGTGTGATCCCAGGTCCAGGCATCGAGTCCCACATTGGGCTCCCTGAGAGGAGCCTGCTTCTCCCTCTATCTACGTCTCTGCTTCTCTCTCTCATAGATAGATAGATGATAGATAGATAGATAGATAGATAGATATAGATGATATAGATATAGATATAGATAGATATAGATATAGATATAGATATAGATACAGATACAGATATAGATATAGATATAGATATAGATATAGATATAGATATAGATATAGATAGATAAAACAAACAAACCAAGTTCCTGGTCCCCAACCCAGATCTATGGCACCAGAATTTCCAGTGTGAAGGATCAAGGTTGGAAGACCTGATGTCTTTATTAACAAGCCCAGAAGGTAATTCTTAACACAGAGGGTAGAGAAATACTGGAAGCCCCTAGCTAGATTACATTCATTGTTGAGACCATGTCTATGCCTACGACCTCACAAATGGAAATGGTAAGGTAGTGGTGGTGTAGTGATAATGACAATAAAACATAATGCTGTCAGTAACAGTAATATTCACTGAGTACTCAGTTATGTGCCTGGCTCTGATCTGAACCTTTTACAAGCATCACTCAACTGTATCCTTATAACATCTCTAGCAAGTAAACTCTGCTACTTTTCTCTTTCTGCAGCTGAGTGAATGATTCTTAGACAAATTCATTAATTGATCCAAGGCCATAACTAGTAAATCATCAAAACCTGTTTTTCCTGGCTTCAGAGACATTTCTGTCAATCAAAAAATAATTATGGACAAAATGTTGAAAACTGGAAACTGGGGGCCAGGTCAAGCTTTAGTCTAATTTAGTCTAGTCTACATGTTCCACTAGATTATCAAAATTCAAGTATTTGATAAAAGAATCATTTTAGGTCAGTCATTTCACATACCTCAGGTTCCTTATGTGTAAAATGAATGGGAGTTCTAACATTCTGTGTTTCCAACACTCATCTGCCTTTGCCCCATTTTTTTGTTTGTTTCATCTGTGATTCATGAAGCAGTTTTTAATTAGAGAAAAAAAAATGACTCTCTAATCTTCACTTTGATTTTCACAACAAAAACTTGCCAAAGAAGTCATTCTGATATTCTTTCAATAGGAGAAAGAAATTCTGACTAAAGATATACAAACTTTGATCAAAAAACATTTTAAAACCAAGCCACTTGTCTCCCTTTCTGCCCAAATTCTATAGTAACCATATTTGGTAAACAGTCATTTTGACTGTGGTGTGCATTTATCACAGAATTATCTCTTCAACCAAAGTGAATACTTATTGAGTAGAGATTATTGTCAAGCAGTAGAAATAAGAGAAGTCCATGGTCATTGTCTTTATAACTATTTATCTACTGGGAAATCAATAAGGTAGCCATGTCAAATGTGACAGTAAAGAAAGAGAGTGCTCTTGGAGAAACTCTGGGTCTCTGGAAAGATTTCCAGATTTCTGGAAAGAGGAGCTGCACTGATGTTGGCCTCAAAGTATATAGAGGAATTTTGATAGATGGGGGTATATTATATGGGAGGATAGCTGCAGAACAGCATAAACCAAGCATGGAAGAGAGGAATTATAGGACATAATTACATAGTGTAAAGAAATGATCTCAGAGTATCTGGACCCCAGTAAATATGGGAGTAGAGTGAAAGGGTAGGTAAGAAAGGCAGGTTGGACTGAATTGAAATTTTTTTCTGTATATGATGCAGGGGGATGATATTATTGTTGCTGTAGTTTTAGCAAAGAAGTAACAACTTCCAGGCTGTGTTTCAGAAAACCTAAGGATGGCAGCAGTATTTGGAAGATAACTTTGACTGGGGACTGACAGAAATAGAAACATTACTTAGGAAGTTTTTGCTGAAGTCCTGAGATTGGACCTAAAAGTTTGAAAAATTGGATTGGCACAGAGAAGGGTAGGGAAGGATGAATATATGGGAAGGTCAAGGGTGGACAACCCAGTTGGCCTCCTCCTGCAGAGGACAAAGTGCCAGTTCAGAAAGCTCTGAATCTATACTCAGCAATGCTGCAACATGTCATTAGTCCTGCCTCTTTACCCAACAACCACTCAGTAAACAAACATTTCTTTAGCGGAAAGAAGATGAAATTTCAATTCAGAAAATTTGAGTTTTTATCTTAGTTCACCCATTTACAGTTGTGTGAACCTGAGCAAGTCACTTAATCCCCCTGAGACTGTTTTCTATTTTCTATTTTAATGTGTTGTTCTTATTTTAGTGGATTTTCTTTAGGAAGAAAATTATTTATAGTGTGTGGTGTATAGTAAGTGTTCAATAAAGAGCACTTCTTGTTGTTATCTGTATCCTTGGAATGGAAAGTGTGGTAGAGACCTTGGAAGACAAAAAGCAAAAACTTGCCCAGGTACAATTCCATTCTGTCTCATTTTACTCTCAACTAAAATGAAACAAAAACCAGTTTTTGCTCTCCTGCTTATACATATTTACATCATATTTGCCAAATACCCTGTTAGTGAGAAATCAATTTTTCATAGCTTACTTGTATTCTTTTCCAAATGAGAAAATACTTTTATAGACATTTGGATAAGAGTTAAAATAAAATGAAACATGCTCTGCTTACTTCAAGGTTTGATTCACCATGACGACCAATACTTTCTATTATACATGAACAGACTCCTTCTAACCTCCATTTGCCATTATACTTCTTGAAAACAAACTTGATAACACAGCACCATATATTTTTAATAGCTACATTTTAAACAAAATTCAGCTCCTGAGACACTGCTTGCCCCTTTCTTCCACAAACAAGAACAAAGCTCAGAAATAATAACAAAGTGTGGCATTTATTGAATCCTTGGTATATGCTCTGAATTTTGCTGAAGTGTTATGTGATTATTTTACTTAATCATCAAGAAAAGCCTAACAAAAAGCAGGCAACAATGTTAACGGCTAGTAATACTATTGTTGCCACTGTTTGTGGCCTTTTGACTGTGGACGATAGCTCATTTGTGTTTTCTCTTTTCCTGAACTTCTGTCTTACTAAGAAGTTTCCCTTTATTCTTTTTTAATTCTTATTTATTTATTCATGAGAGACAGAGAGAGAGAGAGAGAGAGAGAGAGAGAGAGGCAGAGAGACACAGGCAGAGGGAGAAGCAGGCTCCATGCAGGGAGCCTGACATGGGACTGGATCCTGGGTCTCCAGGATCACACCTTGGGCTGGAGATGGTGCTAAACCGCTGAGCCACCCGGGCTGTCCCCTTTAGTCTTAAGCTCTGCCTCTTATCTTTGCCATCCTTTATGATGTAGAGAAGCCTGACCAAGATGTTTTTGTCTGTTATGGACTAAATTATATCCCCTTCATATGTCGAAAGACATATGTTTTAAGCATTAACCTCCAATGTGCCCATATTTAGAAACAGGGCCTTTAAAGAGGTGATTAAGGTTAAGTGAGGTCAATGGCCCTTCCTCTAACATGATTGCTATCCCTATAAGAAGAGACATTAAGGATGTGTGTGCACAGAGAAAAGTCCATGTGGAGTCAGTAAGAAAGTGGCCATCTACAAGCCAAGGAGAGAGGCCTCAGAAGAACCAAACCTATTGGAACCCTTGATCTTGGACTTCTAGCTTCCAGAACTGTGAGGAAATAAATTTCTGTTGTTTAAGCCACCCAGTCTTCGGTGTTTTTTTATGGCAGCCTTAGCAAATAAAAATGCAGTCTAACCATAGGATTTTTCAATCTTATTTCACTTCTAAAAATCTTCAATTTCAACCACCTTGGCTATACAGTAATTTTAAATGGATTTATGTCATTTTTGTATTTTACTCAATTTCAAAATATTTTCTAATTTTCATTGTGACTTCTTTGACCAATAAGCTATTAAGTAGTAAGCTACGTAACATCTGGGCATTTGGGAATAATCTAATTATCTTTCTGTTGTTGACTTCCATAATTCTATTGTAGTAAGAGACATACACTGTACAATTTCAATATTTTGAAATGTATTGGTTTTGGCCTAAGCAAATGTCTATTTTTGTAAGTAGTCTATATGTACTTTAAAGTAATTTGTATTCTGTACTTCTTTAAGTGTTATGTCTTTGCAAACATTAACTCTATATTTTGTTTTTTTGTTTGCTTTTTTATCACTTACTACAAGAGATATGCTAAAACTTCCAACTAAAATTGTGTATTTACTTATTTCTCCTCTAGTGTCAACTTTTGCTTTATATATTTTAAAGCTATGTTATTAAGTGCATAGAAAACATAGTTATATCTACCTGTTTAACTTTTATTATTATGAAATATTCTTTTTTATGATTAATAATACTTCCAGCCTTAGAGTTATATTTGTCTAATAATAATATAGCCACACACAGTTTCTGTTGGTTAGTATTTATGCAGTATACATTTTCCACATGTTTAATGCCAGACATGCAATGACCTTACATTTAGAATGTGGCTTTTATGAATAGATATGCTTGCTGGTTTTGTAGGTTTGTTTTTTGTTCTCATTTGTTTGCTTGTTTTAGTAAGTCAACAACCTATGTCTTTTACATGGATTGCTAAGTCCATTTATACATATAATGTAATTATTGGCATAATTTGGTTTAAGCCTACTATCTTGGTATTCATTTTCTTTTATTCATTTTTTTGTTCCATTTATTTATTTATTTATTTATTTATTTATTTATTACTTCTACATTCTTTTTTATGAAGTATTTTTATTATTCCATGTTATTTTAACATTCCATATTATTTTATTTCTTCTATGGCTTTTTGGCTATACTGTAGCCTTATTATTTTAGTGGTCACCCTAGAGATTATAATTGTTGTACTGAACTTAAATATTCTACCTAAAATTATTGGTACTTCTCAAATATTATAAGAGTCTTGCCACAGTTTAATTTTTTTTACCCCTTTCCAAACTCTGAGCTATTATTTTTATGTATTTTATTTCTACATGGTATAAACTCCACAATACAATTATTATTGCTAAAAACAGTCAATATAAATTTATCTTTTCTGCTTCTCTTAATTCTTCATAGCTTTGTACCTCCATTAGGATAATTTTCCTTTATTCTGAAGAATTTCCTTTAATATCTCTTGTAGTGTCATGAGTTGGTGACAAATGCTCTCAACTTTGTTTTTTAGAAATATCTCTAAATTTTGCATTCATTTTTTAAAGATGTTTTGATAGATACAACTTTTTTCTTTATGCAATATAAAGTTAATCTATCTTTCATGGCTTCCATATTCCTCATTATAAAATTACTATTATTTTGTTTTGCTTTGTTTTGTTTATGTCTCTTGTTGCTTAAATGTTTTCCTCTTTCTTTGCTTTAGCATTGGAATGTTATGGTTCCAGGATGCAATTTATTTCATCTTATTTGGAATTTGCTTCTTGAAGTATAAGCTGAAGTCTTCAACTGGTTGTGGAAATTTTTCAGTCATTATATTTTCATATATTGCTCCTAAATATTTATTTATCTCTTCCTCATTTTTCTAGGAGTCTAGCAGAGTTAAAAGTTAAACTTGTCCGAAATGTCTCCTATGCTCTGTTCATGCTCCTTTCATCTTTTTTCCCTCCAAGCTTCAGTTGTATATTTTCTATTGACCTGTTTTGAGTTTACTAATAGGAAACTAAAAGTCTTCTACTGCTTATCACTTGCTGTTTAACCCATCCAATGAGTTCTTAGTTTCAAGTAGTATATTTTTTCATTCTAGAATATCCACTGTTTTATAGATTAAAATATCACTATTGAATGTATTTTTTTTTCTTTTGATCTATATTGTCCCTCTTCTATTCTCTTTGACTTTTTAATCATAGTTATGTTATTTGTCTGCCTTCTCCAACATCTGGCTTTATCTGTGGGTCTGCTTCTATTAGTAACTTTTCCTCCTAATTATCTGTCACATTCTCCTAACAGTTCATGTGTCTAGCAATTTTTTATTGCATACTAGATATTTTATATAAAAGAATTATATATATAAATAAATAAAAATTAAAAAAAAAATTATTTAAAAAAGGGATCCCTGGGTGGCGCAGCGGTTTGGCGCCTGCCTTTGGCCCAGGGCGCGATCCTGGAGACCCGGGATCGAATCCCACGTCAGGCTCCCGGTGCATGGAGCCTGCTTCTCCCTCTGCCTGTATCTCTGCCTCTCTCTCTCTCTGTGTGTGACTATCATAAATAAATAAAAATTAAAAAAAAAATTATTTAAAAGAATTATAGAACTGAGATTAATGTTATTTTTCTTCCAAATAGTGTACTCCTTTTCCTCTTTTAGGCACAGATTGAAGGGCTTGTCACCTCAACTAAATTAATAATTGAACAGAGCCAGGACTGGTTACAGCTTTAGTTACATTCAATGTTTAGTTTTAATGCCTCATGAGTGAGAACAATTGTGTACTCATTCTTGATACCTCCATGGTGGGATTTTGTCTTTTAGCCCTGCAAAATATCCAAGATTATATTTCTTTTTTCTTTTCTTAGTTTCCTGGACTCTCATATCACTACTGCCTACTACAAATGTAGTCAACCAATCTTTTCCAAGGTACTAATAATATACAAGGGGAAAGAATAGTCTCTTAAATAAATAGAATTGGGAAAACTGAATATCCATATGCAAAAAAATAAAACTGGACCTCCATCTTATACTTTCACAAGACCTAACTCAATAAATAATATATAAATTACAAACATAAGACCTGAAATCATAAACCTCCTAGAAGAAAATATAAGGGCAAAACTCCTTGACACTTGGCAATGACTTTTTGGATTTGACACCAAAAGTACAATCAACAAAAGCAAATATTAATAAGTGGGACTGTATCAAACTAAAAAGCTTCTGCACAGCAAAAGAAACAATCAGCAAAATAAAAAGGCAATGCATAGAGTGGAAATAACTATTTTCAAATAATATATCTGAAAAGGGGCTAATGTCTAAACTATACAAAGTACTCATAATAATAGCAATAAAATAAAATATAAATTCCAATTAAAAATAGGAAGAGAAACTGAATAGAAATTTTTCAAAAGAAAAGCATACAATGGCCAACAGGTACATAAAGAAGATGTTCAATAACACTAATCATCAGGAAAATACAAATCAAAACCACAGATACAAGATATAAGCTCACACTTGTTAGAATGGTTATCCTCAAAAAGAGATAACAAATGTTGTTGAGGATGTGGAGAAAATGGATCTGTGTTTATAGTTGGTTGAAATGTAAATTGTCACAGCCAGAATGGAAAACAGTATGGAGTGTCCTCAAAGAATTAAAAATCAAAGTATCAGGCTGCCTGTATGGCTCTGTCAGTTAAGCACCCAACTTTTGATTTTGGCTCAGGGTATGATCTCAGGGTTATGAGACTGGGCCCTGTGTCAGGCACCTTTTTCAGTGAGGAATCTGCTTGAGATTCTCTCTCTCTCCCTTGCACCTCCCCCCACTTGCATTTTCTCTCTCTCTCTCTCTCTCTCTCTCTCTCTGAAAAATAAATACATCTTTAAAAAAGAAATCAAAGTATCATATGATCCACTTTCCCACTTTCGGGTATATTTTCAGAAAAAATGAAGTATTTTTTAAAATATCTGCATTCCTATGTTCATCAAATCGTTTTTCACAATAGCCAAGTTCTGAAAATACCCTAAATGTCCATAGCTAGATGAATGGATTAAAAAAAGGTGAAATATATGCACAGACTGGAGTATTATTCATCCTTTAAAAAAAAAAAAAAAAGGAGGAAATCTTTCCATTTGCTACAACTTGGGTTAACCCAGAGGACATTATGCTTAGTGAAATAAGCCAGAAAGAAAGACAAATACTGCATGATCTTTCCTCTATGTGTAATCTACAAAAGTCAAAATAATAATAACAGAGATTAGAATAGTGGTTACCAATGTGTGGGAGCAGAGGGAAGCATAGAGAAATGTTGGTCGAATGTTACAAACTTTTGGCTATAATATGAATAAGTCCTAGAGACCCAAGTAAAGCATAGTGACTATAGTTAGTAATACTGTATTGTATACTTGAAATTTTCAGGAAGAGTAGATCTTAAGTATTCTCACCACAAAAAAAGGGAAGAAAAAGAAAAGGCAAACAAGCAAGAAAAAAGGTAACTGTGAGGTGATGGGTATATTAATTAGCCTAATTATGGCAGTAATTTCACAGTATAAGTGTATATCAAAACATCACCTTGCACCCTTTAAATACATAAAATTTTTACTGTTCAGGGGTACCTGGTGGATCAGTTGGTTAAGTGTCCAGCTCTTGATTTTGGCTCAGGCTTTGATCTCAGGGTCATAGAATTGAGTCCCATGTTGGGCTCCATGCTTAGTGGGGAATCTGCTTGAGATTCTCTCCCTTTCCTTCTGCCCTTCCCCCTGCTCATGCTTGCTCTCTTTCTGTCTCTCTCTCAAATAAATAAAATCTTAAAAATATTTTTTAATTTATTCATTATGCCTCAATAAAGTCAAGGGTTGGGGGGGGGAATGTCCTGGTGTCAGTACCAAGAACGGAATTAGAAGTGTTCTAGATTTCACATTGCCACAGCAGCAACCATAGCCTTCGGAAGCTCCATGGGTTTGTCTTTCTCTTAGAAGTGCCCCTCTGGCAATAGCAAGCCAGACTAACAGCCTCCTCCCAGCTTGGCAAAGGTCTCCAGGGAAAAGAAAAAGAACCTTGATCTCAGTCCTCCTAGAAGGGTCTGTTCCCTATCAGAAATTTTACCTACCTATCTTTGCTACCATACTTTTCCAATGTATTTTTTTTTATATTTCTAAATTTTGATTCCATTATATGTGGTTGCTACATAGAAGCAAGAGCTTCTTACTACTTACTTTATCCTACTTGGAAATAGAATTTCAGTGATGAATTTGAGGTGAGAAGTTTCTCTACAACTTTCCTCTCAGCCCTTAATCAGCTCTCCATCTTGAAAATCAAAGGGAGTCCTTAACTAAATACCAGACATTGTACTAGCTTCAAGTGATACAAACATGTGCAATACACATATGGTCCTTTCCATTATAGAGCTTGCAATTCAGTGGTGGAATTACATTTAAAAAAAGAAAATCAGCATACAATTTTAAAGTTAAGTGCTACAAAGTAAGAGCATAAGGTAAAGAAATGCATAAGGTAAAATAGGCTGCTGATTTAGATTGCAGGGTCAGATCAGTCCTCCCTGGGGCAACAATTAAACTGAGGCCTCAAAAATAAGAAATTATTCCAGAAAAGAGTGGAAACAAGATCATTTCAAGGAGAAGAAATATTATGTGCAATATTGTGAAGTGGGAAAGTATGACATTATGATTTGTAATAAGATATATATCTATATATTATCTTCCTGTTTCTGGCACTGAGATACCAAAACCTGTGCATTTCCTGTGATGGGACTTTAAAGCTGTTTTTTGTAGTGTTAATGAAGGGATTTATGGGAGGCACCTAAGGATAGGGACTGGAAAATAGGAGAACAAGCAAGTGATCGGAGATTGCAACTTAGAGTCCTAACCCCTGACCTTCAGGGAGGGGCGAGGGGCTGGCAATTGAGTTCAATCACCAATGGCTAACAAGTAAACTGATCATGCCTGTATAATCAAGCCTCCATAAAAACTCAAAAGGAGAGGGTTGGGAGAATTACTAGGTTGATGAACACGTGGAATTTGGGGAGAGCGGTACACTCAGAGGCACAGACTGTCCATATCCTTTCCCATACTTTGTGTTATTCATCTCTTCACCTGGCTATCCCTGAGTTTTTTTACTTTCATAACAAACCAGTAATCTAGTAAGTACAATGTTTCTCTGAGTCTTGTGGAACCTCTAATCTAGAGCTGGTTGGTCAGAGCAGTGATAAACTAGGGCTTGTGACTGGCATCTGAAGGGGGTGAGGGGCCCGGTAGGACTGAGCCCTTAAATTGTGGGGACCTGATGCTACCTCCAGGGAGATAGTGTTAGCCCTAAATTGTAGGATGCCTAGCTGGAGTCGTGGAACACTGCTTAGTGTTGGGGGCAAAAACTCACGTATTTGGTAACCAGAAGTGTTTTGTATGAGCAGTAAGGGAGGTTCAAGAGATGGACAATGGGGTTTTTCTAATACAGAAATATAATGTTTTCATCAAGTATTTGAAAACACGCAAGCCTAAGTGAGGAGTAGGTCATGAGAGGAGGCTAGCATAGGTGGTCAGGTGACACAACTTATAATCATGTTAAGGTTTTTTTATATCTTATCCATTGAATAATCATATGCAGTGAACTGCCAATTTGCTTTGTGGAGATGGAGTTGGAAGAGAGGAAAACTGAGCACAGGGAGACAGATTAGGAGGCTATTGAAAGTGACCATGTAAAAAATGACAAGGACTTGGATTAAAGTGGTAGTTGTAGAGGTTGGATTTGAGATATATTTTAAAAGTAGGATTGGTAGGACTTGATAGTGGAACAAACAGGGATCTGAGAGAAACAGAGATATCAGAAGTCTTGGGTTAAAAATTAAAAAGCTTACAGTTTGTATAGATTTTACAAAATACTTCACATGCATTATATTATTTTTATTCTCACAATAACACAATGGGATTGACCTAATTATCCCCTTTACAGATAAAGAAGTCAAGTGGATTATTTGTTGTTGACCCAGTGATTAATCCACAGCTGAGACCAGAACCAAATTCTACAATAATGGTTCAGGGCTTTCCTCTGTTGACAGCTTTACTCCCTCAGTATGAGTTTGGGAAGTACAAGAGAGGACTTTTGTGACAATTATCAGAGAGTTGGTGTTTCGGCCATGTCCTCAGTCACCACAAAAATCTCAGCCGAAACTACATCACCAAGAAATTAAACGCCAATAATCTGGGACCATTAATAATAGCATTAGATGAATTTTATTGACCCCTTCACAAACTTTCAGACTTTTAACATGTATTAGCTCATTTAATTGTCATAATCCTTTGGAATATGTACTAATATTAGGCCATTTTAGAGGTGAGAAAAATGAGGCCCAGAAACACTAAATAATTTGCCTAAGATGACAGAACTAGTAATTGACCAGGCCAAGATATGCCAGAGTCAATATTTTAATAGCAAAGCATAGAAAATGACCATATGATTGCAAGAAAATTGAAGTCAGACTCAAAAACTCAGCATTCTATCAGTGCTAGCTTTGTCTCTGACTCTCTAACCTTCAGTCCATTCCTGGCCCTTCAAACCCTGCCTCACTCCTAGTTTCAATTCCTGCCCATAAAATGAAAGGCTTTTATTACATTATTTCTAGGGCTCCTTCTGACACCTATTCATTTGGTGGTGGTTTGTGATTTTTTTTATCCGCTTGTAGATAATCACATTGTCAAGAATTGGTTAATATAGTTTGTATTATTGCCAGCCAATCCCCTCACTGGCCATCACCATCCAATTTTCTCTTCAGGCTTGAAAACTTCTCACTGCCCCAGGGCCCTGTTTCTTAGACCATTCTCAGCTGGCTTCCAGGGTGCTCAGTTGTTGATAGCTTGGCAATTAACTCATCCTGCTAGCACACTCCCCGTGTTAAAGTGCTAAATAACAGAGGGTGTTTATCATATGTCAGTCTGACAGCCTCCTGCTGTCAGCTTTGATTTGCTAAGTACCTGCAAAAGATTTGGTGACTGGAACACCTGGTCTGCAGAGCAGCTACTCTGAAAAGCTGGAGGCAGCATCTCAAGAGGATCCTGTGTACCCTCCTCATGCCCCTCACCACCACTCTTTCCTTTCAGAAATAAGAGAAAAGGGGAGCATATGAATGAACCAAAATATACTCCAGTCTGATCTGATATGGTTAACCCTCTGCCCTGGCTGATGCTATAATGATAATAATGGACAATTACGGCATTCTTATTACTATGTACCAGAATCTATGCCAAATACATCACCTGTATAAACTTATTTAATCTTTTCAACATCCCATGAGTTTAACTCCCCTCCCCAGCCTCGTGGGTGGATCATCCAGCAGGTGAGTAATATAGCAGAATTGGATTTACCTGTTCAAATTCAGCTCAACCTGAGAATTTACCATCAGATCTCAAAATCCTTTCCCACTGTCCTGTTCTCTACACAGCAGGTGTCACTATGCTCTCTGAAAGGTAGTAATGAGTTAGCAAGCAAAACACTTTCTGCTGTGTTTTTTTTTTCTTTGCAATTTCTTTCCATTGCTCAATTAAAGCACAATAGTTCTTAACCAAGCTGTGAAGACTCAGTGTAAGTCAGTGACTCCTTGATTAGGGGAAGTAGGAGAAAGAGGTTTGCTGAGTGGCTAATCAGAGCAGACTTTTCAGAGTACTATCTTCTCTGTCCATACAGAAAGATGACTCCAGCTTGATTTAGTTCCAGTCTTTCTATCTGAAATTTGCAAGTCAATGGACAATTGGCTTAGCTGAAGATAGTATTTTATTAAAAAACAAATACTAAATACCAAGTGCCACTGCTAATACTTATAATTTGTTGGAGTCAAACATACTTGGATGGAGACTTTATTTCTTGTATATACAAACTCATCTTGAGCAATTTACTTAAATTTTCTCAGCATCAGTATCCTCATCTGTAAAATGGAGATAATACTAGTACTGGGGCATCTGGGTGGCTCAGTGATTGAGCATCTGAATTTGGCTCAGGTCGTGATCCCAGGGCTCAGGGATGGAGTCCTGCATCGGGCTCCCCATGGGGAGCCTGCTTCTCCCTCTGCCTATGTCTCTGCCTCTCTCTATGTCTCTCATGAATAAATAAATAAAATCTTAAAAAAAAAACCCTAGTACTTACCTCAAAAGCTCATATGAAGATGAAAATGCAAAATTTGTAGGGGAGAGGAAGCATGGGATTATGAAAATGCATATCTATTTGAATCTGGCTTCCGAGACTTCAGGACATTGGAAAAAAGTTGCCCAGTATCCATATGTCCATGTTCTTTGACTGTGAATGGGAATAATAACACTGCTGTAAGGGTTAAGAACGAAATGACAGGGATGCCCAGGTGGTTCCATCTGTTAAGCAGCCAACTCTTTGATTTCAGCTCATGTCCTGACCTCAGGGTCATGAGATCAAGCTTCACACTCAGTACAGAGTCTGCTTGTCCCTATCCCTCTGCTTCCCTCCCCTTAATTAATTAATTAATTCTTTTTATTTATTTTTTAATTAATTCTTTTGAAAAAAACCTAAATGACATAATAAAACACCTAACACCTGGCACAGAGTACTTGCTCAGTTATTATAGTTTCCTCTGTTTGTGTGCATTCATATTTTAATTAAAAAAATGTTCACACATATAAACTAGATGACTTTGCCAAGTCAATAGAGAAGGGAATGCTCATTAATTAGGTTTATGAAGGTAAACATCACTCAATGGGTGTGATTGCTTTGAAGACCAGTTAGTTTCTCTCCACTCTTATAGGTGTTATGGACTCCAGCCACACAAAGCATAAGAGCCAGAAGTAGAAGTGAGCAAAATGGTACAGTGAAAAGGTATCAACCTGCAGTCACAAAAACAACTCATGAATGTTGATGAGAGGATATCATCACAACATGTTGATTCTATGTATGCAGAGTACTATGATTTTTCTTAGCTGGAGTAAGGGTCATTTCAAAAGCCAAATCTATTCTCAGGAGATGGGACATATGCAAGGGGAAGTAGTCTTACTGTGTCTACCCTTCCTAAATTGAGACTCTTGTACCAGGACTTCAAGGTCCTACAGTTGACAAAATGTTTCTCACTGTTTCCAGTGCTTTTATTTTCCTTTAAGTGTAAAGTTATCTGACATAATTCTTCAATTGGTAATAGGTAATTTTTATTCTCGAAAGGTATCAAAAAATGTTTCCATGCTGGGTTTATTTTAAAATGTAGTTGTGGGATCCCTGGGTGGCGCAGCGGTTTGGCGCCTGCCTTTGGCCCAGGGCGCGATCCTGGAGACCCAGGATCGAATCCCACGTCGGGCTCCCGGTGCATGGAGCCTTCTTCTCCCTCTGCCTGTGACTCTGCCTCTCTCTCTCTCTCTCTCTCTCTGTGACTATCATAAATAAATAAAAAACTTTAAAAAAAAATAATAAATAAATAAATAAAAATGTAGTTGTAATGGCCCTTCCAAAGAAGGGGGCTCAAATGTGCAAAACACATGCAGTCTTTATCACTAAGAAGTCTATCCTGAATGAATACACAGACAACTATTTCCTCTAAGAGATATCTGTTCCTACAATGGAACTAGAAACAGGCAGATTTCTTATTCATAATGTTAACTTCTGGGCTGAGAGGAATGTGGTAACCTCAGACCTTGGAATAAGAGTGCCTAGTAGGTCAGAAGCCAATACCCAAGTGACAGGTGCAATGATGTATACACAGTTTGAACCACTGAAACATTATTGAAAAACAAAAGGATCTGTTGAAAAAGAGACAATGTGATGAACTGATAAAAGTACTGGGTTTCAAGTCAGAGTCTTTGATTAAGCTCCCAGTTGCATGACCTGGAATAAGTTATCCATCCTTTCTCAAAATGAGCTTATTTTTCTGTAACAGGGATACTAATGTCCACCTCAGCAAGATTTTGTGAGTATTAAGTGAGATAATACACATAAAATCCCTAGACCAATTTTTGGCACAGAGCACAAACAAACGCATGGTAGCTTCTTTCAGCCTTGAACCCTTATGGAGAAAAGAGCATTCTTTCAAAATGTTGCAGATTTTAAAATTTGTCCTCTGCCCTCCATGTGTGAAAGAAACAGATGAGTATTTATTGATACTAAGACCCTTTCTTGAGTATTTACTAATACAGGCAGGAAGCAAAGTGATTGACATGTATTCAAAATTAAGAGGTACTTTTCATGACCACTTCCTTTTTACAGATTAAGAAACTGAGGCTCTAGCTTTAAGTAACTCCATCAGTGACCTGGTTAGGAAGTGGCAGGATCAGGATGGAATTTGGGTCTACCAGGAAAGTCAATACACTCAATGGCGGCACTTTTTAGCAACACTAAATTCTTAGCTGCATAGCATCACTTATCTTGCTGCCCCACTCCCTTCCTGACCTCTTTTCAGTATCTTTTCTGCAGTAAAGCCTAGCTCATTAAGGATTTATCAACATTTTGATGTTGAGGCTAACAGAGCACATTATTCAGTAAGTATTTTCTTCATATCCAGTGTAAAAGAATGGTTCTATGAATATGTTTGAAATATGAATGGAAGCAAACTGTCCTCATGCACCCCTAAGGGCATTAGAATATATTCAGTAACAATACATAGGCTGAATATTATTGTTCTTATTTATTCATTACATCAGTTAATTTCAACTGGACAAGTACATGTGAAACCTAACTCAGCTCCTGTCTAGGACACTGACCTAAAAGGACTTTTAGAGTTTACCTTATTGTCATTTCTACCAAACAGAACTGGGAACTTAGAGGCTAATAGTACCAATACAGTAGTGGTAGTAGCCTTAATAGTGGTGGTGGTGATGAAGGTGACAGCAGTGACAGCAACAATAGCCATAGTCATAGTGCTGTGGCAGCAGCATGGAAGTTCACTAGGATCTGGATAGAGTGCTAAGCATTTTATTTGCACTATTTCATTTAGTTTTAATAGCTATGAGAAACAGAATTTTTGTCCTCATCTTATAGGTGAAGAAACAGAGGTTAGATCATTTGTTCAAGGTCAGTTACCCAAGAGACAAGGATGGTAACATATCTGCACAGTGTATACAACTGAAATCTAAAGTACGAACTCGGGCAGCCCAAGTAACTCAGCGGTTTAGCACCTGCCTTCAGCCCAGGGCCTGATCCTGGAGTCCCGGGATCCAGTCCCATGCCGGGCTCCCTGCATGGAGTCTGCTTCTCCCTCTGCCTGTGTCTCTGCCTTTCTCTCTCTCTCTGCATATCTCATGAATAAAAAAATAAAATCTTAAAAAAAATGAAGTACGAACTCCATCTTAAATGCATTTTCACATTAAATTCTCTCATACTTTCCTGTGTGAGTTTTGTGGATGCCTATTTTCTGAAATATGTAAAATCATATAAGTAAAGCAGATATAAATTATAAAGTATAAAAAGTTCAGAGAATAACGTAAACTGTGAATAAGGCCATTTGATCATCTGTGAGGAATGAGAACAAGCAAACTTTATCCTGTGGACCAAATCCAGGCCATCACTTATTTTTTTTTTTATTATTTAAATAATGTTACTAAAACCCAGTCAAGCCCATTCATTCATGTGTTTTCTGTGGCTTCTCTGTGACAATGACACAGACCAATAGTTGCGACAGTGATTTTATGTCCTACAAAAGCAAAATTACTTATTTGTTTCTTGAGAGAGTTTGCATCACCAGTTCTAATGATGTCCTACATTCCTTCCTGGTCACATGTCAATCTTCCACTGCTCCTCAGGTAACTGCTCTTCTTAGTTTTGTACCATTATCTTGTTTATCTAAAGAGAGAAGTTTTACCCCATATGTATTTATAGTATTTTATACAGTTTGACTTGCTTTATTAAAGGAAATTTTCTACTGAAGGAGAGAAATGCACAAACCGTAAGTTTGTAGCATGTGGAATGTTTATAAAATGAAAGTAATACTAGTAGTGGCGCTAGTTGTGGTAGTAGCAGAGGTATTGTCCCCATGTGATCACAACCCAGATCACAGTACAGAACATTGTCAGGACCTCAGATAACAGCCTCCCCAGGTCGATGTCCTTTCATGAAAGGATGTATGATTCTGACATCCATTACCATTCATTAGTTTTGCCTTTTACATCTTTGTGAAGAAGAAATCATTGATTGTATTTGGCTTCTTTACTCAGTTTTATGTTGGTGAGATTCATCTATGTGTTTCCATATCACTATAATTTGTCACTTTTCATTACCCTGTGATATACCATTAAGTGACTATACCACATGTATTTAGTATTTTAATTATCATTCAGATGTAGTATTTATTTCTGATATAATTTTCTTTATTTACCTCAAGATAAAAACTTTAGAGGGTTTTATTTAACTTTCTCTTTAGTGTTAGTTATTTATTTAAATTTATCTTTAAAAAGATATGGGTACCTGGGTGGTTCAACCGGTCAAATGTCCAGCTCTTGATTTTGGCTCATGATCTCAGGGTCATGAGATCGAGTCTACATTGAGCTCCACACTTAGCTTAGGGTCTGCTTAAGATTCTCTCCTTCTCCCTCTGTCCCTTGCCCCAGTCATGCTCTCTCTTTCTCCAAAAATAAATAAATCTTTAAATAAATAAATAAAGGTATTTCTAAATACATTGTGATTATTAAATATGTTCTAATAATACATCTCTTCTGAAACTTACTAATAATTGCTTTATAGGCTAGTATTAGGTCTGCTTTATAAATGTTCCATATATGCTTGAAAAAAATATATATTTTCTAGTTGGTAGAAGCAGTGTTGCTACATGTGTATTCAAATTTCTGTATCTGGGATGAGCACTGGGTGTTTTTCTGTATGTTGGTAAATTAAACACCAATAAAAGTTAATTAAAATAAAAAAATAAAAAAATAAAAAAAAATAAAAAAAACAAATTTCTGTATCCTACTAACTTTTCACCTGTTTGTTTTAAAATTGAGATATATTGAAAAATTCCACCATAATGGTGGATCTATCAGTGTGCCCATATAGTATATATATTATATATATACATATATATACACATACATATATATACATATATATAATACATATATATACACTACACACACACATACATAGAATTTTATAATTATTATGTCTTTCTAGTAAGTTTTTTTTCTTTCTAGTAAGTTGAACCCATCATATCAGCATTTAATAGTAATTTACTTTATAGATAATCATATTCTTTATTGATCATAAAGTATAATCCATCTTATCACTTAGCTTTCTCTTGGTTAGTACTTAGCAGTCGTGCCTATTTCCACCATTTTTCTTTCAAGCTTCCCACAGTCTAGTGTCCTTTAAATATAATAGAGTTGAATTTTTAAAATTTTTATATGATAGTCTATTTCCTCATTGACAGCCATAATCCATTTTAATTCATTGTGATTACTAATATATTGAACTGATTTCTATCATTTTATTTGATGCTTTCTATTTTTTTCTCTCCTTTTAAATTATCTCCTTTACTGTTGCTTTTTTTTTTTTTAATTGACTAAGATAGTTTTGTTTTCCAATTCCATTTCCCTTCCTTTACTCTTTTGGGAATTACTCTGTTTTTATGCTTTTATCCATAATATTTTACCACTGGATATACCTAGAATATAATCAACAGAACAACAATGACAACAACAAAACAGAACAACAGAAAAAAACTTTCTCAACTAACCAAATGCAATATTTTTAAAAAGCTTTTGGGTTATAAATCCTTAATCTTTTTGATTTATAATAATATTTTAGAATCTACTTCCAAAAGAAATCCCTAGTATATCCATTTTGAGAGCTCAGTAGTCATAATGACATGGGAATTTATATTCCTTCCTTTTTTTTTCTTACTAGGATTTTTAAGAGTTATCAGAACTTAACGACATACGAAATAATAATTTTACAAAGTAAAGAAAATAATATCCTTGTAGCCAGACTGTGACATTTTACAGAATATGAATAAGACTAATACAAGACACATTAGGACCATATTTGTTTTAAGATTTTATTTATTTACTCATGAGAAACACACACAGAGAGAGAGAGAGAGAGAGAGAGGCAGAGACACAGAGGAGAAGCAGGCTCCATGCAGGAAGCCCGATGTGGGACTCGATCCCGGGACTCCAGGATCACGCCCTGGGCCGAAGGCAGGCGCCAAACTGCTGAGCCACCCAGGGATCCCCTAGGACCATATTTGGAATACAACAGAGACAAGGCCACACTACAACCACAAGCTACTATGTACCACATCTTCTGACTAACATACATGATCCTGATGCTCCTTTACCAAACAACTCTAGCCCCCTATAATCTTCCCAGCTCCTCAATAAAACATACACAATAACTCCTGCTTGAAAGCTTCCAAACAAGAACCAGTCCCTGCTTTCTTAATCTCTCCTGAGATCATCCAGTACAAGCCTAAACAACATTTCCTAGGCTCCTTTCCCCCAACACTCCGCTACAGTTTATCTGGAAGGTATTCTATGCAAGTGAAATAAATCAAACTTTTTTGCTGGGTGTTCCTAGTAGCTTTTGGCCAGTGGACTTCAATAACTTCGATCTCTAATTGTAAAAACAACAAGTAAACTGCTTAAATAATGATGAGATCATGTTAGAATTCTTTTTATTGCAACTTAACAAGTTTCTAGAATAACCTACCCAGAAAAAAAAAGCAAGTTATTTTAATAAAACTAGCTTTCGATGGTAAAGTCAGAAACAACTACAGTTGAAGAAGACATTGTCTAAGTTTTGAAAATAGTACATTGTGTCTTACTAATGTAAAAGACAATGTGGTAGTATAGGAAAAGCATCAGGAGAGTACATTATAGAGTGGACTCCATCAAAATTATCCTTCCTGTGTAACTTATTCATCCTGAATCTTATTGTTTCCAGTTGTAAAATGGGAATATTAATAGCCTACCTGTTGATCTCCCAGGTAGGCTTGTACTGAGAAGAGAACATAGGCATATGATCTAAAGTTTATTTATGGTATTATTGTCTATCTTTAAATGTAACATGTGTGATAGCAGTAGTTCTCAAACATTATTGCATGCTAAAGTCATCTGGGGATTTTTTTAATAGCAATGTCCATACTAATTTAACCAGAATTGAATGTTAGACCTAATATCAATATTTTTGAAAACCCCTCAGATATTTCCAGTGTATACCCAATTTCGAGAACCAGTGAGTTAGAACAGTGCTTTTCAAACCTTAATGTTCATATGAATCCCTTTTGTTCTTGATAAATGAAAACCCTGTAAGCAATAGGACCTGACACAGCATAGTTTTAATAAGTTCCCAGATGACATTAAAGTTGGCCATCTATGGCTTGTGGAATAAAGACTAGAAAATATCTTTAAAAGACTAGAGGAAAATAAAAATTTAAAATACTCTTATAAGCTCAAGTTGATAGCAAAAGCTAATATAAAGTCTTGGGACCAGAGACAGTCACTAACAAAGAAACTGGCTAGGAAAATAATTGTGTATGAAAGAATGTTTTGTGGTTTTAATTCTTCCCTGTCTCTCTCACTCTCACATGGAGGAGAGAAACCAGCTAGAAAGATTAAGTACACAATGGGAAAGGAAACAAGAAAGAACAGAAAAGTGAACATTTAATGAATTTAGCTTATAAGGCATTTAAGGAATTAAGTGTTTATTAAAACTTTCACTTTGGCAAAGTGAAAATAATTGTTAATATGTACACTTAAGTTGTGCTATTTGTGCTGTACCTTTGTAAATAATGTAGCGTTTAAAAATGTACCAATAGGGATCCCTGGGTGGCTCAGCAGTTTGGCGCCTGCCTTTGGCCCAGGGCGCGATCCTGGAGACCCGGGATCAAATCCCCCTTCGGGCTCCATGTGCATGGAACCTGCTTCTCCCTCTGCCTGTGTCTCTGCCTCTCTCTCTCTCACAGTGTGCCTATCATAAATAAATAAAAATTTAAAAATTTTAAAAATGTACCAATATATGTTAATGCACTGTGAAATGTCCTGCCTGCACTACAAATAGATCCTTCATTAAGGAACCATAAAGAAGAAACTGGATAGATTCTAAACATTTGTGAAGCTTCAACATCCAGTATGGTTAAGTAAACATGTATTTTAGGAGGTTTCACAACTCTATAATCAATACTGCCCAGAGACCAATGATTTGATTTGAATCACAAGCCAAAAAGAAAAAGGAAAAAGAAGAAGATTATGCCTGATTATTATATTTCAAAACAGCTATTTTGCAACTTTCAACATTGAGACTGAGAATCTAATATGTATTATCATTAAAAGACAAGTAAGGCCTGATTCCTACCTTTAAGTAACACCTTAAATCTAATAAGGATGTTGCAATATCCCTGTTGGAAATTAGATGCTTTAAATTTCTCCTAGAAGCTGAGTTCAGTCTTGGGCTTGTTATTTATTTTTCTTTCTACCTCCCAGAGCTTGGTGGACGGTAAAAGGCCCTTTTAATCCTGTTAATGAAATACCTTTTGAAGATAAAGGGACCAAAAAGATGAGAGTAGAAAAATTTTTATTATCTTTATTTGCCAAGCTTATAACCTATTTCAGGTAGAGCAAGACCCACCATTGATGAAATATTGGCAGATGAGCTGATGTGAGGCTTCATAATTTCCAATAAATCATCATCTGGACTGCAGACGCACAATTAAGAGATGTATTTTTCCAAGAAATTAGTGACATGAGATAGAGTGGATAGCACTGGAGTTGGGGTTCTACTGTTCCCTGAATGCTCCATGCTTTGATCTAAACATTCAGTTCTCAAACTTGCTGTTAGGATTTCCTGCCCAAAGAAATCACCCCGATTCTAGAGATGGTCTGGGGAGAGAGAATGAACAACTGGAGAGTCTGGGGAAAAGAAACTAGGCATCAACAACCAGGTATTGATGAGTTCTTGCTAGTTAGAAGTCTTTTAACAGGCCCCAGGTATAAATGTTCCTATGACCATTTTCAGAAAAGCTAGAAAATCCTCACCTTCTCTGGGGAATCTAATATGCCTAAAATGTCGAGGCAACTGACATCTTCTGAGACAAAAGGTCCATTCTAGACATACTCTATCAGGCTAGGGAAGGTGCTTTGAATATGGCCAACTTGTATAGCTTTCATAATAAAACTTCTGTGTTCCAATCATTATTACTCTATTCCACAATCAGAGATGAAACACCATGTACAGGTGCTCATGAGGGTTCTTGTGCATAAGATAGTTGTTTCAATTCAATCCCTTGGATAAGAGACCTAATCATATGCCAGCTAAGGAGTAAAGATCATAAATGTGGTTTTGTGCAGGGATTTGATAAAGATGAAGACCTGCAGGTAGCAGTGGCCTCTTTTTTGTCTTTGGTTTTCATCAATTGACAAGCTGTGTCTGGATACGAATCTCTTTGTGTTTACCCTACTTGAGATTCATTTAGCATATTAGGTATGTAGATTAATGATTTTCATCAATTTAGGGAAACTTGTTATGATTTCTTCAAATATTCTGCTCCATTCTTTTTTTTCTTTGCATTCTCCATTACATATATGTTAGTATTCATAATATAATCTCAAAGTTCTGAGGTTCTGTCCATTTCTCCTCAATAGTATTTTTTCACTCTCCTTTAGATAATTTCTGTTGATTTGACTTCAAATTTAACTTATTTCTTTTGCTAGCTTAAATGTTCCATTGAATGTTCTAGTGAATTTTTCTTTCAGTTACTATACTTTTTAAATCCAGATTTTCTATTTGGTCCTTTTTAATAATTTGTCTTATTGAAAATTTAATTTTTACTTATGATTGATATACTTTTATTTGTCTTTAAAAATGTTTTCCTTTAGTTCTTCAAATATATTTGTAATAACTGCTATGAAGTCTTTGCTAACCATGTTCCTATTCCTAAAATGTGTCCGGAGACATATTTTCCATTGACTGTATTGACTGCTTTTTTCCTGAGTATGGCTCATACATTTTTATTTCTTTATATATCTCATAATTTCTTGTTAAACTGGACATTTTATTTATTTTTTATTTTATTTTATTTTTTTTTTACCTGTCAATTAACATTTATTGAGCACCTACTTGGTATATAACATTCTTTTTTTTTAATTAACTTTTATTGGTGTTCAATTTACCAACATACAGAAAAACACCCAGTGCTCATCCCGTCAAGTGTCCACCTCAGTGCCCGTCACCCATTCCCCTCCAACACCCATCCTCCTCCCCTTCCACCACCCCTAGTTCGTTTCCCCGAGTTAGGAGTCTTTATGTTCTGTCTCCCTTCCTGATATTTCCCAACATTTCTTTTCCCTTCCTTTATATTCCCTTTCACTATTATTTATATTCCCCAAATGAATGAGAACATACACTGTTTGTCCTTCTCCTATTGACTTATTTCACTCAGCATAATACCCTCCAGTTCCATCCACGTTGAAGCAAATGGTGGGTATTTGTCGTTTCTAATTGCTGAGTAATATTCCATTGTATACATAAACCACATCTTCTTTATCCATTCATCTTTCGATGGACACCGAGGCTCCTTCCACAGTTTGGCTATTGTGGCCATTGCTGATAGAAACATCGGGGTGCAGGTGTCCCGACGTTTCATTGCATCTGTATCTTTGGGGTAAATCCCCAACAGTGCAATTGCTGGGTCGTAGGGCAGGTCTATTTTTAACTCTTTGAGGAACCTCCACACAGTTTTCCAGAGTGGCTGCACCAGTTCACATTCCCACCAACAGTGTAAGAGGGTTCCCTTTTCTCCTCATCCTCTCCAACATTTGTTGTTTCCTGCCTTGTTAATTTTCCCCATTCTCACTGGTGTGAGGTGGTATCTCATTGTGGTTTTGATTTGTATTTCCCTGATGGCAAGTGATGCAGAGCATTTTCTCATGTGCCTGTTGGCCATGTCCATGTCTTCCTCTGTGAGATTTCTCTTCATGTCTTTTGCCCATTTCATGATTGGATTGTTTGTTTCTTTGGTGTTGAGTTTAATAAGTTCTTTATAGATTTTGGAAACTAGCCCTTTATCTGATATGTCATTTGCAAATATCTTCTCCCATTCTGTAGGTTGTCTTTTAGTTTTGTTGACTGTATCCTTTGCTGTGCAAAAGCTTCTTATCTTGATGAAGTCCCAATAGTTCATTTTTGCTTTTGTTTCTTTTGCCTTTGTGGATGTATCTTGCAAGAAGTTACTGTGGCCAAGTTCAAAAAGGGTGTTGCCTGTGTTCTCCTCTAGGATTTTGATGGAATCTTGTCTCACATTTAGATCTCTCATCCATTTTGAGTTTATCTTTGTGTATGGTGAAAGAGAGTGGTCCAGTTTCATTCTTCTGCATGTGGATGTCCAATTTTCCCAACACCATTTATTAAAGAGACTGTCTTTCTTCCAATGGATAGTCTTTCCGCCTTTATCGAATATTAGATGACCGTACATTTCAGGGTCCACTTCTGGGTTCTCTATTCTGTTCCATTGATCTATGTGTCTGTTTTTGTGCCAGTACCACACTGTCTTGATGACCACAGCTTTGTAGTACAACCTGAAATCTGGCATTGTGATGCCCCCAGCTATGGTTTTCTTTTTTAAAATTCCCCTGGCTATTCGGGGTCTTTTCTGATTCCACACAAATCTTAAAATAATTTGTTCTAACTCTCTGAAGAAAGTCCATGGTATTTTGATAGGGATTGCATTAAACGTATAAATTGCCCTGGGTAACATTGACATTTTTACAATATTAATTCTGCCAATCCATGAGCATGGAATATTTTTCCATCTCTTTGTGTCTTCCTCAATTTCTTTCAGAAGTGTTCTATAGTTTTTAGGGTATAGATCCTTTACCCCTTTGGTTAGGTTTATTCCTAGGTATCTTATGCTTTTGGGTGCAATTGTAAATGGGATTGACTCCTTAATTTCTCTTTCTTCAGTCTCATTGTTAGTGTATAGAAATGCCATTGATTTCTGGGCATTGATTTTGTATCCTGCCACGCTACCAAATTGCTGTATGAGTTCTAGCAATCTTGGGGTGGAGGCTTTTGGGTTTTCTATGTAGAGTATCATGTCATCGGCGAAGAGGGAGAGTTTGACTTCTTCTTTGCCAATTTGAATGCCTTTAATGTCTTTTTGTTGTCTGATTGCTGAGGCGAGGACTTCCAGAACTATGTTGAACAGCAGTGGTGAGAGTGGACATCCCTGTCTTGTTCCTGATCTTAGGGGAAAGGCTCCCAGTGCTTCCCCATTGAGAATGATATTTGCTGTGGGCTTTTCGTAAATGGCTTTTAAGATGTCGAGGAAAGTTCCCTCTATCCCAACACTCTGAAGGGTTTTGATCAGGAATGGATGCTGTATTTTGTCAAATGCTTTCTCTGCATCTAATGAGAGGATCATATGGTTCTTGGTTTTTCTCTTGTTGATATGATGAATCACATTGATGGACATTTTATTTAAACTAAGTATTTCCCTCTTTATTTTTAACCAGAAACCAACACTTGGCTTGGAATTATTTTGTTCCAATGGAAAAACCATCCACTAATTTTTCAGCACAATGTAATCTCACATGGGAATGTCAGCAGAAATTCAAGTAGAACATACTTTAAACAACATTTGACTTTTTTGTCAAAATAATCATCTCTCCCAGAAATTATTCTCATCTTTTGTATGGTTTCACAATGAGCAAATTTCTCATTTTCAAAAAAAAGTGTTTTTGTAATTTTTCTTCCTTGATTTTTGTAATCTTTTTTTTACTTTCTAAAGTGAATGACATCAATATTGCATGAATTTCAGACATACAACATAGTGATTCAATAACTTTTTATATTATGTTATGCTAGCCACAAGTGTAGCTACCATCTGTCACCATACATTGCTATTAAAATACCAACTGACTACATTCCCTATGCTGTACCTTTCATTTCTGTGACTAATTCATTCCATATCTGGAAGCTTGTATTTCCCATTCTCCTTCACCCATTTCACCCCTCTCCCTACCCCATTCCCTCTGGCAACCACCAGTTGTGTATATTTATGGGTCTTTTTTTCTTTGTCCTTTTGTTTTGCTTTTTATTTTATTTTATTTTATTTTTTTAAATTTTATTTATTTATGATAGGCACACAGTGAGAGAGAGAGAGAGAGGCAGAGACACAGGCAGAGGGAGAAGCAGGCTCCATGCACCCGGAGCCCGACGTGGGATTCGATCCTGAGTCTCCAGGATCGCGCCCTGGGCCAAAGGCAGGCGCCAAACCGCTGCGCCACCCAGGGATCCCTGTTTTGCTTTTTAGATTCTGCATACAGTATTTTTATTTCTTTGTCTGACTTATTTAACTTTGCATAATACTCTCTAGGTCCATCCATATTGTTGCAAATAGCAAGATACCATTCTTTTTATGGCTGATTAATATTCCTGTATATACACACACATATATACATATAAATATACATATTCATATGTGTGTATACATATGCATATATGTGTGTATACACACACACACACCACACCACACCGTATGTTTATCTGTTCACCTATTGATGGATACTTAGACTGCTTTCATAACTTGGCTATTGTAAATAATGATGCAATAAACATAGGCGTGTGTATATCTTTTCTAATTAGTGTTTTGTTTTCCTTTGGATAAATATGCAGTAATAGAATTACTGGACTGCATGGTATTTCTATTTTTAATATTTTGAGAAATCTTTATATTGTTTTCCACAGTGGTGCACCAATTTACATTCCTACCAACAGTGCACGAGGATTTCCTTTTCTCCACATCCTCACCACTGCTTGTTATTTAACTTTTCTATACTAGCCATTCTGACAGATGTGAGGTAATAACTCATTATAGTTTTGATTCACAGTTCCTTGATAATAGTTGTGCTGAGCATCTTTTCATGGCCACCCATCTGTCTTCTTTGGAAAAACATCTATTCTGCCCATTTTTAAATTGGATTATTTAGCTTTCTTTTTCCCTTTTGGTGTTGAGTTGTATAAGCTCTTTATATATTTTGGATATCAACCCCTTTTCAAATATGTCATTTGCAAGTATCTTCTCCCATTTGCTTTTTCATCTTGTTCACATTTTTTGCTGTGCAAAAGCTTTTTATTTTGGTATAGCCCCAATAGCTTTTTTTCTTTTTTTGCTTTTGTTTACCTTGCCTGAGGAGGCATATCCATAAATACATTGCTGATGCCCAAGAGTTTACTCCCTATGTTTTCTTTTAGAAGTTTTATGACTTCAGATTATCCATTTATGCCCTTAATCCATTTTAAGACTATTTTTGTGGTGGTGGGGGGAATTAAGAAAGTGGTCCAGTTTCATTCTTTTGCATAGAGCTGTCTAGTTTTCCCAGCAGTATTTTTTGAAAAGATGGTCTGTATATTCTTGCTTCCTTTTCTGTAGATTAATTGATCATATAAACATGGGTCTACTTTTGGGTTCCCTATCCTGTTCCATTGATCTGTATGTCTATTTTTGTGTCAGAAACTTACTGTTTTGAATACTATAGCTCTGTGGTATAGCTTGATATCTGGAATTGTGATACCTGCAGCTTCATTCTTCCTCAAGATTGCTTCAGCTATTTGACACCTTTTACAGTTCCATGCAAATTTTAAGATTGTTTGTTCTAGTTCTTTTTTTAAAAAAAAAAAGAAAATTGTATTTTGATAGGAATTACATTGAGTTTGTAAATTGCTTTGGGCAGTGTGGACATTTTAACAATTTGATCCAATTTGGGAGCATGCTGTATCTTTGCATTTGTTTCTGTTATCTTCAATTTCTTTTATCAACGTCTTATAGTTTTCAAAGTATAGATTTTTCATCTTCTTGGTTAAATTTATTTTTAGCTATTTTGTTCTTTTTGGTGCAATTCTAAATGGAATTGTTTTCTTAATTTCTCTTTCCACTACTTTGTTATTAGTGTATAGAAACAGATTTTTGAATATTAATTTTGCATCCTGCAACTTAAATCATTTATTCTAATAGCTTTTTGTATACTCTTTAGGGTTTTTTGTTTCTTGGGGTTTTTTTGGTACAGCCTTTAGGGTTTTATATATATATCACATGTCATCTGTAAATAAGGGCAGTTATACTTCTTTACCAACTTGGATGACTTATATTTCTTTGACGATTGCGATAGCCAGGAAGTCTAGTCTTGAATGAAAGTGTTGAGGTTGAGCATCCTATCTTGTTCCTGATCTTATAGAAAAAAAAGCTTTCAGTTTTCACCATCAAGTAATTTGATAGCTGTGGATTTTTCATATATAGCTTTACTATATTGAGATATATTCCCACTAAATCCATTTATTGATAGTTTTTATCATGAACAAATTCTGTACTTTGCCAAATACTTTTTCTATGTATATTGAGATAATCATTTGATATTCTTCCTCTTGTTAATGTGATGTATCACACTGATTTGTGAATATTGAATCATCCTTGCATCCTTGAAATACACCCCACTTAATCATGCTAAACGATCCTTTTAGTGTATTGTTGAATTTGATTTCCTAATATTTTTGTTGAGGATTTTTGCATCTATATCCATGAGGAGTTTTGGTCTGTAGCTTTTCTGTTTGTTTGTAGTGTTTTGTCTGGTTTTGGTATCAGGATAATGCAGGCCTCATAGAAGAAATTCAGAAGTATTTCTTCCTCTTCTATTGTTTTATAGTTTTAAGAAAACTAGGTATTAACTATTATTTTCTTAAGTTTTTATTTTAATTCTAGTTAACTAACATACAATGTTATATTAGTTTCAGGTGTGCAATATATTAACAGATCCATACATCATCTTGTTCAAAAGATAAAGAAAATATGGTATTAACTCTTCTCTAAATGTTTGGTAAAGCTCATTTGTGAAATCATCTGGTTATATACTCAAGTTTTTTGGAAGTTTTTTATTACCAATTCAATTTTGTTACTAGCAATCGGTCTGTGCAAATTTTCTGCTCCTTCTTCATTCTGTTTTGGAAGATTTATGTTTCTAGGAATTTATCCATTTTTTCTAGGTTTTCCAGTTTGTTGGAATAAATTTTTCATAGTATTCTCTGATTTTTTTTTTGTATTTATGTGGTGTGGGTTGTTATTTCTCCTTCATTTCTGATTTTGAGTCTCTTTTTTTTTCTTAAGGAGTCTGGCTAAAGGTTTATTCATTTTACTTTTGTTTTCATTGATTTCTTTCTATTTTTTTTTAGTCTCTCACTTAATTTTTCTTCAATCTTTATTAATTTCTTCCTTACAACTTTGGGCTTTGTTTGTTCTATTTCTAATTCTTTTAGGTGTAAGGTTAGATGGAGATTTTTTTGTTTCTCTATATAAGGCAGTTTCCACTCATGAGTCTCTGCTCTGGTAATCTGTGACTCCTTGAATTCACCTGTCGCTCCAGTCTCAGGGGCAGCAGTTTACCCTATGTCCTCACCTCTCAAATGAATCCAAGAAGATTGATGACTTTTCAGTCTGGTCAGTGTTTTACTTGTTAGTAAAACAAGTACAGGTTGATTCAGAACCTAGAAGTCCTAATAGTTATCTTTTACTTTTATTGTCCAAGTTTTTATTTAAATTCCAGTTAGTTAACATACAGTGTAATATTAGTTTCAGGTATTGAACTTAGTGATTCATCACTTACATGCAATACCCTGTGTTCATTAATAGTTACCTTTCAAATCAATACATATATAATAATAAAGAGAGGATTTTATTTTTAAAAATATAAAGTAAATATTAGTATCAATAGTAGATGTGAATGGCTCCAAATCCAAAATGTAGAAATGAATGACTAATATTTGGGCAATATTATATTATGAAATGTATAAATACTTTAGACTCCTTCCTAACCACCCTGATACTCTTCCTCTGGACCAGCATCCCAATCACTACTCCCAGGAAGAATATTTAACTGAGGGAAGGAAAGAAGAGGAGAGAAGGCTGACTGCATCTAGATGCCAATATCCTACACTTCCCAAAGAACTACTGGAGGACAGTGAGTAATGGAGGCCACTCAAGAGATCAATATTGTTCTAATGAACCTGTGAGACATTTTAAGAGTTTGATACACCTCACAGGCTAGAAGCAGAGAGGGGAGTCATTTGAGGATCCAGAACTAAGGAAGGTGGACTTTTAAGTGAAGCATAACTGAGGATTTTAGAGAATTGCTTCACCCCTCACCACACACACATTGTTGGGGATGCTGGAAGCCATATTTGCATTATATGAGCCCTCTCCTTAGCTATAGCTTATTGTAGCAGGGGTTGGAAACCAACTCAAACTGAGCCCATTTTAAAAACCTCTCCTATGAAAATTTAGAATTAAAGCAAGAGGTACTATTCACTTTCCATTATCTCTTGAACTAGTTTATCTCTTGTATAAACTAGGAAACTATGCTATGATTGGTTCCTGCTATATGCACAAGAAAACAGGAAGTCATTCCACAGAAAGGGAGAATGACACAGGCACTTAGCAAGGAAAAGGGATGGAAGGTCCTTTAGGTCCATAGAACAGTTTATGCTTAGCAATCCCTGATTCTAGTTACTCCAGTTACCACTTGCTGTGCAGATTAACTCAAAACTTTGGGCCTTAAACAAGAATGATTTTAGTATACCTAATAATTTAGGGGTTAGGAACTAGGGCAGAGCTAGGGTGGGTGGGTCTCCTACTTTATATGCCTTTGACTGAAGTTACTTCAGCTGGCAGATGACTGGTCTAAAGTGCCCATGATGGCTCCACTCATATATGTGGTGTCTTGGTGAAGTTGGCAGGAAGTCTGGGCTCAGCTGAAACTGCCAACCTGACCATCCTCAGGTGACCTCTGCAACACAGCAGTCTCAGACTAGTCAGGCTTGTTTCAGAGTGGCTCAGAATTGCCCCCAGAAAGTATCCCAGGAGAGGAAGTGAAAGCTGCAAATCCATTAAGGTCCCTGCTGGAAACTACCACTACATTCTCTTATGCCCCAAATCTATTTGTTAATTCTAAAGCAATTCACTAAGTCCAGTTTAATTTCAAGAGGTGAAGAATTAGACTTGACCTCTCAATGAAAAGAGTAGAAAGGAATTGGCAGCCATCCTTAATCCTGCATGGTACCTGGCAGTACTTGGATTTCTGAATGTTGTGTCCCTCCCTAAGAAGTCACCCTTTTGGATAGGCTACTTTGAACTACTTTTAGCTATTTGTAGTTATCATATGAATGGGTAACTTACAAAAACAACATTTTGTATTTTGTTGGGCCTAGAAATTTCTTCAAATGTAGCACACACACTAAATGAAAGGTAAGGGTTCATGAGTTTAGGCTCTGCTTCAGGTAAGATCCAGGTTCAAAAGCTGACATTACAACTTCCTAGTTTTGTTACCTCAGACAAGTGACTTTCCTTCTCTAAGCTTTAGTTAACTTCCTTATGTGTGAAGGGGAAAAATTAACAGTGTCTAACTCATTCGATGATGTAAGGAGTCAAGTGAGATCATAAACATAAAACTCTTAGCCCAGTGTCAGGCATGTAGTAAGCACCTAATGATTGTTGGTGTTATTCTTTTTATTAATTGTTGTTGTTAGAGATTCAGCTCAAAAAAATATAAAAGAAAGGTTATATACTCAAGGAATATACAACCTAGATGGAAGACATGGTATTTCTATTAATAGAGAAATAACACTACAGCTAGAAAGGATTAAATTAAAATGAGAGAGGGATGCCTGGGTGGCTCAGTAGTGAGCATCTGCCTTCTGCTCAGGGTGTGGTCCCGGGGTTCTGGGATTGAGCCCTGCATTAGGCTCCCTTTGGGGAGCCTGATTCTCCCTTTGCCTATGTCTCGGCCTCTCTCTGTGTGTCTCTCATGAATAAATAAATAAAATATTTTTAAAAAAATTAAAATGAGAGAACGGTAGAGACTAAGTTCAAATGGGTTATCAGAGAAGAAAATACTCTAAATTGGGCAATAAGAAAATATTCCGAGGCAAACGTCAAGTTTGAGACCATCTTTAAAGAATGCACTAAGGTTGGGGAGAGAATTTCAAGCAGGTTGAATAGCAGAAACAAAGATAATTAGGTAAAAATGTGCCCAAGATTTTCAGGAACACTTAGCGGACTAGTGTAGCTCCTAATGCTATAGAAGGCAAGAAGAAAAGAAAGTAGGTAGCTGATAGAGTGAGAGCCTTGAATGCCAAGTTCAGGAATTTATAATTTATACTTAAGACTGAGAAATTCCTTGGTAGTTCTAAAATAGTGTTTAATAACATCATATTAGTCTAAATATAGTATAGATACAGACTTGAGTGAATTGAGAGAAATTCAAAAAAGGAAGACAATTAACTTCATAATATAGATAAGGATGTGGAGGCCATATGATGATAGCAGGGGATAGATGAATGGTAGGCATGCTGGAGATGTCACATGGACAACATTGACAGGACTGACAGGTATTGTGACTGATTGGATGTGAGGAAAATGGAGGCATTGATTATATCAACCTGGTATCAATTCTGAATAAGACAATAATTACCCTATTGACAAAATGAGCAAAGTCTGAGAAAGGAACTAAACTTGAGAAAGAGGAAAGCTGGAAGGAAAAAGAGAGAAGCCTTGGGTGGAATGACAAAGGAAAAATGAGAAGCTAGAAGAGCACATGACATCATCATTGCTTCAACCTTCAAAGGAGAAAACCTGTAGTAGAGTCCATGCTTTATTCAACCCAGAAGCACAGGCATTTACACCCTAGAGTTATAGCTTTTGAAATAATGGATCATGAAGGAGAAAATTTATAATTCCTAACCCCAGAGATCTTCTGTTTTGATTTTCAGAAGTACTTAACAAGATGCTAGGCATTATACTCTCAGGTTAAGGTATGAAATTAAATGTTCTTCTGCCTCCCATTTCCCTACATTTATTCACATACGTGTTGAGATCAGTTCATGTGAAAGGAGTCTGACACATAAATTCTTTCATTGCAGTTATGTGTTCTAGGTCCCCTCAGCATATATATTCTCCCTTTCTCTCTCCCTCTCTCCCTCTCTGTGACAGACAGGTCTATTCTCAGAAGGACCCACTGAATCCTTCATAGACAAGTGCTCCCAGACACGGTGGGGTCTGATGTTCTTTCTTATATCCGTGGGTAGTTCTTCCATACATAAAACTGTCTGCCTCTGTGTCTCTAAATGTATTTCTTGGCTGGAGGCAAGCAGAAAGCTACTTTACCCACCATCACCTACGGTCCAACTAGATGAGCAAGACAGTCATTCCATAATTCAGAGGATTGTAAAGAACTACCTAGAGTCCCAGTCCCACATGGAATGTGAGGGCCATTGTCCTAAATAACCACTGGTCTCAGAAGTAACCATGAATACTTACTTAATCCAAGGTAAAGAGCTTTCCTAACTTATCTTCCTATCTCCATTTATCTTCTGCACTGCCTTAGTCCATTCAGGCTACTATATCAAAATACCACAGCATGAGTAGCTTAGAAATATATTGTTCACAGTTCGAAAGGCTGAGAAGTCCAAGATCTAGGCACCAGCATAGTCACCTTCAGTGAAGGTCCTCTTCCTGGTTCTTTGCTAGCACTCTCTCTGTGTCCTCACATGGCAAAAGGGGGCAGGAGATCTCTCTGGCTATCTTCTATAAGACACTAATCTCAGTCATGAGGACTCCATTTGCATGACCTAAGAAACTCCAAAGGGCCTCACCTCATAATTGTAGCATCTTGGGGTTAGGATTTCAACATATGAATTTGGCAGGGCACAAATTTTCAGACTATAGAATGTCCTGTCACCTAATTAATCTGAGAAAAGCTGCAGCTGTGCCCTTCTGCTGTGTAAGTAATTTTATAGATAAATGATCTACTTTCTAGGTAATTCCCCAGCATCCATTCCCCTTTTCAGTGGCATTCTTATATCCATGTGGAGGATTCTTCTTCCATTGTATATTGTCTTGATGGAAGAACATTTTCTAGTATCTCCCTCCAACTATGGTAGCATCATATTTCTTCCATCTGCTATCTAGTTTATTTAGGAGCTGTCAGGAGACCCAAGAGTGTCCAATCAGAAGACCTTTCCCTGGACATTGAATCCTAATCTAGCAACAATAGCAGAGGTAGCAGTGACTATAACCAGTCCTTCCTGACCAAGCTCTTCTGGTGACCAGACAGTCTTAGTTTCCTGCTTCCCTGCTTCCTTTTCTTTCTTTCTTTCTTTCTTTCTTTCTTTCTTTCTTTCTTTCTTTCTTTCTTTCTTTCTTTCTTTCTCTTTCAGGATTTCCTTGTTCCTGTTTCCAGTGGGACCAAAGAAGTATCCTCATTTGGAGCCCACCCACCTCATTTTGCATGCCCGAGGTTCCAGAATTCCCTGCTCACATGGCCACAGCCTGCATTCAGTGCTTCCCCACATTTGCACTCATGAGGGCAGACCACGCTGCCACCAATGCACATTCTTGGGACCTAAAATTAGTCATGGGATGACTTGTGTAAGGACATGGTAGGATGTGAATATAATTTGATGTAAAGTATCCATATATGCACTGGCAAGGCCCTTCTATGACCTATGAATGGGTAAGAAGAGAAGAATGGGAGGTTCTTGACAGAAGAGCAATCAGGGTCCAGGAGTACTGGGGCAACCAGAAGTTGCCTGGTTTGAACTGTGTAGGGTGAAGAGAAACCTTGTGGGTTATGAAGTGCTTATAATGGCAGAAAAGGGGTTTTCAGTGGGCAACCAGCCAAACTGGAGCATAAAGAACTCCCTTACCCCCATTAAACAGCTCAAAGGAGAAGAACATGGGAGCTTATCTCAGGGATTTCCTGAGCCATCAGAAATGGAGAGTGATAATGAAGCCAGCAAGCCAGGGAAAAATTATTCTCTGTCATCTCTCTCCATCCCTGCCTGGCCTCTGCTGTGTCTGCATATTCCCAGAGCAAATGCGCAGGCCATTCATAGTTACTTGGAAGTAACTGTTGCTTTGCACATATTTTTTTTTAAGAAGACCTATTTGTCAAGAGTAAAAGATAGAACATTTTTCATGTAATAGTTTGTTAGTTTGATTTATAACTCATAAATATTTAAACATAAAGTATATGGGCCTCTATTTGTACTCTTGCACTGGCACTGACACCTCAAATGTTCTTGATAGCCTACTGCCCTTCTCCAGCTTTATCATCAGGCTCATCAATTCTATAAGCTCCAGATAGCTTTTCAATAATCTCTTTTTACTTATTGCATCAGGATCAGCTTTTATAGCTTGCATTTGGGAACCTCCCAGACATACCTGGCACTGATGGTTTGCCTTCATTTGGTCTAATAAACCTTTAAGTCTTATTTCTGTCTTTTGTTACCTAGTGGTTATGGTTTGGAGATGTATTTGTGTTTAAATACAGGAAATATAAAGATGAAAAAATCACCCAAAATTCAAGTAACATTTTTGCAGGCTCACTCAATATTTCACTTTTAGCAAAACACTATTATAATCACATGATTTTATATTTATCCTTCTCACTTACTGTAATCATTTCCCTATCATTAAATATTCTTCAGGAATGGTATTTTTATTGGCAGATTTCCATTGTGTGAATATTTCATAACTTATCTAATAATTTCCTGAGTTTTTTTCATTGGTATAAATGATACTGAGATTCAGATCTTTGGGCACAAATCCCTTTCTGCATTTCTTATTTTTTATTTTATTTTATTTTATTTTATTTTATTTTATTTTATTTTATTTTATTTTATTTTTAAATATGGTATTATTTTAATTATTTTATTTTATTTTTTTTATGATAGTCACACAGTGAGAGAGAGAGGCAGAGACACAGGCAGAGGGAGAAGCAGGCTCCATGCACCGGGAGCCCGACGTGGGATTCGATCCGGGGTCTCCAGGATCGCGCCCTGGGCCAAAGGCAGGCGCTAAACCGCTGCGCCACCCAGGGATCCCAATCCCTTTCTGCATTTCTTATTTTTTCAAAAATAGTTTCCTAAAAAAGGGAATATATGTTTTAAAGATAATTGATACATACTAACAGATTGTCCTCAAGCAAGTTTTTATCAGTTAGTTTGCCTTCAGCCAGCAGACTTTGAGAATGACTAATTTTCATATACCTTTAGCATCCAGCTCTCTTTGTCATCAAATGCCCTCAGGGCCATTACTGGCTGTTCATTCTAACCTCAATGGGGAGCCCCAACAGGAACACACAGACACACACACACACTGCCTGCCATACCTCATTTCACCATCAAGGTAAATATGGTGTCATGATAGGGTTTAAAAACAAAATGGAGAAAATGGAGGGAGTATATTGTGAATAGAACTAAAGGGAGAATGGAATTCTCTCTCCCTCTCCCCCTCCCCCCCCCTCTCTCTCATGCGCGGTATTGTTTAATTCTTTTGATTCTGCGAAGTTAGAGACCCAGTTCATCCTTCTATAAGCCTAAAGGACTTCTTTCTCTCAACCTGAAGGGAACACTTAGGCCAGCCACTGATGTTGGTAAAAGATATGTTCACAGATTGATTTTAGGTCAGTTCAACAGATATGTAGAATACAAAGGAGTTGGAACCACAGCCTGAAATGTACTAATAAAGAATATTTGCCTGAATAAACTTCTGTATGTCTTCCTCTATGAATGAGAGAGATGGAGTGACAGGGTTAGTAGGAACTATGCTCAAAAGATAGACATACTTTTAGTGATTTGGGATCTTGCTATCAGAGACCCAGTGTGATTAACTTTTATCTCAGTATTTGCCACAAAGCAAACTAGCCATATGGAGTTTTATTTGCCACAAAGCAAACTAGCCTCAAAGCAAACTAGCCATACGGAGTTTAAGATCTGGTTAATTGATAGCAAATGAAGTGAAATGATGCCTCTTATAAAAATCTCGATAAGAATAAATGGATGCCAACTAAATCAGCTGATACAGCTAGAAGCATCTGGAGGCTGGGTTTGGAGTGAACCAAGTGGTTTCCCAGAATGTTTTAGTGTGAGAAAAGTCAGAGGTCAAGTATAGGTTGTATTGAAAAAAAGAACAACCTGGGACAATCAAATCTGCCTAATTTAGGTGGTTGGAGATGGGAGAAAATTCAATGAAGTCTGGGCAAAGTAAGAAGCCAAGGGAAAACACAGCAGAGAGAGTTTTCATGACCATACCATTGGAGTACACATTTTTTATGGAATGTGGACTGCCTAGAGGTGGATTCACTGGACTAATTTAAAAGTACCACTCTGTAGCAGACAAAGCTTTGGATTCCTCTTCATAAGAGTAATGGGTCTTAAAATAATGGAGGCATACTACTAAAATTAAGTTGAATAATTATTCAGACAAACAGTATACTTCATACTGTTGCACTCTCCCCACTCATCCAGGTCCCACCTACCACTAAGAATTATTTTTTTTATTTTTTTATTTTTTCCACTACGAATTTTACTGCTAAAGACAGATGAGTCAAAGTCCCATTTGTGCATCTTGAGGTATCACCTTCCTCTCTCCCATCCTTTTACCTTGACCTTTTTGTAGCTCTGATGGGGATCCAGATTTACTTCTCATATCTCAAACAAAACAAAACAAAAAAACAAAATAACAAAAAAATAGACAACCTGAGGTATATAAAGTGAAATGCTAGTTTTTGTTTCAGAATATCAGGTAGTTAGAAAAATCTCGAATTGCTGTTTACTGTGGCTAGAAAGATTATGTATACATAAAGTAGTTATATGTCATTTTGAAAAAGATAATCATCTGAAAATGCATCTACTCCCTAATGCCTTGGGTGTTTCTATGGTTTAAAAACGAGGAACAGTCGTTACTCTTTTGAGAAGGATTTGAGCTACAATCATGCTTCAAATACCCTTCTTTAAGTTGTGTTGGTGCTCCCAGAAAGCCAGAACTGCTAGGGGGAGATTGTGCCAAATTATAGCAGACCAGTTGGAGAAACCTGATCACACTGAATTAAAACAAATTTGCCACCAGCTCTGAATTAAATGTTGGAAGGCATCATGGTCCCATATTTATTTAGCTTCTGTTCTAAAGAGGACAAATAGTGAAGGGGATGTCTGGTCTTAGAGAAGAAAACACAATTCATTTTATCCCTAAGGATCAATAGATTTACAGATCCTGAGCTCAGAAAAATCTATATCTTGTCAAAGAAAAACATGAAAAGTACAAGTATACTCTCAGTATTTGTAAATGTTCCAGCTCCAAATGTCTAAGCTGAGGGAGAAAGAATAAAGTAGAGGTGGTAGGAGAAAAAAAAAAAAAGTCAGTTATGCCTCTTAAATGCACATCAGATTTGGAGGCTAATCTTTGAAACTGCATTTGCCTTTATTCTTCTTGACTTAAGTTAATGGGATGAAAGTAGCTTCAGAATACATCATTTCTTTTCCAATTTCACAAAGCTGCAAACCCTTTATTAAGGAGAGCTGACCTTCCACATTCTAGTGAATGTGTTTTGTTCTCTTAATTTCACCAGAAAACAGATAACCACTCCAATGACACTTGCCAAATCTGGCAAAAGACAGCAAGCATTTAATTAGCCGTGTTGAGTCTAAAAAAGACAAAACCATCACTAGAGGAAAAATTGTTTTCCAGAAGTGTAGACTCAACAGGATTTGTGAATTCCTATGTCCCGATGGAATGTTTTAGAAATGGGGAGCAACACAAATATCTGCAGTTGCATTTATCTGTTTGTTTAAAATACCTTGAAAGATTATCAGCAAAGGTGATGAAACAAAAAATAATGTGGAATTTGGAGTCAGACAGACAGACTTAGATCAAATACTGGTCCCATCAACTAGCAGTATAATCTTAGCCAAGTTACTGAACACATTTTTTTCCAAACCTGATCTCACACCTCAGAATAACTTGTACTTCAGCCAGAGAATCTGGTTTTTATTTTTTTATGTATATTTTTTATTGGAGTTCATTTGTCAACATATAGTATAACACCCAGTGCTCATCCCGTCAAGTGCCCCCCTCAGTGCCCGTCACACAGTCATTCCCCACCCCACTCCTTCCACTACCCCTTGTTCGTTTCCCAGAGTTAGGAGTCTCTCATGTTTTGTCACCCTCTCTGATTTTTCTCACTCATTTTCTCTTTTATACCCTATAATCCCTTTCACTATTTTTTGTATTCCTTGTATGAGTGAAACTATATAATGATTGTCTTCCTCTGATTGACCTACTTCACTCAGCATAATACCCTCCAGTTCCATCCTCGTTGAAGCAAATGGTGGGTACTCATCCTTTCTGATGCCTGAGTAATATTCCATTGTGTATATATATATCACATCTTCTTTATCCATTATCTTTCAATGGATACCGAGGCTCCTTCCACAGTTTGGCTATTGTGGACATTGCTGCTATAAACATCGGGGTGCAGGTGTCTCAGCTTTTCACTGTAAAACAATCAATATGATAGATCACATCAACAAGAGAAAAAACAAGAACCATATGATCCTCTCAATAGATGCAGAGAAAGCATTTGACAAAATACAGCATTCATTCTTCATCAAAACTCGTCAGAGTGTAGGGATAGAGGGAACATTCCTCAGCATCTTAAAAGCCATCTACAAAAAGCCCACAGGAAATATCATTCTCAAAGGGGAAAAACTGAGAGCCTTTCCCCTAAGATCAGGAACAAGACAGGGATGTCCACTCTCACCACTGCTATTCAACATAATACTAGAAGTCCTAGCCTCAGTAATCAGACAACAAAAAGAAATAAAAGGGATTCAAATTGGCAAAGAAGAAGTCAAACTCTCCCTCTTCACAGATGACATGATACTATACATAGAAAAACCCCAAAGACTCCACCCCAAGATTGCTAGAACTCATACAGCAATTTGGCAGTGTGGCAGGATACAAAATCAATGCCCAGAAATCAGTGGCATTTCTATACACTAACAGTGAGACTGAAGAAAGAGAAATTAAAGAGTCAATCCCATTTACAATTGCACCAAAAAAGCATAAGATACCTAGGAATAAACCAACCAAAGAGGTAAAGGACCTATACTTTAAAAGCTATAGAACACTTCTGAAAGAAATTGAGGAAGACACAAAGAGATGGAAAAACATTCCATGCCCATGGATTGGAAGAATTAATATTGTGAAAATGTCTAGGCTACCCAGGGCAATTTACACATTCAATGCAATCCCTATCAAAATACCATGGACTTTCTTCAGAGAGTTGGAATAAATCATCTTAAGATTTGTGTGGAATCAGAAAAGACCCCGAATAGCCAGGGGAATATTGAAAAAGAAAACCAGAGCCGGAGGCATTACAATGCCAGATTTCAGGTTGTACTACAAAGCTGTGATCCTCAAGACAGTGTGATACTGGCACAAAAACAGACACATAGATCAATGGAACAGAACAGAGAACCCAGAAATGGGCCCTCAACTCTATGGTCAACTAACATTTGACAAAGCAGGAAAGACTATCCACTGGAAAAAGGACAGTCTCTTCAATAAATGGTGCTGGGAAAATTGGACAACCACGTGCAGAAGAATGAAACTGGACCAATCTCTTACACCATACACAAAGATAAACTCAAAATGGATGAAAGATCTAAATGTGAGACGAGAATCCATCAAAATCCTAGAGAAGAACACAGGCAACACCCTTTTTGAACTTTGCCACAGCAACTTCTTGCAAGATATACATCGATGAAGGCAAGAAAAACAAAAGCAAAAATGAACTCTTGGGACTTCATCAAGATAAAAAGCTTCTGTACAGCAAAAGAAACAGTCAACAAAACTAAAAGACAACCCATAGAATGGGAGAAGATATTTGCAAATGACATATCAGATAAAGGGCTAGTGTCCAAGATCTATAAAGAACTTATTAAACTCATTACCCAAGAAACAAGCAATCCAATTATGAAGTGGGCAAAAGACATGAACAGAAATTTCGCCAAAGAAGACCATGGCCAACAAGCACATGAGAAAATGCTTCACATCACTGGCCATCAGGGAAATACAAATCAAAACCACAATGAGATCCCACCTCACACCAGTGAGAAAGGTGAAAATTAACAAGACAGGAAACAACAAATGTTGGAGAGGATGTGGAGAAAGGGGAACCCTTTTGCACTGTTGGTAGGAATGTGAACTGGTGCAGCCACTCTGGAAAACTGTGGAGGTTCCTCAAAGAGTTAAAAATAGAGCTACCCTATGACCCAGCAATTGCGCTACTGGGGATTTACCCCAAAGATAAAAATCTGTTTTTTAAACAAGCAGATGATGCTAATGTACCACCAGGTTTGAGAGCTTCTACACCTTGTTGTCTTCATCTGTAAGGTGTGGTCCAATACCTATGCCATGTGTGAATGTTAAAGACGATAAAGGATATGAAACATCTATTTTACTGTCCTGTACTCAGTACATATCAAGTATTCTCTTTGAATTAATAAATTTTATTTTTTTGGGCAGCCCTGGTGGCTCAGTGGTTTAGTGCTGCCTGTAGCTCAGGGTGTGATCCTGGAGACCCTGGATCGAGTCCCACGTTGGGCTCCTTGCATGAAGCCTGCTTCTCCCTCTGCCTGTGTCTCTGCCTCTCTCTCTCTCCTCTCTGTGCATTCTCATGAATAAATAAATAAAATCTTTAAAAAATAATAATTTTTATTTTTAATAAACAGTTTTTTATTAGTTTCAGGTAAACAATCCAATTGGTAATTGGATTAATATTTTGGAGATGATTTGCTACAGAAAATTTCAGCTTGCTTTTAGGTGGCAACCTATTTAATGTAACTACCATATGTCTATTGTTTCTTTATCACAGAAAAAATAGTACATCAGTATTGCTGCTATAGGAACCCAGCAAATTACCAACAAAATATCTCTCATCAAAGAGGCATGAGGATAAAGTCAGAGAAATGTTTTTCTTATTTTTAACCAAAGATTAAACTCTGTAAAATCAGTAACGGAAAAAATGGATTTGAAATATCAGGACTATATGTCCTCTCTCCATTTTCTTTTCATCTCAAAGTGAATGGAGATGGGAGAACCGCTTTGCAGCAGGAGATCATGCTAATTTTCTGGGTCATTTCCTCAAGGTGTCCTTAAAAGTAACAATCATCTCTGTTCAAAGCAGTTCCCTTCCATTAGATACATCCACTCCCCAAATGTTTGACACCTTTTAATAGCTGCTTTCTGTTACCTCAAAAAGCTTCACCTGGGCATAAATATTAGCTTTTTTTCTCCAGCCTTGTCCACTGTGAAAACTGCAGTATTAAAAAACAGCATTCAAACTCCTCCCATGGCAATCTTCATGATAGATGTTCCATGATGATGTTCATATATGCATATGATGTTTTTGCTTTCAAACCCCTTTCATAGCCTCATCCTATCAGCTCTCATAACATTGGAGGTTAAGTGAAGTCAATATTACTGATATTTTTAGAGATGAGAAACAGAGGAACCTAAGATACAGTACGGTCACAGAGCTGGTTGAATGACCAAAATAGAGCCAGAAACACCAGATTCTTAGTTTGTATTCTTCAGGACTCCAACCCCAGTGGGCTTAAGCAACATAAGCTCTTAAAGCCAGGAAGTCCAAAGAACAGGTATCATCATAGGCACGGATGGCTGTAGGACTTCAAATAGTATCAAGTGGTAGTATCATAGAGTCCCTCTGAGTCTCTACATGTATTTGTGTGTGTGTGTGTGTGTGTGTGTGTGTGTGTGTGTCTTTGTGATCTCTATGCATACGTGCCTAAGGAAATTCCTCTTTCTCTGTTTTGTCCTATCTTCCTTTTGGCTCTTTCTGCCTTTTTCTGTCTCTCTTTGTCCAGATGTTTCTCTCCATCTAGCTCTCCTCTGTCTGTTATCAGCTCTGTTTTCATCTTTTTAAACTTCATTCTCAAATTAGTTTGTTCCATATGGTAGCAAGATGGTCCCTTGAAGTTTCAAGCTTCCGTTCTTATGGAAACATAGAGTATATTGGAAATCTCTCTCTCTCTCTCTCTCTCCATCTCTCCCCCTCCTTCCCTCCCTCCCTCCTCCTTCCCTCCCTCTTTCCTTCTCTCTCAAAAGTCCAAACAAACCACAAAACTGGCTCTGGTTGACCTCCCTTAAGCCATGTGCCCTCATGGGGACTATGCCTGTACTCTGGTTGGTCAATCTGAGAAACATGCCTGCCCTTTGGCAGGGACCCTTTGATTCGTTCCCATCAGAATCACTTAGAGGGAGGAAAAACAGTTTTCTAAAGGAAAAGCAGGCAGGCTTACCAAAAAAAGAAGTCTGCTGAATTGGCAAAACAACACATATCCCTAGATTTTTCATTTTTAGTGCACCATATATTGCCACCTGTCATATGGTGTTTTTAAGGATTCTTATTCCTTTAAAGTTAAGTCAAAAAGAGAATTCCATATGTTACCTAAAATAATGCTACATGATGACAATCCCTGAGTGTAAAAGCCACGTAGACAGGCTAAGCTCTTGTTTCTCACAGATTAACCTCATCCACAGAAGGCTTTTATGAGAAAATACACTTACCTACACAAAGAGAATATGATGGAAGGAATGTCCAAGCAATTCACATCATCTGAGCCTTCATTTATCCAGTTATCAAATGAGCTATAAAATAAATTGTGGAGACCTTTGCAAACCACAGAATTTATTTTGGCTAGTTCAAACATAAAATGGTTTATTATAAGCTTACATGATTTCTGGGAACCATACTGGCATGCTACTTAATTAGGATCAACTCCAATTAAGAGAAATGTCCAGTCATTGCACATGCTGTTCTGTGGAAGCTCTATTGCAGGTGTCACCCACAACTTGGATCAATGATTATGGAGATAGACAGTAGAAGTTTCACCCAGCTGCTCTAGGAGAGCCTCCACTATTGTGTCTGCAAGAAGATCCAATCTCAACGTATATAGCTACCACCTCTTGTTTTTCCTCACATATAAATATAGAAACTAAAACACAAATCTGCTCCTGGATGTGAGAGGAAGGTCTGGGATTATGCTTTATCTGTAGCATAGATTCTGTGAACACTTGTAGGACATTTGAATGTCAGGTCAAAAAGCATGGACTTTGAATTCAGGCCAATCTGGGTTAAAAGATGTGTGATTTTATTTTAACTTCTTTAAATTTCTCCATCTCTACCCTCTGTCAAATAGGAATTCTATAAATAGAGATCAAGTATTTAGAGCACCTGGCACATGGTACATACTCAACACAAAGTAGCTCTTAGTGTTTTCTATGAAAATAAAAAATATGTGAAAATATATAATAGAGATGCCTTTTTCTTCTCTCTTATTATCATCTTTTTGGCCCATCTTTCTACACACAATTGCATTGAATACATATCTCTGCAAATGTTTGTTACAAAAGTCTCTTCAGATGAATTGGTAGTAATCGGCAACCTTTATCTTCAATTTCCCATACCCCCACCTGAGACCTGCCCTAGCATCCCACACAGCTGCACAGCTACCCTAACTACACACAGGCTGGCTCCCTGCAGCACAAGAAGCTCTGCCCATGGCCCTGGATTGAGAGTCATGAGGCACTCCAGGACAGATTGCTTAGATCTCTACTTCCTGGACACCAGGCCTGTCTCCATGGCATCATTCAGCTGAAAATAGACAAGAGGTTTATTTCAAGATCCATAGAGAAGAAACAGATAGATGTGGAGATGATTAGAATGAGACTGACAAGGCTTTCTGCAAATTCCAGAACCAACCTTTCTCTTCTAGAAGCTTTCAGGCCCCCACAGCCCTATTGTCCTCCATTCTCCTGGCCTTCACAATCAACTGCTAAACCTCATATTTTGAACTAGAATTTTAATCCAATTTTTGCTATTTTCTGCCCATTGCTTTTTGTATCCTTTATGATACTATAAGGTTCTAGGGAACCTTAAGATACTATAAGAATCAAGATCTGTTCTTTTTTTATACGCCTCCTCCAGTTCCTACATCAAAAATGTGGCTTTGAAATAAATGACTTGCTTCAACTACTTACTAGCTACATGGTATTAGGCAAATCACACAGTTTTAGTGTTTTGGAGGAAACAATTTAAATAAGATACATTTAAAGCATCTAACATAATACTTGTCACAATAAGAGAGAGCTCTTATCATGCACAGTTTCTAAAAATGTGGACACTGAACTCAGGCCATCCAGGTTTTTATGTTGGCTCTAGCACTTATCAACAGTTTCTTATTAACTTCATTCTGTATTACTTCTGCATCTTTAAAAATGAGTCCAATGATACTCCAGTCCAAAATACATAGTTTTGTGAGGGTTGAGGAAGATAAGCCATAAAAATGCTTAGCAAAGTGTATATTTGGCCCAGAGAAACTTCAGCAAAATTCTCCATGGCCTTCTCATCAGAGGCAAAATTCATACCAACTGAAACAATGTATGGCCTCTGAATGTTCTCAGTCTTTCAGAAACACTTTTTGGCTTTTTAAAATTAACTAAATATTGAGGTGCCTGGGTGGTTCAGTCAGTTGAACATCTTACTCTTGGTTTCAGCTCAGGTCGTGATCTCAGGGTCATTGGATGGAGCTCCGCATCTGGATGCAGGGTCTGCTTGAGATTCTCTCTTCTCCCTCTGTCTTCTCCCTACCCCACTCACAAGTGCTCTCTCTCTCTCTCTCTCTTTCTAAGATAAATAAATAAAATCTTTAAAAAAATAAATTAACTAAATATTATATTACACACTATTACTTTTTTAAATCACCATATCCCTTTTTCATCATTGGAATATTGCTTGCACTTGATGGTTACAAAACAATTGGTGGACGTACTTCTGATAAATTAGTTTGGAGCATCAGGGCTTGTAAATACATCAAGCGAGTACATTAATCTTGAAGACCTTGTATTTTCTCCTCCATAGTCCAATGGCCAGAGATGGTCTGTTGAGGCAACATGGCTCCCCCTGCTGGAAGAAGGAGATTCAGGCCCTCCTGTCTCTTCTAGCCTAAGACCAGGACAATGCAAGTATAAGAGCCTCCCAGCTTCCCACACTACAGCTCCTGTTAAGTAGGTTGTTCTCTTCTCAACAGGACTCTGGCAGCTGAATGCCACACGAAGCTCCAACCCACAGTCCTCATCCCTGTCTCTGAATTCTTATTATGCTCCTCCTTTAACTTGGAATTGCTTAACTCTTACTTATATTCTAACTTATATTCTGTTTAGTTATGCTGCTTCTATAATCTTCAGTCCTGTCTGTATTGGATTTTCCACTTACAAATTACTCTTGATTGGGATGTCTGGGTGGCTCAGTGGTTGAGTGTCTGCCTTCAGCTCAGGGTGTGATCTTGGGATCCGGGATGGAGTCCCACATGGGGCTCCTTGTCTGGAGCCTGCTTATCCCTCTGCCTATGTCTCTGCCTCTCTCTCTCTCTGTAATGAATAAATTAAAAAAGTCTTTAAAAAAACAAATTACTCTTGTATAAATATACTCCTAACAGAGGACCTTAAACTTCATCTCTTCTATCCTGTTTCTGTGCCTACAAAAGAAAAACTAGTATACTTTTTCAAGATAAGGTCAGTGAAAGTAGACATATTCCAGAAGGAAAACCTGTACTATATGCCTGGTCTGAGCCCTCAAGTTCTCACAGTTAGGTGAAGAGGACAGACAGACATGAAGAACACACTCCACTATGACATGAGATGGCATGTCCATGTCTTAGCCCTAAGGGGAAGCATTAACTATATTAATGGTTTGAACAAGGTTCAGAGATCTGTGAATGTCTTTTCATTAGAACCAATGACATTATAGGGTTTTTTTTTTTTTTAATCTTCATGAGCATTCATTCTCTTTCATTTGGTGATCACTCATCTCTTTGGAGGACTTCCAAAGAAAAAGGGAAGCCATTTCATTCATCTGAAACTTTGTTCTCCTTTTTGAAACTTTCAACTATTACTATCTTTTCTTTCTCCTTCCCATTCATTACCTTTTGGGCTCTCTCATCTTAGCCCTTTCCTTGCTGATTTTTTCCTTGTTTAACTCAAAAGGTGATATGATATCATGGTTCAAAATTGTGCTTTGGCTGGAACAGGAGGTTTTCATTACTGTTCTTGCCTGGTGGGAAGAAAAGACAAGCTCAAGATCATAGTGTTCTTTTCTCTGACTTTGAAGAGCCATCAACTCTTCTTGATCACTGTTTCTTAGAAGAACCATGTAGAAGTGGACAGGATCTTTTAGATAATCAACCTTCATGGCATTGAAATAAGACCACATTAATAGCCTGAACACCAGAGTCCACGAGAGCCCTCTGACCAGTCAGTATTCACAGATTCACTGGAATGAGGTTGCATTGGCAGGGCAGTGAGACACATCTTGGAGATCGGTTTCTTATATTTTGAATGCTATACAATTCCTGTCTCGGGGGAATATTTGTTGTTGGTCCTTACAATTAGAGAAATCTTAAATATTATCATTAAAGAAAAAAGAAAGACCTTCCAGTTTTCTGTTATGGATCCCTAATATTCTAGGAATATTAAGTATTTCCCATCATCCAGACCTGTATTCTGATAATATAGTTTGAGCCAAGGTTAAAATGTCACTAATTTTGCAATTAAAATGCATGGTATTTGTCCATGTTAAAGTCAGATCAGCAAGCAAATGGACACTGAATGTCCATTGTAGAAATCAATACAAGGACCTCATATCTCAACAGAGGATTAGATTCTAAAATAACCACAAATAGTCAAAATCATCTTTCAACACCCCTCAAAAGGCACTACTTTGATGATCATAATACTAAAGGCATATCCAACACAGACTACATTTGCTCCTATTTTGAAACAGATTGCTCTTTCTTCAGTTGAGCACCAGATGAAGTGGTGAGTTGGCTTGCATTCAGGGGCAATGTTGTATGAAAAATATGTATCTTTAAACACTAAACACTCAGCAGAGTGAGATGCTCACTCCATGGGAAGCATGATAGAACTTAGTATCAAGGGAAGAACAGCAGATCTGCAGCTCCCATGTTAGGCTTCCTGGGTTGTATGTTTGAATGGAGTAACAGGCAGTTTACATGCATTATTTAAACTCTCACTTCCCTCTTTGTGTCTCCCTTTCATTGCTGAGCTTCTGGAATTAAAATTACTGAAATTAAATGTTGTTGGGACTTCACTGAACTTACCTGTGAAATTCAGCCAGGTTGCTTATTATAAGTCACTGACTCAGAATAATGAAACTATATATAGATACACATATGTACTTATTCTTGCTGAGTTTTCTGCCCAAAAGTCCCTGTGCTTTCATCTCAACTGCATTCATCATTACAGAAATTGTATGGTGACAATTTTTAAAAACTGGTGTAAATCAAGAGAACTAGGTTCCAACCGTGGTTCTACAGTTAACTAGCTGAAAAGCCTTGTAAATTTTGTCTAACCTCTGAATCTCAAATTCCTCATCTTCAAAGACCAGCTCAGACAAGATACTCAAGGTGACTTTCAATACTAAATTTATGTTAGGAGTTTATAGAGCTGGTTACTGCAAGCACTGGGACTTCAACCAAAAATAGAAGACAGGACTGCCGTTTAGCACTATGATGCCTCTTCCTCCTTTTCCTCTCCTGTTCTTCCTTCCTCTCCTTCCTTCCCTAAGCTCTCTGACCTCTCCCTTCCTCTTGTCACTTTCCATCCCTACTCCCCTCCCTTTTTCTCTCTGTTCCAAATCATAATTGTGTGCCTGTCGTGTTCTAGAGGCTACACAGACCCCAGGAATACACAGATAAACTTGAGACGAGACCATACATTGAAAAGTCTTTTCATTTAACTTAAATGCAGCTGAACAAGTCCAGTGTGATACTATTGTCATTGAGTAATTCAGTGTGAAGTTTCTTTGGAAAGTCACATCCTTTATCTAATTTGGATAAGCAAAGGTACTTTTTTGGTTCCATCATGGAGTCACACAGATCTGTCTAAATTATTGAAAGGTTCCTGAAGCTGTCTATGCTCTATTTATTGGTAAAGAAAGAAAAGAGACTAAAAGCTCTGAGCATAGTATTTAGGGCCACATGGAATCTTTCTTCCATTGTACTCCATTCATCTCCAGGACCACTCAACTCCAGTGCCACAGGAAAATAATGTGGTTCACAAGGAAGAGCCCAGATATGGAATTAGACAGACAGTTTACATAGCTCTACTATTTACTAGCTTGGTCACCTTGAGTACATAACTTCATCTCTCAAAGTTGCTAATTCTGCATTTATAAAATTTAAGTGATACTATCTACTTAGCAGAACTGTAGTTAGGAATGACACTGCAGGCAAAGAGCCTTAGAGAATGCTGCACACATAATAGATACAGAAGAGAAGGAAACTGGCATAATTATGAGCATTATTCAAGGTAGAGGAACTCACACTTACATAGCACCTGCTATATATCAATGCTAGTACTATAAGGCTAGGTCAGGCTACAATGACAAATTGGTCTCAAAGTGTATAGAAGTTCAAAGCAAAATACAAATTCATTTATCATTCATTGAACAGTACAAGTAGATGTTCCTGGTGGCAGCTGGCTTTCCTCTACATGGTAATACTGAAACATCTTACATCTTGTGGCTCAGCCATCCTCAGCATCAAATGCATTCAGCTGACAGAGGAGGAGGAAAGCATCCTTGCTTCCTGAAAGCCTTGGTCCAGAACTCATCTGTATCACTTCTCCTCTGACTCTATCATTGAGACCTACTCACCAGGCCACATGTGGTTGTAAGCAGGAGCTAGGAAATGTAGTCACTACTGGGAAACCACTACCCAGAAATGCTTATATCCCAAAGAAGAAGAGCAAAAGCTTACTTTGCGATGGTGAGTGACTGAGAAGCCCTTATATCTGTGAGGTAGGTATTACCACCCCCATCCTACTGATAATTTTAAGTCCATTATTAAGTAACCTCCAGGTCACCAGTATCTAAGTCTAGGTGTTGGGCTCCAAGGCTGGCATTCCCAATCTTGCCTCCCCATAGTCCCATAAGACAGGGCTCACAGACTACTGAATGATGGATTGGATGGACCTACACAGGATGCCCCAAAGTGTATTAATTTACACACAAAATGTGCATTTATAGATTTTTTTAAAACTAAATCAGAACATTTGGCAACTCTAGATCCCCATTGTAGCAAGGCAAAAATTGCCTGAAGATTATCCACCACCTCTTCCAATGCTTTTGGTGGTGCATGTGCCTTCTGGTTCATTCATCAGTACCCCTTTTCTCCCCTTTCTCAGTCCAACTCCACCCACTGGCATTATCCACTTAGACTTTCTAGGCATTTGAATCTGTCATTTCTGCTATAAAAGATATCTTTTATTTCCTGACAGGAAGAGTCAACATTTTGCTCTCAAAACTTGCAATAGGGGGGATCCCTGGGTGGCGCAGCGGTTTGGCGCCTGCCTTTGGCCCAGGGCGCGATCCTGGAGACCCGGGATCGAATCCCACGTCGGGCTCCCGGTGCATGGAGCCTGCTTCTCCCTCCGCCTGTGTCTCTGCCTCTCTCTCTCTCTCTCTCTCTGTGACTATCATAAATAAATAAAAGTTAAAAAAAAAAATTTAAAACTTGCAATAGGGATCCCTGGATGGCTCAGCGGTTTAGTGCCTGCCTTCGGCCCAGGGCATGGTCCTGGAGTCCCAGGATTGAGTCCCACATCAGGTTCCCTGCATGGAGCCTGCCTTTGTCTCTGCCTATGTCTCTGCCTCTCTGTGTGTGTGTGTGTGTCTCATGAATAAATAAAGTCTTTAAAAAAAAAATCTTCCTTTCCTTTTAAAAAAAAATTGCAATAGTCATGAGGAGAACAAAGAAATTAAATACATATTTCTTTTTGAAATTGTCAGAAATAGAGTATTTAACACACTTAGTGCCTCCTCAAGTTTTGTGCATCCCCTTGCTATTTCTCACTCCACGTTTATTGTTCAATCCTGATTCACAAAGCCATCTAAATAAATTTCCCTGCAGCTTGGCCCCAGTGGGTAGAGAGAAGCCCTCCTACTCTGAAAGATTGGTTTTCTGTCCCTTTTCCTAGTTCCCTCCCTCTCTGCACTTATCTACACTTCTCATTCCAGTCCCAACAATAGCCTTGTTTCTATCAGTCCTAGCCATCTAATCAATGCATCAGCTGTTCGGCAACAGAGCCCAGAGAGTTTGACTCCCTGTTTTCAAGATTAGAGTTCAGTAAAGAAGTGCAAAAACAAGGACAAAGAACTGAGGGGGGAATGGACACTGATTAGAGAACAGGAGAGCACAGCCTGGGCCAATAATCCATCCCCTCTGTGGGCTTTTCCCCTAACTCCAAAAATCAACCCCAGCTTTGCAGCCTGAAGCTTGGAGCTTCAAAGGATGGGGGGTCTCTGGCCTGACCAATTCCATCACACTTAATTACTTGCAATTTTAATTTGAAGTCAAAACTCTGATTCATCAACAAGTTTCTGCTTTGACATTATAGTGATCTGCAGCATGGAAAGGTCTCCATGGAATTTTCAGTTTCTCTATTTATGATTTTGGTTTCCTAAGGGCATATTTTCTTAAATAGCTGCCTCAATAGGTGCACTATCATTAACTGGAATCTTCATTCAACTTTCTAATTGGCCATTCTTCTGTACTTACTACCTTAATAATCCTTTTTCAACTCCCCAAGCAACTCTTCTAAGTAAAAGATCAAGAAAACTGTGTTCCCATTATTTCAACATAGTATGTCCTGAAATGGGTCCTATATAAGACTAGTTCAACAAGAAGAATCTAAAAGGAGAAGTTCCACGCTCCTGTGAATGTTGCTAAAGCTACTAATATATAATTATTTAGCATATTTATGATACAAGTTAACAAGTTAAAAGCTCTGAAAATGCCTGTTAACAAACAAAAAAACTATTCAAATGTAGCTGCATTTTTCATACTCATTCTACTATAGAATCCACTCCACCTTTATCATGAAACACTTAGTCAGGCCTGCTAAAATTAGTTTTCCATGATGAATATTTTAGGAAATGATTTCCTAGCCCCAAGATTTGTCTAATTAGATATAAATGCTTATTTTCATTTTTTTACCTTTCTTAATTTTACTATACACATGCTAGAATGAATTATTGATTACAATACTTTATCACTTCCCATAATCATATCCTTTGTCATGTAACTTTTCAATTCTCATAAAAAAAATGGTTTGAGTCTTTGAGCATGTAGTTTGCTTTTGCCTGTGGCATAAAAAAGACCCAACATGAGCAATGGCTTAAAATGGACTTGCATCACTGAGCTTGTCCTCTTGAGCTTCTGCAATGATTATGAGAACAACATGTTCCAGCTAACCCAGTGGAAGGAGGGAGGGAGGCACATGGAATACAGCAGCTCCAGCTTCAGCCAACTCATAGACCTACAGTCTGAAGTAGGATTTCCCCAGCAGACCAACAAAGCATGATGAAGAAATCAATCCCTATGTTACATGTCTCTGAGATTTTGAAGTTGCTTGTTATGCAGCCATAGCTGATTAATATAATATGCCAGGTTCTATTCTAGAAAATGTTTGGCTGTACCTGAAGAAGAAAAAGGAATCTATCTTTAGTGACTTCATAGTAAGAAAGAAGAGAAAGAACTAATTATAATTCAAGACAAAATAAGAGGATAAAAATACGTGTCAGGGACATGAAAGTAAAACTGATGTGATCCATACTTTTTTTTTTTTTAGGAAGAAGATAGAATTTTGGCTGGTTCTTAAAGCATTAAAAGAAATACACTAGAAGAAGAATCAAGAGGAAAGACATTCCAGGTCCTTTTTGTGGAACAACATGCACAGAAAGAAGTATCAATGTTTTCCCTGTCAGAGAATGCTGGTGTTCTTTTGTGTATATGTATTGGTACACCCTATTTATAAACCAAGAAAACAAGATGACTACCCAAGATCGCATAGCTGGTATGTAGCAGAAGGAGGTTCTAGAACCCAGGATTCTTAACTAGTTCTAGACCCCTATTCTATACTTATTTACATAGCCAGGTATAGAATGTAAAAACAAAATAGAAAATTAGCTTGCTGTTGTGCTTAGGAGTAACCACAGGGGTCCAGGAGTAACCACAGGGGTCCAGGAATAGGTAAATAAAGTATGTATATCATGTTGGTAATCATCATAATCATAAAAACCATAGTAAGAAGAACAAAATACTGTGTAATACCCACAGTAGTTGATATTTATTACTCATCTATCATGTGCTAGATATTGTTATATGTTTACCTCTTCTTTATAATAATTCCATAGAAAGGTATAATTATTTGCCCCATTCAAGAACATGAAATAACCAAGGAATGGTAATATTATCCCACTTTCCATAGTCACATGGTAAGTGGGGAAAGTAGGACACAAAACCATCCCTGACTATCCCAGGAGCTTGATCTCTAACCAACTGCGAAAAGATTTAGTAAAATTTAGGTCTCTAGAGAGGAGAATCATTTTTTAAAAACTACTGATGCCTCGGTTCTGCCCAGGTTAATGGAGTCGGGGCACCAAATGTGATTCTTCTGTATAGACACTGTTAAGAGCCACAGGTATAGCAAGGTTAAAATCAGAATCAGGTGGGTGAACTGGATTCAAAGTATTCACAAAGAACAAGAAAACAAAACAACGGGCCAATCAGACAGAAGCCAAGTCGGGTAAAACCAGCCTAAGAGTATATTCATAAGTTTGTTAATCAATTGGGAAAAGCTTAGAACTAATTTACTGATAAGGATGATGTTCTAAGTAGAGAAAGATTTCCACAATAGCCCACGGCACCAAAGGGTATAACTGACCTGTATAATGAGTTAATCTAAAGTATCAATAACACAGGGTTATCTTTAGGCTCTACAATAAGATAAGATATATGACAGATTTCACCATCTTTCCTGGTTTAATTCTAACTAAAATTTTGAAATGATGCAGCTTTGATTCTGGCATCCCCTCACCTTACTTTTTCAATTGCCTTGTATTCCTTTTCCCCAGAACCTGAGATCCACACATTTCCCTTCATTCCTAAGTGTAGTGGACACACTCAGGTCCTTGAGACAACTTGATCTGCCCCGCAATGGCAAAAGTTCCCTAAGCAATCCTTGCTCTCTTGTAAAACTCACTGAGGCTGGGCATAGACTCAGAGTCCTTCTCAGTTAGGCAGGCCCTGAGAAGTAACCAGCACTAGTGCTTAGGAGGACAAACCAGCTTGCCACCCCAGATATGAGAGCCAAATAAGGTGGTAATGAGGCAGCAAAACAGCTCCAGCACCTGCTGGGGTTGAGTCAGGGCAACAAAGTGCAGCTGCTGGATGCAAACACTTCTGCCTCCTCCATGTGTTTAACTGCTCCTTACATCTTTCTAACAATTACAAGGGATATTCTTTTCAATATCATTGGTCAAGTCAGACCTCACATTTGCATGCTTACTTCTCCACTAAATTTTTATGACAATCTCACTGATTATGGTCTAGTTAACACGTGATAGAAGTTAAAATCCCCTCACATGAATGGCCTTGTTTGTAGAAATCCACATCTAAGTTCAGTGTCCCTTTAGTCTTCCTGACAACCCTGACTGATACAAGGTAACTGGTATCACCATCATTTTTCAGATGATAAAATTGGTGCTCAAATGGAAAGAATGTTAGGATTGTAAGATATTTCTTGGAAAGAAAATTGTCTCAGCTTGCACTAAAGTTTGCATCAGGATTGGAATCATATATTTGGCCAACAAACATTTTCTGAACACCTACCATGGGCTAGGCATCAGGCTAGTACCTAGAAATAGATAAATGAATCATGGTTGATATCCTGAAAATTCTATAGTCTGGGACAGAGATCAACAAACTACAGACTGTGGGCCAAATTTGGCCCCGTTCCTGATTTGCTAAATCAAGTTTGATTGAAACACACACAGAGCCATTTGTTTACATATTATCTATAGTTACTTTTTGTGCTATAGTAGCAGAGTAGAGTAGATGTTAACAGAAACTCTGCATCCGACAAAGCTAAAAATATTTATTACCTTAGTCTTTATGGAAAGACTAGGTCTTTACAGAAAGACCCCTGATCTAGTAAAAGTAGGCTTATGTGAAATCAGGCAGTGTTGGTGTTATTATAAAATTCTCTGTAGGGTATATTATGAAGCACAGGTGGCTTCTCAGAGGAGAATGTCTTGAAAGATAACCAAGCAGAGAGGCAGAATAGAGAAATGCACACAGAGGTAATAGGGTAAGCAAGTAATGGACAAGAAACAGCAAGGCCGATGAGGAAACTGTCAGTAGCTCAGTACAGCTGGCATTTATGGTAGGGGTGGGAGGTGGAGGAGGAAGAGTCAGCAAGAAGTGGTGGTCAAGGACCAACTCAGGAGGGCTTCATGTGCAAACCTACAGCCACTGACTCCAGGCCCAGGAATCTGTGATTTTTATGTGACAGATATAGGCTATATCACAAACAAAATGCTGTAATTCTCTTCCAGGCTGAGAAACCCCCCAGGAACATTTAGGATTCAGTCACCTTGATGCCATTATAGCATAAGATGAAGTATAGTTTCAGCTGAGTAGATTGCATCTCTGTCAAACAGATTTCTAGCTATTTTCTCACATTATAATACTTCGTGGAAACTGGGGCAGTAGGAGCTAAGAAGGGTTAAAGGATTCTGACAGAGTAGAGGATAGGACACCTGGCTTAATCTAGGGGAGATGAGAAGGTTGTCCCAAAGAAGTGACATTGAAGGCAAGCTCTGAAAGCTGAGTACACATTAGCCAGGGAAAGAGTCAAAAATCACATGAGAACTTTGTCTTAACATTTTAAAATCTACAAAACTGAGTCATTCTAAAATGTTATTCCTCTTCCTGGGATGAGGAGGTCATTGGGTTAGATATCATTGAGCCTATCAGTAAAATGGAGATAATAATGGTACCCACATCAAAAGTTGCTCTAAGGACAAAGAAAGTAATGTATGGATGGTGTTTAACATAAGATCCAGCACCAGCACCCAGTGAGCATGCCAGAAATGCTGGCTGTCAATCTTAGTAACTGTTTTTGTTTTTGTTTTCTTCTTCTTTCTGTTCTTTATCCATGGTGAACCTGTCTTATCCATTTTATATCCTTCACAGAGTTTAGGCATAAAAGAATTTTGATCTACAAATTGTTGTAGAATATCAATTAATAGTATATTTTTGGTGAATCAGTCAATCTCAGTCAAAAGCTTTACCTCTCACTAAGTATGGGATTCCCTGCTTTCAAATTTCTAACAGATGGTCTTCCAATACCCACTTGGATGAGGCCAGTGACCACTTGCTCCCCAACTGGGAAGCTCTGATAGCAGGAATATTCTTCTCCATATGAAGCCCAAATTAACTTTCCTGAAACAGCCACCCGTTGGCCTTACTTCTGTTCTCTGGACCATATTGAGCATGGCCTATGCCCCTTCCACATGATACACCTTCAAATCTCCTGATATAGTGGCTTACCTACACAGAGTCCAGACTACAGGATGGGGCCCCTCCATTGCACTTCATTGTCTTCTTTCCATGACCTTTAGTAATTTTAAAAGACAGAGGTCCTTTACCACAAATATCACATGTAATTCATATCTGTATCCATCCAGCACAGTATCTTTCCAAAGTAGGCACTCAGCAAATATTTATGATAAATAAATGAAAAAACTATTTATTTCAAAGCACATTATTCTTTTTTTAAATTTTTATTTATTTATGATAGTCACAGAGAGAGAGAGATAGAGGCAGGGACACAGGCAGAGGGAGAAGCAGGCCCCATGCACCGGGAGCCCGACATGGGACTCGATCCCGGGTCTCCAGGATCGCGCCCTGGGGCAAAGGCAGGTGCCAAACTGCTGCGCCACCCAGGGATCCCCATATTATTCTTTAAAAAGCAAAGCAAAACTAAGTAACCTTTCAGCTAATCTTATGCCAAATTCTAGTGTGCATCAGAAAACATCATGGGCCACTTAGCAAAGAGGTAGTTTTCTGGGCTACATCTTCAGAGACTCTAATTCCATCTAACTGGAATTTTTCTGGGCACTTGCATTTTTATCCAGTATCTGGGTATATCTGAATCAGGTGGTCTGTTAATCATACTTGAAGAAATACTGCTTTAAACACTCCAGACATCAAGCCAAACAACTTCTATCAAACTTTGTATTTAGAAGTAGCAAGCACATTTCAGTTATTCCTACTTAGAACAACTTTTCATTTGCTCACTTAGTATTTTTTTCTCCTAGAAGCATTTTTTTTCTGGGTTACCCAGCCATAACTCCCTTCCCATGCTGAGAGGTAAGTATGCTCCATCTATTACATTCTTTTCAGACCTCCTAAGGAGGTAATTAGGCATTGCAATTGATTGCAATTTATTAATCAGAGCAGGATGTTATAGAGTTTGGGGGTGGGGAAGCACAGCACTGAAGTCTAGTATAAATGCAGGGCAAGTACACAGACTGACACAGGAATTAGGCAAAAATAACCGCCAAATAAAAGGGTGTTTTAAACTGATTCTTGTTTTGTACTGTGGTGTCCTGATCTATTAAAAGGGGATATTAAAACTTGGCTGGTCTACCACCACAGCCAGGTGTAAGATTTATTGTATAAATATTTATTAAGTGTCAATGATATAGCAGGTACTGTCCTTGGTGGTAGGGGTACATGAGAGAACAAGACTAAATCCTTGCCTTAGAGATTTTTTAAAAAATTACATACATATATATTATACTCTACTATAATACTGGGTATTATACCACCCAGGAATTAAGTAGAACTAAGTAATGGGGTAGAGACTGAGGGAGGAGAGGGTACAGGTGAGGTCTCCTATTACATAGGAATGTTGCCAAAGGCTCTCCAAGGAAGTATAAATCTAGGTGATATGAAAGAGCATGCCTCAGGAAGACCTAATGGAAGAAAAACTTCAGGGAGCGGGAATTACGGTGCAAAAGGCCTAGGTGGGCACAAAAGGATGAATGGACTCCACATATTGGTGAATAGCAGGAAGAGATGCATGACTAGAAAGGAGTGGCCAAGTAAAGAGAGTGGTGGAAGAAAATAAGATAACACAGATAGAAGCATATTGAAAAGCAGTCTATAATGGGGTGCTATTCTTATAGGATAAAAAGTCACCAAGAACATAAGTAATCACTCAGTCTCATCTATTCATTCCACAGGGGGAAAGTACAAGCCCAGAGAGATTAATAGACATCTCCAAAATAGGACACTAGTGCCCAGGTCCTATGATGTATAATAGAGCTTCTATTGTCATCTTTCCTGGTTTTCTGCTTGCTCTTCCTCTATTTTTCTTTTTCTTTCTTGAATTTCCTTTCTTCCTCTTCTTTTCTGCTACTTCCTTCTCTGAGTTCCCTTATCTATTTTCCCTCTTTCCTCCTTTTCTCTATCCTCTCCTTCTCCATCCTATCGCCTTTCTCTTCCTCCCCATAGTCTTTTCTAATTTCATGGGTTGTGGTCAGTGCTAGGTCAAGGCAACAAGATTTATCCCTATATGAAAACAGCTCTGACCAGTAGGCAAATGCTTTTTAATATCAGATAATTTCAAATTCTAATATCCAAGGACCTCAAAATATCATTCCCTTAATCTTCCTCCTACTCTTTTTTAAAAACTACATGTTATTTTGGCTAAAAAAAAAAAAAGCCCTGTCCTAGTGCCTGACATATAAGCCACCTCCATGATTACAGAGGTGTGTATCTATACTCCTATGCTGGAGTATAGGAGTATAGATACAAACTTTCTGTTTGGTACAGAAAGTGTAAATAAATTCCCAAGCATAGCAAAATCCAAGCATCTAATACAATGGGGCAAGCATTAAGTAAAAGCCACTGCCATTATGTATGGGGGAGAATAAAGACTTTAGCCAAACCACAGGCAATTGCTACTTTTAAAGAGATCTATTCATTTATGTCTAGCCCATTTCTGGAAGCAGGTGTCCTATTTCAGCCCAGAAACTTATGAGAGATGTTAAGAAATGGTGATACTCTGAATGTTGATATCAGTGACCCAAACAGATGTCTGATTTCTAAACTGAGTGTAGAAGCAATGCACTGTGAGTTTGTCACATTCTTTTCCCAGTACATATCCCCAAGTGAATCCTAATACAAATTCCTGACCATTATATTTCAGTTTCATATTTCTAGCCACATAGCTAGAGAATGCAGAGCTGGCATCTGTAGAAATTGATTTTTCTCGTCCTGTAGAAAGAGCCCTTTGCTGTCACAACAAAGCATATTCTTTTCCTTGAAAGAAAGTAAAAGGAATTACTGGGAGTACTTTTATCCTGCCAAACAGCCAACATCAGTCTTCCACACAGCTTTTCAACTCCTCCAACTCTATCACCACTAAAAAAAAATAATGGCTATGTACATATAACTGAGTCTCTAAAAAAATAACAATCCAAAATTTGCTCCCCCCCCCCAAAAAAAAAACCCACAGCTAATCTCCCTAAAACTCAGTTTGTTAATCTGTAACACAAGAATGTCAAATAAATAATGTTTATATCTGTGGTTATTACCATCCTATTTCTTCTAGGTCCTCACATCAGGAGTGATGCTACATGGGATATAGAATAAGTCTAATACTTCTCTCTCCTCTCTTTCCTTACCAGTGACCAAAGAAAGAAAAGCTCTATGGTTTTTAATCCTGATATTATGAAAATTACACATTTTTCATGAAATTTCAGATGGAATAAGAAGGAGATTATTATTTGTTTATAAGCTGTTATGGGATGCTGGATGGTACCTTATGATGGCTTTGGGATTCAGCTTTGAAGCTTGATTACATTTATATGTAGTGTATAAATGTGTAGGAAAATATGCTTTATAAAATATGTATGTTTACAGAAAGAACCACAAAAATGTCAGAAAAGAGGTTTGGTAAATACCCTAAAAAGCAATGATAAAACTGGAAAGATTTGGGGGCATCTGGGTGGCTCAGTGGGCTGAGCATCTGCCTTTCGCTCAGATCATGATCTCAGGCCCTGGGATCAAGCCCTGCATCCTGCAACCTGCTCAGCAGGGAGTCTGCTCCTCATTCTCCCTCTGCTTGTCTCTACTGCTCGTGCTCTCTCAAATAAATAAAATCTTTGCAAAAAAAAAAAAAAACTAGATAAAATTGTTAAAAGCAATCATGTAGGAGTCTGAAAATTGATCAAAGGCATACAATAAATTGAGAGATGTTTACTCGAGAAAAACTACTAACCATCTCTAAGGACAGTGAAAGTTTGAGACTTTATAGTCTGTTCCCATCCTTCCTTCCAGCTCATGGCATGGTAGCTCTACCATGGTTGGGCAGAATGTAAGAACAGACAGCTCTACTACTGTGGAGGGCTGACTTGATTTGGAACAGAGTGGAGAGAAGCCACATGTCCAAGGGCTTTGTTGAAAATAATAGTGATCTTTGTGCCAATCTAGGTCAGCAAACATCACATCTGCCAGAGGCTGTGATAATGACTAGGCCAAACAATACACTAGCCAGAAATATAGCAAGGAAATACAAGGAACAAGGTAGGCATGACAAGTTTTGATAATAATCCAAATGTTTCTAGTGGTCTAGAAGGCTGTGTGTCTGCTCAGGAAAGACAAGAGAAGGTCCTAGCAGAGCACTTGGGTTGCACTTGGGTGGTATTTGACTTCAGCTCAGGTCATGATCTCTCACTCCTGTTATTGAGCCCTGCAGCAGGCTCCCTGCTCAACAGGGAGTCTGTCCCCCTCCCTTTCCCCCTCCCCCCACTCATGTTCTCTCTCTCTCTCTCTCTCTCTCTCTCTCTCTCTCAAATAAATACTTAAATAAAATCCTTAAAAAAGAGAGAGAGAGAAAGAAGGCCTTAGATATCGACTCATTCCTAGATGAGTGTGAGGCCTTTCCCAGCAGAAAATAAAACCTGAAGCATATTTGATAACTGCTTAAACTTTGAAGCATTCCACAATCTACACATAGGACCATCATCAAAAAGGGAAAGTCTCAAATTGTGTAAGTACAACTTTTGACCAATCTTTGGCTGAACACTAAGCTGTGCCAACAGGAACAAACCCAGGAAAGCCAATCTTAAAGGTTAAAAAATGTTTTTTCAGAAAAATAACCTGAGTTGAGACATCACTGATCACACAATGCAGGATAGAAAGATTTGACAGAATGAGTCCAGCCAAATAACTGAGCAAGTAAACAACCAAAGCAACAATATCCCTTGGGTTGAAGAAATCAGAATCCAGAGTGCCATGTATATCTAAAATGCCCATTTTTTATCAAAAAAGAAAAATGCAGCATAACAGGAAAGTTTGCCCAATCCACATACAAAGAAAGCATAAATAGAAATTATTGCCAAGAGGATCCAGATGTTTACTTTAACAAACACTACAAAGCAGCTACAAAGGGTGAATATGAAGGATAATAAAGGTATTTGAAGGAATAAGGAAACTACTTAAAGAATTAAAGGAAAATATGATAACAGATCACTAATAGAGAATATCAGTAGAGATAGAGAATATAAAGGAAGACATAATTGAAATTCTGAATTAAATGTACAATAACTGATATACACAATATATTGAAAGGGCTCAATACACTTAAGCTGGTGGAAGAAAGAATCAGCAAAAAAGAATAGATCAATAGAGACTGTACAATTTGAAAAAAGGAAAAAAAATGAAGAAAATAAACAAGGCCTCAGAGACCTGTGAAACTATATCAAAAGTACCAATATGTGCATAATGAGAGTCCCAGAAAAAGAAAAAGGAGCAGAGAAAATATTTAATGAAATAACGGCTACAAACTTCCAAAATGTTTGAAAAAGATCAATCTAAAAAACACAACAAATTCTAAGTATGGTAAAGACAAGATCAACTTCTAATTACATCATAACCTCTTAGAATTCAGAAACAAATATCTTGAAAGGAACCACAATAAAAGTAATAACTTACTTCTTATAAAATAAATAGAAATCATAAAAAAAGAAAATATAGAAGTCATAAAACAATGAGACAACATATTCAACATACTGAAAAACATTGACAAATAATTCTATATCCATCAAAACTATCCTTTAAAAAATGAAGGTGAAGGACGCCTGGGTGACTCCGCGGTTGAGCGTCTGCCTTCAGCTCAGGGCATGATCCCGAAGTCCCAGATATTGTCCCGCATTGGGCTTCCTGCATGGGGCCTACTTCTCCCTCTGCCTGTGTCTCTGCCTCTCTCTGTGTGTCTCTCATGAATAAATAAATAAAATCTTTTAAAAAAAATGAAGGTGAACTTTTAAAAAATGAAGATGAAATACAAATATGGAAATGATTTGCAGTCAAATGCTCTGCCCCTGAGCTATACCGAAAGACAGTCTCTTCAATAAATGGTGCTGGGAAAATTGGACATCCACATACAGAAGAATGAAACTAGACCACTCTCTTACACCATACACAAAGATAAACTCAAAATGGATGAAAGATCTAAATGTGAGACAAGATTCCATCAAAATCCTAGAGGAGAACACAGGCAACGCCCTTTTTGAACTCAGCCACAGTAACTTCTTGCAAGATACATCCACGAAGGCAAAAGAAACAAAAGCAAAAATGAACTATTGGGACTTCATCAAGATAAGAAGCTTTTGCACAGCAAAGGATACAGTCAACAAAACTAAAAGACAACCTACAGAATGGGAGAAGATATTTGCAAATGACGTATCAGATAAAGGGCTAGTTTCCAAGATATAGAAAGAACTTATTAAACTCAACACCAAAGAAACAAACAATCCAATCATGAAATGGGCAAAAGACATGAAGAGAAATCTCACAGAGGAAGACATAGACATGGCCAACACGCACATGAGAAAATGCTCTGCATCACTTGCCATCAGGGAAATACAAATCAAAACCACAATGAGATCCCACCTCACACCAGTGAGAATGGGGAAAATTAACAAGGCAGGAAGCCACAAATGTTGGAGAGGATGCGGAGAAAAGGGAACCCTCTTACACTGTTGGTGGGAATGTGAGCTGGTGCAGCCACTCTGGAAAACTGTGTGAGGTTCCTCAAAGAGTTAAGGGTGGGTTTTTTTTTTTTTAATTTTTATTTATTTATGATAGTCACAGAGAGAGAGAGAGAGAGAGGCAGAGACACAGGCAGAGGGAGAAGCAGGCTCCATGCACCGGGAGCCCGACGTGGGATTCGATCCCGGGTCTCCAGGATCGCGCCCTGGGCCAAAGGCAGGCGCCAAACCGCTGCGCCACCCAGGGATCCCTCCTCAAAGAGTTAAAAATAGACCTGCCCTACGACCCAGCAATTGCACTGTTGGGGATTTACCCCAAAGATTCAGATGCAATGAAACGCTGGGACATCTGCACCCCGATGTTTCTAGCAGCAATGTCCACAATAGCCAAACTGTGGAAGGAGCCTCAGTGTCCACTAAAAGATGAATGGATAAAGAAGATGTGGTTTATGTATACAATGGAATATTACTCAGCCATTAGAAATGACAAATACCCACCGTTTGCTTCAACGTGGATGGAACTGGAGGGTATTATGCTGAGTGAAGTAAGTCAATCGGAGAAGGACAAACAGTGTATGTTCTCATTCATTTGGGGAATATAAATAATAGTAAAAGGGAATATAAGGGAAGAGAGAAGAAATGTGCGGGAAATATCAGAAAGGGAGACAGAACATAAAGAGTCCTAACTCTGGGAAATGAACTAAGGGTGGTGGAATGGGAGGAGGGCGGGGGGTTCAGGTGAATGGGTGATGGGCACTGAGGGGGACACTTGACGGGATGAGCACTGGGTGTTATTCTGTATGTTGGTAAATTGAACACCAATAAAAAAAATTATTATAAAAAACTAAAAATAAAAAAATAAAATAAAATAAAAGGAAATGATTAATTCCTAGCAAATCTACCTTACAATAAATCCAAAAGGAAATCCTCCAAGTTAAAAGGAAATGACATTAGGTGATAACATGAATTTACACAAAGAAATACATTCGGAGAAGAAATGAGTGAGATATATCAGAAAGGAAGACAGAACATGAAAGACTCCTAACTCTGCGAAACAAACTAGGGATGGTGGAATGGGAGTAGGCGGGAGGTGGGGGTGACTGAGTGACGGGCACTGAGGTGGGCACTTGACAGAAGGAGCACTGGGTGTTATTCTATATGTTGGCAAATTGAACACCAATAAAAAATAAATTTATAAAAAAAAAACTTACAACAAAAGGGAGAAGCTATCACACTGACTAAAACAAACACGAGACCCAACAATATGCTATCTGCAAGAGCTTTAGATACAAACACACTTAGATATAAACACTTTAGATACAAAGACACAAAATTTAAACAAAAAAATTAAGAAAAGTATGCCATGCAAATAGTAAGAATGAGAGAGCAGAAGGAGCTAGACAAAATAGACTACCAGACAAAATAGACTTTAAGATAGACAATGTTAGGGTATTTTATAATAGTAAAGAATTACGAGTATGTAACAATTATAAACGTTTCTGTACATAACAGCAGAGTCTCAAAATACATAAAGCAAAACTTACAGAAAATCTTAACTGAAAAGAAAAATAAATAGACTATTAACAAAAATAACTGGAAACTTAAAAACTCTTCTCTCAAAAATTGACATAAAAACTAGACAGAAAACTAGCAACCATATATAAGACTCGACATTATCAACTATGAATTAACATGACATAATTGACATCTAACAAATGAAAAAGACACATTCTTTTCAAGTGCATATGAAACATTTTCTAGTATTGACCATATGCTAGGCCATAAACTGAAGTATTCAATCATACAAAAGATGTTCTCACAATGGAATTATAATTAGAAATCAACAACAAAAAGAAATATGGGAAATTCATAAGTATTTGAAAATATAAAAACACCTCTAAATAACACAAAAGGCAAAGAAGACCTCACCAAGAAAATTAGAACATTTTTTTTTAAGATTTTATTTATTTATTCATGAGAGACATAGAGAGAGAGAGAGAGGCAGAAACACAGGCAGAGAGGAAGCAGGCTCCATGCAGGGAGCCCCATGCGGGACTCCATCCTGGGACTCCAGGATCACGCCCCTGGCCAAAGGCAGGCGCCAAACCGCTGAGCCACCCAGGGATCCCCTAGAAAATATTTTTAACTGAATCAAACAAAAGCACAACATATAAAAACATATGAGACGTCAGTAAAGCAGTACTAAGAAAACATACAGCTTTAAATGCCTGTATTGAGGGGCTCTGTATTTAGCCTCTCTGCCTTTGGTTCAGGTCACGATCCAGAGTACTGGGATTGAGTTCAGCATGGGGCTCCCTGCAGGGAGCCTCTCTTGTGTGTCTGATGAATACATAAATAAAATTTTTTAAAAAATAAATGCCTGTATTGATAAAGAAAAAATAAATCAATAATACAAATTTTGATCATTAGAAACTAGAAAAAGAATAAACTAAACTCCAAACAAGAAAGAAAGAAACTGGAAGGTAGAGCAAGAAATAATAATAATAGAGCAGAAATCAATGAAATGGGAATCAGAAAAAAAAAATCAATATAACCAAATGGTAAATTTATCTAAACTGACAAAGATTATAAAAAATAAGACACATTATAAAAAAGAAAAGCAGACATCAAGTCAACAGACAGTAAAAGAATTTTCAAAAATACTATGAATAACTTCATGCCAGCAAATTCTACAGTTTAAATGAAAAGGAAAAATTAATAGATGTTAATTAACAGGGGATCCCTGGGTGGCGCAGCGGTTTGGCGCCTGCCTTTGGCCCAGGGCGCGGTCCTGGAGACCCGGGATCGAATCCCACATCAGGCTCCCAGCATGGAGCCTGCTTCTCCCTCTGCCTGTGTCTCTGCCTCTCTCTCTCTCTGTGACTATCATAAATAAATAAAAATTTTAAAAAAAAGATGTTAATTAACAAAACTGACTCAAGAATAGATTGAAAATCTGATAGACCTATAATACATATAATAATTAAGTATATCCCCACAAAGTAAAGTCCAAGCTCAGATGGCTTCACTGGTAATCCTTCATAAACTCTACCAGAAAACAGGAAAAGGGAACACAACTTATCCTGTAAGGCCCCGACACCAAAGACAAAGGCATCACTCAGCAATAACAAACAGACCCAAAAACTACCAACCAATATTTTTCATGTATGTAGATACAAAAATTTTCCACCAATACTAGCAAGCCCAATTAAAAACAACGTTTATACATTGTGATCAAGTGGGATGTGTCCCAGGAATGCAAAGTTAAACTATCCTCCAAAATCAATTAATGTAATAAACTGTATTAATTTTTTAAAAAGCAAAAACCATATGATCATCTTAACAGATTCAGAAAAAGCATTTAAGACATCCAAATCTCATTCATGATTAAAAAGGAAAAATTTAAGACTGTCAACAAATTAAGTATAGAATGAAATTTCCCGAGCCTAATAAGAAGCATTTTTAAAAACCTATAGCTAATATTAAATGAAATAATGAAAGTCTGAACTTTTTCCCTCAACATCAAGAACAAGGTAAAGTGTTCTACTTCTGCCATTTCTAGTCAATAATAAAAGTGTTAGCTAGTGAAATCAGGCAATAAGACAAGCCAAAGGCATCCAGACTGAAGAAAGAGAAAACTACACTTTCACAGATACATACTGCCTGTAGAAAATATAAAGAACACTTACATATACTACTAGAACTAATGAATGATTTCAGCAATATCACAGGATAGAAGATCAACATACAAAATCAATTATATTTCTATATGCAAACACTGAACAATCCAGAAATAAATTTTAATGCCATTTATGATAGCATTGTAAGAATGAAATATATATTAATAAGTTTAATAAAAGAAGGGCAAACCTTATAAAACATTATGGAAATAGATTAAAAAGACCTAAATAATTGGAGAGATATTCTATGTTCATAGATTGGAAGATACAATATTATGAAGGTGGAATTTCCTCCCAAATTGATATATATATATATATATATATATATATATATATATATATATATAGTCCTTATCAATACCTCAGCAGGCCTTTTTTTTTTTTGCAGAAATTGATGGACTAACCTAAAATTTATGTGGAAGTGCAAATGATTCAGAATAGCCAAACAATTTTGAAGAAAAAGAACAAAATTAGAGGACTCGTACTTCCCGATTTCAAAACATACAAGAAAGCTATAATAATCAGGATAGTGTGCTATTGACATAAAAATAGATGTATAGATCAGTGGAACAGAATTGAGAATTTAGAAATACACTCCTACGTTTAGGTCTATTAATTTTAACAAAGGGGCCAAGCCAATTCTGTGGGAGGAAGGATAAGCTTTTCAACAATTGGTACTGAAACAATTAGGTATTCATATGGGGAAAAAATGTATTTAGACCTTAATCTCACACCATATGCAAAATTAACTCAAATGGATCATAGAGCTAAATGTAATCACAAAAATTATAAAAGTTCTAGAGGAAAGTATAAGAGGAAAATCTTTTAACTGTGGATTAAGTGAACATGTCTTAGTTACAAAAATAAAAAAGCACATCAATAAAAAAATGATAAATTGGTCTTCACCAAATTAAAAACTTTGTACTTCAAAAAATACCACTAATGGGGATGCCTGGGTGGCTCAGCAGTTAAACATCTGCCTTTGGCCCAGGGCATGATTCTGGGGTCCTGGGAGGATAGTGTCCCACATCAAGCTTTCTGCAAGGAACCTGCTTCTCCCTCTGCCTATGTCTCTGCCTCTCTCTCTCTCAGTGTCTCTTATGAATAAATAAATAAAATCTTTTTTAAAAAATACCATTAATGAAAGAATAAGTTACAAACTGAAAGAAAATATTTGCGAATCATCTATCTGATAAGGGACTTATATCCAGAATATATAAGAAACAATAATTTGACAAGCCAATTGGCTTATAAGACAAGCCAATTTTTTGAAAAGCCAGCTTGGAAAACAGTTTCTCAAAATGCTAAACATAGATTTACCATATGATCCAGCAAATCTGCTCTCAGTATCTACCCATGAGAAATGAAAACATATATCCATGCAAAGTCCTGTATGTGAATGTTTACAGTAGCCTTATTTATGGCAATCACAAAATCTGAATGACCATCACCTAATGAATTGATAAAGTGTGGTGTATCCTACAACAGAATACTATTCAGAAAGAAAAAGAAATGAACTACTGATATATGCAACAATATAGATGAACTTCAAATGCATAAATAGGGAAGCAGGCCAGGTGGAAAGGACATGGTCTATCTAAAGCAGCCAATTATTGCCATATGGGAATATTGTCATGTGGGCTTACTGTTGTTGCATCTTCAGATTTTACAAAAAGAGTGAGAAACGAACATTAGTATGTGAATTCTCTTCAGTGGTCATCTGCAGATGGTCATCTGACTGTTTTGCTATCTGTTGTTTTATTCCAGAGGTGAGAAAGTTTGGCCATCTATAATTCTGTCTGCCTCCTACACGGTATCCTCAATTTTGTCTCTTGTTCCACAAAGTCTAAAATATTTACTATCGGGCCCTTTACAAACAAAATTTGCCTACTCCTGCTCTAGTTGATTTTCTTCAATACATGATGTCAGCTGCATATGCCCATCTTGATTCTTGTAGACTTTCAGTGTGTGCCTGGGAGGAGGTGTATTCCCAAACAAAAACTCGTGCTGTTTCTGTTTGCTCAAACAAAAATAGAACCTCAGCTCTATACTTGCCCATCTTATGTCTAGCTATCCTCAGTTTTCTCTATATAAGCTCTTTGCCACACTTCAGATTAGCATTTGAGATAGAAAAGTGAGGGCAGGACCCAGATGTTCCTGAGTATTTCAGCTTCCTGTTTTCTATCATTCTGCAGATCCACTTCTCTCCAGTTCTTTGTTTTTTTTTCAACAGAACATATTGACTGTAACTTTCTCCCCAAAATTTAAAAGGCCTTCTGTTTCAAACATAACATATCTGGGGGAGTTGAGATAGATTCCTGGACTATCATTCTACTTCATTGTTTTTTCTGTCCAGCACTGTATTGGTACCACTCACTCTGCTTCCACTACAGTCACTTGATGTTATACATGCCTAATAGGGCTAATTTTCCCTTTATACACTTCTTTTTCATATGTCTTCATATGTCTTTTTTCTGTGTCTTATCTATTTTTTTAACCACTTGAACTATTGTATTTATCTCCATAATTTGATTAGAAAATTGAAGAACAAAGAGAGGCAGTGTCCTATCCCAGGTAGTGTCAGCAAGGATTGGATCGCAGGTACGTCAGCCTCCTCCTTGTATTTTTGTTTTTGTTTTTGTTTGTATTTTTGTTATGTGTGTAGGTTTTTTATTACTTTTTTTTTTTTTACTCTTTTCCAGCATTTTATAAAACCCTGCTTGGAACATTCAAACCTCTTGTTGTGATAAGTGTATCCAGGGCATTTGCCTGAGACAGAACCTAGTACAAAGGATTTACAGCTGGATTACCACATCTCTGGGGGCCTTGTGCGATGGTGGTAGTGTGGAAAGCAACTGTTACAGAATCTCAAAGTGAGGATGAAATTTAAGGGACGGGGTCATGGACCATTTTATAAAACTTTTCACTTGAAAACAATTTCAAGCTTAGAAGTTACACAAATAGTAAGGAGCATATTATTTACCCAAATCCACCTCACTTTAACATATAAACATGTTTTTCCTAAAAGTTGGAAAGTAATTACGTTCATTATCGCCTTTTATCCCTAAATATTTCCATGTGTATTTCCTAAGAAGGATATTTTCTTCTATACCTATACTATAGTTCTCAGCCTCAATGAATTGAACAGTAATATAGAACTTTAATCTACTGGCTGCATTTCTTGTAAATGTATCCAATAATATACAGTGGAACAAAGGTGTTGAGTAGTTTAATGTAATGATTGCTGGAAAATTTTTTAAAGAGGTTGGGAGCACCAAAGAAATGGGCAGAAGTTTTGAGGGTAATCCTCATGGATACAGTGGTAAAACAATAGACCATTGTTGGTCTTCCTGCTAGAAGAGTGGGCAAGGCAGGGGCAATATGGTTCATCATGGTTCCAACCCCAATACCTGCACTCTGTTCTATCTACTGAATCATGAGCCTAGAAAGAAATGGCTCTAATTTCTAAGTTTTTGCATATTCCTTATCTTCAAAGCCCCCTTCCAGCTCAATTCAAGTCACTGAGAGGCTTGTCCTCTGAGTTTGAGAACCTCTCTTGCTCCTCTGTCTTGTATTCCAGATCTTCCTATTAATCTTGCCAATTAAACTGTGAGCTCCATGAAGACAAGGATCTCATCTCTCTTATTTTCTGTTATCTGCCCTGAGAACAGAGAGAACAGAGCCTAGCATGGAGTAAATGTTCAAAGCTCAAACATTTGCCTGAGCTGGTCTGCTTCTTTCCATCCTCCCATCTGTGGGTCAGATGAGGACATCTGGGTCTACAATCCCTCCCGCAGGCATGTCTATTTCAGTGAAAAAGAACCAAATAGAGGAGAGTGCTCTGGCTGGGTTTTTGATGCAACACTGATAGCAAGCTTTCATGTTTCAGTTTCCTTTTTATATACACACTGCTGCTCCTTGGAGGGCTAGGCACTTGCATGCTGAATCAACACACAAATCTCTGTGGATTTAAATTTCATGACAGCTTTGCAGAGATGTCATGGGTAGGAACAGGATCCCCAATTTTGAAAGGTTATGATGTGTAGCTTCTCTGGCTCTCTCAGGCTGAAAATCCCTTGGCTCCTTGCATCTCCTCCAAGAGCTGTAACCTCATTATGCAGTGATGACTGTCACTCACAGAGAAGGATAAGGGATCAGAGCTCTCGCTCATTACACACAGGGTCACTCAGAAGGATTCTTATTTGTGGTTATCACCTTTCATTTGTCTTTTTCTGCTCAGGTCAAAGAGATTTAAAAATTAAGGACCTAGAAGAGGAATCAAAATATTAACAGATTTTTGTTTATTTGTTTTAGCGTATCTTCTGACCTCTCCTGATGCCAGTTTAAGGTCATAGAAAAAAAATTCAGACTATGGAGCCTGATTTGTCATCATTTTCTGTATGACATTCAGCAAGTTAATGTCTTACAGTCACTATTTCTTCAGCCACAAAATGGAAACCAACTAATCTGATGAGTTGTTTTAAATGAAAGAGAAACTCAGTTATCAGTTACCCTCTATCCTGGGGATACTTTGTCTCAATGGGTTATCTCCATAATCACCCAGCATCCATTTGGATGCAGATCTCAACACCTCCTCAAGTCTTGGGAAGAATCACCCATAAAAATGTCTTCATGAGCCAAGTCAATTTTACTCCAGCTTTTATACAAGAATAAGGAGGAAGTTTATATCATTATACATGATATTTTTTTTTAACTTCAATTCCCCCTTTTTATTCCCCTGAAGACATTCAGCTGAGCTGCTATAGGTATGATGTAGGACAGGTTTACTTTCTGATTCTTTCTCCAAACAAGGGCCAGTCAGTCTGGCCCCTCTCGTTCTCTTCCTAGAGAACTTGAATTCTTTATCTTGCTATTATTAAGCAGAATAGTTTCTACCCTTTAAAACCTTAGAGGCAACCCCCTGAGGCCCTAAAGGAGTTATGAAAGCAAATTTCAAAAAATAAGCAAGTATCTGTAGTGGGAAAGTGGTGTCCTTGTAAAGAAAATTTAAAATCTCCCTAGAGTCAGACTGCTTGGATTAAAATCTGGTTCTGCAATTTACTAGCTGTGACCTTGGACAAGTCTTTTCCCCTTATTAAACTTCAATTTCCTTATCTCTACAATAAGAATAATAGAATATACAATGTAAATAGAATTGACATTATAATGTTATAATTAAATGAGATGATCCCCAAAAAAGTGCTTAGCACAGAACCTGGGTTATAATCTCACATATATTAAGAAATAAATACACAAAATGCCTTGTACTTGGGGTGTCTGGATGGCTCAACTGGTTAAACATCCACATCTTTATTTCAGCTCAGGTCTTAATCTTGGTGTTGTGAGTTCAAGCCCTGTGCTGGGTTCTACGATAGGTGTGGAGCCTACTTAATAAAATAAAATAAAATAAAATAAAATAAAATAAAATAAAATACCTACTACATTGTAGGCTTTCAGTAAGAAGCAGCTATTGCTATTTTATAGGCTTTTATATGAGCTGGATGATAATATGTTATCACGATTTCAGGCATTGTTAAGGAACTATAGTTGGGTGGGAAGCGTTTCTGCACTCATTTAATGGAACTGTCTATGGAAAGGAAGAGTCCTGAATCAATTTTATTTTTTTTTTCTGAATCAACTTTAAAGATATAATTTTTCCTATGTGTCCAGGATCCTTTTAACTTTTGGGGGATTCATCATCTGCCCCATATCATCCCCACACCAAGATGTCATCACTATTTTTTCCTAATTAGGTAAGTCTGGGTTCATACAGTGGTCTTTCAACTAACCACAGATCTGGCCAATGGGATTCCATCTCACAGGTATTTATCAAACTTTAATCTCATTAGGCTTTCGTTGAGTGGTGTCACCTGCTTTATGGTGACAAGATGTGTGCCACCCAGATTCCCATTCACGGAAGGACATATTACCTCAGTTGTCAGCAGACAACCTGAGCTGTCAGCTTCTCCAGGACTTGCTTCAATGGTAGAAAGCCACACAAGGGTATGCCCTTATTGAGGAGACTCACATACAATGACTAATTGAAAAGGGGGCTGGAAGTTCTAAAGGTCCTGTTACTTCGGTGCTTTGTGGAAGAATTCTGTGGGGTAAGCTAAGGCTTTGTTGGGTCTGCCTCCCAGTTGGACGTCTGCATCTGCCCAGGGAGAAGTCCCGCCTTTATTTCGCATGCATCAATGCCTGACAAATATCTTGCAAGCCGAACTTCACTTCAGTGTCTACTTCTGGAGAACCCAATACGTGGCATACTGATATGGGACCTATGTCTTTGATCTCTTAAGGAATGCTTATGACCATACTAAACACAATGGGGTTTATAAATGAAGTACACATGTTCTTGTCCTCAAGAAATTCCATAAGGAGACAGAATACACATACACCCCTCTAAAATAGCTAAACAGCAATGCAAAATTATTTATGTAATAATATGTGAGTTTACATGATTATGTGACAAAATGAGAGAGAGAATGTATACAGAAAATTAACAATAGGCCAGGTTAGTTGGGGGAGTTTTTTGAAAAGGAGTTAGGTTTCTGTGGGCTCTGAAAGTTGAGAGAAATTGGGATAAGCACTCTAACGTGTAATTTTAAAATGTTTTCCCTTTAGGAGGAAGTAGCCAAACTGCCTTTCTCCATTCATGATAAACAAACAGATTAAATTTAGCTACTAATCCTATGAGTCTTTGCAGTTCTTTCAGAAATTGCAAAAGCAGAGCCTAGAAATCACTGGAACTGCAGCAGGACTGAGGAGCCATGCTTGTTTTAATACAGCTGACCTGGCAGCTTAAAAGGTCATCACAATGTATTGGGTATGGAACATGTTGGGCAGCCTTAAGGAGATTCTGGAAGGTTGTAGATAAGAAGGTTTGGCAAAGACAAAGTCTGTGCTCAGTTACTGCTCTCCATAACTGCCTCCCAGGCAACTACCTACTCCATTGTAAGTGTCAGATGGCAGGGCCTATCAAAGATCAAACTCTTGTCCCCCTTTAATACACACACAAGGAGGTGAGGTCCCAGAGGTATTTGTAGAATGGGCAAATAAATGAGCTGAGCACAGACAGAAAAAAACACTCAGCCATGCTGCCATTCATTCATTCAAATATTCATTCAACATTATTTATTGAAAGCCTATTATGGACCTGGAACTACACAAAGCATAACCCTCAGAGCTTAATAAGTTCTGTGGGAACTAGAGACCATAAAAAATAATGTCCTGTATAGGGCAAAATGAGCAGGCTCTTCAACAAAGGATAGTAGGAGGGATTTTTAAAAGAGGAAACAAGCAGAAATCATAAAACCAGAAAAAGTGGACCAGGTGGGAGAAGTCTCAGATAGAAGATAGCATAGCTCAATTGAAGAACTACAAAGAGGCCAAGTAGCTGAAGCAGACTAAGGGAGGAAACAGATAAATCAGCTGAGGATAAAGAAGAGACAGGGGCAGATCACTCAGAAACTTGTTCAGGACTTTGGATTTTTGACCCAAGAGCAAAAGGAAGCTATTTAAACTTTAATAATGATCCAATTAAATACAAGAGTACATTCCTTCTGCAGAGTAGAGAAAAGCAGCTCCCAGATGAATTCACCAAAACTCTTAGAAGACCAATGATGATGGAAATTTTCTTTGTCCTTATTTCTTTGTTTATTCTTTTTCTCCCTTTGTGGTGGCCTCCAGCCCCAGAACTGAACTGCAGAACTTACCACAGTGTGTGCATGCCAGTGAAACTGGTGATCTAAAATAAATTTTGAGGGCTGTGTATCAGAGGTAATGGAGTACACCAAAGAATAATAAGGGCATTGGTGCAGATATGTAAAGGTTGTGTTTTGACTGATCATTTCACCTTACTAAACCCCCATTCTTTTTATCTTTAGAGTACATCTAGCAACACTCTCCCTACTTCCCTTATATAAGGTAAGGAGACATGAGATAATAGATGGTTTAGAGGCATAGTATTTTCAAAAGAACCATTTTCTTAGTAAACTACTAGTATTAAATAAGTAGGAAGAAAGGTTGGCTGCATTAGTGAGAAGTCAGAAGTACAGAATTTGGAAGAAGAGACACAATTTTGCTATTTTCAAGCACAGTTATAACAACTAGAGAAAATTCTATTACCAGTGGTATGTTATGGAGTTTCTCTTAAGGAACAAGCCACATTTCTTGGAAGATTGTCCTTAGTGCTTCTCTTGAGGTCATTGAGTGGCTGTGGGAAATGCATTTCAGCTTACATAGGGCCTTCAGAGTAGGGCAAAGTCTCCTGCTAGTGACAGGAATGGGAATTTGTCCCCAATAGGGAAAGAGGGAATAAGGAGAAGCAAAGGGAAGGGAGAAAAGGGGAGGGTAAAGATGGCAGAAAACTTTGCAGGGCAAATGTAATCTCTCCCTTTGACCAAGTTTTTAGTAAAGTCATCTAATTCATAAAACAGGAGTAACTTTATTTCCCTGTAAATAAGAGAAAGGGCCATCACCACAATGGCTGCGGGAGGAAGATACAATCAGCAAGAGGAAGCCAGCCCCTGGAACTCCTAGAAGTCTGCGTGATACTTTAGCCTTCCCAAGCCATGGAACCAGCCCTTCAAATTGAGGTTGTTCATTCTCCAAAATCAAGGATGCCACTACTATCACCTTGGTTATAAGAGAAAGCAAAGGTTATTACAGAGTATGTTAAATGGACTGGCATCTTGGCAATGAGTACACTTTGGAAAGCTGCCAACTTACTTTAGATCAATTTTCTTACTCAGACTACACTTAAGGTCATCTTATTCACATCATCATTTTCTTTGGCAAACTCTTCCTTTACAGAATTTGGAAGGTTGCCTGCATCCCAGTTCCTTCTCCAAATCACATAATCCCATTATACATGAAATCAGAAGTGTTTGTGTTCATCCTTTAAGAGCCCTCAGAGTATAAAACAGCACATAGCTTTACTTAGGGAGTGGCCAGCAATGAACTCACTGTCAGAAATGTGTGGAAGGAAGGGGACTTTGTGCTTCCTGCTAGCCAAGGGAGCATTCAGAGAAGGAAGACACGTCTAACACCATATTTTCAGATTTGATTTTCAATATGGCATTTCCTTAATAGTGTAAGATATTTCAGGACACTAGCTGTAAAAACTAACTTCATAGATTCAAGTCAATCTACCACTGGTTACTGTGTGAACTTTTACTAATCTCTTAACCTCTCTGAGCTTCAGCTTGATTATCCATAAAATGGGCATACTGACCTTGTAGAGTCACTGGAAAGTTGTGTATTTAAGTCCTTAGCACAGCGCCTGGCACTGCATAAACATTTAATGACTGGTGCCTATCTGTATTTCCACAGTTGTTAGTATCTTTAATATTTGAGCTCTTTGTCATTACTATTCACAGCTGGAATTGAATTTTAAAAAAACTATTGATAGCCCAATTTTTACTAAACTAGTCTAAGCCAAACTTTAAAGAAAGTGAGGTTATGTTCACAGTTATATATTTGACCTTTTTTTACCTTGTTTTTCTTGGTTCTTCCTTTTCAAAACTGTATCATCAAAACTTGTTTGTCCTGTTGTCACATTCCTCTGCTAGGGAAAGAAGCAATCCTTTCCAGCTGAAGTTGTTGATGGCTGACAATGTTATATACATGGAATAATTTAGATGTAATCTTCATTCTTAATTCAAAGGTATGGGTTAAAGTGAACAAATGACTTGATTATAGATGCCATCTATCCCCTGACAGAGATGGAGCAAATTCATCTCTTATCCCTAGTTCTGCTCCTACTTAGTTGTACGACCTTGAGAAGGTCACTTAACATCACCAGTACTTACTTTGCTCATTAGTAATATATTAAGCAACATTGACAAGGTCCATTTTTTATTTAATCCATATTACACTTAGTAAAATTGTAGAAGATAGTCTAGATTTGGATCTGCAATTAGAACGTATGGAGGAAAAGAACAGAGCTTAAAGATAGGAGATAAAGGGTTCTGAGCCCAATTATGCCCCTCCGTTTTTATTGTGATGAAATTCTTGATTTTATTCCGGACTAAACTCTGTTTCTTCATTACCTAAAAAATAAAACAATTAAATTAGAGCTATATGTCCCAAAGTATTCCATAGGTGAACAAAGCAATGGGGTCATACAAATAGATTCTCTTCCTGTAGGAATTACGAGAATGCTAATGTACACTGTGACTATTTAAGGGAAGTATTCTTTACAGCCTTTCTAAAACTTCTTTGACAAAAGAGCCATTTCTTTTTCCCACAGTGGCTCTTATTTCATGGAATACCCTTTAAAAAATATGGAGCCAGACAACGAGCAAAGTCCTTTCTAGGTCCTGTGAATTTGGGGTGAGGAAGATTTCAAACCATACAATTAATGCAGCCTCATTCAATGTCACTTTAGAGCACTAATGCTCCTCAAGAGTTAACACTGCCTTTTCCTGAGCCCAAATTCATATGCCCAGAGGAGCTTGGGCTCTGAAGGCACAATCCCTCCTGGATTTTTTTGTTTGTTTGTTGTTTGTTTTGTTTTGTTTTGTTGTATTCTAGATAGAAAGATAGGAAAAAATTCTGTGACATTGTAAAGTATTATAACCCTCTGTTCAGTAGGATCTTTTATAGTTCAGGTAAAAGCAATCTGGAAAATAGAAACTTTAAAAGAGGTGGGCTTTTTTATTTATTTTATTTTTGCAGAACTGGACAAGAGATTTGAGGCCTGTCACCTGTCTAATGCTGATAATTATCTGTGAAGACCTCTCTTGCTCTCTCAGATGAGTTCCTCCAGGTTTCAAAGAAACTCATTCCACAACAACTTGAAAGGTAGAAAAGAGGTTGTCAGCTGCTAAAGTTGTTTGGCTCGAAATAAAAGATTCCAAGGCTCAGTAAGAGAAGAAATGCCTCTCACAGGCCCTCTAAAACAATAAAAATCTGGAATAGTTAAAATCACAATGTTATTTCACATAAAGTATTTCATAAACAAACCAGTGGTTACATTTAAGTCTTTATCACAAATTTAGTGACGAGGGTATTAGAAAACCTATAATTTAAACACATTAATGAAAGAAATAGAACTAGAAGTACCAGAAGTAAAGAGACCTTAGAAGATTGTCTATTTGACTTTCCTTTCTTATTTCAAAGAAGAAATCAGTGCAGAGAGGGAAAGGGACTTCACAAAGGCACACAATAAATTAGTGTCAGAACCAAGGTTAGAAATCTTTATTATTATTAATTATTATTATTATTTTAATTGAAGTATAGTTTACATACAATGTTGTATTACTTTCATATGTACAACAGTGAATTGGCAGTTCTACAAATCTGTACGTTATGCAATGCTCACCAAGATTAGTCTGTCACCACACCATATTACAGTACCATTGACTATTTTCCCTATGCTATATTTTTCATCACTGGCACTTATTTTATAACTGGCAGTTAGTATCTCTTAATACCCTTCACCTATTTAGAAATTTTGTCTCTTCGGATTAAGCTAAGTTTGGCAAGCACACACCTGAATATTTTATCTTAAAAAATATGATAAACTTTTGTTTTAGAATCATCACTATAATTACCCATGGAAATACAGTCATTTAAATCTTCAAGGAACTGGGGCTCCTGGGTGGCTCAGTTGGTTGGTGTCTGCTTTTGACTAGGGTCATGATTCCTGGGATCAAGCCCCGTGTCCTGCTGAACAGGGAGTCTGCTTCTCCCCCTGGCCCTCCCCCCACCTCTGCAAGTGCTCTCTCTCCCTCTCTCTCTCTCTCTCTCAAATAAATAAATAAAATCGTTTTTAGAAAAATAATAAATAAATTTTCAAGGAACTTAACTACTATTCCTTTAAGAATAATAGCTTGAGCAATTAAAACTAATAAGCATAATAACAATACTTCTCTAATAAAATGTCACCTAGTGGAGCCTCAGAGACAGAACACAGTTCTTCTAAGTATTCCCCTGCAAGAGAATTACCTTTCCTGGGCTCACATTTTAATCAATATCATTATCTCCCAGAGTGCTACATGATTAAAAATAACACTGACAATTGTCCTACTTTCAGAGCACAGCAGGGTTGATGAGACTTCACAAAACTAAGTTGGTTTATAAGAAAGGAGATACATGGGGTCAAATTGAAAACCATGGAGCTAAGAGCCCCCAAATCTTCACCCTCATTTTACTATAATGAACAACAAAAGACGAATTAGAAGTTTGTTTTGCTACTGCCTCTTTATAGTCTGGGGCATCTAAGTCTGCATGGAAGGTGGAGGTTGTGAAAGAGAGGACATCTTGTTAGGAACAGCCTACCTGAAAAAAACTTCCTGGAATCAGAAACCCTCAGGACTAAGAAACACCTAAAATGTTGTCTGGTCTAGTTCTTGGACTATGATGAGGTCCTCATGGATCTGGTTTAAAAACTCCACCAAGATAGTAATGTGAACAGCCCTCATGGAAGAATGAATGAGCCAATTTTAAAAGCCTTACCTGGAAAATGAAAACAATGGATAGACAGCAGGCAGGATGCTTTCCGTTCAATAGGAGAAAGAACTCTCAAAACTAGAAGTTGTCCAACATGAATGAAAAAGACTTTCCTCAGAAGGCTGAATAAGCATACGTCAGGACTAGTCCACTGGTTGTTGAATTTAAAGAGGATTAATAAGCAAACATATGGAGACCTAATATTTAAGAGAAATTGGTGTGGACTGTGTTGAATAGTGGAAGTTCAGGAATCTATTTTTAGGTTGGTTCCCCTGGGAAATAGACTCAGAGAGGGAGATTTGGTTGCAGGATGTTGCCTCAGGATCAATACCTGCAGGTGAGTGAAGGAAGCAGGACTGGGCAAAGGGAGGTATTAAGCAATAATGCACAAGAAAGGCCTCTCAGATCCCACAGGAGGTCTGGAATTAGATGCTTTTGTAGAGTTGTCCTGCCTTGAAGCAAGGTCTAGTCTACACCTGCAAACCAGTCCTGGCTTTGGGCTACCCTGGGGGTAAGAGGTGTAAACTTGAATTAGATGACTTTATTGAGGATAATTCCAGGAGAGGAACTCACTGAGAGTCCCTCAGCTCTGAGAAGGATATGGACAGCATAGAACAGCCTCTTTTACAGTCTTCTCTCTCTGTCTCTCCAGAACCTAACCAGGGAGTTATTCTTGTCATCCTCCGAGGCCAAATAACCCATAGCCTGGAGTTTGTTTGCAGAAGAGTGTTCCTCAAGTCTCACTTGCTGACTGTAGTTTAGGAGGATGAGCATGTGCAGAACAATGTGGATTATATCATTAAGCAAATTATCAGGTGAGGCTTTCTCTAATGATCATTATAGAGATGACTCATTCAAGTCAGTCTGACAGTAGAACAGAAAAGTGTAGCAATGCAGTTTGAAACTGATAGAATTTAAGAAAAGAATGATTCTTAGAACATTTGCACAGACTTCAGTTTCTTTTATTCCCCCCATCCCTTGATTATTATGAGCTATCAATATGAGGAAAGGTATACAAATAGGAGAAATGGGGACACTGTGTACCCAAAGGGAGGATTTCACATGAAGAGAAAACAAAAGCTAAGAAAGATCTTTGTAGTTCTATATAACTCTGTTTCCTGCAGCAGCTCAGGTGCTTCCCTCAGTTTTCCCTCGGCAATCCTGTGGGGTAGAGACGGCCACCCACATTCTGTAGATAAGAAACCTGAGGGGAGAGAAACTTAAATGATTTGCCTGAGGCCACACTTCAATTAGGTGACAGAACTGGGTTACTCACCCACATGTTTCTACCACAAAATATGATACTCTGCCTTTTTTGTGCCAAAAAAATCCAGTTTTAATTTCATTTAATGTTTATTAATCACCTAAGTAGGCATTGAGTTAGAATTAGTGGATAATTCTTCAAAGGTATAAAACTGCATCCCCTTGGGTCCTGACCGCAAAGCAACCACAGGACAGGCTGAGAGCCACGTAACCTCCATGAGTGAGGAAGTAGTAGCAGAGCCCTGAAGGGACCCAGACAGCAACAAAAAGGAAAAAGAGGTCCTTAGCACTATTAGGTGCCACCTACATGGCACTTCACAAGCAACCTCTTTCATCTTACAGCTCTCTGGAGAAGGTATAATTATTGTTCCTATTTAATAGACAAGTAAATAGAGACCCAAAGTGGTGAAACGACTTGTCCAAAATACACAATTAGTATGTTCTAGTGCTGTGACTAAAATCCAAGCCTGTGTGATTCATAAAGCCTAAGTCTTCTCTATGCCCTGCTGCTTAGGCAGGGAGCACTCCTAATCATCAGGAATGAGGAGAGTCTTTGTGTAAGAATATTTGCCACAGACTAGGATGTCATTGTCCATCCCTCTGTTAGAATTACTCCTTTTCTCTACATTAGTGTGGCTTAATGGTATTGTGGGTTAGACAAGTCTTCAAAAACTAGTATTAACTTTTTGCTAGGACAGGCACTCTGGATGGGGTCATAGGTATTAAAGAGTACTATCATTTACATGATAGCACTTTTGTGCTATTATTATTATACCATGTATAAGTGTTACTTCCTCAATTAAAATCCAGTTACAGAGGGTTGGGCAATAAATGAAAGGGAAGGAAAAGGGGGATTTTTAAGATGGAATTAAGGAAAGCATAAGATTTGGAAAGATAAAAAAGAGGACAAGACATTCCAACAGGCAAACATTTGAATAAAGTCTGTGAGATAGTGTCATGAGCTGAATTGTGTCCCCAAAATTCCTATGTTGAAGTCCTAACCGTCAGTAGCTCAGAATGTGAGTGTACTGGGAGATAGGAACTTTAAAGAGGGGATTAAGTTAAAATGAGGTCATTAAGGTGGAGCACTAATCCCATATGAGTAGAGTCCTGATAGGAAGTGGAAGAGACACCAGAGCACAGAGAGAAGGCCACGTGGGGGCACGGCGGGAAGGTAGCCATCTGCAAGCCAAGGAAAGAGGACTCAGGAGAAACCAAACTTGCCAGCACCTGATCTTGGACTTGAAGCCTTCAGAACTGTGAGAGAAAAAAATCTCTGTTGTTAAAGTCACCCAGTCTGTGGCATTTTGTTATGGTAGCCTGAGCAAGCTAATACAGATAACAAAGTACAAAGTCTTTGTGAGGAAGGGTCCAAAGTGGCCACCTTCATAAAAAATCAGGAGGGATGGTAGAGAGATAAAATAGAAAAGGCAAATGGGATAGATCATAGAGAACTGTGTGTGCGTATACACATGATGTGCACTTTAAGGAAAATCCAATTTTCAGACCAGCCATAAAGAGTAAGAAAGAAGTGAAAAAGAGAGTCCTCATCTATAGTTCTCCACATTGCAGAAATACTTGTAATGGAAGAGTCTACTGAGAATTTACTTTTCTTTCATGGCCACCTATAAAGTTACCTTGTCTAACCAAGGTTATGATTTTCCATTCTCTAATTGGTGCCTTTCTGGCCTAATTATTTTCATTTCTTTATTGATGCCATTCTCTACCTTATTTTTATATCCCAATTTTATTCTAAACCTTAGCTTTCTGAGGATTATGCAACTGCAAAATATATTGACCTGAAACTTTACTAAACAGACTGTCAGAGTTAGGAGAGCTTTCCAGAGTGTCTTGTCTAGTGCTCTTTATTCCCAATAAACAGAGTGAGGCCCAGAGAGGGAAGGGGCCTCCCAAGTTCACACACACGTACAACCACGCTCCAATGCCTTTGCTCCCAGTTTACCTGCTTCCTAGCTCACCTGGGCCCAGTTTTTGCTGAGATCAGAGCAGCTCCAAGCCGAATCACCTTTTCTCCACAGAGAATACCATTCCCCTGTGTGTAGATGGCAGAAGAGGGCATACAGAGTTTGGTGACTGACCCGAGGTCACATACCCAACCCCGAACAGAAGAACCCAGTTCCTCATCTCCTGTCCTGTCCCCTAACATTTCCATTTTCTATATCCTGCAAGTGATTCTAGCATGAAATTTTAAATGCGAAAACAGAAACAATCAATGTGCCATTATTGTATCCATTTCCAGTCCCGCAGTGGCCAACTTTCGTCCAGGAGCCATCTGTGAGAAAATATAATGGTCCCTCTGCTCTACTCCTCCACCTCAGAAGCTCTTCCTACCTGTCAGTAGACTAGAAATAGAGCCATAGTCTGCTGAATTGGAGCAGCCTTTAGAAGGTAATCTAGACTTTCGCCTCCTGCAAATTGTCTTTGAGGTTCTGCTTAAATTTCAAATAGCAAGCTACTAACTTATTTATCAGGCAGCTTTTCACACTTTCAGTTAGTTGTTTTAAAGTGTATTTTTTAATGTAACCATTATAATCCAGAAACCCAGTTGGTTCAGTCTCAGAGGGAGTTTATATTCAAAAAGTATAGTCACTATCCAAAAATAATGAGAAAGGAATTCTATTCTTCATTTGCACTAAAGGGGACCCAAATACATCACAAAATCCTTTCTTCTCCCACTCTTTTCTCTCAGTATACTGCTGTTTGGTCACTACCCTCCCCTTCAAAAATTCTTCCTCTGCTCCCACTAAGGCTCCTTCCCTTCTCCCTTTCATTGCCCTCTCTTCCCAGACCTTTATTAATAGATTGACTTAGCATCTCTCTCAGCAAGAAAGAATTATTCCTTTCACAAGAGGGAGAAATTGATCTGGCAATTTGGGGATTAACTTCTGTGGATTGTATGAAGCTAAGTCAATGTCTGCTAATTCCTACCTACTAGTCCTGTTGAAGTGACTTGACCTCAGAGCCACTCTTCCACATGACAGTGCTTTAAATATTTGACAAAAAATCCTTAAGCCAGTAACCACACTCTTTTCTGTTCTCCAAACCAAACGTGCCTGCTGTGAAGTTGTTTTTTCTCTGGGCCTTCATAAGTGAATGGGATGTGAAAGTACTACATGGATGCAGTTAAAAGAACAGATGTTGGCATTGTTGTTAGCCAATATTAATTAAACACTCAAATATGAATTAAGTCAGCTATGCTGAGGATAAAGTGCCAAACAAAGCTCTGTCCTTCAGGAATATACCTTCTTGTTGGGAGAGATTGAAAACTGATTAACAAATAAGTATGTAAGATATTATATAGTGATAAAACACTAAACAAAATAAAACAGAGATAGAGCTACTAGGACTCGGGATGGAGTTACTTTCACTATAGTGTTTAGGAATGGCCTATGGAGGATGTGACATCAGAAGTGAGACCTGAATAATCTGAAGGTAGCAATCATGTGACGAACTCAAAGTCCAGTGCTAAGACCTTCTGATGGTAAATGGCTTTGTATGTTTAAGGGGAAAGTACTATGGTGAGAAGCTTATGCATATCATCTCATGGTGGAGAGGTTGACGGCATAAGTAAGGGAAGTCCCTTTACTCTTAGGGGGTGAAAAACTACATGAGGACTTGAGGCCGAGAATGATAACTGATTTTGTTTTTAAAAGCATGCTTGGCTGTTATGTGAAAAACAACTGATGGAAAGCAAGAGAGAAGGGCACAACACCAGGCAGGAATGGTCCAAGTGGGAGGTGAAGGGGGCTTCAACTAAATTTGTAGGGGTGGATATGATGAGCATGGTTTGGTTCTGCGATATGTTTTAAACCAACTTGATCTTGGTTTTTCAGGTGAGCTGCCTTGGCCTACAGTGAAAATCACACCCACACAGCCTTCCTGAAGTCTTCTGTTGCAGCCTCTGATGTCTATGGGCCAGTGTGAGTTGATATGCAAAATCCTCTCACCATGGTACTTTCCCCTTGAACATACAAAGCCATTTTACCATCAGAAGGTCTTTGCGCTGGACTTTGAGTTGGTCACATGATTGCCATCTTCAGATTATTCAGGTCTCACCTCCGGAACCATCAAAATCCTAGAGAACACAGGCAACAAACAACTCTGTGACATTGGCCAGAGCAACTTCTTTCTAGATATGTCTCCTGAGGCAAGGGAAACAAAAGCAAAAATAAACTTTTGAGATTTCATCAAAATAAAAAGCTTTTCCACAGCAAAAAAAATTAATTATTATTAAAAATAAAAGGCTGATTGTAGACAAATACACACAGTGTTACCCCAATTCTTAGCATTAGAAAAAGAGTAGAAAGATATAGATATAAATAGAGATACATTTCTGGATAGATACGTAAGAAAGTTTTCATATCCTTTAGGAGGAGTAGAGAGAAAAGAGACTTTTATCTTCTATTTCATGCTTTTCTGTGTATTTTTAGAATTTACTTCACCATATGCATTTTTAATTTATAAAATGAATAAATTTTAAGATCTTTTATAACATCTAAATTTTCTTCCAGGGTAAATCTGAGTCTAGGAATAATTAATGTAGTATGCATTGCTTAGTAGGAGTAGCTTTTGACATACATGACATTAGAGAAGAACCTGATTTTAAATAGAAACCAAACAAAAAGTGAGGCCATCTGTTCTGACTGGTCACCTGGCATACACTCTCCCCACCATCAGGAGTAAAAGCTGCAGGAAAACATTCTACCACCAGAAGCCCTGCGACTACCCAGAACAGCACTGTATGAGATGAGCTGCCAGGATTATCCACAAGATAATTTCAGGGCAGAGAAACGATGAGGGAGGATGATAGAAACATACTTGAGAATTGCCAGAAGAGGCCAAAACCCTGATAGATCATGGGAGAACCTGAGGAAGGGCCCCATGACAAGGGATCTCTGAACATCTGGAGGTTGATGAAAAGATATCAGGTTGTTCCCAGGTGTATCTGCATGGTCCCCCAGGGGATTTTATGTATGTGGTCCTCTCAGCTAAGCCAGGCCAAGAACCTGTGTTGATCTCATTTAAGCTGTGACCTCCCTCTTCACTGAACATGTGTTTTGAAAAATCCTCATCTGCTACATGTCAAACCCATATTTGTAACACAATCAGCAGGTCTCCAAAGGGGGCTGACTCAAAGCCAACTTCAAGAACAGAAAGAATTCAGCAATCCACCACAATAATGAAGAAGATTAGTGGCAGGGTGCTTTCCTGGCTGCCTGATTTCCTTTTCCCTTTCTGTTTTGTCTTCTCGTCTTATCAATAATCATCACATATTTGGTGACCAGAGAGCCAATTTTCTGATAAATAGCACATGTCATGAGATATGATAGATCAACATTAGAAAAATAGGTTTTCGTTCATTCATGGACGCTCCACACAAAGTACTATTCGGTAAGTGCCCATCCTTCAATTTGTCACATGCAGTCACTAATGAAACCAGAGTTGCTGTAAACCTTGGGACATTTTGCTCTTTCATTCATTACATGTAAGCTCGACCAGATTAATTAACTTCATTCTAACTTGCTTTGTCTGTTCCTAATAGGATATTAGACAAGAGTGGCAATCCATGGAAGAGAAAGGGATGTAAAATACAGAGTGGTTCCCATTAGTTTGTTTTGCAAATCCTAATCTCTCAAATGTTTTCTCTAACTCAAAGCAAGCAAGATCCTGACATATATGGCTTTCCTTTGCTCACAGCCAGCATCACTAATTCAGCATAACAGCACTTTCTCTTACCGCTTCTAGATGAGGCCTCAGAGCTTCAGGCAACTACTTGAGAACTGACAGATAAGCTAGACTATCTTCCATCCCCGCAGCTGCTCCAGCCAGGCTTTTTCTTTGGATTCTATCCATGGTTTAGGACGCAAAGATATCACTTTCCCTTGCACTGTAACAGTGTGGTGTGTGCAATGTGGTATATCACGCCATTACTAATGGGTGACTGCGACTGCTGAGGAATTTGCATAGAATACATCCTTATGCTGAAAAGGAAGCTAAACTTTGTTCATGGATCATCCTTTGTCATTGGAAGTCTGAAAATCTGTGGGTTCCTCATTAAATCATTTCCTTGAGACTTTCTGAAGAGTTTAAAAATAACCCGATACAGGCAAAAGAAAGTTTAACTCCCATCTCTATGCATTCCTTTTCCATGTTTCCTTTCAAGGGAAGGGGGAGAATTGCTAACATAATTGGTCAGAAATCAAGAAATAATTGTGCCATGAATATTAATAGGTTACAGACCTTAACCCTTGTTCTGCTCCTCTCTCTATGCCTTCCACTACACACAGCTTTTTTAGTAAGTCAAATGAGGCCTTTCCTTGGCAGGACTTGTCAGCTGCCTCTCCTCTTCTTAAACTTCATAAAACTTTCACTTAGCTGAGTCAGGGTTCTCCTTGGAGCCTAGCCATCTCTTCTTGCATGCCAAATCATGCTGGACATTGTGCTAGATTAAAATTTTATTCATTTCAGCTCCTTTCAATTAACAAAAATATTTTGAGCACCAACTATGTGCAAGCATCATAGTGGGTGGTAGGCATTAGCCATGCATAAAGTATAGAAAAATAGATCTTATATTCTTTTAATAAGTAAAACCTAGTGCTTTGGAAAAAAATTAAAGCATGCTAGTGGGACAGGGAATGGAGAGGTGAAAAGAACTGTTCTGATTTCAAGTAGAATGGTCAAGAAAGCCCTCAGTGAGAAGGTGACAGTTGAATTACACCCAAGAAAGCAAAATTCCAATCATGTAACTATTTTGAGAGAAGAAGCACTACAGATATGGAAAGAAGCAAAGGCAAAGAGCAGGGGGCATGACTGGGTGTCTGAAGAGCTGCAAGGAGGTCAAGTGGCTGGAACAGAGTGAGCAAAGCGAAGAGTAATAGGAGATGAGATCAGAGTTATGAGGTAGATGACGGGGGCAGATTGCTTGAGGACTTGTGGGTCATTGTGATAACTTTCTATTTTACTCAGGATTAGGGGGAATAAAGAAGAGCTGTGTTAGATTCCTATTACTGCTATTACAAATTACAACGAATCTAACAGCTTTAAACAACAAATTTGTTCCTTTACCATTTTAGAAGTCAGAATTGCAAAATCAGTTTTACTGGACTGAGGTCAAAGTATTGGCAGGGATGATTCTTTCCAGAGGTTGTGAGGAGAGAATCTGTTTCTTATCTTTTTTCAGAGTTAGTGGCCCCTGTATGCCTATGCTTGTGGTCCCTTCTTTCATTTTCAATGAACATGGCTTCAGTCTCTATTTGCATTATTATATCACCTTCTCCCTTGACTCTATTTCAGCTCTCTCATAAAGATGGTTGTAGTTATATCAGATCCCCCCAAAATCCAAGAGTATCTCCTCAGCTCTAAGCCCTTAATGTATTTATATGTGCAACATCTCTTTTTGTCATATATGGTAACATTCACCGGTTCTGGGGATTATGACATGGACATATTGGAGGGCATTATTCAGCCTACCAGCAGCAATCCAAAAGATTGAGTGGTGCCAGTTCACCTTTAGGAATGACCTACCTTAGTATCCGACTTTAGCTAACAAAGAAATCCAAAGAGAATTTTAGCTTTTATTAGAAAAGCTGTTACTATACAAATCTAGGTCTTTCCTAAAAGCAAAGCTGCCTAGTGTAAACATTTGGAAACATACTCTTTGCTTTACACTATTTTGCCTTATTAAAGGTTTTGTAGGAACTCTATTTCTAGATAACAGGGGACAACTATACCTTAACTTGATTCTGGTTTCTAAAGCATTCTCTGGTCGCTCTGTTGAGAATAGACTTTTGGAATTGCAAAGGCAGAAACAAGGGAACGAAGTAGGTGACTCTTGCAAAACCTCAGGCAGAAGATGATGATGGTTCAATTCAGAGTGGTGACAGCAGGGTTGTTGGGAACTCATACTTTGGATATGTTTTGAAGATAAAATCAACATGATTTGTTTCTATCAGCCATGAGGAAAATAGAAAAGCAACTGCCATCCAAGTCTGAACAGTTGGAAGGATAGATATGCTTTTTTTTTTTTTTTTTTTTTTTTTTTTACCAAATGAGAAATGTTATTGAAGGAGCAGATTCAGAGGAACAATAATGAGTTTGGTTTGTACATATAAATTTGAAATGTCTATTGAAGATTCAAATTGAGATGTCAACATTTGAATTAAATCATAGGACTTGACTGTAAATAGGTGAATCAGACTAGTCTTTACCATAGTTGTGCACTGAGAGTCATTATACATACTTTAAAGACCATTTGATTATTACTCTTTGTATGTAATTTACATAGAAACATCATGAGGGCAGGAGAATATGGAAGATGGGCAGTAGCATGGAAGGATTAATGTACTACCAAAACTCTGGCTGCAACACCATTGAAACAGCCTTGAAAAGATCCAAAATACCACTCAACCCCAACACTGTGTATCTTTGGAAATGTAGTTTCAGTTTCCAATGTTGATAGAGACATCTACCAAGATCCCCTTGAATCTTGGTCTATGATCTATTTCAGTGGTCTTAAACTCCAGTTTGTGTCAGAATCAGGGGAGTGTGCTAAAATGCACCTTCCTGACTCCATCTTCAGAGTCTGACTCAGAAAGGTTGGGTGGTCGTAATAGTGGTCTGCAACCCAGGTAGGAGTGTGGGAAAAGAGAGAAAGGATAGATCCGTCGTAGTAAATGAGGCTATGTAGTAGCAGTTAGGTTTAGTTTGGTTTGGTTTGGTCTGTAGTTAAGAATTCATAAGCAAATTACATTTAGCATGAGCAAAGTATCATTTTATTCTCACAACACCCTAAGATGTGGGAAGAAATTAGTAGTATTAGTGTCATTTTATAGATGAGAAAACTGAAGCCCCAAGGAATGATGACTTTCTGAGGTCACATAGCCAGTCAAGGCAGAGCTGAGATTTTTCAGCTAAGGTTGTTTGACTTCAATTTGCATATCTATGCTAGTGCCCGGTTTTCTGTGTTGGGAATGGGAACATGGAAGGATGAATGGTTGGATTGTGAAAAGGGGGTGACTTGAACTTGCTGTTGTGTTAATAACTTGCTCTTATGTTAATAACATATGTTATGTTACTAATGTCTGGACTTACATTGGGATAATGGAGTGAGTTCTGGATTCAGGCTTCCTGGGTTCAAATCTGGACTCTGACTTGCCGGTGATGTGACCCTGATGCCACTTCACCTTTATAAGTCTTGATTTTCTTTTCTGCAATTAGGTCTACAAACATAACCCACATCCCAGGTTATTGTGTTGGTTAAAGAAGATAATGCACTGAAATCTTATTCAACATGGCCTACAACATCTCTTTATGATCTACCATCTGCTTTGCTCTCCAACCTCATGCATGAAATATCCTCTCCTATTGTACATCTTGCTCCAGAGATGCTAGCTTCTTTTTATTTTACAAAGAAATCTGGTTCATATGGGATATTTATCTTGGAATACTCATCTGCCTGGAAAACTTTCCCCATTAAAAGAATGTCATTTCAAATGTTTCTCCCACACAGAAATTTTCCCTGTACACTCAGGGACCCCTTCCTTCCTGGGTCACTATCCTGAAGCTGTTTACCTGATTATTACTATCCCTCCAACTAGAATTTAAGGTGCATAATGTCACTTGTCCACTATTATAGCCAGAGGTCTTAGAAAAGTACCTGATAGTAAAGGGAACTCAGTGAACATTTGTGGGAAAGAAGATAGGGAATAAGGGAGGGAGAGAAGGAGGGAGGTAAGGGAGGATGGATGGGAGGAAGGAGGGGCAGAAGAAAGGGAGGGAAGAAAGTGATTTAAAAAATGGAAGGAAGGAAGGAAGGAAAGAAGGAAGGAAGGAAGGAAGGAAGGAACTTTGCCTATCACCTGATTATAGAAGCACTAACGATATGCTACTACTATAATTATTAAATAGTTATTAAACACCTACTATGAGCCAGGAATTTTGCTAAGATTTACCAGTCTTACAACACAGTGTATCTTTCTGAACCACCGCTGCGTATGGACTGAAAAAGTTAGGGTGGGGGTGGTAGAGTGAGACTCTAACTCTTAGGACTCAGTGAATTCAGGACTTACAACCAAATCCTCAATATCTGTAGGAAATTTGAATCCAGCTGGAACCTGTCCCATGCACAAAACTCATTCTCCAAGTTCACACCAAATAGATGATCTATGTATTGCACCTAGGAGTCCAGGCAACTCCGGCTGTGTGGTTGCATTGGAGAATCTCAAAGAAATGGGGTAGAATTTCCAAATTTCCAAAGGGGAGTGAGGTCTAAGTCCCACTTACAATTTTGAATCGCACAGGTTATGGGTTTTCAATCGATCTTTTCATTGTTTATATTCGCTTAACGTTCACTCCCTTTCCATCTGGGATGAGAAGACATCATCTGGCACCTCTGCCAACCTCATCATCACAATTATCTACCTGACAGAGAACGACTGGTTTGGGGAACAGATATAGGATTTCTAGAGAGTTAAATATACACATCCCTCTTCTGCAGAGTTGTGAGCATCGGTGAGTGAGAGAAGGAAAGCTTCTGTGTGTTCAGAGAACTTTGGAGATCTCTCATTCCTTTACCAGCTTGAATTAGCAACTGGGCATAAATGCCCTTCAGCTGAGAATGAAACAGGCTCAGTTCCCAAAGCAGAACCATGGTCTTTGTTAAAAAGAATTTTTGAGTCTCCTCTCTTGGGCATCTACAATGAGATATTTAGGAGGTAGCACCAGTAACTTGCTCTAATTGGGAGACACTCATTCTATCCAGATTTGGAGTGTGTCAATCTAAAAGTCAAGTCTTTATTTTTCTCCTTGTTTTAGCAAAATAAGTGTTGGAATTCAGTTCATTTCACAAAGATTTGAAGAACATTTACTATGTGCCAGGCCCCATATGCTGACATTACAATGGTAAACAAGCTACTTTTCTCATGGAGCTTATAGTCCAGTGGAAAATAGTCAAGGAAATAATTCATTATAAGTCATTATGATGAGAGCTAGGCATTATAGAGTATTTTTTGGAGCCAGAGATATTTACCTAATCCAGATTCAGGTAGACAAAAAAGCCTGGCAGACAAAGAGGTATCTTAATCTGAATCCTAAATGAACCATGGACCAGTAAGTAGTCAATGGATCTGAGATCCAGGTCTCATTTTTCCTGTTATTAGTTTTATAAACATGGGCAAGTGTTTTAAAATCAAATAACATCAGTCTCTTTATCTTGGAAATGGGGCATCTCACAGGATCTGGTGACAAAAAAATGGGCAAGTTACTGGAAAATTCTAAAGCATTCTACAAACCGCAAGGCAAGGTATTATATGAGGCACTATTGCTATTGATTCTCTAGCATCTTAGCCTATATGTGCTTGGCTTGAAGCCAGAAAGTTTAGTTTCTTTTCCTAGCATCATTAATCTCCGAAAGTGTTTTGAAGTTATTTTGTAACCAAGCTCCACAAATGGAAAGTCAAATTTATTGCCAGCTTAACTCTGCTGATATTCAATCTTATCCCCCAACATATCCCAAGTTCTGACCCCATAAGGTTTTTTTCTGGTCTTCATACATTCCTAGGAAGCAAAAGAGCATGATCCATGAATATTTACCAGCATGATTTGTGATTTGTAAGCAGATATGAGGATAAAATGTTAATATTTCAAGCATCAAGGTTGAAATGCATTCAAACTGAAACAGAGCTCTATTCCAAAGCAAATATGAGGAACAAGCTCTTCCATGGCATTACAGCAAGATTTATTTTTATGTCTCATCTTTTATAAAGCGTAACAACACTCTCAACTCTCAGGGCAGCCCTTCTCACCTATCATCCGTGGAGAAACCAGAGTTAATGTTTTCTCTTCCTGAATTGAAATACATTTTCCCACTAATGAATAGGACAGTGGCTAATATGTTCATCTTCAAGTGTGATATCTGGAATTACCCATGAGATAGAAAACCACACTCTAAAAACTGTGGGCCCAATGCTCAGAGAGAATCAATGTCAATTCCTTAGATGTATTTGGACAAAAGAAAATGCCCAAGAGAAACAAGACGTCGAAAGATAACCTGAGAGAGAAAACAAGAGGAAACACTAAGTGTTAATCTAGAGACAATGCTTGTACGCTGCCCCACATTGCTGTAACTCAGAGTAAGTAATTACTTTTCACTTTTCTTTTTTTATTTCATTTTTTAATTTAAATTCTAGTAGGTTAACACATATGGTATAATTGGTTTCAGGTGTAGAATTTATTGATTCATCACTTATATATAACACCAAGTGTTCATCACAAGTGCCCTCTAACTACTTTTCCTTAGAAACAGAGTTTTCTAGAGAACTTTTGATTCAGATGAGGAGTTCTCATCCTAATACTGGATCTTAGAAAGCTAAGATAAAGGCTCCCTCTCAAGTCTACTCAACCTCAACACTTGGCATGATTTGACTGGGGACTCAAAATGCTGAAATAAAACTAAAGCAGAGGGTTGAGGTAAGAGTTAATGGAGGAGTTTTTGTACGTTTTTTCAAAATAGGTTGCCATTCATTAAAATTCAGATGAAGACTTCTAGGACTGAATGTTTCCATCTGGCTGTCCTTTGGAAGACAGTATAGTGAAACAGTTCAAAACCTGAATTTGGGAGTCTATCTTAAACTTTAGTTGTACTAGAATTTTTCATTTGCCCACTATTTGCATTTTTGGGTTAATACAGAAAAGTCATTGTTTCCCTTCCTACCAAGAGATTGAAATCAAAGGAGAGAGCAATAACTTGAGGAGGCAGGAAAAAAGACGGAGATCACAAAAGCTTCTTTGGGGTGTTCTATAAAGGGAGTCAGTGATGAGGCAGTACAAAGAAGGTAAGTTGAGAATGTTTTCATGTTCAAGAGAGAAACTGTCCTAGCAGAACTGACACAGAAACACCTATTTGTCCTCAATCCTGAAGATTGTTTGAGGGCAATTAATTTCTCAGTCTACATTGTCTCTAAAGGAAGGATATCTGGGATGCCTAAGTGGCTCAGCATTTGAGCATCTGCCTTCGGCTCAGGGTATGATCCCGGGTGCAAGGATCGAGTCTTACATTGGGCTCCCTGAGAGGAGCCTGCTTCTCCCTCTGTCTATGTCTCTGCCTCTCTCTGTATGTCTCTCATGAATAAATAAATAAAATCTTCAAAAAAAAAAATAAAAGAAGGATATCCTTCTCCCTAACCTTAAAAAATAATCTGAGACGTAACACAGAGATGACACTGTTGGAATTTATCATCCATCCTCTTCATACCCTCACTTTAAACATGTTCCTTTATTGCAGTGTATATTTAACTCTGCCTTATTTTCCATCCTTTAGTTATGTTTCCCCCATCTCTGTATTATGAATTTAACAAGGTAGAGACCAAACACTGTGCCTCTCTTTTCTCTTCCCACACCTTGCCTACCAAGCCTGTATATAGTTAAGTGTTCATGAAATATTTGGTGAAAAAAAGAAAATAGACAATTGAAGTGGAAGTTTCAAAGATTCATGATTTTTTTTCTCTACCTAGTTGGTCCCTATGCAAAATAAGGAAGAATGTAAGTTTAATTAAAGTAACCTCATAAGTATCCTTTTTTACTACTCACTCTCCCCATCAGTGTTCTTCAGATTGCCCACTTCCTTCACCGTAAGCGTGACTTCAGTTCCAAACATCCATGTACCAAAACTTACTTGCCTTGCTTTCCATTTATAAAAGGAATTTTATTTTCAAATTTTCAAGATAAAAACTGTTTTCCTGGTAAACTAATCTGTTCATTTAATAGCTGATGACTCCTGGCATCTTAGGTGTGCTAGTCCTAAGTTTATTTTATAGGAGGTTTCTGGGACAAATGCCTTCATGAAAAAAGATTATGTGTAAGACTCTAGATGGTTTAATAGGCTAATGGAAATTTAACAAGAAGTGGAGAGGTTTTCTGGTCTTCAAATCATTCACCCTGCAATGTAGACTTAGTTATAAATAAGCATTCATATGATGAATATGAAAAATTGATAGTAAAAAGAAGAGCACCAATCATTAGATTTTCAAAAACTCAAGTCTTGGTGGCTGGTGCCAGAAACCTCATAAAAGAGCAGCTGTTTGAGATGGGCACTGTATTTTCTGTATTTATTTAAGTGCATTAATATTAGGAAAATTAATAAGAAGTCATAGAAGCTATTTTCTTATTCTTTGAAAGTCCAGATCTTCTGCATGCCTTCCTCCACTTGATTTTTCATGCATCTGTTATTTTGCTGTAGGCTGCCAGAATGCTAAAATATAAATGATCATTACAAGTTATATAGGCCTTTTTGAATAAAGAGTAAACCCAAAGGGTATATAATAGAGCAAGTTGGGGGGGGGGGGTCTGCTATAGGCTGTGTATGAAAAGAAGTGACTGTGAAGGACATGATTCTAGAAGAGAAAATTGAAGAAAGACAACTTAATGTTTTTGCCCATCTTTGATTTTTAGAAGAAAATGAATACTTAGCTTAACACAGGTGGAGAAGAAAGAATAGCAGAAAAATAGTAGATCATGGTGGGGAAAAAAAGGAGGTCTTTGAGTAAAGATACCTGTTCTGCCTCTAATAGGATGCTTTAATGGGAAAAAGACACTTTACTTTTTGGGATTCAAGTTGACCTATATAAAAAATGAAGATGTTGGACCAAATGATCTCCAAAGTCCCTTGGAAGAATGTTCTGATGCTCAAGGAGTTCAGAAAACTACTTGGGGTGCTTTGAACCTATCAGCTCTATGATTAAAATCTTCATGTATATCGACTCTCCTCTTGTGCAGGCTCAGGGCACTTAGCAATAGATTAGGCAGAGGGGTCAATTCACAGGCCTTTGGATCTGAAAAATGTGGTGTCACTTTCTCATCTTTGATTCCAATGATATATTTTGGTTCATGATGCATGAAATCGATTGTGAAAGATAATCTCCCCAAGCTATACTGCAGAACCATTAGACACTGAATCTTATCTGCAGGTAAAGTTTCTTAAAGGATTTGTCTACAGATACATCATGGAAGCCAACCACAGTGATGCAATGTGCTTTGAATCTCTAGTTGAGAGGGAGAACCACCAACTTTGGAAATGGTGGAAATAATACAGAGCCTGGAAAAGCCTTGCAGTTAATATGAAACTATCTGTGACCCAGCCATTCATTCATCTGAAAATATCTATTGAGTTCCTATTATGCACCAGGCACTGTGGTGGGCACTTAGCAAGCAGTAATAAGCAAGAAAAACTTGGTCCTTAACCCAATGAAACTCATAGTTTAAGGATGCTATGACTGTTTTATGGACACCTACAATTGGATGTCATGGAGACCCTCCTTCAAAAATAGCAATTAAGAATTGAATAATGGGCAGGGGTTGGGGTGACTGGGTGACAGGCACTGAGGGGGGCACTTGGTGGGATGAGGACTGGGTGTTATGCGATATGTTGGCATATTGAACTCTAATAAAAAAAAAAAGAATTGAATAAGACTTCCAAGTCTTTTAGGTATTCCTCAACTGAGGTATCTTTAATTTCTTACCTTTGAGCACACTATACTTTATCAGGGTTCTCTTTAGGTGGAGCCAGATGTATTCAAGAAAAAGAGAACAGGATTCCTCATTCTCCCTGTTCTGAATACAGTTATATTAATGCAGCCTGTGATCCCAGTAGTTCTCATTAACATCATGATGATGATGATGATGGTAAGAATGAGAAAGTGAAGATTCTGAATACCTGGACTAAAATCTGTATTCTATCTCTATCTTGGTTTGGGTTCCTCCAAGAACAGGAAGAGGTTGAGGAACAGTTACAAGACCTAGATGGCCTGATTCTATCGTATACTCCTCACAGGTAAGTTCTTTTTGCTAAGAAACCCCTTCTTCCTCCCTATATTTCTCTACTTGCCTGCTCCCTGGCTGGTAGTGCCTATAAAAATCTTCAGGTCCTAGCCTAGATACCACATCCTGCAGGAAGCCTTCCTCAACTCCCAAACATGATTGGATTGCCTTCTTACATGTTTCTACAACATCTTGCCTTTGTTTTTGTCATACCACTTATGTTACTATATTTGCATTGCCTATTTTTCATTTGGATTCATACAACTGTGAGTTCTAAATGGGCACAGAGGGTGAATGAATGAATGAATGAATGATAGATAGATATTGCCTACTTTGCTCTGGACCAAACAAGCACAACCTCCCATATAACTCTGATTTGAAAAAGCACAGATCTGCCTTCTGCATAAATGTTGATTTACTCCCAATGAATATTCTTCCATTAGGCCTATTCTGGTTTCCTCCAGTTCAGGAAATATGACTTATTTTGGTTATTAGAATAAGAAAAAACACATGGTTTTTAAAGACTATTTGGTGGATGCAAGCGGAGACAATCCCACAATAATCAGGCTACCTCTCCAGCCTGTAAGTCCTGGTGAATCCCTCTAACCATTTCTAGATAGTATGTTCAGTGAAACTAATTAGACACAACATCCCACAGGACAGGTGTCCTCCAGATGAGGCTACTAGTGATGTAGGAAAAGATTGAGACCATGTGATTTCCCGCCCCCCCCCTTCACTCTCAGAAGAGTCCTCATTAAGCCCAGGGAAACAAAAGCCAGGATCTGAGGAACCAATAGAAGAATAAAGAAGGCCTTGAGCATTAGTGTCTAAGAGATCTTGAATTAAACTCTGGATCTGTGGATCTGTCCCTTATCAGCTGTATGACCTCACAAGTCACTTACATCCTGTAAGCTTCACTTTCCTCTGCTGTAAAATAGGGATAACATTTTCTTTCTTTTTTTTTTTTTTTAAGATTTTTTATCTATTCATCTGAGAGAGACAGAGAGAGCACAAAGGCAAAGGCAGAGGGAGAAGCAGACTCGCAGCTGAACTGGGAGCCAGATGTGGGGCTCAATCCCAGGACCTGGAGATCATGACCTGAGCTGAAGGCAGATGCTTAACCATCTGAACCACCCAGGTGCCCTACATTTTTTTTTCTTAAAACCATGCCTGGGATTTAATATAGCCTAATCTTAAAAGATAGATGGTAGCATATAAACCGAATATCCAATTTTAAGTGGAAAAGGTTTTTAAAAGGTAGTAGGTTGCTGCTCTTAAGAAGCAAATAGCTTTTCCAAAAAAACTCTTTTATACCATTGCAACTATAGCATGGACCAGGCTCACCTGCAGGACTTGTTAAAATAAAGATCAGTGGACCTGACTCTCTGAGTTTCTGATCCAGTAGGTATGGGGTAATCCAGGCACTGTGCTGGGTCCTGGGAATATGGGACTAAGCTCACTGATCCTTGTCTTCACAGACCTCACAATTTAATGGAGGAGGCAGACATTAAACAGTATTCTGACATGTGGAGTTTTCAGAAGACATCACATTCAGATTTCCCCCCACCCCAGAATATCATTAAGCCTTGTATTGGTTCTCAAACTTTGGTGTACATAGAAATTACCTGGGGTGGCAGGTGTTAAAATGCAGGTCCCAAGTTCCATTCTCAGAGAGTTCAATAGGTCTGAGGTGAAGCCAAGAACATGAATGTTTTATAAGTTCTCCAAATCATCCAAATGTAGGTGGTCTTCACCCTACACTCTGGAAACACTGCTTTATTAAAGGACATCATTCTTTGCTGATAGATTTTTAATGCAGGCTCTCAAATTGAAGTAGGCCAGACTACACTTCCCTCCATTTTAATAAAGAAGTTACTCAAAATTAAATCTCTGTGCTTCTCTCTCTTCCTCCAGTATTTTCACAGCCTTTAGGAAGCTATTTTAATTAAGTAATTCATGGAGAGAACACTGTTCAGGTGTGCCTTGGTGCTATTTGGAAAACAATAATTATAAACCAAAATCTCACCATTTCTGGAAGGATATGGGCATAAATAATATTTGTAAAATGGGAAAGAGCAGTGATGATGTATATTCAAGTGTATACTAGATTCAAGCACCACCTGGGACAAATGCTTGACAGGCTCTGATTCCTGCACCTTCAAGATAAGGGTGCAAGTGACCAACAGATCAGATAAAATGAGCCAATTCAAGAATGATGCAATGGAAAGAGAAATCATCATAAAGGCAATTCACCTGAGGCCTGAGACTCTCAAGCACCTACTCTACAGCCACAGGAAGCAAGACCATGTCACTACGGGTTGCCATTTTCCCTACATTCCCCAGTGATACAGTGGAATGCTCTGTTAATGGTCTTTTCATTTGTCCCCTCCTGGTAACATGAGAATGGAGCATGAAGACACAATGTACATTATCAAACTAGCTTGACAAGACATTAGCACAACCTATAACAGGAGAATGAAAAAAAAAAGCCTCAAATACTTAATAAAATCAATAAAAATAACATACCACATATCAAATGGACAGAAATTCTCTGGCTAGGGGATAAAGAAATTTCAGAGTCAGATAAAGTAATTGGGCTTCTGTCAAATCTGAACATCCTATGTTGCTAATCTATATTATGAAAGTTGAAAAAATTGGTGTTTGATTACAATCTAAAAAGAGATTCTGAGTGGCATTCGAAATTACTTTGGTCCACAATCATTTAGTAATATAGCTAGTGCAAGTCCCCACAACTGAGCCATTCATCAAGTCAAAAATTACCCACCCATGTGCCATCATGCGATTACTCATAAATATTTGTGCATCATAACACATGCAGAGCACAGAGTGAGACACTGCACAATCACAAGAGGGCACCCTCACCATTTGGGGAGACAGAGTACATGCAAACCATATCATCCCAGCATATCATAGAACCAACTGCCCATATCCTCTACTGGCTCCCACAGCAAGGAGATAATCAGGGGCAGGGATAATCAGAGAATGTGTTTGGTAGGAAGCAGAAGAAAATCTCATAACGAGTTGAAGGGGATAAAGTAGTTACAATTATCTGAAAAGGAAATGAGTACATTCCAAGTAGAAGATCTGAAAGACCCATGGTTAATCAAATAAATCTTTCCCTGATGAAAGCACTGGGAATTATATAAAATAAAGTCTGTTCTTACTTATCAAATAAATGCAAAATAAAAATAAGACAATATCTTCCACTAATTAAATTGGCAATATAAGATAATTATCAACAGAGTCAGCAAATCCTTCTCTAGGGTTGTAAATGTGATTGGCTACAACTTTTCTTGAGGGACAACTAGCAATGTATATCAATGGCCTTCAAAATTTATCATACATTTTAAGATAAAAATGCCATGTCTATTAAATGAAACCTACGTTGAATTTTTGTAAAATGGAAAAATCACAAAAATATGTACATCTAACAGGTGGGCATTAGTTAAATTATGATGCATCCATACGATGATGATTGTGATGGAAAGAATATTTAATAACTTGAAAAATATTCATAGCAACTGATGAAGAATGTGATCCAATTTTCATTTTAAAAGTACTTCCTATACACTAAAAAGCATCTAAAAATCTAAAATCATATTCACCAAAATATCAATGAATGATGGTTCTCTCTGAGTTGTAAAGTTAAGGGTGATTTTTATTTTTTCTTTTTATTTATTCGTCATTTCCACATCTTTTATAATAAACATGTATGCTTTAGAAACCAGAAAAACATGAAAAGTGTTCTTTTAACAACTAAGGAAAAAAGATTGAATGAGTAAAGGTCAGTGTTTTCTCATTGCTCATAGGGTAAAGGTCAGATTCTCTTACATGGCTTGGCTCTACCTACTACTCCAGTCTCCCCTTATTACATTCCCACTAGCTCTCTCAGCCTTAGCCACACAGGTCTCCAGGTTTTTGCCATTTGCTTTCTAACACAGAGTCTTAGCATAGTAGATTAGATTATTTTTACAGTTATATTAGATTATTTTTACAGTTATATATTCCCATCCCCTCCCTATAAGAGTATTATGCTCCTGCTCACTGCCATGTACAGTAAGTACTATGTCTCCAGTGTTGAGGATTCTACATCCCTGTCCCATTGGCTTTAAGTTTGGCTTTTTTTATTTTAAAGATTTTATTTATTTATTTATTAGAGACAGAGAGAGAGAGAGAGAGAGGCAGAGACACAGGCAGAGGGAGAAGCAGGCTCAATGCAGGGAGCCTGACGCAGGACTCCATCCCAGGTCTCCAGGATCACACCCTGGGCTGAAGGCGGTGCTAAACCGCTAAGCCACCAGGGCTGCCCTGAGTTTGGCTTTGATCTCTACATTTCAGGCCTCAATGGCCCCTTCTTGTGGATTTTGAGAATGTTAAAAGCTCACTGTCATCAAAGAAATGTAAGCAAACATGACAAGGCTACATCCAAGTAGAAGCCTTCAGAGTTATGTTCAAGGTTTCCAACAGTGCTCCTGACCTTTTGTTCTACTACAAGAATAGCGTGTCCCACATTGGTGTTGTTACTTCAGTTTGAGTCCTTGAATGAGAGGCAGAGTCATGGCCCAAGCAGAGCTACCATTAACCTACAGCCTACCTGTGAGTAATAGACAAGTAATAAAACTTTACAGTATAAGCCACTGAGATGTGGAGGTCAGTTAATACTGCAGTAAAACAGACTAATACACATGGCACATGGCCATTTCTTTATCTAGAATATTTTGACACACCACCTCTACTCTACATAGTTAATTCCACTTCTTCCTTCACATCTCAGTTCTACCCTAGCCGCTGATCAGGTCAAATCCTTTTCATGAGCTTTCCTTCTTAATACTTATGATAATCATAATATCACAACTTTTGTGTGATTGTTCAGTCAATATCTAGTATGCCAGTACTCTGAACTCCTTCAGAGCAGGGACAGTGGCTATTTATTTGTTCACCCATTGTACCCCCAGGACCTACCACACTGTTTGGCAATATCCTCAATAAAATATATATATATATATATTTATATGAATACATGGAGGAAAGAATGGATAAACTAAGAAAGAACCTTAAACATAAAAGTGAGAAGTATGAATCAAACTGAGCAAATATTTGGAAGATATTATTGGTCGTGTGGTGAGAAAAGTCTTTCATAGTGCAAATAAATGCATGGTAACAACATTCAGGATCTCCTGAATAATATTTAAGCACTTTCACTTTAAAAGCACCTTATATATATAAATATATTAGTTGATATTATCCTCATAACTGTTTTGTGATGGAAGTACTACTATCTGCTCCTAATTACCCCCAGGGACATTTGGCCCTTTGCCCAACCACACAGCTGGGAGCTGGTGGAGAAGGGTTTAAATATAAGCACTCTGTGCCAAAGTATGTGTTTGTAACCACTAGATTATGCAGCCATTCATTTTGTCTAAAGGTTATGAGTACTGGGAAAGACTTGTGGAACTGCACTGGCCAGGTGAGAAAATATTTAATTTTAGTTTCTCTGCTGTATCACATGGGATCATCTTAGCTACCACTAGCATGGGGAGGGCAGCTCCAGGAGATCATTTCCCCTCAGGTAAATAAAGCGCACACGTTTTTCCACATCACTCTCATCATTTGGTGTCTACCCAGTGCTGCCTCCCGATTCACTGGTAAAGTGATGCCCATAACAGCAATGACATCATCACTAACACATTTTGGTCCTCTTCATACCCCTTGCTGTGCCTGCACAATCCCCTGCACATATTAGGCGCTAAGTAAATGTGTTTTAAATCAGATGGGTCCTGTCATTCTTGCCTTGTGATGTAAATGATTGGGATGGACAGTCATATAAGACATTGCCTGTACAATAACTCCTTTTGGGGGGGCAAGTGGGAGGTGAGAATCTAACACTAAATCTGACTGAAGAAATAAGAAACCTGAACATATTGCCTCAGTCATGGAGGAGGGAGAGGAATTGATTGCAGGGCCCATGAACCTGGCTTCTTCTCCAGGAGTAGTACCATGGGGAGTGAGCCCGGGAAGGGTTGGCATGAGAGGAGGCAGCTTTGGGAAAGGTAGTGTAGTAGTGGCAATAATCTAGGTCTGGATGTCAGAAGGGAGAAAGGGCAGAGCTAGGACTTAACATCTTTTCTGGTGGGATAAGAAAAGTTTCAATGACATCACTTCTAAGGTCTTTTACAGTTGGAATATCTGTGAGTCTTAACACTCTCTCGCCTGACAAAGCTCATTTGTAAGTTAAAGGGAGGAGGAGCCAGCTGGGAAATTCCTGAGGGTAGGGTTAGAAGCATGAATTGAAAACAATGGAAACAACTGATCCTTGTGGAGTTTAAAAGACATCAAGAAATGTCAGGCTGGGAAGAGAGTAGACCTCTTCTAGGACAGAATTCCTTGAAGCACAGGAGCCAGACCATTCACATCAGAATCCTGAGGGGGAAAGTTTTAGAATCTGTATTTTTAAATCTCTGGGAATCCGAGAGTTTCATGCAGAAATCTGCATTTTTAAAATCCCAGATCATTCCTATGAATCTGAAGATCTATACATCTCTGATCTGGAGAGAGGGAATACTAACTTACCAGGGCAAGGATATAAAATCCCCAATGCTTAGATTTGGAACCTGAGCAATGGTTGTTTTTTTTTTTTTTTTTTCAAAGATAATTTAACACTTTATTTTAAGACCACCTGTGGATTTAGTGGAACAGTCATTAATTGGCATGACTAAGTGCTTGTTAATAATAGAGCCGGAGTGTATCATTGTGCTTTTTTTGCTGATCTCCCCAACACAGACGAAGAAATGAAATCTCTCTTTTCAGCCTGGTGCTCAGATTTCAAAGTGTCTCTCAAGTTTCTCCCCCTCACCTTTTTTACTGAGAAAAAAAGGTGGCGGCTACATCTGTCATGAGACAAGCTGGGGCCCCTGAAATAGGGGTGCAATATAGCTAAGTCTCTGGCATAGAGATATAGCTGCTTGGCCTGGAATGAAGTTACCCTGTGAAGCAGCTAGACAAAACACCCATATTCTGACACTTGGTCTTCGAATTTCTACAAGTTTCTAAATCAATCACCAGAAAATGGATACTCTCTGGTCTCCCATATCTGGGCCAGGTGCCCAAGTTCTGGCTCTAATTCAGGGGCTCCCTCTCAAAATAAATTGGAGGGGCCAGCACCAAGTTGATGGAGACCAAATCAACCACCAACCAGCTAACAGCATAGGCAGCCTCTCTGGGGTTAGCTCTGGGTACCTGAGCTGGTTAGGCCAGCCCTGCCAGGGAGCCTTGAAGGAAGAGGAGGAGGAGGGTGGAGATGCAGGACTTGGAAGAAGAGCCTAGAAGCCTTGGAGAGGGTGGGGCTAAGCAAGTTTCTGTAGCAGGAGAGGAGGAAATGTTTTGGAGGAATTGTGTTGGGTTGGGCTTCTAAAAGCGGTTGAAGCTGCCTGCTCCAGCCAGAGATGGGAAGAAAGTTTTTACTGGCACTCACTCCTCTTTGAAGGGATAACTGGAGGTGGTAGCAGCCCAGGCTCTCTCCTTTGTGTCCCTCCAGAAGGAGTCCTGACTCCCCCTGTCATAGCTGTGGAGCTTGTACCAAGGAAAGAGGAGGTAAGCATCCAACTTAATACTAAGACTGGGGGTTGGTCTTTTTCCTTAGCTCTCTCTACCACTTGCTGGCCTAGAGCAGGGTGTTACTTCAAAGGGAGCCTTTGAGCTTGTCCTTGGCCTCATCCCCAGTACCCTGGGTCCTGGGGGCTGGAGCTATGTCCCCTGTTAGCCACCAGCAGCGTCAGGCTCCCAGGGACTCTGTCTGGGGAGCTCTTTGCCCGTGCTGGAAAGCCCTGTGCGTTTAGTTGACTGGGTTATGAGGGCAGGTGGTAATTCATCTAGGTGGACTTGGCTTTTTCTACATGCTGATGAGAAGGCAACCTCTGCCAATGTTTCCTATAGTGAGGAATTAATTACTTGTATGACGAGTCATAATGTACAGGCATTGGTCATTACCTATATTATTCCAGCACCTCTTCCAAAAGATTACAAAATCATTATGCAGGATTTTGAAGTAAGTGCGCATGTGTGAGAAAGAGAGAGAGGGACAAATTTCGTTTTTTGATGATGGAGACTAAAAACTGTAACAGTGAGAACTTATTTCAAGCTTATGGTTTGTAAAGCATGAGGGTGAACTACTTTTTATCTCGTTGCAAGTCCCTGAGTCAGGTGTTGGTATTATCTACAATTACTGATGAGGATGCTGAAGCTCAGGTTAACTGACGCTAACCAATGTTTGCAGGTCCAGTCCATGTTCTGGACTTAAATCAATGAGGTCATAATTAGTCTAGGATCCTCCAGATTCAAAATGTACAGGGCTGTTAAGGGACAACCACCTATAAAGAGGCTTTGTAAGGAAGCTTTCTCCAGTCAGAACAAAGCTGACAGCCTCCATCTCCTGTTGCCATATTCAAGAAATAATTTACGCCTTGTCTCTACTTCTCAAGCTTCAATGTCCCCTTCTTGTGAATTGGAGACTATTTGGAGTCCCCTGTCAGCACTATGTAATCTACATGATCCGTGCCATTAAGAATTTAGAGACTGTGCAGCTGAGCAGTGGAGCTGGTCTTTAAAACACCAGAGCCCATGGTGGAAGGGGAAAAAGAATGCACTCAGAGGACAGACAGTGGGCTGGTGCACTATGACCACCTAGAATTAAACCCAGTGTCCCCAGAATGGTTTACCAGACCTCTTATGACCTCACCTCTTGCCCATGCCCCAATCTTACCTAATATAAATCCTCAATTCATGTGAGCCAACAACACTGGCTGCCTATATTCTTTTCCTCCTTGGGACCTGTGTGCCTAGTCTTCCTTCCATTTGGAACACTTTGCTCTGGACGTTTCCTATATTTGTCTTTCTTCAGTCAGGTTTCAGCTCAGCTCAAATGTTGTCTGTTTCAGAGGGCATCCTAAAATGCTCATTCAGCTCAAAGTTAAAATGGGCCCAATATTGCTACTATCACCCCCAGTTATGCTCCTTTCAAGTTAATTATTTTTGCAATGCTGATGACCATCTGAAATTCTGTCCTTTTGTTTATTGTACATCTCCCCAGTAGAACACAAGTTCCATGAGAGAGGGGAGCCTCCAGGTCTTCTGCCTGCTGGACACTCCTGGATCCCCAAGGCTTAGCAGATTTCCCAGTAATGGCCAGAGCTGGGTTAACAGGGCAAATGAATAATAGAAAGGATCAGGAGATACCTTGACCACCAGGATGCCTCCTTCTCATTCAATACCTCCCCTCAAACTCCCTTGACAAGGCAAATATCATTGGTCTAAAAACTGAAATAAAAAGCACCTGAATTTTCAAGTGCTCAAGGGGCACTTTATTTCATTCCTGGGGTAACATAGGGAAAAAAGCTAAATGGCATTAAGAGGACTTAGTTTCCTGAGAAATAGCAAGGTATGATAAGGCTGGTTCACTATCCAGTGTCAATAAACATCACTGCCTCTGATTTAGCTCAGCATGCTCTTCTGAACCAAATGTGGTATTGATGAGAGCCATGAATGCACACTCACCATGCCAATAAGATTTCAGAAAGCTAAGAGTGTATCCTTCCAGCCTTGCTTCATCAGGTCACTCATTTAAATTCTTATCAGGCTTCGCTCACCTATCTTTTGCTATTTGGGGTATCATTTATAGGGTGGGAAGAGGCTTATATTTGGGAGTAGGGGATCAAAGTGTTTCTATGGGCTCTACCACTCTGCAACTGTGGGCAAGTCCCTTAGCGCCTCCATTTGTCATGTTTCTCCTCTGTGAAATGGACAGGGGACAGCTGCCCTCTGTCATAGCCTGTGAGGTGGTTGTGAAGTGCAGATATGATGCCAGTTCATTGGCACAATAAAGACTAGCACAATAAATCTCTTGCTCACAAGCTACCTAGCCCTGCAAGCAATGCGAAGCAGAGAATACACAGGTGTGTTTGTTTTGGATAATTTCCCTTGCAGAAAATCCACAATTTCAAAAGAACTCTATGAGAGGAAGAGACTCTTCTGTAGGATTCCCTTTCCCAGGCAACTACCTCAAGAATCAACTTATACACTTTAATTAACACCCAGCTTATTTGCTTTGCAGTGAAGAACATTAGAATCCAGCCTAGTGATGCTGCCTTCTTGGCAAGCACACAGCATTTGGCAGTATTTCACATGCTGGTGGTTTTTATGGGTCCCTTCTTACACTTATGTGTTCTTCATTGTAATGTATGTTAAGCCTTCCTGGCATCAGCCCTAGCCCTATTTAAAAGATGATTTTATATCTGATCCTCAGGTTGTTCTATAATTTTTTTAAGGTACTCCTTATCTTGTTCTATTCTCTTCTTGGTTTGAAGATTTTTTAAAATGCCTTTTTTTTTTTTTTTTTTATTAGAAACCATGCCAGAGTCCTAATGATTTTCTGGGGGATCAGGAGCCCATAAGCAAAGTTGTATCATGGAAAGAGAACTATATTATTTGGAGATCTGGGCTTGAATCCTGGCCCTGTTTCTTAGTAACCCTTGTCCAACTTCTGGATCCTTGCTGGGGATAATAGCAATATGAGCAGTGGACTTTTGTTGAAGACTTACTAAGTGCTAAGAGGATTCCTTGAATAATTTCATGTGATATTTATTCCTGATGATCTTTGTGTTTGGAAACATGTTCCAAGACATGGAAGGATATGAGGTCATCAGGTAGTGAGTGATGGAACCCAAATTTGAATGCATGCTTGTTGACTTGAGAGCATGTGCTCTTACCTCCCAGGCTTATTGCCTTCTACTCCAATACACTACCCAGGGATCTTTCTTTATACACAATTTGACATTACTGGGCCTGCCGCCTTACAGTCTGTCATCTAATGAGATGATGCATATGAGGATTCACTAAAATTGTGCAGTTTTACTTCATTTTTCTTGTGTACCAAAATTTAGAAAAAAATATTCTGTAAGGACGACTCCCTTTCTCTAGTGGCCTTTGAAGAAAATGATAAATATTTTTATAAAGAAAGCAAAATGGTGCATCCTGCCCAGAAGGAATATGAAGATCATTAGCTCCAACTCCAAGAATACGTTGGATAAGACTGGACCCAAACTTTCTTATAAATTCTTAAAATCTTTAGGAGAATGTGCAGATCTATATGCTATGCTAGGGACTGATAGTCGACATTGACTAACTACCTCTTCAACACTGAAAGAAGCATTTTCCTCATTATTTCATGTGGCCATTCATCGCAGTGGTAAAAGATGTGGCCTCGTGGTTTACAGTGCCTGGCTCTTCATTTGCTAGTCTTGTGACTTTGGACAAGTTTCTCAACCACTTTATGTTTTAAGTTCCTAGTCTATGATTGAAGATATCACTGAGCTTTTCCTCTAGTGTTGTGAGCATTATAGAAGTGGATACATAGAAGTGCTGGAACAGTTCTTGGTATGTAATGGACTCTCAAATATTTGCTGCCACTGTTATTTTCCCTCAGCCCTTCTATAAGTGAGGCCCTCTCACCCCCATCCTATAAATGTAGATACCAATGAAGAGTCAGGTCACACGGCTAGAACCAGCATTTGAACTTCTGTGTTCATCCAGAGCCTTTCCTCTTCTATGTTCTATTTCCTCAATAAACTCCCAAGGAAATGCCAATATCTCTGGGAACCTGCAGTTTGATGGGAGTTTATACTCCAAGACCAAACCTACTTTCTTCCCATGCATGTACTCAAAGGTAAGTATCGGTCTCTTTAGGCTGGTGAATAAAGTGTTCTCTTAAAAATGACTAAGTTGTATCTCCAGAATATCATCAAACCAGCCAGAATTTTTTCTTCTATTCAGGATTCTCTCTATGGGCAGGTAGCCACACTGGACTTGAGGTAATAAGTTTGCTCATTAAAAGCAATCAGTGGCACTACTATTTGCCAAGATAGAGTGCTGACCTATCCAGTTAAGGGGCTTCTTTTAGCTCTAAGAGAATACCATTCTCTGCTGGTTTAAATTTGTAACTTCTCTTGAGTAAGTACCATTGTTGGAATAAGTAACCAGGATAAATTTTCCAGATATCTATCCTGGGCTTGTCAAAGACCAATGCCAGCATTTGTGCTCTTTTGGCTGTGGTACCCAGTTGGATGTTGGAGTTATTTTACAAACTCCTTCTCCCTATGAGTGAAGACCTGCCTCTGCCAGGATCCCAGCCACAATGTAAGAGCACCATGACTCCTGAAAAGTAGCCATCCTTCCTTTGCCTGCCCTAAGTTTGCCTGTGTCTTAAAAATCTCTCAAATAATGGCAGTAATTAATAATTAACAACTTCCTTTTATTAAGTACTTTCTATGTGTGAGTTTACTTAATTAGTTCATATAATCACAACTTTCTGAAGTAAGTTCCAGTATTATCCTCTCTATTTTAGGGAAGAGGAAGATAGCATGTGGAAATCTCATAAACTTGGCCAGGGGCCCCCAGCTGAACATGGCACCACCAGGACATAAACCCAAACCTGTGTGACTAAATACCCATTCCTTATTAACTGCTCCCAAACTCCTCCTGCCTGAATCACCCTCACCTAGTTTGATAACACATCACTGATTAGCTGTGGAAAAACTCGTTCTGCTGGGCCTCCTCACAGGGGATGTGGACAAACCTGCCTCACCTGTTTCCCTGGACCTTCCCGCCCTGACCTGGGTGGTGAGCTTATTTTTCCTTTTGTCTCATCCAGACATAGTTGAGCTCCTTAATTACTCAGCTTCGCCTTCCCTCCCTAACCCTTTAGTCACTGGAATATCCTGGTAGATAAGCATGGGAGAGAAGTCTCCGTCCTTCCAAGGGCTCCCGTAGCCCACTCCCTACCCTTTAGAAAAGTAATCTTTTTGTATTTTTCTAATTCCTTTCCTTTCTTGTTCTCTTTTCAACTTGTTTTAAGAGTAAGCCAGATTTGATCACAGATCATAAAGCATGTTTTCAATACTGTGAGACAATTCAGTAATTGGTATCTTAGCCTGAGCAGTGGCCTGTGAATTCTGTCTTTTACAAAAGCAGACAAGATGGTGGTCTTCATTGTAGCTGTCAATCAATTGTTGCTTATGCAACAGGATTCTTACCAGTAAGGAATGCAGAAAGGAGTTGTAGAAATCTAGTTAATTCTTAGATACAATGCCTTTTAATGCCTATGAGATCTTGCACAAATTATTTTCCACAGTAGCATAACACTGCTTTCACTTCATTCAGCTCTGCATATTTTACTGACATTTCTACAATGTCCCAGGCACTGACCCCTGTATGTATACATTTCACTTAAGTCTCCCACCAACATAATGAACTAAGTACTGTAATCATCACTTTACAAATTAGAAAACTAATGTTGATCAACCCAGTTCTTTCAAAGTCAAAATCCATTCTATGGACCAGCATAATAACTGGCTGATGGTTCACTGTTAAATTGTTCCCTTTCTACCACAAGAACATGCACAAGTCTTTATCTTGTGCAGCTCATGCTGAGGACATTTTTCCAACTGTATTGCTCCTCCTCATTTGCTAGTCTTCCAATCGATGACTGGAGCAGCTCCAGCCAGTGCCCAGATCATCACTCATTATCCCTTCTGTTCAGTCTGCTCTCCCTGTCACAGAAAGAAAGACACCTCATCGATGAGGGTAAATCATTTTTTGTTTCTAACAATTGAGAGATCTAATACTTATTCTTCCTTCTGGAAATACAACCATCTATTTCTTCTTCCTCTGCATGGTAGAAGCATCACCAGACACTGTTGCATTTCCAGGACATTGCAGGACAGAAAAGCAGGGGCTGTATGTGGATAAGCTGAATGAGCCACAGAGTTGTGGGCTTGGAGGAGACCCATTAGTACTTAAGTCCATGAGTACAGGAATCAACTCCATCTCGTCTGTCACTGTTCCTAAATACCTAGAGCAGTACCAGACACATAAGACAGGATCACATCTTATTCAATGAATCAGTATATTAGCACCTTAAAAAAAAAAAAAAATGTGTCTGGGATCCCTGGGTGGCTCAGGGTTTAGCACCTGCCTTTGGCCCAGAGCGCGATCCTGGAGTACTGGGATTGAGTACCACGTCAGGCTACCAGCATGGAGCCTGCTTCTCCCTCTGCCTGTGTCTCTGCCTCTCTCTCTCTATGTCTATCATGAATAAATAAATAAAATCTTTAAAAAATGTGTCTATTACATACTTGTTTTCTTAATACTCTGTTTTGCTTAAAAGTACACAAAAAAATGTGTGGTTGAGGTAACTGCTAGGTCATTGGAATTCTTAAATTTGCGAACAGTTTCTTTTATTATTGAAAACTGTTTCCACGCCCACCTACACTTTGAGTCAGTCCAGACTCTGTTTTAGGATAGAGTTCATTTCCTTTCCATGTAATAGCACCATCTCTCCTGTCATGGCTCACACTGAGAGTCCTATCACACACACTCTACCTCTTTCCATCCCAGGTGGGAGGTTGGCTGGATGGTGACCACCTGAGTATCCCAGAACCCCACTTTTTGGCCATATCCTCCTTTTTTCTCTGCTTCCAGGACTATGATTTCCCCTTACTGAGCACTAGCAATCAACCAGGCACAGTGCTAAATATCTCTATATACTACTACATTTAATCATCCCAAGATCTTCACCTTATCATTTTGCAGACTTTAAAAATACTGACAATTGGAAACATAAAGTCACATGCTACATATCCCTAAGCTTATTGATGATGAGCCCAGGCCCCCATGTCAAGTCTGTGCATGTTACACAACCTCCTATGTGAGAAGAACACTAGTCCTTTTCTGACTTTCTCAAGCCAGATACCTGCCACATGAAAAGTGTGATTTTTCTAGAAGGGCACTTTTTAGTATCGCTTACTGTGAAGTGCTTGGGGCTGAGTTCCCTATATCTATTAGGAAACACAAAATCCCTTAAAGGACCTATGCCTTCACTCTTGGTTGCCATCCTGTTAAGGATGACAGAGGAGATACTGTGTGGTCTGAGAAAAAACAGCCTCAGTCCTTAGAAAAAGGACTACAGGTCATGAGGCCTTAAGGGAAGGCCATTTCTACTGCCAAATGTGTGGAGATGAAAGTCAGTTGGGAGCCCAGAAAGAGGGTTTGGCAGGGGAGTGGGAGGGTCCTCTTTGGTTCCTCATGACCATTGTCACAACTTGTGGCTCCACCAGGGGCAGCCTTCACTAATACTTACCAGACATTGTAATTTCAACAGAAATGAGATTTGTTTAAAAGGCAACTACTCTAAGTGGAAAATTAGTATTATCACAAACAGATCAACTGTAAAATTAAATAAACGATCACAGAACCCCACGAGTAAACTCTACCCAGACAGTGCTATCTGGAAATCTCTGGCTCTGAAATCCGTTCTTAGTTTGTCTAAAAGGAGAGTTAAATATTAACTGGCACCATTTTGTGGGGATGGAGTTTCAGTTTGGGAGGCTTTGGAGATGGAAGGTGGTGGTGACTGCACAGCATTGTGAGTGTACTTAATGCTACTGAATTCTGCACTTAAAATGGTTAATATGATAAGTTGTTGATATATATATATTTTACCACAGTGGAAAAGAAAAAGGAATAAAGCAGCTCTTTGTGTACAGTTATAAAACAACCTTCAAGATATCTTAAGTGAAAACAAAAGCTGAACTGTGTGATTAAAATGCTGTAACTTGCAGTTCAAAAAAAAAAAAATCTCACACATCTATACTTGTATATGAAAGGATCCCTATAAAAGAATGATGATATTTGATACCACAGAGGGAAGGGGCTCCATGGGGTGGGAGGAAACAGGGAGGGAGGGTCATTGTTTGCTGTTTAAGGTGTGTTGCATGTGCACCCGAAACTCATTCTAGTTGATAATATTTTAAACCCTAATAAAAATGATTGACTAGCAGTATAATGAAACTGTCTCCCTGAAGCAGTTTCAACCTTGGCTACACCCTTGACTGTAGCTGCTCAAAGTAAGTTTCCCTAATGAGCAGCATCAGCACCACCTGGTTACAAATGAGGCTCTCCAGCCCCACCCACAGCCATGGAATCAGAATCTGTCTTTGACCAAAATCACCCAGTAGTTTGCAGGACATGAAAGAGTGAGAAGCTTGGAAGCAGGATTAGACTAATCTAATCCTGAGGTGGAGCTTGAGCCTGAAGTTGATTAAAGCACCCTAGGTGATTCCACCAGGCAGTTGATGTTGAGAGCCACTGACTTAATGCAATTGGGAAAAATGAAGAGATTGAATTTCCCTATTACGTGATTCTCTTTTATTCAACGTGGTCTCTGTGTGCCTTTTAAAAGTCATTACACATGCCATACTTGAGAGCACTGGTCTCAGATCTCACAAACATCACAGGAACATGTAACACTGAGATTCACCTGAGCTTGATGGGAAAAAAGTACTCTTTACTAGCTTTGAGTACATTTTTCCCCTTCTATAAAATAGACCTCGGAGTTCCACACCAAACACATGCCAATTAAGGATTTTTTAATCCAGGAATATAGCATAATGTCAGGTCATCATAAAATCATACTTTGGAATTATAAAGATATGCATTGGAATTCACAATTCACCTTCTGAGCCCCCTGCCAAATGGGGTTAACACCTACGTTATAGAGCTTTGTTATTTAAATGAAATAGTGTAGATAATGCTTGATGCATCCTATGTGATTGCTCACTGCGAGATGACAATTGTTTATGGGTGTTTATGGTTCACTCTCCCCTTCCTGCCATGTCCCGTCCTGGGCTTCTCTCACTGTCACCACTCGCTCCACATTTGCTTATCTGCCTTGAGCATCTCTTGTACAGATTACATTTCTCACATTGCAATTGAAGCTAAGGAACTCGCCTTCTACCTCCCCTATCTCTTGACAAACAGAAAAAAGCTCTGCTGTCTCTTACCAAATTATCTGACACATTTCTAAAATACAAGTGAAACCTCATTACATGGATGAACAGCTTTCCATCAGCTCATTCCTAGCTCCGATATTAATATAATTGTTGCTGAGACAATTCCTAGCTCCGAGTTGGCCTCGGAGGCAGACAGGAAGGCGTTGTTGTCAGCGTCCCGAGGTGGTTGCAAGTGCAGAAAGCTGGTGGAAGCTGCTAGGCTTCTGCATGGGTAGATGATGCTGTATAGTAGATGCCATGGTTTCCTTCCACTGCTGTGACTGGTAACAGCTGTAGGAGAGGGAGAGGGTGTCCAAGTCAGAAATAGAGGTCCTTCCCCCACAGCACCCAGGATCATCTTTTCAAAATGCAAATCTGAACATGTTGAAATCTTTCCCTAAAACCTGATGAGAGCTTCTTACTATTTTGAGAATAAAGAGTGGCTTTCCTAATAGGGTCTACAAAGTCTGGCTTCTAGATACTTCCCAGTCAACTCCCCAACTCCAATTTGTCTGATAATTGGGGTGTCTTCCTCACTTAACTGAGTTATTACTTTGTGTGAATCCTGATTCCCTGGCCATAGACTAAGTCTCATTTTGTGCAGTCTTGTAGCCTTAGGGCCTAGTTTGTAGCAGACGCTCAATAAATATTCATGGAAGGAAAACGCATGCAAGGATGTTATACAAGGGGTTCCTGCCTAATTTGCCACCCCCTGCTTTGCAGTATGTCTCCTAGTAACATTGAAATGCTGGCAGTTACCTAAATAGGTACCAGGCTATTTTCTACCTTATAGCTTTTGCTTGACTGGACCCCCTGCCTAAGATTATCCTCTTGCTTCTCACTTTGTCTAGGAAATCTTACTCTTACACAGGGATTTTCTCCAGTAAACTGTCCTTGACTCACCAACCTTCTAGGCTACTCAGTGTTGCATTGCACTCCATATGTTATCTCTCATTTCACTTAAGCCCATTCCAAGTTTGTATGTCTTTCCAACACCTTGAGAAAGAAGAAATGGGATAATATAGAGTGTGTGTGGTATGGTAGATAATGAGTAAATAGGGTGTCTATGTGAGAGAGAGAGAGAGAGAGAGAGAGAGAGAGAGAGAGAAAGAGAAAGAGAGAGAGAAAATAGGTCACTGATATTTCATGGTGAATAAAGATGTATGCCTTACAAGCTTGATGCTTTTGTACTTGATATTTCCTCCATCTGGATTCTCTTCCCAAATCTTCCCCTGGTCATTTTATTTATCCTTCAGACCCTCAATTTAGTTATGTCACTGCCATATGGAAGTTTTCCCTGCCCGTACACTAGACTCCATCAAACCTACTTCTATATATTCCAGCTCCTTATGTTTCCTTTATGAAGCAGATTACTCTTTCTAAATACACACTGTATTCTTAATTTCATTTGCCTCCCCTATTATACTGGCATCTTCCTGAGGACTGGCTTTGTCTTCCTTCTAGCTTAGTACCTGGCATCCTGTAAGCGCTCCCTGGAATGAATGGTTGATCATCTACAGCCCTTTCTTGTTCCTGAGTATAAAAAGAGAAAATAGAAAAGAATGCCTAGCTCCCCTTCCTTACTGCGGTCCTGTGACCCTGTCCCTCAATTGGCAATACATAGAAACACCCCATCCCACATGCAGTCATTCAGCAGGGCAGGTACTTGTAGGGAATCATTGTGACTGCTGGTCCCCACCCTGTCCCATGGTGCTTTTCTCCCTGCTTTAATCAGGCCACAGTTTTCTAGAGCTTGTCCCTTGGAACACTCAGCCAGGTCCAGCTGCCAACTGCTGAGGTAGCAAAGGTACAGGATGACAAACCCAGAAGGGGAGGCAGGTGGCAGGGAGGAAAACAGAGTTGTGGTTTGTAAGTAGGTATAGCATCCTCAGACGTGTACCGTCTGGAATAATGAGCCTTACCAGACTTGGGGCTGGCAAGGGAGAACCGCTACTCTCTTCCTCCTCTCACTGCCCTTCTCAAAGCAGATCACTGGTGTGATTGGACTTGAGGAGTGTAATACCCTTCCAGGTGACATCACACCCACAGCCTAATTTTATCACTTGAAGCTGAACATTTCCCTATCGTTGACATTGATAGGACACTGATGTTCCTGACATTGCCAAACCACCACCAAGTTTTTCATCCTTTTATCCTCCCCAAATGCAGACATAGTAAGAGCATCACAAAGACTTGGATTCTATCCCAGCTCTTCCACCTGCTAATTGTATGACCTCAGCAAGTTTCTGAATATCTCTGAGCCAAGACAAGACAAGTTTGTTTGTCTGTAGAATAGGTATATACTGCACCTCATAAATTGTTGTAAAGTTCCCACCTCAGGGAATATGGACTAGGTGGTCTACCTGTCTCCCACCCCCCATCTCTATGGTAACAGTAGGGCAGTTCTGGGAAGTCAAAACTCTCTTCTACACAGAAGGCAGGCTAATGGAATGAAAAGAGTTTCCTCTCCAAAAAGTGTGATGGTACTAGAAAATATACCTGAGAGCTAGCCCTGAGCTAAAGCATGTGGACAATAAGTGCTTTATTCTCTTTATATGAATACCCTTTACCTAGATGTCCAGGGATTGTCTCTCTAGAGGGTATTGCTCCAAATGAGCTTTCCTCCCCATCTTTGAATGTTATTTCATCATACTTCAAAAAGCTTTTAAAGACAAAATTTAATGATTTGAAGAAGTTCCAATGACTTGCTCCAGGAGTGACTTACTTATTAGGCTGGCACAAGAACTCAGGTCTCTTGATTCTGAATCAGTAACCTTTGTTCTTGCAGTCACCATGGTCCTACATCATCCCATCTTCTAGGCTCTCCAATGGTCTGCAGCTTGTGTTGGGCACAAGCCTCAACAGAGCTCTCGTCTAGGGTTTATGAAACCCCTCTGGCTAGCTTCCCTGAGATCAGTCCCCATGCTGTGTCCAAGAAGAGAAGCCAGCTATTTCCTAGGTCTAAACCCTGAAAGGAAGTTTTCTCATGGTCCTTTAAAAAGAGAACTGGGTAACTTCACCAGCATTTTATTAAAATTATGATTTCTACATCCTTGATCCCATGTTGGTAAATTGTTTCCCTGAACAGCTGTATAATTAGTATCTATTCATATAGTCATGACTACATATAACATCCCATTTTTCATTAGTTGGTTCTGTTTATAAGTCTTAACTCCCCAGTTAGATTTGTAAAGTGTCTGGAGAGTGGAATACAGTTTTATAGTCTTTTTTGTCATTGAGTCTTACACAGTTCCAAACATTAACTGAGAAGCCTCAGTTAACCTTCTTCAAATCAAAACACAAAAACCTCGTTAATTTTCTTTTATAAATAAACATATACATACATACACACACACACACACACACACACACACACATGCACACATATAAAGGGCTTGTGTTTTTGTAAAAGTATGTTAAGTCACTTAGGCAGTAAAACAATGAAAAGTCAGGCAATTAATAGCTTCTGATAAATGATTGGTAATTAAATTTTATGACAAATAGAACAGAGCCAATCTATGTTCATCTTAGAAAGAAACAAATATGTCCCTTGAATTGCTGCAAATCTTTCAAACAAGGTATACATTTATTTAAGCACCTTCCAAAGGGACCTAGTTTCAGGGATTGCAATTTGCTAAGAGATTGGACTGGGTATTTCCACAGCAAATAACTCCATTTACATTACAACCAGGCCCAGTAACACTGCATGCCCTAAATAACTTATTAGTATCAGTGCAAGGCATCTAACCTTATAAAAAGCACAAAGCATAAAGAATACATAAAGGAGATACAACACTCAGGTTCTTTACATTTCTTCAACTCTTTTAATTTGTTTTTGCTAGCACTCTCCTTGTAGGGCTTAGGGGAAATGAAAGAAATGAGTTGTATGACCAAATTAGAATGTGAGATTTGGGCCACATGGATTGAAGTAAAGAAGATAATGGATGAACTGGTTTAACAAGCTCAGAGTGGCCAGCACACCACTGAATGTATGCAGCTTTCCTTTTCTGGAAGCCAGTTATATGAGGCTTCAGTCCCATGGCAAATGTCTCTGGTGCCAACTCTGCCCCTGGGATCCAACAAAGTTCTGAGAAAGGGGAGGAAATAAAATAAGCCAGAAGGGAATCCCTCTAGCATCCTACTTTCTCCATCAATCTTAGCTCTTCAAATTTTAGAAGTAGGCTTCCAGGGAGCAGCAAGTCCCACTGAGTTTTATAGAGTAGTTAAAGTCAGTCCTGCCTCAGGGTACAAAAAGCATGGACCTCAGGCTGGAATTTGGATCTCCTAATTCCCATCCTGGTGCTAGTTTCATAGGAAGATGAGTAAGAGATCACTTATCTGTTTATCTATCTGGAGACTTATTTGAAGGAGTTCTCAGTATGGTGTATGTGTGTCTGCAATTGAGGTATAATTGACATATAGCATTATATTCGTTTCAGGAGCATAGCATAAGAATTTGATATTTGTATATTTTATGAAATGATCACCACCAGAATAAGTCTAGTTAACTTTTTTTAATGTGACGACAATTTTTAAGATCTACTCTCTTAGCATCTTTCAAATACATAATACAATATTAACCATAGCTACTATGCTGTACATTATAAATCCATGACTTATTTCATAACAAGTTTGTACTTCTTGATCCCCTACACCCATTTTGCTTTCCTTCCCCCCACTGCTGGCAACACCAATATCTATTCTCTGTATCTATGAACTTGTTTTTTTTGATTCCATATGTGAGATCATAGGATATGTGTCTTTCTCTGACTTATTTCAATTATCATAATGCTCCCAATATCCATCCATGATGTAACAATGGCAAGATACCCCTTTTTATGGCTGAATAATATGCCATTGTATGTATATATGTGTATGTGGGTGGGAGCATGTATGTACACACACACACACACACACACACACATTTTCTTTATCCATTAATCCGTGTTGATAGATGCTTATGTTGCTTCTGTATCTTGATTTCATTGCCTTTAATGAAGCTTACATTTCAATCAAATCTAGATTCTATTACAATCTGCAGAACAGCTAATGTATAAGGGGCTTTGGGATGTTGCCCTGGAACTGAGTCATGAGCCATCTGTTCTCTTGCCCTCACCAAGCCAGTGGCCTCAAAAGCCATCTCCCTCATCTAAAGTACTACATTTTTTAAGACTCATTTATCAAAGAAGCAGGAGAAGGTACCTTCTGAATATGCAGACCCTACTCTTCAAGGTTACACAGAGCACTGGAAAGTGTGGCATGACCGGTTAGATGGCCCCACTGAACCATTCCACCAGGTATCTTTAGGGTCTCAAGAGATAGGAAAGCATGATTACTTAATACCATCTAGAATCTGACAAAGAATTACAAAAAATATCCCTGTCCCACAGATGTCCCATATTTCCTTGGATAATTTATTTTTCATTATTGTACCTTAATCCTTAAATTTTTTAAATCCAGATTTACCCTGTAAGAACTCACATTCATTTGTTATGCTGAGTACACAGGCTCTGGCTTACCTGTTCCCATCTCTGGCCAGTGCTCACACAGCCCCTTCCTACGTTAGTGGAAGTGATCTCTCTCTACTGGGGTCAAAGCTCCTTGGTAGGGCTTGATTTTTTTTTTTTGTCTTGCTCTTACATCTGTACATATAGTATGTTTATTTAAATATTTTTCAACCAGAATAGATTAATAACCATGATGCTAACCACAGTGTCTTCACGCTTACTATTTGCTAGACACTGCTCTGAGAATTCTACATGCATAATATTTAGCAAGCAGGTCACTGTTCCCTCATAGGTTAAGTAGAAATTTTACCATATTTTTTGTCTAAAGAAACCAGGTTGGGTCAGATGGTCCCTTAAGGTAAATTTAACCCCCTGAGATTATAATCCTTTGAAATGCTCCCATCTCTGACTTCCTGAAGAGAAAGATTTTTGTCTTGAGTTCTCTTAAAGGAAGAATATCTCTCGTAGTTTGCTTTTTAAGACAACTGTTTAACCAACCTCACAGTCTATCGATGCATCAGACTCTCACATACTTTGGGTAAAGCTTCAGTGTGTCTGAGCATGTGTCCTCCTCTGCCCACCCAAAACCATCTGCTAAAATCGGAAATGACCTTGAGGCATTTAGTTCAGCCTCCTACTTCCAGTCAGCTCTGGACTTAAGCATCCTGACCATGCTAAACAAAAGGAGCTCTCTTTCCTCAGATTTTATTTATTTTTTTGAGAGAGAGAGTAGGAGAGAGAGAGAGAGAGCATGAGCAAGAGAATCAAGGCAGAGGGAGAGGGAGAGAGAATCTCAAGCAGACTTCATGCTGAGTGCAGAGCCTGACACTAGGCTCGATCTCACAAATCTGAGATCACAACCTGAGCTAAGCAAGAGTCAGATGCTCAACTGACTAGCCATTCAAGTGCCCCCTCAGTCTTCCTTTATGATTCATTTCTTTTCATCCTTTTCTCTATCCAATTTCTTTTAGGTCAATTGAAACTCAGACTCTTCCTTTTTTTAGGGCTCAGCCATTGTCTTTTTTTTTTAAGATTTTATTTATTTATTAGAGAGAGGGTGAGTGGGAGAAGGGACGAAGGAATAGGGAGAGAGAATCTCAAGCCAGATTGTGAGCTAAGTGTGAAGTCCGGTGCAGGGCTCAATCTCACAGCTCTGATATCATGACCTGAGTCAAAACCAAGTGTTGGTTGCTCAATGGACTGAGCCACTCAGGTGCCCCTCAGCCATGGTCTTAAACCTGGGGCATTAAAACAGAGATGACAGAGAAAATGTGTAGAATTTTAAGAGTTTTCAAAATGCAGCAGGAGAGATGGTTTTGAGTTGTATCTTCTTTGTCCTCTAAGCCTTGAAAAGATGTGTAAGGGAAATTATAATGTTAAACCTAGATACAGAAGACATCTGAAGAAAAAGTAGTTTAAAAATCACCCTCTTCAAAAAAAAAAAAAATCACCCTCTTCCTCTGGTCAGCTTCAGGATACTGAGAAAGTTTCTTCACCACTTTTTAAATAGCTATGTTATTTCCTTGATTCTAAGTCACACGCTTTTTAAAAAAATTTATTTGTTTGAGAGAGAGCAGGAGCAGAGGGGAGGAGCAGAGAGAAAGGGAGAAGTAGACTCCTTACTGAGCAGAGAGCCTGATGTGGGCTTAATCTCAGGACCCTGGGATCATGACCTGAGCTGATGACAGGCACTTAACTGACTGAGCCACCCAGGTGCCCCACACATATTTTTTTGTTATCAACATTTTTGGATTTTTTTTGGGGGGAGGAGACAGCAAGTGAGTGGGTGGGGGGCAGAGGGAGAGAGAGAAAGAGCAGAGAGAGAATTGTAAGCAAGCTCCATGCCCAGCACAGAGCCGGATGTAGGGTCTGCTCTACTGACACTGAGATCATGACCTGTGCCAAAATCAAGAGTCTGATGCTTAACTGAGCCACCCAGGCACCCTTGTCACCAATGTTTATTAAGCAGATTCAGCCTTTATAAGTTTTAGACACATTCAATGCAGTGTTTTCCCCTTCCCCTTTAATACTTCAATAAATTATTGAATTGTCTTGGTACCCACAAGTTTTTTAATTGGTCTTTCTACTGAAATATAATAATTCTTGCTTAATTTATGTGATGGTGAAGCCTGAATGAGGCTAAACTTAGGGTATTTTGAAAATTAAAAAGACCCATAGAAGTACCATCATTATTTAATTGGTTGAATATTTACTGAGCATATACTATGTATCAGACTTTGTTTTCCATATAAGGGCTAGAGTATTGAAAACAAAATTAAAGTCTCTGATCTCATGGAGCTTTCTTTCTACTGAGAAGAGATAAAAAAATATACACACAAATAAGATTCAGAAACTGATGAATACTATGAATAAAATAAGATAATAGAGAAATATTTGGGTAGGGCCATTTTGTCTAGGAGAGCCAGGAAAAGCCTGCCTGAGCTGAAACCTGAATGTTAGAAAATAATCAGTCTCACCTCAAAGAGAAAAGGATGAAAAAGCATTTCATACAGAGCAAACACATAGGTCCTGGTACAATCCTGTCAAGAGTCTGAGGACAGTATGACTGGAATACAGTGGGTAGGTAAGGAGGAACAGGAAGGAGAGAACAGAGCAAAGACCGGATGGTATATGGCCTCTTAGGCTATGATCAGGAGCTTGCTTTTTACTTATCCAGTCCCTGCTTTTAACAAATTCAGGAACAAAAACCCAAAGACGAAGTGACTTGTTCAAGGTCATTGAAACACTCTATGGTTTTCAAAATTAGATCTTTTCACTTCCTGACAGTTGTTCTGCTCTACTGAGCTGCTTGCAAACAGTTTTCATGTTGATCAGCTGAGGCGTTCAAGATAAAACTTGACATTCCTTTGTATTCTTTGCAATTGTGGTTTTCCCCACGTTTTTCTAATGTATCATTTTCCTCCAATTAGGGATGAATATATTCTCATCACTTGGCTGTTTTATAAACAAAAGCCAAAATAGAAGAGATTCCAAGCCATTTAAGGCAACATTCGTTGTTAGAATGCTGAAGTGGTCCAGATAGGAGACAAAAAAACTTGATGGGTGACTTCGCAAACCAACTTATCTAAGTTATTTCTGTTGCTAGTCCTTTGGGAACAATACAATTTCAAACCCTATCTGACAAGATCCTGCTCCTGAGTTCAGGTCACTGATTGTCTCAAGAGAGAGTCTGCTAAAGCTAATTGTAGCCCTCCACCAGGTTCCTCTGCTGATTCCCAGTAGCATACAAGTTTATACATCGTGCTGTACTCACCACAATTATAGCTACTGTCACCATACAACAGTATCACAGTATCATTGATTATATTCCCTATACTGTATCTTTGACTCCTAAGATTTATTCATTCCATAACTGGAAGTCTGTACTGCTCACTCCCTTTCACCCATTCAAACATCCCTCTACCCCTCTCCTTTCTGGCAACCATCAGTTTGCTTTCTGTATTGATAGGTATGACTTTGCGGTTTCTTTATTCATTTATTTTTTTCTTAGATTTCACATAGAAGTGAGATGCTATTTGTCTTTCTCCGTCTGACTTACTTCACTTAGCATAATACCTTCCAGGTCCATCCATGTTACAAATGTCAAAAATCTCGTCGTTTTTTATGACTGAGTAATATATATATATTTTTTTTCATTCCACATCTTTTTTATATACTAATCTATTGATGGATGCTGGGTTACCTCCCTATCTTGGTTGTTGTAAATAATGCTGCAAATATATCTAATTGGTAACAATTGTCTTTGTTTTTGTTTTTTTGTTTTTTGTTTTTCTTTTTTTTTAGGTAAATACCCAGTAATAGAATTACTGAATCATACAGTATTTCTTTAAAAAAAAAAAAAAAAAAAGATTAAAAACTGTGAGTGAGCACAAGCAGGAGAGCAGCAGAGGGAGAGGGAGAAACAGGCTCCCCGCTGAGCAGAGAACCCAAAGCTGGGCTTGATCCCAGGACCCTGAGATCATGACCTGAGCTGAAAGCAGTCACTTAACTGACTGAGCACCCCAGTTCCCCCCATGCCTATTTCTATTTTTAATTTTTTGAGAAAACTGTATTATTTTCTGCAGTGACTGCACCAATTTATATTCCCATCAACAGTGCATAAGAGTTCCTTTATTTCCACACCGTTGCCAACACTTGTGTATTTGTCTTTTATATTCTAGCCATGATAGCAGGCATAAGATGGTATGTCATTGTGGTTTTGATTTGCATTTCCTTGATTAACGATGTTAAACACCTTTTCACGTATCTGGCCATCTGTATGTCTTCTTTGGAAAAATGTCTAAGTCCTTTGCCCGTTCATTATTGAATTGTTTGGTTTGTTGTTTGTTTTTTGCCGTTAGTTGTATAGGTTCTTTATATATTTTGGTTATCAACCCCTTATCAAATATGTCATTTGCAAATGCCTTCTCCCATTCAGTAGGTTGCCTTTTAATTTGTTTATGGTTTCCTTTGCTGTGTACTATCTTTTTATTTGGATGTATCCCAATAGTTTATTTTTGCTTTTGTTTCCTTGCCTTAGGAGCTATATCTAGAAAAATGCTATGGCCGATGTCAAAAAAAAAAAAATTACTACCTAAAAGTTTTATGGTTTCAAGTCTCACATTTATGTCTTGAATCCATTTTGAGTTTATATTTGTTTATGGTATAAAAAAGTGATCCAGTTTCATTTTTTTGCCATGTGGCTATCAAAGTTTCCCACACCATCTATTGAAGAGACTATCTTTTCCCCATTATATATTCTTGCCTCCTTTGTCAGATGAAATGACCATGTAAGTATGAGTTTATTTCTGGGCTCTCTATTTTGTTCTATTGATCAATGTGTCTGTTTTTGTGCCAGTACCATACTGCTTTGATTTCTACAGCTCTGTAATATAGCTTGAAATTTAGAATTGTGATACTTCCAGCTTTGTAATTCCTAAGATTGGTTTGGATAGTTGGAGTCTTTTATGGTTCCATATGAATTTTAGGACTATTCTAGTTCTGTGAAAATTCTATTGGTATTTTGATAGGAATTTCATTGAATCTGTAGATTGCTTTGGAGAGTATAGACGTTTTAACAACATTCTTCCAATTCATTAACACAGAATATTTTTCCATTTGTGTCATCTTTAATTCCATTCACCAATGTTTTATAGTTTTCAGAATGTAGATCTTTCACCTCCTTGATTAAGTTTATTACGAGATACTTTATTCTTTTTGGTGCAATGCTCAATGGAACGATTTTCTTATTCTCTTTCTGCTACTTAACTGTTAGTATATCAAAACACAACCAATTTCTGGATATTAATGTCATATCCTGAGATGTTACTGAATCCATTTATTCTAATAGTATGCTTGTGTGTGTGTGTGTGTGTGTGTGTGTGTGTGTGTGTGTGTGTGTTGTCTTTAGGGTTTTCTATATATGGTATCATGTCATCTGTAAATAGTGACAGTTTAACTTCTTCCTCACTCATAAGGATGCTTTTTATTTCTATTTCTTGTCTGATTTTAGTAGACTTTCAGTACTATGTTGAATCAAAGTGGCAAAATGGACATCCCTGTCTGGTTTCTGATCTTAGAGGAAAGTTCTCAGTGTTTCATCATTGGGTATGATGTTAGCTGTGGGGCTTTTATAATGGTCTTTATTATATTGAGGTATGTTCCCTCTAAACCTACTTTGTTGAGAGTTTTCATCATTAACAGATTGTAAAATTTTTCAAATGCTTTTTCTGCATCCATTGAGATAATCTTATGATTTTTGTCCTCTGCTTTGTTAATATAGTGTAACACACTGATTTGTGAATATTGAGTCATCCTTGCATTCTCAGAATAAATCTCACTTGATCATGGTGAATTATTCTTTTAATGTATCATTGAACATGGTTTGCTAATGTTGTTGAAGATTTTTGCTTATATGTTTGTTCATCAGGGATATTGGTATGTAGTTTTCTTTGTGGTGTCTTTGGTTTTGTTATCAGGGTAATGCTGACCTCATAGAATGTATTTGAAAGCTTTCCTTCTGCTTCAATTTTTTGGAATATTCTGAGGTGAATAAACTTGACATATTTGATAGAATTCACCTGTGAATCTATCTGAAGTCCTGGACTTTTAGTTTTTGGTACTTTTTTGATTTCTCATTCAATTTTCTTACAAATAATTGGTCCATTCACATATCCTACTTCTTCCTGATTCAGTTTTGGAAGATTATATGTTTTTAGGAATATCCATTTCTTCTAGGTTGTCCAATTTGTGGCATATAATTTTTTACAGAATTATAATCCTTCATATTTCTGTGGAGTGAGTTGTTTCTCTACGTCATTTATTTATACTCTGATCTTATTTCCTTTCTTCTTTGGGCTTTCTTTGTTCTTTTTCTAGTTCCTTTAGATGTAATAATAGATTGTGTGCATTTTTTCTTATTTCTTGAGGAAGGCCTGTACTCTATAAATTTCCTTCTATGAACAGCTTTTGCTGTGTCTCAAAGAATTTAGACCATTGTCTTTTTGTATTCATTTGTCTCCATGTATTGTTGCTTCTTTGATTTCTTGGTTGACTCATTCATTGTTTAGTAGCATGATGTTTACCCTCCATGTGCTTATGGGTTTTTTTTTTCCCTACTTTTGTATTTGTGTGCGTGCATTTGGGTGTATGTGTGTGTGATTTCTAATCTCATACATTGTCAGAAAAGATGCATAATATGATTTCAATCTTTTTAAATTTATTGAGACTTATTTTGTGGCCTAACATGTGATCTGTCTTGAAGAATCTTCTATGTACATCTGAAAAGACTGTGTATTTTGTTGTGTGATGGAATGTTCTGTATATGTTATGTCTATCTGGTCTAATGTGTCATTCAAAGACACTGTTTCTTTATTGATTTTCTGCCTGGATGATCTATCCATTGATATAAGAAGGGTGTTAAAATGTCCTATTATTATTGCATTGCCATCAATTTCTCCTTTTATGTCTGTTAATATTTCTTTATGTACTTAGGTGCTCTAATGTTGGTGATAGATATTTACAATTGTCATATCTTCTTGTTGGATTGATCTATTTATCATTATGTGGAAATGCAAAGTTTCTGCTAAAAAAAATCAGTTGATAGACTTACAAGGTTTCTCTTGTACATAACTTTTTCCTTCTCTCTTGCTTCTTTTAAAATTCCCTCTTTATCTTTAAACCTTGACATTTTAATTATTACGTGTCATGGTGTGGACTTCCTCAGGCTCATCTTATTCGGAATTCTCTGTACTACCTGAATCTGAATCTATTTCCTTCCCTATGTTAGAGAACTTTTCAGCTCTTATTTCTTCAAGTAAGCTTTCTGCCCCTTTCTCTCTCTCTTCTTCCTTTGGGACCCCTATAATACTAATGATTGTTCATTTGATGTTGTCCAAGAGATTCCTTAACCTATTCTCATTTTTTATTCTTTTCATTTATTCTTTATTCTATTCTTAATGGTGCTTTCCATTACCCTGTCTTCCAGATTGCTGACCCATTCTTCTGGATCCACTATTCCGTTGATTTCCTATAGTGCATTTTCATGTTAGTTATAATTTTTTCAACTCTGACTGGTTCTTTTTATATTTTTTATCTCTCTTTTGAAGGTCTCACCAAGTTCTTTCACTCTTCTCTCCAGCCCAGTAAGCATCTTTATGCTCATTACTTTAAACTCTTTATCAGGCATATTCTTCTCTCCATTTCATTCAGTTTTTTTTTCCTGATGTTTTTGTATTATTCTTTTGTTTGGATCACATTCCTCTGTTTCCTCTTCTGCTTGACTGTATTTATTTATATGAATTAGGCAGAACAGCTCCTAATTCTCCTAAACTTGAAGAAATGGTCTTATATATAGTCATTTCCTATGTAGACTGTGTGTACTTGGTTACTCTCACCAGCCAACTGGAGTTGTGGCTGGTATGGGCTGGAAATCACAGGGCACTCTGTGCTGGGGCTACCCTTGTCAGATGGCTGAAGCTGAAGTAGATGCAGGTCAAAGGGCCCAATGGTCCTATACATATAGGACACGCTGGACAGCTGAAGCTGAAGTGGGTGTAAGCCAGAGGGTTCTAGGGGCCCTATGCACAGAAAGTTCTTTGGCAGAACAGCTAATGTTGAAGTGGGTAGAGGTCAGTGTAGTCCCTGGACTCTCCATATAGACAGTGCCCTGGCAGGACAACTGAAACTGAAAAGGGCACAATCCAGAGAATCCTGGAGCTCTATGCAAAGAGGGCATAGTTGGCAGGATAGCTAAAGCTGACGTGAGTAGAAGCCAGGGTATTCCAGGACTCTGCATTGAGGGTACCCTGGCAAGACAGCTGAAGATGAAGTCAGTGCAAGCTGGGGTGTCCCAGGGCACTCTGTGCAGGGCTAGCACAGGCAGAAATATCCTGGGGTTCTCTGCATAGGGAGCACTTTGGTGGGGTACCTGTAGCCAAAGCAGACATCAGCCAAGAGGTCCTAAGTGCACTTTGTACCTGCGGTGCTCTAATAAGCCATCTAAAGCCAAAATGATGAGGGCCTAGACTTTGCACTTGTGTCACCTTGGTACAACATCTGGAGCTGTAGTGAATGCTAATAGGGGGAGGGGTGGGGTGTTGTGCACTTCCCTGGGTCAGCCTTGGTGGGATAGCTAGAACTGGTATGAGCTAGGAACCTGGAGCCCACTGAGGCAATAGTCCTGTTAAATGCCAGACCCTACTTTCCCTATTCACACTCGAGGAAAGGAAAGTGTAAACCATGGCATTCACTAGCCCTTCCAACCCTGAGAGTTTCATCAGCCCTCTTGCCATTTGGCAAGATTCTAGGGCTGAATCTTTTAAATACTAAACTGCCTTTTTTTGGGATCCCTGGGTGGCTCAGTGGTTTAGTGCCTGCCTTTGACCCAGGGCATAATCCTGGAGTCATAGGATAAAGTCCCACGTCAGGCTCCCTGCATGGAGCCTGCTTCTATCTTTGCCTGTGTCTCTGCCTCTCTCTCTGTGTCTCTCATGAATAAATGAATAAAATCTTTAAAAAACAAAATAAAAATAAAATAAACTGCCTTTTTTCTGTGCCCCAGAGCAGATGAATTTGCTTTTGATCCCTCAACACTATCCTTCCCTCCACTGCAGTCCCCCACCTCAAGGGTGGGAGTTTCCTTTGTTATTGTGTTTCCTTTGCTCTTGCTCTTTGTTTTGTGATCCGTTCTCTTTTATTGTGCACAAACTGTTCAATCAGCCCTCAGTTTCTCTTCTAGGAATTGCTATATAAATAAATATAGATTTGGTGTGTCTGTAGAGGAAATGAACTTGTGATCTTCCTACATTGCCATATTGGACCAGGACTCTGAGTATGGTTGAAATCAGATCCTCATGGTTTGAATTCATATTCTGTCACTTACTAATTCAGTGGCCAATGGCAAATGAGCACTCAGTAAGAGGTAGAGGTAGTTACTAACGTCTGTGATGATCATCACTATTCCACTAGAGGCAACTGCATTGGCATGTATCCAAGGCAAGAAAACATAATAGGAATCTTCCAGAGAGACCAGGTTAGGATCAGAGAGCTCAAAAAGGGTCATCTTTCAGTAGGTGTCCTTTCTATCTCCTCTCTTAGTTGTGGGTTGCTTTGTTAAAAAATAAAACTTAGAGAAGTAAATCAGAAATTATTTCAATTCACTGTCAATGCATTGGGTAGGATAATTAACTCTAAATGCACAGAAGATACACCTCAAAGTCTCATTGGCTTAAGGGGTAATAATTTACTTCTGTCATATCACAGTTCATTTTGGGTTGAGAGATCATCATCCAACAGAGATCATCTCCAAGCTCTCTGAGGCTCGGGATAGAAATAGAGGAGATAGGCCATCTCTTAGCCCCTTCAGCCTGGTCATGGCACATGTCGCTGCCATTCATGTTCCAGTGGCCAGTACGGTTACAAGAACCTAAATGCAAGAGAGGCTAAAAAATATGAGTAGCACAGAGGTATTTGGTGAATATTGTTTTTGCCATTTTCTTGTTGTATGACATTGGCAAGAAATATCATTTAACCTCTTTGAGCCTCAGTTTCCTGAACTTTAATATGGCACTAATAATTCCTACTGCATGGAGATTTATTAGAATTTCATGGGATAATATTTGCAACAAGTTCAGGAGAAACTATGCAGTATCAATGCTTTTGTGTAGATTGCTGAGTACCAAGAAGGGTTCTTTGCCTGCAGGAAGAAGAAACAGGCTCTAACTTCAGAAACTATGGAAATTATTGGAAGAATTTGGGGTGACTTTTAGAATCTAATACTGAAGAAATATATTGTAAAAAAAAGAATCAACTGGGCTCCATGTAGGAAGTACAGGAAACAATTTGTTTTGGTGCCAACCCTTTGACAAACTGAGGACTAAGCATTTTGATACCCAAGACACCATAAAGGAAGAAGATAGTTCTTTTAAAGTAAGTCTGGATGCTGTTGCTAGAGAAGAAGGGGCCTGAGTGGCCACAAATAACAAATGCCCATTCACTTTGCCACTTAGGAAAAAGTCACACACACACAAAATGAGACCCAATTATGGTAGCTTAAATAAGAAGTGCAGAGGGAAGTAGTCCACAGTTGATGTATGGACTCAAAGATGCCCTTGGGGACCTATGCTTTCTAACCTTCCTCTCTGCCTCCTCAGTACAGTGGCTTCTCATCCCTACACCTTATAGTTGTTATATGGCCACTATATGACCAGCAGGAGGAAGGAGAGTGGTACCCGCAGACCTCTATTCCATCTCATTGGACTAAACTGTGACACATGGGTAATTCTAGTTTCAGGGAAACCTGGGGAATTCCTTCAGTTTTTAAAATATCATTTGGTAGGTTTAAGCAAAGAAAGGTTAGTCATGGAAGTATGGATCTGCTAATCTATAGTGTCTGTAGATGTCCACTATTTAACATTAATATTGATAAACGTTAAGAGGAAGAAAGTAGAAGGGAATTCCAACTGCCCTGAAGAATTCCTTCCATTGACTCTTCACTCCAAGGTATTTATGAAAGATGGAAAGGTGTGGATCTCTAGTTAATAGCTCTTTCAATAGTGAAAGTTTTCAAAGGTCCTAGCACAGTTCATCCTATGGTCACACATTATCAAGAAAGATAGAAGGGACACCTGGGTGGATCAGTCAGTTAAACATCTGACTCTCGGTGTTGGCTCAGGTCATGGTCTCATGTCATGATATTGAGCCCTGTCTAAGACTTCCTGTTGTGCCCAAGATTGTGAATCCGAGAAACCACCAAGGAGCCGACACCGATGCAAGTACCAAGCTCGAGCTTGGGTCCAAGTATACTCCATACAGCAGAGCAGGGACTTGGACCCCAAAGTGGGTTACAGCTGGTTTTTTATAGGCTGGTCTAGGGGATTTTCAGAAGGGGTGGAAGAATTTCTCAAGTTCTGTTTACATTCTGATGTGGGGCTTTCAAGGGCATTGAGCTCTGTTCTCATTCTAATATGGGACTTGCTACCAAGTGTGTGGGCTCTGTTGTCTTTCTAATATGGGATTACCTGCCGAGGATATTGAGGACATTCTGCAGTTTTTCCTATAAAGTTCAGCTCTTATTCACAGGGGCCTAAGATGACTGTACTTGTGCTAATTCTAAACTTGAGGTGGAATGGCCTTGATTTTTCTTGGCCTCCACACTCCCCACTTAATGGGGAGTCTGCTTGGGATTCTCTCCCTTTGTCCTTCCCCCTGCCCACACTTGTGCATGCTCTCTCGCTCTCTCTCTCTCAAATAAATAAATAAAATCATTTTTTTTAAAAAAAAGATACAAGTAGAATATTTTACAGCATTAACATGAGATATAGTGCCTAATCCATTTTAAATTCTCAATAAATGGAAGCTATTTTCTAAGTTCCCTCAGAAACTATCTTTCTCAACTTTAGATATTCAACATCTAAAATCTAAATCTAAATCCAGTTAATAAGTACCCTTTGGGGCAGGATTCCACCTGTAATAGAAGTAAGAGGGAAGGTGTAGAGGAAGTGGGAAAGAGACATGGTAAGTCTCTATAGAGAGTTATATTCTCAAGTAAACAAAATTGTCCCATTTCTTTTAGTTCGTCTTGTTTTGTTTCAATGAACTATAAGTGGCATGTAATATCCTATTACTTTCAAGTGTACTTCATAATGATTCAATGTTTTAATGCATCGCAGAATGATCCCCATAATAAGCCTAGTTACTATTTATCACCTTACAGAGTTACTACCATATTATTGAATATATCCCTTATGCTGTACATTACATTCCCATGATTTACTTTATAGCTGGAAGTTTGCAACTCTTAATCTCCTTCATGTTGTCTTGCTCACCCCCCAAGACCCCTTCTTCTGGTAATAGTTTCTTTCCTGTATCTATGAGTCTATTTCTCTTTTGTTCTGTTCATTTGTTTTGTTTTTTCAGGTTCCACATGTAGGCATACAGTACATATGTCCTCTCTTTCTGACTTATTTCACTTAGCATAATACCTACTGGGTCTATCTATGTTGTTGCCGACAGCAAGATTTAACTTTTTATGGCTGAATAATATTCAATTCTGTGTGTTTCTGTGTATGTGTGTACATCTTCTTTATCCATTCATCTATCGATGAGCACAGGTTTCTTCCATATCTTGACTATTGTGAATCATTCTGCAATAAACTTATAGGGGTGTACATATTTCTTTGAATTGTTTTCATTTTCTTCAGATAAACACCCCAAATTAGATCATATGATAGTTCTATTTTTAATTTTTTGAGGAACTTCTATAATGTTTTACATAGTGACGATACCAATTTATACTCCCACCAACAGTGTACAAGGGCTCCCTTTTCTCTACATCTTCACCAACACTTGCTATTTTTTGTCTTTTTGATAATAATCAATCTGATCAGTGTAAGGTAATAATCTCATTGTGGTTTTGATTTGCATTTTTCTGATGATTTGTGATGTTGAGCATCTTTTCATATGCCTTTGGCCTTCAGTATATCTTCTTTGGACAATTATGTTTTCAAATCTTATGCCCATTTTTAATTGAATTTTTTTATATCTAGGTATGTAAGTTCTTTATATGTTTTGGATATTAACCCTTTAACAGATGTTTGATTTGCAAATATCTTTCCCATTCAGATTTCCTTTTCACTTTGTTGATGGTTTTCATTACTATGCAGAAGCTTTTCAGTTTAATATAGTGCCATTTGTTTATGTTTCTTTTGCCTTTGTGGATGTATCTTGCAAGAAATTACTGTGGCCAAGTTCAAAAAGGGTGTTGCCTGTGTTCTCCTCTAGGATTTTGATGGACTCTTGTCTCACATTTAGATCTCTCATCCATTTTGAGTTTATCTTTGTGTATGGTGAAAGAGAGTGGTCCAGTTTCATTCTTCTGCATGTGGATGTCCAATTTTCCCAGCACCATTTATTGAAGAGACTGTCTTTCTTCCAATGGATAGTCTTCCCTCCTTTATCGAATATTAGATGACCGTACATTTCAGGGTCCACTTCTGGGTTCTCTATTCTGTTCCATTGATCTATGTGTCTGTTTTTGTGTCAGTACCACACTGTCTTGATGACCACAGCTTTGTAGTACAACCTGAAATCTGGCATTGTGATGCCCCCAGCTATGGTTTTCTTTTTTAAAATTCCCCTGGCTATTCGGGGTCTTTTCTGATTCCACACAAATCTTAAAATAATTTGTTCTAACTCTCTGAAGAAAGTCCATGGTATTTTGATAGGGATTGCATTAAACGTATAAATTGCCCTGGGTAACATTGACATTTTTACAATATTAATTCTGCCAATCCATGAGCATGGAATATTTTTCCATCTCTTTGTGTCTTCCTCAATTTCTTTCAGAAGTGTTCTATAGTTTTTAGGGTATAGATCTTTTACCTCTTTGGTTAGGTTTATTCCTAGGTATCTTATGCTTTTGGGTGCAATTGTAAATGGGATTGACTCCTTAATTTCTCTTTCTTTAGTCTCATTGTTAGTGTATAAAAATGCCATTGATTTCTGGGCATTGATTTTGTATCCTGCCACGCTCCCAAATTGCTGTATGAGTTCTAGCAATCTTGGGGTGGAGTCTTTGGGGTTTTCTATGTGTAGTATCATGTCATCGGCGAAGAGGGAGAGTTTGACTTCTTCTTTGCCAATTTGAATGCCGTTAATGTCTTTTTGTTGTCTGATTGCTGAGGCGAGGACTTCCAGAACTATGTTGAACAGCAGTGGTGAGAGTAGACATCCCTGTCTTGTTCCTGATCTTAGGGGAAAGGCTCCCAGTGCTTCCCCATTGAGAATGATATTTGCTGTGGGCTTTTCGTAGATGGCTTTTAAGATGTCGAGGAAAGTTCCCTCTATCCCAACACTCTGAAGGGTTTTGATCAGGAATGGATGCTGTATTTTGTCAAATGCTTTCTCTGCATCTAATGAGAGTATCATATGGTTCTTGGTTTTTCTCTTGCTGATATTTTAGCTTTTGTTCCTTTGTCTAAGGAGACAGTTCCAAAATATTTAGATATAGATAGAGAGATAGAGATACAGATAGATATAGTTAAGACTGATGTCAAAGGGCTTACTGCCTATGTTTCTTTTAGTTGTATGTTTTCAAGTCTTTAATCCACTTTAATTTAATCCTCTTTAATCCAATTAAATACTTAAATTAAATTTAATTAAATCCAGTATTTAATTCATTTAAATAATGAATTTGTTTTGGTATATGGTATAAGATAGTGATCCAGTTTCATTCTCCTAGACATGGCTATGTAGTTTCTCAACACCATTTACTGAAGAGGTAGTCTCTTCCTTCCTATGTCATAGAGTAATTGACCATATAAAGCATGAGTTTACTTCTGGGCTCTCTATTCCACTCCATTAATCTATATTTCTATCTCTGTACCAGTACCATACTGTTTTGACTACTATGGCTTTGTAGTACAGTTTGAAATCAGAAAGCATGATTCCTCAAGCTTTGTTCTTCTTTCTCAAGATTGCTTTGGCTAATCAAGTTCTTTTGTGGTTCCATATAAATTCCAGGATTTTGTGTTCCTGTTCTATGAAAAATGCCATTGATAATTTGATGCAGATTACATTGAATCTGTAGATTCCTTTGGTGGTATGCACATTTTAACAGTATTAATTCTTCCAGTCTATGAACATGGAATATCTTTCCATTTGTCTTTGTCATTTTCTATTTCTTTCATTAGTGTCTTCTAGTTTTTGGAGTGCAGGTCTTCTGCCTCCTTGGTTAAATTTATTTCTAGGTATTTTATTTTTGATGGAATTGTAAAAAGGGTTATTTTCTTAATTTGTCTTTCAAAATTGTCTCATTTCTTTCTTAACCCTATCCTCATTCCTCCACATTACTTTTTTTCTTTATTTCAATGAAATTAGGTTGAGACAGAAGCCTAAACCTAAATACTTATGCCTTTTGATATTATGCAAAAGAGTTTGGTGTAGCATCCATTTACTACTAGCCAGATTGAATTGAATGCCAGCAAAGTTCTGTGCTTTAGTTGGGATTTTATATACACTATAATGAGAATATCAGCTAATATTTAGGAAGTTTTCACTGAGACCCAGGCTCTGTGCTAGTGCTTTACATGAATGATCTTAACTCATTACAAACATTCTACTATGTAAAAGGTGCTATCGCTTGTTTTGTATATGAGAAAATTGAAGACTCAGGCAAGTTATGAAATATGTCAAATATCATAGCTTCAGGTGGTAGAGTTGTGAGTCAGACTTGCTCTCTCACTCACTAGGCTATGCTTCTATTTAATTTTCCCAGCAACCTTATGGGGCATAGACTCTCACCATATACCCAAGAAACCCCAAGGCCAGAGAGGTTGGTGACTTGCCCAAAGTCAATAACAGAACTGCTAAATAGCAAAGCTAGGAGTGAACTCCAGCCCATCTGAATTTTAAATGCAAACCTGGGCTATCCCAGGGTTTTTGTGTTTTTTGTTTTGGTTTGTTTTGTTTGTTTCGATTCCAAAGGCTTATTTCCTTAAATTGGTATTACACAATATAATGCAAATGGAGGGGTTGAGGGAATCACACAAAACTCTCTTTAAAGTAGACCAAGGGTTGGGTGTTGAATCCTGGAGAACAGGATCAGCTGGCACCACACACACCAACGAGGCAGGCTGCATGGCAGCCCACGTGAGCATCCACAAGGGGTGGGAAGCTGCCTGAGTCCGCTCCCATGCAGGAGCTCCCCAGCAGCCCTGGATCCCAGAAGACCATAAAGCAATAAATATGCATACGTTCCATGCAGCAAGGAACAAAGTCACTGGGTGTCGAGGGAACACATCACAAGGCTGCCTTAAAGTCCAAGCATAGTGGCTTTTTACCAAAGGCTGAAGATATCTAGTGCATTAACTCTCTATCCATCACTCCACTATCAAGATTTACATACCCAGTACAGTGAGTAGTACACAGACTCCAGGACCAAACTAGCTCTTGGCCATTAGGGAGGCTTCTTAATTCCTCTAAGGCTCAGCTTACTTATGTATTACATGGTACTAATGGTAGTATATGCTTTGTAGGTTTGTTCAAAGTACTTGGAATAATACCGAGTCCAGAGTTTACTGTTCAATAGCTGTTAGTTGTTATTTTTCTTCCATCTTGCTTAAATTTTAACCATTTCCTAACTTACTGAATTTACTATATAGCTTTAAGGACTGTCCTTTTCTGTAGGCCTCAGTTTCCCTGTATATGAAATAGGAGGAAATCATCTTGATATCCTCTGACTCCCCTTCTGGCTGTTATTCCACATTCCTCACAATTCAGTCAGAGGCCAAGTGACTGTGCCACACAAGTCTGTGTGGCACCTAAGGGAAGCATAGAAGGTCTTGTGAAAATGAACATATGGTTAATGTTGGCAAGAAAATTCAACCACCCCCAAATTCTTAATTAGTATAATAACTTTTATTTGCAAAATGCTTGCTACATGACAACTGCTCTTCATAACATGATAGGTATATTTTCGTATATAATTCAAGAATCTACTCATCTCTTCGCTCCTCTCTTGCTAAAATACACATTTTGCCTAAAAATAATATATTGTAAGCTGGGCAGACCAGCTTAGCAAGGTAACATATTAGCTAAAAGAGGTATTGCCTCTAACACGAATGATACATGCAACTGCATGCACACACACCCCTACATATTGAGAGAGAGAACGATAATTAATGTTATTGCTTTGTTTGGACTGTCTACCCAACTTGCATCTGTCTAGACTGTGAAGGCCAAGAATAAAGAGAGCTGACGTATATTGGGTAACTACTAAATTCTGGGCCTTGCTATGACCATTTCACATAGGCTGCTTCATGTACTCTTCACAGTTGCCCTATTGTGTAGGTACTAGTAATATCTTTGTGGATATATATGAGACTCAAAGAGATTAAGCAGCTTGCTAAGCTAGGAGATCGGGACCCCACCAGCAGTCTAACTCCAGAGCCTCAGACTATTAACCACACTCTTAGAACTTTCTATAGTTTCTGAATTTAAGGGCCTTTTAAAAACAGGAAACCATCCCCAGCTCCCTGAATAGTGAAAGAAAGAAAGAAAGAAAGAAAGAAAGAAAGAAAGAAAGAAAGAAAGAAAGAGAAAGAAGTAAATAGAAAGAAAGAAAGAGAAAAAAGAAAAGACAAGACAAGACGGCACTGAGATCTTTCCTGGTCCTAAGGAATAGTGCAGAGGTAGGGACTTAGCAGGAAGCTGAGGTCCTCAGTCATCAAGGCTTTGGGGACAGAAGCTTCCAGGTGAGGCTACCCCTGGATATTCTGACCTCCCATGTGTCACTAGGCAAACACTAACTGAGCCACTAGTCAGGAACTATCTCCTGGTCTGGAGAGGTGGCCCCCAAGGCCTGCTCCGGCCCCCACTAACCTGTGGTGTGGGGAAAGCTGTGACTGACAGCCACTGAGCAGCACACCTGCACTCCTTTCTAAAGAACAGCATGAGGCCAGGTGGGTGAGCAGGGGAGCCATGCTGTGCTCCTGTTCTACTGTTGTTGGTTTTGTGATACCTGCAGGGAGCTGCCAGGCTGCAACTTGTCAGGCATGTGACAGACTCCTTAAATGATGATGGGGCTTGTTCTGTAAGAAGCTAAATGGGATAAGAAAGGGAATATTAAAATTGTATCAAGGCTTCTGTAATATTTCATTTTCAGTAGACCATCAAATGGTTAGGTATTTAGCATTTCATGCAACAGGAAAGAACAGATTCATGTTATTACAAGTTTTCTATTTACTGAGAATATGCTTTACTGTGCTGGTCCCTCAGTGCCTCTGTTAAGTTCCCTCATGACACAGATAATAAAATGCATTTGGGCCTGTGAGAGCCTATAAGCCAAAGCCTGCTGGATGCACGTCTCTCTCTGCAAGGGATGATAAAGCAAGGACCACATGTGTCCGGGCTTCAAACCCTGGTGCCTGCCACCGCCTTATGTTCACTGCATTAAAAACAGTGACAGGCTTCTCCGAGACCCAGCTTAGCAATTTAGCAACTTTGAGTCAGCAGACTGGCTTCTGGTCTTGAGTCTGACACAAACAAGCTACATAACCCTGAGCAATTTGGCTTTTCTGGGCCTCTGCCTTCCTGCCTACAAATACAAGGTTTACATTGAGTGCTATCTAAAAATGGTACATGGCAAATAAATTCTCACCTATTTGCTGCTGTTGCTAATAGTTACTTATTAGTTTCTGATTGATGAAGTTCTAGATTCCAAAAGAGCATATCTGTTTTTGTTTTTGTTTTTGTTTTTTTAGCAGATCTGTTTTGTTCAAGATTCTGTCACCAGTGCCTGACCCAGAGTGGATACTTAGTAAATACCAGGTGAACAGTAGCTGGATGGGTCTGATCTCTTCTGAATTAAGGACTGTCTTCCATGACACTCATAGCCCGTACTCACATGTACTCATCAAAGGCAGACTTGTGAAGTGCGTCCACGCTAATCACTGGTGACAAACTTCTGAAGCTTACACAGTGGATCCCTTTAGTCACCAGAATTTGTGTCCCTCTTGTTTCCTTTATCAATTACCAATCAACATGTCTTTGTAGTAACTGTATCCTTTCTCATCTGCCAGAATGTTCCAAGTTAATGTGCAGTTCTTGAGTTACCTAACGTGTGCCAGGGCCCTCTAAAGGGTGCTATAGGGAAAAATAAAAATAAAAAATAAAAAAATAAAATAAAGGGTGCTATAGGGAAAAATCAAAGTTAGGAAAAACTGCGCACTGCCATCAAGGAGTCTGCGGCTATCGGGAAAAAGAAAAAAATGCCCCTATTTCTCTGTCACCTTCAGTTCTTGCCCATTGTTTTCTCCATCCTGAGTTGCATTCTTTCCCGCAGAACAGACTTCAAAATTGTACTTTATTCTGCCGTTCTGCAGATATCCTTAAATGCCTGGTATCCCCCGCCCCCATTTCCAGGGAACTCTGGCACCAGTGGTTCTCACGCACACATTTGCCACGATCTCTCACATTGCTGTGTGAGGTATCATCGGGGATTCTGAAGTGGACAGTGGTGAGTTTCTCCAATATCACACAGCAAACTCACCACCGGCCAGCCTAGGGAATATGATGCCAAGGCTCACTCACTTGGTGCTGTTAAACTCTCCTGCCCTAAGGGTTTTTTTTTTTTTTCTTGAGATCTTAGCATTTATCAGAATTGTTACCAAAGCAATGAGAATTTTCTTTTGTTTTATTCAAAACCAAACAACAACAAACCCCAAGATTTTTTTTTCTAGACTTTCTCCTTACACTTAAAAGAGGCAAAGGATTTGTGTAAAACTAATGCGTGATCTTGTATTTCCAGTATGTAGACAGTAATGTACTTATTTTTAGTTAGTTTTCTCATTAAACCCTTTTTTAAATTTATTTTTGTTTTTTTATTTTTATTTTTTTACTGGAGTTCAATTTGCCAACATATAGCATAACATCCAGTGCTCATCCCATCCAGTGCCCCCCCTCAGTGCCCATCACCCAGTCACCCCACCCCCCGCCCACCTCCCTTTCCACCACCCCTTGTTCATTTCCCAGAGTTAGGAGTCTCTCATGTTCTGTCTCCCTCTCTGATATTTCCCACTCATTTTTTCTCCTTTCCTCTTTATTCCCTTTCACTATTTTTTATATTCCCCAAATGAATGAGACCATATAATGTTTGCCCTTTTCCGATTGACTTATTTCACTCAGCATAATACCCTCCAGTTCCATCCACGTCGAAGCAAATGGTGGGTATTTGTCATTTCTAATGGCTGAGTCATATTCCATTGTATACATAGACCACAGCTTCTTTATCCATTCATCTTTCAGTGGACACCGAGGCTCCTTCCACAGTTTGGCTATTGTGGACATTGCTGCTAGAAACATCGGGGTGCAGGTGTCCCGGCGTTTCACTGCATCTGTATCTTTGGGGTAAATCCCCAGCAGTGCAATTGCTGGGTCGTAGGGCAGGTCTATTTTTAACTCTTTGAGGAACCTCCACACAGTTTTCCAGAGTGGCTGCACCAGTTCACACTCCCCTTTTGCACATGATCTCATACATTCAATCCTTCAAGGATTAGTGGAAGCAGGGGCTTCTTAGAGACTGCCCAGCAAATTTGGGCTCTGATCTTGGCTCTGTTACCAGCCATGTGTCCTTGAGCAAGTTAACTTCATTGAACATTTTTTCATAAGTGGAATGTGAGCCATTTATTTAAAAGACTGCCTCATGTGGTTTTGGGAAGGATTAAGTGAGGTAGAATCTATAAAATGTAATGCTTAGCAGATCACACGAGCTCAATGACCTACTGTCTGAACCAAGTTCTACAATTTATTGGTCTCCTGCTGTGCACAAGGACCTGTTGGGGGATGCAGAAAAATCTGGGCAAGGCTGACTCATTGATTCCCAGAAAAGTCCTTGATACATACCTATCATGTGCTTCCTATTCTGTCCTCATATTTCTAAATCTCCTCCAATATCCTCACTACTAAGAAGCCTTTCCTTCTACCATATTTAAAACCGGCTCCTCATTACTTTTCATCCCATCACCCTGTGTATTTCCTTCACAGTTTAACCACATTTTGTAGGTTTGGCTGTTTATTGGCTGCTCCTTCTTTGTAACCTGGGGGAGGCCAAGACTTTGCTTTCTCATTATGAAATCACCCAGTGCTTGGAACCAAGTCGATATCTTAACTGTTTTTAATTGAATGAACTAATCCTAGCTCCTGAGGATGCATGAGAAAGACAGCGTAGGTCTTGCCTGGATTTGAGTCATAACCAAGAGGGGAAGCATAAGAACATTCAAGTTAACTTTTTAAAACTTCTCTACTTTTACTGAGACTTAACTTGCTACCTTAGAGCAAGCAATGATGGGTTTTATAAAGTAGGTATAAATGGAAGTGCCATACCCAGAAGAGGAAGGGAAGAGGTAGCTGGGGTGATCTTGCTCTACAAATACAACGTAATATGTTACTGAACTTGTCCATGCACCAGATGTGCAGTAAGCCAATGTCTGGGACACTGGCTTTAAAGCAAAGAAAAATGTATTATCAGGAGGGCAGTCCAACAAGAAGGCAGAGATTATTCCATAATGCTGCCTTCCCCTATTGAGCCTATGAAGAACTTATATATATTTGTAGAAGGAGGTGAATGCATGAAAGGAGGATGAGGCATTTCTTGAAACCTGGGAATGGGTAGCACTTGAAACAGTTCCTCTGCACAGTGAGGCACCATTTGGTACTTGGTACACTCAGGTACATCAGATAATTTCAAGACAAATATCACCATCCAGCCCCTATTAGGTTTCTACAATCAGTGGGTAAACAGAGTATAGGGTGAAAAAGGCAGTTAATGATTCATCGTATTTGAGGTTAAGAGGCACATAAAATCAAATAGGGAACAAAACAGAACATAGAACTAAGTTAATAATGCAACTAGTACATTTATAGTTTGTTTATGCTTTCAGAATAGGTCCAGGAACGAAGTACCTGGTCTCAGGTGTGGGAAGTCTTTGCTAGAAGGTGCCATATGAAACTTGATAACATTTGCAATGCATTCCCAGGATGGAGCCCTTTTTCTCAGATGGGTTTGTGGCACTCTCAGGAAAAAGCTACCATTCTGAACTGAGAATTTTGCTTTAAACAAATTTTGATTTGCACCTCTGATATTTTCCTATGATTCTGGAATAACCACATTATGTTGTTCTCTTGGGATAGAAAAGATGCCACTCTCTTGTCAGAACCAAGATTATAAGCAGAAAAAAACTACATCCCTCCCTTTCAAAAGCATTTATACTTTTCAGAGAATGTTCCTGTACTATTTTCAGTGACATGATTAATAAATGCTCATCCCAAATATTTAAGAAAATACATATAATCAAAGGAAGAGAGCAATCTCATTCATCATCTCATGATGCAAATGACCATTAATACATTTTTATGTATATGTTTCTGATTGACTGCATAGCATGTCCATCATAAAGCACCTAACTATTAAACATGTATTTTATGCTTCATAGTATGCAATGACCATTTTCCTTACTGGCAGCCCCAGTGGCCCAGCGGTTTAGTGCTGCCTTCAGCCTCAGGTGCGGTCCTGGGGACCCGGGATCAAGTGCCGCGTCAGGCTCCCTGCTTGGAGCCTGCTTCTCCCTCTGCCTGTGTCTCTGCCTCTCTCTCTCTGTGTCTGTCATGAATATATAAATAAAATCTTTTTTAAAAATATGCTCCTTCACCCAATGGAGGCATCACATGCATTAATACCTGTATGAAGGAAAGAGAGAAATTTGGGGAACTCATGAAAAGAGCTGTGTCTAGGAGCTGAAAGTGCAGACATTGGAGTTATCCCATATTCAAATCTGGGCTCTGCATTCACAAGAAGTGGGACATCCTCAAGGCTCTGAACTTGTGACAGCATTGTTCTCTCTATCTGTAAAATAGGAAGAGTGATGGTAAGTGTTCCCCGTTATGGTTTTAAGGATTAAATAAAATAGCATAAAGAAAGTGGTTGATTCCACAGTGTTCAACAAATGTACATTCGTTTTTTTTATATTCAGAGGGGGAATAGAGCAAGAAGAAAAGAGAAAATGTGAGCAAAGAAAAAGGCAGGAAACAAAAAGAAATTCCTTTTCCGTCAATTCAAGTTATTCAATAGTTGAGGGCAACCTCAGGAGAGGATGGGGTCAATGCCATATGGGAAATGGTAGATTTTCTATAGGAGTTGCTGGTCTGTGTCTGAGCTCCTTGCTGCTTTAGGTAAAAACAAAACACAGTAACAGTGCAATTTTCTCCTGCTTGTCTGGGCTGTAAGCTTTCTGTTGAGGGTGCCCGATGCAGCAGAGAGGAGAGGGGGTTTGCCTTTGCTCTCCCAGGAGGAGAGGCCCCATGAACACAGAGGTGAGGTATGGAAAGCCATGGCTGCTGTATGGGCCACTCTTTCTCCTCCACCTGTGTGTGGACCTCACCAGTGTCCCATTCCAGAATGGCTAGTATAAATGGGATGCATTATCTCCACCTTTAGAAACTTACGTTCTGAGCTCACCAGCCAGAGAAAATCCATGACTTTCATTTTTTTATAGTTGTGGTGGTGGTGATTTTTTCCACATAATCTTCTTACTGCTTTTCATAGCTTTATTGAGGCATAATTGCTATTCAATAAGCTGCATATATTTAAAATCCCATAATTAGATCATAACCTATGAATACACCTGTAAAACCATCACCACAAGCAACATAATGAACATCTCTGTCTCCTCCAGTATCCTCATGCCCCTTCATGGTCCCTCCTATCACCATTCCTGCCCCCAGAGCTTTCTGCGTGACTGCATTTTTTTTTCCTTTTCCATCTTATTTTCAGTAATTAGATAATTTGATGTCATGATTTTTCTCTGGTTTCTTTTTCTGAGAGTGGATTCTCCTTGTATTTTTCTCCATATTCCACTATAAACTGTGACACACCCTCACCAACCAGTGTCTAAGCCACTTCTGAAAAAATACTGCATCTCTTAATATTCCTTACTGCAAGTAAAAACATTCTTATATACAACTCTTACTTACATTTTGATTTCCCTATGGAATTGGAAGTAAGGCTTACTGGAAATGATTTTGGCACTAAGATGTAAGAGAAATCATGACTTCTTTCATTCAACAAAGGGTGAGAGGCTCCTAGTAGTCAGCTTTGTGTATGCAAGGAAGGACAAGACTGAACAGGTTCCTTACCTCACAAAACTCACAGCTTAGAAAGGGAGATCGAGCACACCCACATAAAAAAATAATCATTTTTGAAGGAAAACAAAGTTTGTAATGACAAAAAAATTCTGGATTTATTTTCCTTTTGGATGTAAAGCATAAGGAATGGACTGTTAGAATAGAAGCAATTAACTAAATTGATAGCAGATTTCTTCTTACCAAAAAGCTGGGGAACAGGCTCTAGGATAGATCATGAGCTGATGCCAAGGACCTGGGGCAGGAAAGAAATTGAGGCCTCAAGGGATCAGCAGGCCAGCATGACTGAGTCTGAGAAACATGGAGAGATGGTTGAGAACACAGGTGCAAGGTAAGCAGGGGCCAGGTCAGAGCCCATGTGGGCCTTGGAAGAGGCTTAGCTTTTATTCTAAATGCAATGAAAAGCAGTATCAAAGTCTCATTTAGAGAAGCAGCACAATTTGATTCATTAAAGATTATAGTTTCTCATTATGGACACAGAAAAAATTAAAATGTTAATTTCTGGATTAAAACAATAAGTATAAATCTCTATATTATAGCACCTTAGCTCATAGAAAAATAATAAATGACTATTTTACAATAAAATATGCTACATGCCAAGAATAATCCCAGGCATTTTACCTATATTTCTCATTTACCTCTACAAAACATGTATTATTCCTATTTTACAGATGAGAAAATTGAATCAGGTTAAATAATTTTCCCAAACTTACAGAACTTTGAGACTAGCTTACCTAAGTAAATCGATAGAACTGAGGGAAACGTCTCTTTCCACCAGAACTTCTGAGCAACTTTTTGCTGCAAAGACACATTTAAACCTGTTTTCTTAGCCCCTATGGAGGCTAATAGCTTTTAGAAAGAAAATGGGTCATGCACTGAAAGCGGGCAGTGATGAAGAAAATCACTGGGGGTGAAGGACACATGCTGGTGAGATGCTGGAACAAGAGACAGTATGCCCATGATGGTCACCCAGAGTATGTGTAAGGTTACTCTCCACCTGCAAAGTAACACAAAGGGCAAGCCATGGTAATCAGGTGACTCTGGCAACATGGAATGTTGGCCAAGGAGGAGCACACCTTCCTCAAAAAAATTAAAATTACTATGTGACTCAGCAATTTCATTTCTTAGTATACATCCCCCCAAAATGAAAACAAATATTCAAAAAAAAAGTTTGTAAATGAATGGTTATAGTTATATTAGTTACAATCCTCAAAACGTGAAAACAACTCAAATGTCCATCGGATCATGAATGGATGGATGTAATGTGGCATACCCATACAAAAGAATGTTATTCCGTCATAAGACAAAATGAATTTCTGGTACATGCTGTAATGTAGATGAACTTTGGAATTTATGTTAACAAGTAAAAGATGCCAGACAAAAGTTCACACTGTGTGATTCCATTTATACTAAATGTCTAGAATAGGCAAATCCATAGAGTTAGAAAGCAGATTCTTGACATGAATGTTTACTGGCTCATACCACTTCTGTATAAGCTCCTTAAGGGCAGGGACTGACTGTTTGCTGATATGTTTGCAGTGCCCAACACATACTAGGTACTTAAAGACTTACTGAATGGATTCATGAATTTCTTTCTTGAAAAATACCACTCACACTGCAGTATGGAGAATGGATTGGTTTGGGGTAAGAAGAGACTCCATGCCACCAGCTGCTTGATTCTGTAGTAGAAGGGTTTGGGTTATCTCTCCTGAGAACTCTGTGTGCTGTACTACCTGTAAGTAAGTGGCAGATGTTTTCTTTGCAATAAGCAGGTTTTTCCCTGAAGACTAAGACCCATTCTCAGCTGAGGCTTTGACTGCCTTGATTCAGACTACCTTAGCAAGAGCTTAAACAATCAAAAGGCAGTATCCATTCAGTGAGCAATGTCAAAAGGCAGGGGTCTGCTGGGTAGTGCTGTTGTTTAGAGAGCACTGGGTTTGGCATCCAGAGACTTGGGTTCTACCCCAGGCCTATCATTTCACCATGAGACCTTAGGGTCGCTCCATCTATCTGGTTTTCCATCATATTGAGGAAGTAAACAGGAATTTGAATTAGATGATTTATCCTTGTTCTATCTTTTCCCACAGAAGATTTTGTCTTTTGTGATAAGAGCAACCTATGTTTATTTATCTTAGCCACTGTGACAAAAGGTTACTGTGTTGAGTATCATGACAAACCATCCTTTGAATTCAGTAACACTTTTTATAGGGTTCATATTTCATTATCCCCACTAACACCTACATTTCAAAAACATATATGTGTACACAAGCTCAGATTTATTTAATATAGAGATAATGTCTGGTGCTCATGGATTTGTAGACCCCTGGAAACACTAGAATGAAAACCATAAAAGATTATAATCCTAGGAACAAAGAAAAGATGATTATAGGATGGAAAATGGAAAGGCTTCACAGCCTGCCTTGATGTGAGGCTGCTTTCTTCTGCTGCTTCCCCTCTGTTTCCTGATTACAAACAGGTGATGATACCTAATTTCTCCTCCTCCAAGGAGAAAGATCCTCCCAGATTCAAGAAGCAGATTGCCTTCTTCCCTGACATTCTATCACCAGTATACAGACCCTGAGCTGGTTTCTAGAATGGCTTACAAAATGATGAAAGTTCAAAGAAACTGCCTGGGTGTTTAGAGAATTCTGTTGGCTGCTTAATGAAGTTTATCAGAAAAAGCAAAACTTGTGGATCTTTGAAGCAGAAAGGCCCAAGTCTAGAAATTGGCATTGCCCTTTCTCTTGGCCTCTGCTGCATTTATGTTTTTCTAACAGATTTCTTTGTCAGAGGCGCTGATGTTCTTTTCCCCAAGCTCATTAATTTCTCAGCATTAATACATTTCCCTTACCCTCTAATTAGACACCACTTCTCACATATTTATGGTAGTGAATGCCCATGGGCCAAACTTGCCTCTTCATGTAACACAGAGTCCAGTCCACACTTGTGATCTGTGCTCCAATTGCATGCATGGGCAGAGCAGGAGCCACTTACAAGTATAATTCGCAAAAGATTCCTTTTATTCAATACATTAAACAAATATTTGAGCAACGACTGCATTTCAGGTGCTATACTAGATGCCTGAGATTTTTGCAGAGAACAAAACACAGAAATCTCTGACTCCCAGCATAAGTAAATTATACCATAGGTTAGTAGTTGATAAATGCCTTTAAGGAAAAACAATAGGGCTGGGAATGCTTGCGGGTAGCAATGGGGAGAGGTGTGTTTGTAAATTGGGTGTTGAGAAGCTGTTATCAGGGAAGAGTTAGCCATGCAGATATCTGGGGGAAGAGCAATCCAGATGACAGGGACAATGAGTGAAAGACCCTAAGAAAGGGTGCATAATTGCTCTGTCCAAAGAATAGTAAGGAGGTTAATGTGACTGAAGTGATAGGAGCAGGTGAGGAAGGTGTCATAAGAAGGTTGAGGTGAGAGTACTAATGGGCTCTGATTGTGTGAGCCTTTTGGGCCCTCTGTAAGGACTAGGGCTCTCAGTAAAATGGGGGACGATGCTGAGTTTTAACCAAAGGAACAATGAGATCTCACTTTTGTTTTATTCATTACTTGCTTATATTTCCATCACCTAGTAGCTTTAACACCAATTGAAAATATGTGCCTGGGGATCCCTGGGTGGCGCAGCGGTTTGGCGCCTGCCTTTGGCCCAGGGCGCGATCCTGGAGACCCGGGATCGAATCCCACATCAGGCTCCCGGTGCATGGAGCCTGCTTCTCCCTCTGCCTGTGTCTCTGCCTCTCTCTTTCTCTCTGTATGACTATCATAAAAAAAAAAAAAAAAGAAAATATGTGCCTGAATCAACTGCATTATAGCTTTGCAAAATACTTTTTCTATCACTCATTTTCCTTTATCAGCTGATATTCCTATGTGAAAGTAGAGCTTTCTCTCATCAACACTGGGTGTTTGATTGGACAGGAATATGTTTCCTACAGAAAAGTAAAAATAATGCTTAGGTCATTTTCTTTAGTGGCAAATTTTCAAAGAAAGCATATTTTTTAAATAACCACCTCAAATAAAGACAAATATGCCTTGTGCTTTAGAAGGATTCTCCCATTGTCTTATATTATCCTTTCTTGGTAATGGGAATGTTCTAGCAGGGAGCCATTCCTTGAGTTAGCTGATTATTGTGTCCAGATCCTGGAAAGCAATGAAGATAATGCAATATCCCTTGCTCAACAACTCTCATTATTTAGTTAAATTCAAATGGCTTCACAGGGTTTTTAAGTCTCTGTGAAATCTTGCTCAGATGGTCTTTAACTCCTTGTTTCTTTTCCCGTTCCATATCCTCACTCCCTGTCTTATCCATACTCATATACGTATACACCCTACATTCTGGACATTATTGGGACTACCCAGTGCCCCAAAACCCACCCCATTCTATCATATCTCCAGATTTTGTCTATGGTAGCATATTCCTTTGGGACATTCTTTCCCAGAGTTACCTATGCCTGTTGAATTTCATCCTTCAAAGCCTTCATCCAGTGTTCCTTCCTCCATCTCTACCCTAAGCAACCCCCAAAGCTGAAATCTACCTCTTCCCCTCTTCTTTCTCCATGCACTGCATCTCTTGCCTTATTCCCCTTTCATTCTGTTTCTCATATTCTCAATTGTATGAAAGTTACTTATGATCATGGTTGTATCAGCCATGTTACAAATAAGGCTATTGCACTGAGTTTTAGTTTCTCCCGGTGGCTAAAAGTAGTGTCTGATTCAAGATAAGTGTTCAAACATTGGCAGAAAAGAATGTATACAGCAGCTGTGGCAATTTTCAAATGTCTACTTTTATGCATACATTTAATAGATGCTACATATTGAGCATCTATTGTATCTCAAATAACGGGTACGATGGAGAATACAAAATGAATGAAGTAGATCCTGCTTTCTGGGAGAATCCAGGTTAGAAAGAAAGTGAAAGCATATATGTAAATTACTACATTACAAAGTAAGGAGTGCTAAAAACTAGAGAGTAGGAACAATAGGTTATATTCATTTTGATGTATCTCTTGGCCAATGATATTTTCTCCGATAGCCTATGAATCATCCAATCAACTAGGATGAAAACAACTTTCACTAAACCACTGGAGATTTTCTCTTGTCCCCTAGAAGAGGTTTCAGTGTCAGGCTGATGTCTTTCCTGAGCAGAGAACAAAGACCTATCATTTCTCCCTTTCTCAATTCAGGCTGGATTCACACTCAAATGGGATTTTTTAATTTCCTTTCCACCAATAACCAAAACTTTTATTTTCATGATTCTATTAATTAGAAATTAATATAGTTAATCCTGAAGTTAGGCAAGATAACCATAATCTCCAGCTTCTCCGACTGGCCTGAGGTGTCATTTTGGCATCCATTGTTTTCATGGGATTATCAGCCAGCCCTGAGAACACACCTGGAGGGAAGACAAACATGAAGTGTTTTCTCTAATGTCCTGCTGGTTCAGATTTCATGTTCCCCATCTGGACCATGCAGGGCGTTGCCTTCCCTGTTAGAATCACAGTGTGCTCCTTGCATTAACCTTCGTACTAAAACAGGGGAATTGAGAACAACCAGATCATTGCAATTCTTTCTCAGTTCATCTGTTTTCTCTGTTTACTTATTCATTCACTTATGTATTCATTTATTCAACAAATACTGATTAATCACCTCCCTTTTTATATACTCTGCCTATTCCCAAAAGGATCAGAGGTGGCTTGCAGGATCAAACATAATACAAAACAGGAAAGCTAGGGGATAAAAACAGAAAGAAAGGAGGAGACCTTGCCACCAGCTCCAAAGGTGGTTGCAATTCAGCCTTGGTTCTACTTCAGTGAAAGAGAGATTTGTCAGATCTGAGTTTTTGCATTCTGTTCAACCAAAACATGCAAATTTGTGTACAGAGTGTAACTTTTTCCTGCAACTAAATACGTTTATTGAGCATCCAGTAGAATGCTTTGTTCTTATATGCAAATGCCTTCAGAATAAATGAAAGAATGAATTCAGTGGTTTCCAAATTTTAGTCATTTGTATGCCACTTTTTAGATGTCTGCTTAACCACATGACTGTTACTTATTTTGTAGTTTAAAAAATTAACTTTTAAATTTACTTTAAAAAATACTTGTCCCTTACATAAATGTAGTATTTATATCAACTGCTGTAACTAAAAAGTAATGATAAAGTAAATTAAAAGGAATATCGCATTGCAAATAAACAGTCATACTTATCTAAAAACCTGAACTTTGATGTCTTCCTTTGCATTACCAGGGAATATCAGGATGTGTTGAGGATTAAAATCAAGCTAGCATGAAATTGTGATAGCTAATTCTTTTGATTGTATCAATACAAAAGAAACGAAAAAAGAAAAATCCCATTATAGAGATCAGTGTTCTATTACTCCTTTTTAAAGAGCATCCTACATTATCTCACACTGCCCATGACCATTACCATATTACATATGATCCCCCTACCTTGGGAAGCACTGATCAATTAACTGAAGCTGAAATTTGTGGAATGGAGTTTATGCACTATCTGAAGATAAGAAAGGTCTTTGTACACACTTCGGTTCATTCCAAGAAGTATAACATCAAGCCACTTTCATTCTCACCTCTACCACTCTGTGTTACCTACAAAGAATTGCTGCAGTACGGTTAGCCTCAAAAGAGAATATGTGCATCTCTTTGAGGAGTTAATAAACCAGATAAGATTTCAGAAGACTTACTTGGAACAAGCAGCAGTAAATTAGTCTCATTTAATGATATTAGATTGCTTATAAATAGTTCTCTGGACAGCATAATGAGCTATTAGTAAATTTGGAAAGTCTCAAAAATTTAAGAATATTTCCTTTCACCTATTAGATGTCCTAGTTTCAAAGTGCTTAGATTTTGATCCAATTTCTTCTCCTACTCTAATGTACTCATCTACCTTCTTTTACATAAATAATACATATCAATAAACAGAATTATCTACTTAGGAATAGAGAGTCTGTAAGAGGGGCCAGTGAAAATTAACAGCAAAGGCACCTGATTTCAGTGGGCATCCAGCTTAGTTTTGTCTGTCTATTTTGAGAGGTTGGATGGTCCACTCTATCAGTTTAGAACCACCACTTATTCTTCTCTCTTGCTGTATGTTTGTGTCTCCCCAAAATTCATATGTGAATTTTTTACCCCTCCCCAAGAACATGACTTCAGTTAGAAATAGAAGCATGCAGATATAAATAGTCAAGTTATGATGGGGTCACATTGAAGTAGGTGGGCTCCTAATCTAAAATGACTGTATCTTTATACAAAGGAGGAATGTGTATATATAAACATGCACAAAGGAAGAACACCATGTGAACATGAGGGCAGGGATCAGGATGATGTGTCTATAAGCTAAATATATAATATTTTAAATATTATAAAATATATAATATTTTATATAAATATAAAATATTGCCAAGAAAACAGCAGAAGCAAGGAGGGAGGCATCAACCAGATTCTCTCTCTTGCCTTCAGAAAGAAACAACCCTGCCAACACCTTGATCTGGGACTTCTAGCCTTTAGAACCATAAGATTATAAAAAATCTGTAGATACCACCCAGTTTGTGGTACTTTGTCACACCAGCCATAGAAAACTAATGTCTCTTCACCACTTCCCCTGCAAGAGGGAAGGGCTGGAGACTTGGCACCAATATACTTTCTAAATACTGCTGTACCTCACTCAAATAGCAAACCTCATAACTGTCATTCAATATACCACATGCACGGATGTACAGTTGACTCATAAGAGTCTTCCAGCACTTCTAAGAAAAACAAGTGATGCTTTTATTAAAGAAGCTGACATTTGGGTGTTATTTAGTTGATTTTGTTAATGAAAAAGTTTACATAATTTCAAGGGACAAGGAAAAGCTTTATCTGTCTTTTGATATGCTGAGATTTTCTGATAGAGCTTCAGGGAAAAATAGCACTAGTTACTAAATGGCATTTAGTTTATTCATTATTGGACCTGATCTAACTAGTAATCTAACATAGAAAAGTAGCCATTTCAACTATAATTTTTATATGCTTAATTTATTATTTTTTTTAAATTTATTTTTATTAGTGCTCAATTTGCCAACATCTAGAATAACACCCAGTGCTCATCCCATCAAGTGCCCCCCTCAGTGCCTGTTACCCAGTCACCCCCACCCCCCACCCACCTCCCTTTCTACCACCCCTTGTTCATTTCCCAGAGTTAGGAGTCTCTCATGTTCTGTCTCCCTTTCTGATATTTCCCACTCATTTTTTCTCCTTTCCCCTTTATTCCCTTTCACTATTTTTTATATTCCCCAAATGAATGAGACCATATAATGTTTAATTTAGAGTGTAAGAGCTTTTGTTAGTATTTTTTAAAAATCTTCTAGTGTTCTCTTTGTTCCTGTGTGTATGCATTTTGGTAATTTGGAAAGCTTACACTTAATACATAAATGGTTATTTTAACTATAACATATTGATAACTATTAACCTTCTATTTATTTAAATAGTATCTATTAACTTTGTTATAAGCATTGATAAAGCTAGAATATCTTCTCTTTTCCCCTTTATTCTATCACCAAATTTCATTTTACAGTATAATTTTTGTTAATGTTTTCTTCTGTTCTGTAATACTTCTAGTGTTCACTTCATGGGCTATAAAACATAAGAAAATCACTATATTTATACCACCTGTCCTTATTTGTCCCTCTTCTCCCAGCTTTTGTCAGGGTAATAAAATGTATATTCTTCTCTAAACTGTCATGTCTACGTGATGTTCATTCTTGGTCCTGTAGTTACGTAGACACAGTACTCCCCACAAATCTTTTTTGCTGTAATTTTTGCACTCTTTTATGGATGGGCTAAAATTTTTCCTCCAAAAGATTTTTTAATGAAGACTCTTGGCAGCAATATTCCCTAAGGTCTTGCATATTCAAAAGTACAATTGATAGTTTGGCTGGGTATAAGTTTCTGAAGCCATATTTTATATTCCTAAGGATTTTTAAAGCAGTCCTACCTGTCTTTCAGCATTTGCTGAAGCTATTTTCTATCTCATACTAGGATTCAAATTGTTTCCCTTTGGCTTCCCAAAGGATTCTGTCTTTATCTTTGATATGTAGTAACTTCATAAGGGTATGTCATCATATTGGCTATTCTGTGTCATCTCTTTCCAAGAACATAGACTAACCTTTCAAACTATATGTATATCCAAGTCTTTCTCTGTGGTTAGTTTTTTTCTTTAATTATAAATCTTAATATCTGCTTTAATTGATTATTTCCATTTTCTTCCTGAAAGTCTCCAAGTATACACATAATGGACAACCCCATCTGCCTTTGATATTGTTAATTTCTCTCATGAATCCTTTTTAACTTTTCCCATTCCTACATTCTTAAATCTACTGCATTTATAGCAGCTTTTGCTCTTCCTTGTCTTAGCTTCCCTTCTATCCTCCATTTCTTTCCTTAAACCAACCAGTTCCATTATGTTTTTCTTTTCTTTATGTATTCTTATGATAATTTTCTAGGCTTTAGGATTCTGACTTGATCTCTGGATTTTAGTGGTGATTGCTTCATGAGGTGGTTTTGCTGTGCTGTGTTCATAGTGAAAACTTGGTCACAATTTAATTTTCTACATGGCAATATTTTTTGTTGAGTGTTTATTATTTTGATTTGTTTTTCCTGTTCCATTCCTCTCTTGCTCTGCAAAATATCTATCTGCAAAATTGGCAACTTTTGTAATTTTCTTTGTGACTACTCATCTTTGAATAAAATTCCTTGCTTCCAAGCCAGTTATTTCCAGAAGGTTTTGATGAAGAAGATGCTAGGGAGATTTTAAAGGGATTTACAAGTTTTTCCAACCTTTCTTTCCCCAACTGAAAGGAATAGGCAATTATAGGATTATTTTCTGCCCCACAGGTACTGTTGGCTTTTAAATCAGGCAACTTTATAATTTTTAATCCTAGATCCTTAGCTTCTCATAATCAAATAGGGAGTGAAAGTGAGGTAGTAAATGATAGTAGCCTATGAGATTAATTATATTGTCCAGTTCTTATATCAATGAGAAATGAGATCTGTTACATGTGGTACCTGAGTTTATAGAGTTGGGATGAGTAGAGGACAGTAATAACAACAATTGCCATTGAGTGTTATACCAGATATACACATGAACACATATGAGGTATGAATATAGAGAGAGGAAATTTATAATAACTATGTAAAGTTAGACATTATTTTGCTTATTTTTCAGATGAAACTAAGATTGAGAAAATAAGTAGATTTTCAAGGTCAAGTAGCCAAGAAAAGGTGGCAGAGGTGAAATTAGAACTAGGTCTGTGTGAATCAATTCTAATGCGTTCTCAACCTCACTGACTCTCCAGTGGTTGCTACATAATTAACCCTTATAGGAATTTGTTGGCCTCCCTATTTAATTCATACAACTGAATAATTACAGATTGGTTAGATACTAATATGCCCCTGGCTTCAACCACTATTGAGGGCTCCAAAACTTGATTCTCTTGATCTACATAGATATAGTGGTATAATTCCAGCATTCTCCTCACCAAATATCCCTGGGTATTCAAAGGCATACCTAATATGTAATCCTAATGAATCCTAGTCCTTACCAATTTTTAGGTCTTACAGAATGTCATTTATCTTCCCAAATGTTACAGTAATATTATGTAGTTGGTTTGTCAAGAGAAGGAAGACTTTTCTTTATAAATTTTTGATGATTCAACATGACTTCCAGATCAGTTAGACTTATGCCTTTTTTTGTAATAAAACAATTTAAGATAGTGTTTTCATATCAGATTATGAAGTTGTTTCTGATTCACATGTTCATATGCCGTAGAAATGAGATTCTTATTGGCAAATATGCAAAATTTTTGTCTTAAGAAGTTCATAGGCTTCATAACAATGGTTTCAGCAAATGAAATATTAAGTACCTACAGGGAAATTGAGTAAAGCCTCATTGGAAACCCTGTGATGATGATTACTTATAAACTTACATGAGAGAAAAAGAGTAAATAGGATCAACTGGACTTGTAGGTTTTTTTCCTGAGATAAAAACCAACTGTTCGACATGTTTAAGTTGATTGAGAAACTAGAAGAATTCAGGTAAAAAGTCGAATAAGCACTCACTCTTTGTGCAAAATTAGCCATTACTCCATCCCAGATGTGGAGATGGTATTTTAGTATGGTATTTTGTTGGGAGGAATGGTTTTGTTGTTTTTGTATGGTTTCAGAGGTCAGGTCAGACATGTCTGTGCAAACGAGGCTTAATACCCTCCCTACCCCTGTGATGCTCAGGATTTGGTTGGTTTTCATAGCTCTTAAAGATATCATCCACTAACTCTTTTAAATGGCATGAATGGAATGAAATAATGAAGCCAGAGTCATAAGATGTACTTGAGAACCTCTAATATGAGGAGTAATATTACCATATACCTTGAATTCTAAGATGTCATCAATTATATACTGCATTTGTAAATCAAATAATAGCATTTGGAGATTTAAGATATCTCACAAAGGGTACTAATCAAGTGTAAGATTCATCACAATTTCAGAAAATTAGTATATTAAAAAGTGAGAATATATGTTAATATGACCTTTGGTCTTAAGAAACTAATTGGAATGAATCCTTTCCATAGAACTTTCCAGAGTGAAAAAAAAAAGTTACCAAAGATAATGGAATATTAATCACTGCTGAAACTAATGGAAAAATCAAGAATGGACCTGTCATCGTATAGTCTTTGGCCCAATTCAGAGTTAGTTATAGAATTGTGGGGAGGGCCACTTACAGACATACTGTTGGAGAACCTCACTATATGATTGCTGATATTGATTGCAGAAATGTGATTTATATTCTGCAGAAGCACCAAAAGTCACAGCAGACCCTGAAAATCAGAAATGAGACTTTTAAATCAATATGATATAAAGACGATAAAGTGAAGGAATGGTAGAATGAAAAAAAATTCTGAAGATGTCCAACAAAGTTTTGGAAGACTTTCCCAAGGATATTTATTTGGATGCAGAAGTGTCCCTAACAAACATGTGGAACTTGAGCTCTTCTTGTTGAGTTACAGTCTGAGGTACCCTCACAGGTAATGTCTGCCTCTACCATCCTATTCAGGAAAGGCATCAGGGAAACATCTTGTAGATGAATTAAATACTGGAGTCTACTAAAAATGTTACACTATGGTACACATAGGCTGCTGTTCTTGGACCAAAGTCCCAGGAGACACTTTATATACCACTGTTTATTGTCACAGACTAAATGATATTCCTGCTCCAGCCTCTGGCCAAACCATGATGTTAAAGACAACATCCCACCACTGGTACCAAAGTTAACAGAAAGTTCATCCCTCATTCCCTTTTCCTCTATATCTTTTAAAATAAAAGAATACGGAAAGGCAAATAATAAGGCACAGTCTTATGTGCGCTGTTGAGAGAGTAGGTGAATAAGAATTTGGGACTTATGGGCCTAAGACACATCCATACAAAGAAAGAGCTAGAGGAATCTTAGAACATTTTAAGAAAGGCTCTCATCTCAAACCATATTGCTTTAGTAACTGTATGTGGTTCTCCTGCCAACTTTGTGTAGAACAACCCAGTTTGATTTTAAAGGGTTATAGGAAAGAAGGAAGTTTCTTCTTCTGGTCAATCCATTGTCAAGTATTGGCTTCTTACTATAAGCTTGGAATGGTGGCACAAAGACCACACAAGAAGTAAGGTATAGTTCTTGTAGGAAAAGTTACTAAAATTCTAGTTGGAGAAAATACTAATGCAACAGCTTATGTTGCAGGCAGTTGGTAATTGGGGATTAAACTGTGTTATAATTATAAAGAATCCGAAGGAAGTGGATCATTGAGAACAAAGAAATTCAAGGAGTCTTCTTAGGAACAATGACAAAAATTGGTGTCTCTCTCAGTAAAAATCAGTATTTAATTCCACAATTCCACAAATGTATGTGTTTCCTATTATGCTAAGAACTACAGTAGGTGCTATTTTTGTTCTTTATTTCTTTGTCTACACATAAATTACTTTATTGTGACTGTCATAATAAGAGTTAATCTTTATTTTTTTAAAGGTTTTATTTATTTGAGAGAAAACAAGCATGAGCAGGGGCAAGGGACAGAGGGAGAAGCAGACTCCCCACAGAGCAGGGAGCCCAATGCAGGGCTTGATCCCTGGACACTGGGACCATGACCTGAGCCAAAGGCAGATGTTTAATTGACTGAGCCACCCAGGTACCCCTGGTTAATCTTTATTTAGAGCCCAAGGAGTATCACATATTATACATACATTTTCCATGATTTAGATGGTGGTGATATCCCCACATTATAGATGAGGTTATTAAGCCTTAAAGAGGTAAAGTAATTTGCCTGAAGTCCCACAGCTAGTAAGAAGTCAGAATTTGAAATCAGAGCTATTTAAGTTAAAAAGCCCTAGCTCCTAACCATGACCATGTGCTACCTCTTTAGCCTATTCTGAAATTAAAGAAGTAACAATTTCTCAGTCATTTTTGCTGCACTTAAGCCTGATTTTCCTCAAAAGTGACATTATAAAAACCTAATTTTGCCAGATTTTATAATATCTTCAGGTACATTATAAAATTCCCAAAGCCATAATAACCAAAGTTCAGGTGAATTGAAACTAAAAAAAATAAAAAAATAAAAAAATAATATGGATAGAACTTGAGGGCATTATGTTAAGTGAAGTAACTTAGATAAAGCTAGATAAATACTACATGGAAAAAAAAAAAAAAGACACCAAACAAAACCAAGCTCATAGATAGAAGTTTGGGGATGGGTAAAATGGCTGAAGAGGGTCAAAGGCACAAACTTCCAGTTATAAAATAAGCTATGAAGATATAATGTACAGCATGGTGCCTATAGTTAATAATACTGTGCTGCATAGTGGACAGTTGCTAAAATGAAAGATCTTAAAAGTCCTCAACACAAGAAGAAAAAAAAAATATGGCTGTATGGTGATGAATGTTAACTAGATTTATTGTGATCATTTCATAATGTATACAAATATTAAATCATTATGTTGTAACCTGAAACTTAATATAATATTAAATATCAATTATACTTCAATTTTTTTATTTTTTTAAAGATTTTATTTATTTGGGAGAGAGAGAGCATGAATAGTGGGGAGGTATGGAGAGAAAGGGAGAAACACTGCTGAGCAGGGACCCCAATGTAGGGCTCGATCTCAGGACCCATGAGATCATGACCAGAGGCAAAAGCAGACACGTAACCAACTGAGCCACCCAAGTGTTCCTATACTTCAATTTTTTAAACAATCAGAATAATGCAAGCCCTGTCACAGAGTTAGGAGGGTTGGGAATGTATGCTATGAAATCAAAAAGAACAATGGCAGGCCATTTTGGCAATTGCAGCATTCAAAAACTCAAATATTGAAAACCAAACATTTCGAACAGTTTATAGTGTTTTGTCTTTAAAGACTTCATGACGTAAGTGACATTAACAGTCTATGGTGATGAAAAGTAATGTGTCTTTGGGACTACTCAAATGAACAATTATATATGAGCTATTTATATGTACAAAGGCAGGGAATAAGCATTCATTCAATGCTGGCAGTGTTCTAAGATTATAAAATATTGTGTACATTAATGTATTTAAAATCAATTATCCTGTTGTAATCCAGTGAATCAGTCTTTTCTTCCATCTTCAGAAATGAGATTTTTCTGTATCTTTGTTATTACAGATATTGACACAAGTTATTTAGAAGAAGAAAAGCAAGACCATTTCCATAGTTGTTTGGTAAGTTTCAGTTCTTTAGTATTCTATGAGGTTTCATTTTAGAATATGATTATCATGTATTTGTTGTTTGTGTCTGTTTAGAATTGCTGACCTCCTTCTGATAACCCCCTTTATTATGAATATATTTTATGTGGCTAAAAGAGATGGCCTTGCCTCAGAGATGTGTACGTGAATTGATGAATCAGAGTATCCATCCCTGTAGCAACAATAATTGGTCCAGGGTGAACTCCAATCCCATGTGAACCAATCAGAGGCTTTCCTGGGACTTGGGCAAGATAAAATGTTTCAGAAAAAGCGTTTTAAAGGAGCTGAGTCACTATGTGTTCCAAAAGGCCACCTGGTCTACCACATGGAGAAAGCCAGCCAAAAAGAGGCAAAGAGAGGGCATATGACATTTCAGTTCTGTGGGCCAGTAAATTCTTCTTTTTGCTTAATTAATTTGAGTTGGGTAGAAAACAGTTGTGTCAAAATATAGTAATTATGGTAATATCATTGAGACAATGAACAGTGGTAGAATAAATGAGGAATTATAAGATAGACTTAGCATTGACATTGACGTGTGACCTCAAGCAAACTACTTTATCTTCCCGAATCTGTCTCCTTTATTAGTGAATATGCTAATACTGGATCACATAAAATCTGAGGCCCTATTTTATCTTATGTTTTTATTCCAAATTCCATTGTTTTAACTTTATGAATTCACAGTTATCACACCTAGAAGTCATAAGGAATGGTGATCCATATGCATTACTTATTAGCACATCTAATTAATGCAAGGTTTTTATTTTTAGATGAACATCACATCACTCTTCCCAGGCCTCATTCCACCTCTAGCCCAAGCAGCTACCTTGCAAATGTGTGATGTTGGACAGCCACATGGCCTGTGCAGCAGTGTATGCTTGGCTCTGAGAATAATCTATCCCTTCTGCCTGGAAAATCAACTTGAGTACTTGTATTGAATGGATAGAAAATCATAGACAAAGGCCATTATGCTGTGTTTCTTACTTCACGTCTTTTTTTCCCCCCTTTTTATTCCTGTAGTACTTATGTACCAATGATTCCCATGCAATGCACAATGAAAACCTCTAATTCTTTTGGAAAGGAGATTCACATCTATTACATCCAAACACAAACATGTATGTGCTGACTCTAAGACTAGAAATTCTACTTTAAACTAGCAGCTATATCATAATTCTGTCAAAGATTATATACTCTTTATCATTTACTTCCTAAACTAAATGAAAAGCATTAATTATGGATATCAGCATGTTTTTTGGATTTCATTGTGTGCAGATTATTAATATTATATACTGTTTTAAAAACCTAAGATCTGTCCTACTGACCTTCTGCTATGTGGTAAGCTGTTCGGGAGGAGTACCAGTTCTGTGTGTGTTCTAAAATGAAAATTAAGCCTCACAATAAGGCCAAGTGAGCTTGCTTAAAATTTAAAAGATGTCATTATCACTTCTTGGATATAGACATAAATAAGACCAGTGCTATAGATAAGCAAGTGAGTTTTCCTAGTTGGTTCCTGTTACAACTACCTGTCGTCAATTAAATTTATTTCCAGTATCCTCAGATACTAGAAGCCCATACATATTGGTTTCACTGTGTATGAACAGTCACTATTTATAAGTTCTGTAGATATTCTTTTTCAAATGCAACTACATATTACTCATAAGATCCTAGACATACACAGAGATATGTATGTGCTTGTTATACAGTTTATTGTTTTTGTTTTTGTTTTTTTTAATCCTAGACTGATGCCTCCTTAGTGATTAGTTTTCTGGGGACATTTAGTTAATTTCCCAGGTAAGTAAGGAGAATTTGGAAGCCTAATTGCTATGTCAGGGCACTTGACATTCTCTAAAAGTTGCAACTTTCAGTTTCTAAAATTCTCTCCCAAATCTGATAAACGTGGTGCTTAAATACTTTTACAAAATTTTGTGGTGTCCCATTTGCCAATTATTCATAAAGAATATATACTCCTATTTAGAATATACCACCAATGTCAAATCAATAGTGTATGTGATGATCCAGGGAAGGAGCGCTGGGCTTGCATGTCCCTTACCTGTCACTTTTTTGTGCTTGGACTATTAAGGTAACTTGCTAACTGATTGCTCTGGCTCTAACATTTTATCTTGATTATTTATTCTAATTAACATCAAATGTATTTTCCTCTTTTTTAAAAAAAAAGATTTTATTTATTTATTCATGACAGAGAGAGAGAGAGAAAGGCAGAGACACAAGCAGAGGGAGAAGCAGGCTCCACGCAAGGAGCCCAATGCAAGACTCAATCCTGGTACCCCAGGATCACGCCCTGAGCTGAAGGCAGACACTCAACTGCTAAACCACCCCCAGTGTCCCATCAAATGTATTTTCCAAACTAACAAGTGTCCCCATATCACAATCCAATTAAAAACCTCCTATTGGCTCCTTGTTGCCCTTAGAATGAATAATGATAGTATTAATAACATTGGTAATTATGAGAGCCAACACTTCATGGATTTACCCTATGCTAGGCACTGTATACTTCATATACATTTCCTCCTTTACTTTTCATAATGACTGAAAGTTCACAGTTGTGGAAACTGAGGTGTAAAGAGTTTTGGATGATTTATATAAGATCACATAACTAGTACATGAAGGAACTACCCAAACTCAGATCTGTCTAAAGTTCATACTCTGAGCCATGATACCATTCTGCCTCCACTTCCTAATAAAACACACACTTCTTGGTCAGTCTTCCACAAAATGGAAACTTTGTCCTAATTAACCTCTTGTTCCTTTTTAACACACACCTCCTTCAGCTCAATTTTTGTTTTATTGTCTTAAGATCATATTCCATCTTTCAGTTCTTTGGTTTCCCACTGCTCCCAACTTTTCCATTTTTACTCTTCACATATATTTTGCACCCATCCTCAGTTTCCTTAGTCATTCAGTGAATGGCTTGTTAGTATTATGCACCTGCTGATTGGTCATTATCTCTGTCTCCCATAAACTCGCAGACTAGAGAGGGCATCAAATATGGAGGTGAGGCATCCATTCCATACCAGAAGCAGCTGAAAAGAATGAAAATGGCCCCATTCCAGTGCCTAGTACTCAAAAAAAGTGTTGGTAGAGATTCAAAGTCCCAATCACTTTATTAAATCTGATCTTATATTTTCAGGGGTGAATAATCTTATTTCTTCTAGGTAAATTATAAGCTCCTTAAGCATAAAACAAAACCCTGTCTTTCTTTGCATCACTTTCACTCATACCTTAAATACAGGTTTTGTGTTCCTACTTTTTGTAAGGAATTTCTTAGTGATGTGTATATTAAATAGTGTGAACACCTATATCTGCAAATATATTTCCAAATATATAGAAGGCTCTTATGCTGAACGATGAAGAGTACTGGCATAGAAACCAGGAATTTAAGGATCAAGACAAAAAGCCACTGGTAGATCAGTGCCATCTGATAAATATCCTCTCTGAGGATAGAAGTGATGGTTTCTGCCTCATTGACTCCATAGAATTATTATGTTAAGCTAATTCATAACAGGAAAGTCTTTATAAAGTATATCCTATACCACTGACCTCAAAGCATCTGTGTATCAGAGTTTAACCAGAGAAACTGAACCAGTAGGAAATACATCTTAAAAGATTTATTGTGAGGGATTGTCTTCCATGATCGTTGGGCTGGTAAGGCAAGTGTGACATCCATAGGATAAGCCATGAGGAAGGCCAGCTGGAATTCTCAAGCATAAGCTGAAACTGCAATCTCTAAATGGAATTTCTTCTTCAGAGTACACATAGCAATATTTCTAAGGCCTGCCAACTGATTAAATCAGGCCTACCCAGGTTATCTAGGTTAGGCTTTTCTATTTAAAATCAACTGATGGGACATCTGGGTAGCTCAGTCAGTTAAGCATCTGCCTTTGGCTCAGGTCATTGATCCTGGAGCCCTGGGATCAAGCCCCATGGTGCATCAAGCTCCCTGCTCAGTGGGGAGCCTGCTTCTCCTTATCCCTCTGCTCCTCCCCACTTGTGTTCTCTCTCTCACACACATAAATAAATAAAATTTAAAGATAAAAAATAAAATCAACTGATTATGGACTTCAACAATGTCTACAAAATCTTATCAACACCTAGACTAGTATTTGATTAAATAACTAGGGATTGTAGCCTAGCAAATAGACACATAAAACTAACCATCACAGTCCCCCAAACCTTCCTTTTCAACTAGGTCTGAGGCTAGATTATTCTTCATAATGAGACAGATTATATGCATAAACAAATATGAGAATTCAATTGTCTTCTATTCATATTTTAAAGAATTTAGAAAATCCATCACTAATTTTTTTGGAAAATATAGTTATTTTTTATAAAATTGATTTGTATGTTAACATAATGAATATAATGTTTTTAAAGAAATGTATAAATTATTTAATTGCTAATTTAGGTTTCTAATACAGTAAATATGGATGGATATAACATATAAATGAAAACTCATTAGGATTCTAAATAATTTTTAAGACTATCAAAGAACCCTAATTCTAAAGGGTTTTAGAACCATAATTCTAAGCAAGTGGAATGATTATATAACCTTACTCATATCAATAAAACAAACACCTCAATGGTTGTCCTGATATTTGGTGTAAATCATTGCAAATATCTTCTCTTGCACAGCATGAAGTAGCGTAAAAACTTGGTCTTACTTTATGAATGTAAAAACTATTTCTCTTCATGTATTGATTTAAACAAATTATTATTCAAAGAATCACAACCTCCTTTTGTGACCTCCTACTGACTTAATCTGATGCTATAAAATACCTATTTGAATTTTGGCTATAAACACTTTCAACATCACTATTCAATATTTCTAAAACTAAGTTTCTACAAATCCCAATAAGTTATCCCTGCCAAGTTTCCTTATACCACGGTCAAAACATTTATTTGGGGCATTTTTTAATTCGTGTTTTATATAGTAAAAATTAGTAAGCTAACAAAGTGAGTAGGAAGGGACTTGTAGTGACTTTCTATTCTAGTAGATAAACATCAAGTTGTTCTGGGGTGCTTAGGTGACTCAGCGGTTGAGCATCTGCCTCCGGCCCAAAGCATGATTCCAAGATTCAGGATCTAGTCCCACATCGGGCTTCTTCTTCTTTTTTTTTTTTTTTAAGATTTTATTTATTTATTCATGAGAGACACAGAGAGAGAGAGAGAGAGAGAGAGAGGCAGAGACACAGGAAGAGGGAGAAGCAGCCTCCATGTGGGGAGCCCGACATGGGACTCGATTCCACGTCTCCAGGATCATGCCCTGGTGCAGGCGTTAAACAGCTGAGCCACCCAGGCTGCCTCCACATTGGGCTTCTTGAAGGGAACCTGCTTCTCCCTCTGCTTGTGTCTCTGCCTCTGTGTGTGTGTGTGTGTGTGTGTGTGTGTGTGATGAATAAATAAACAAAATCTTTTTAAAAAATCAAGTTGTTCTCCACCATTTTATCTTTTCCTTGATTAGTCAAAAAATTAGAGGAGAGAATCATGGAAAAGCCAAAATCATGGTTTTTGGGAAAAAAAAGTCAAAAGAACGTGGAAAATTGATTTGAAGAAAATTTATCCAAGTAAAGCTGCATATTATATCCCAAACAGTGTATTATATAATGTCACCCTAAAGTGTGAAGTAAAAGGAGTATAAATATAATCTTTTAAGACAGAAGTTGCAAACTAAGATTGCTGCAAGGATGTAGCAGGTAGTGTAACCTACTGAAGCTATACATAGGAAGAATGGGGATATTCGTGCCCTGTCCAAAATGCGTGGTAGACATTATTCAGCAATGGGAATGTCTGCCTATTGTTGTCAGTTCTTTACCTCATTCCACAAAAAAAGAATCTACATTATGATGAGAAATACCCAATGCTTAAATGCTGCCAGCTAATATAAAATTCAAGTCTGTGCAGGCCAAACAAAATACTTCTGCTATGGTTATCATTGTGTAACGTCTGCTTTGGGAATGCTGAATATCACATGAATTACTTGATGACAGAGGACCAACAAGACACCATCTTCTAAGGTAGTCTGTAGTCGCTACTATTTTCCACCTGAGCCTGTCCCTGTCCCCTAGGATCATTACTTAATATAAAGTTGTCTCATTGTTATTTTGTCTCTGCTTTCTAAAATTACTTCAGCAATCAATTTTATCAGTGGAGGCCCAGACTGAGACTACTGAGATTTCACATTCCTTCAAATTGCTCATCATTAAAAGTTTGTTCAGGGCAGCCCAGGTGGCTCAGTGGTTTAGTGCAGCCTTCAGCCCAGGGCCTGATCCTGGAGACCCGGGGTAGAGTCCCGTGTCAAGCTCCCTGCATGGGGCCTGCTTCTCCCTCTGCCTGTGTCTCTGCCTCTCTCTCTCACTCTCTGTGTCTCTCATGAATAAATAAATAAAATCTTTTAAAAAAAAAAAGTTTGTTCAACATCAGAAAGAGAACCAAGTTTATGTTGGGGAAGAGGTAGACAAGACTCACCAAATTCAATTTGTTCACTAATAAATCAGTTCTGCCATTATTTACCTAATGCATCGCTTTGAGATTTCAGGAAACTTCTAAGCCAGGATTTCTCAACCTCAGCGCAATTGACATTTTGGGCCAGATAATTCTTTGTTGTAGAAGGCTATCCCTGTAGGATGTTTAGCAGCATCCCTGGGCTCTACCCACTAGAGGCAGTAGCACCTCCAACCCAATTTGACAAAGCTGTTTCCAGATATTGCCAAATGCCTCCAAGGGGCAACATCGGCCGGTGTTGAGAACCACTGATCTAGAGGTTTTCCTGCATGCCCTTTGTGGACCTCTCATCTCTTTTCAAGCTGCTTACACTATATTCTTTCTAAGATGAGTTCTGGTTAATGAAATATGTTTCATCATGTTACATTTCACAAATATGTTTCATCATGCTACATTTTATGTAAACATCAAAATGTGTTTGATGCCCTGGACAACTACATTGCTGTCCATCACTTTTTCTCAGTCCTGAAGGAACTAATTTTATGTCTAATTTCTCATGTTACCAACTCCTCCTCTGTTTTTATTGCTTGCTAAATACTTCTTCCAACTCTTATTCATTAATCCTATACCAGTGTTTGCATCTGGTTAACCAACTAAATGCTTCAAGTTACTTTCCATTCCAAATACTTAAAATATTTTTTGTTTGTTCAATAAAAATTAATCTAGATATTTGCCTTTCTTATCACTAAAGTCAATGCTTATCTGTCTTAATTTATCACTGACCGTAAGATTTTACAATTTTTTCTATTTCAGTTGGTTTGAAGAATTTGATAACCCTGTTTGGTTTTTTGTTTGTTTTTAAAGATTTTATTTTTCTAGAGAGAGAGAGAGAGTGAGCAGGAGGAGAGGCAGAGGGAGAGGCAGAGAGGGAATATCAAGCGAACACCACGTTGAACATGGAGTCCAACATAGGGCTCAATCTCACTCCCCTGAGATCACAACCTGAGTCAAAAATCAGGAGTCAGATGCTTAACGAACTGAGCCACCCAAGTGCCCTTTTAACCCTGTTTTTTTTTTTCCATTTGAATAGTTAGGCCAATTTACTAAGATTTCTGGGGAATTAAATGGTAATTGGGTAGAGTGCTTGGTATAGTGCTTGGCACATGTTGGTCAATAATAGTTATAATAGTTACACTAGTAAAATTTTTATAGCTTGTAGTAAATAACTGGTTTTGAGTTTATAAATTTCATTCTAGTCATATGTTCATTTCTGGTACTGCATGTGTGATGGGACAAAAAGCCTCTATCAATGATTACTTCTTTAATTGGCAAGTTTGGGCAACAAGAATATAAAGGCTAAAATGACAAACTGTCTAAAATTCATAACAAAAAGCATGATGCAGTCAATGAGAAATGCAAATATACACAAAGTGATAAATTCACATAAACGAAGAGAAGTTGACTACTGAAAAGGGGAATTACATGAAGGTCTAGGGTGCATAATCCTTTAACATGACTTAGAGAATTCTAACAGCCAGAAAAACATTGCCTCTCTAACAAAAACTGAACACAGAATTTCTTATCTGTTAATTGTTATTAGAGTTCTAATTGGCTAATCAGTAGTAGTTATTTCAAACTTCATGAATAAATAACTTGCCACATGCCTATTAATATCTACAATTTCTAAGCAGCTTGGAAGGTTTGAGTTTTGAGGACTATTTATTGGTCAGCATGACTCATTTGTCCCAAAATTAAATGTGCTTCTCTCTCTCTTTCTCTCTCTGGTTGGGGAAGTGATAAGGGGAAAGAGTACAGGTTGTTGAAGTAAGGAGATGTGGTTTGTAGTCCTGTGCCTGCAACTAATTTCCTAGGTGGCCCTGAACAGATTTAACTGTTCTAAGCTTCAATATCATCACCTACAGCACAGGGAAGCAGCACTAAATGACTTCTGATTACCTTCTGGTGCTAACATTTTGTGATTAATGAAATATGTGATTCTAGGTCACACTTGTATTGAGAAACCATGAGACACTGAGAAAAGAAAGGAAAGGAACAGGACTTGCAAAGCACTTTTCCCTTTAGCAGATGGAGAACTATGGAATGCCAAGTGCCTTAAAAAAAAAAAAGTTCTAGACTATCTAAAGTGTTAGGCAAATTTCATGTTCTTAAAAATCCCTAACATATCTTACAGCTATTCCAATTTTAGATGTGTGGGTGTTTCATCCCTTCTAACATGTTTTTATGCCCACATTTCTTCTTAGTAGTCTGATAGGATCCAACAGTACACATAAGTTCACAATTACCCTAGCAACCAACCAAGATCCTTTGGAAAGATTTTCATGAAGTTAGACATTATGTTCATTTTTTCCCACCTCTTTTTATTCCCAAGCTTGGTAATATTCCTCTTTTTCTACCCTCAGAATAGGCTGGTTGCTTACTCCATCTTCTTTTATTTATGGACTCACCAATAACTATCCATCAATATGGCAAATGGTTCATGACATTTACTCCAATTAGCAGAATTACAGACAACTCAGTAAAAAGATTATACATGAAAATTTCCTTTAGGGTATGAATCAGCACTCTTCATAAGCCCATAAATAAGTCTGGTTTTCTGTATGTCTGAAGCATTCACATAATCCATAAGTATAATATATTGGTCCCACTTTCCTTATTTTGTATAATCAAACAGTAATCAATAAGAACCACGACTGCTGCAAAATGAGACTTTGGAGGCTTTGTGGGCAAATTCATCACCAGCACGTGTATAAAAGTCACTGCAGAGGGTCTTTTCTCTCTTTAAGGGCCCTTGAAACCAAGCAACTGAATTGTGTTCTGGGCCCCCAAGGAGAACTACAAGGTTATAATTGTCTCACACTTAATTACATGTATTGCAAAAGGTAAATGGACAAAGTCATTTTTGTATCAGGTATAGAGAATAAAATCACGTATGAATTTTGATATTGCTGGTTCATTGATTTGTAGAAAGTAGAAATTTATGCAAGACTCATGTCTAACAGTGATGGTGCTGTGTAAATGTGCAGCCAAGCCAAGAACACTGCTTTCACTGTTCTGGGACTGGGGCCCACACTAACAGTCCTGCTATTCTTCTCTTTCTCTTGTGGCCCTAGTGAGGCGGCTTATTTTTCCCATTTCGTTTATGGGCCACAGTCGTTTCTTGCCAGGCCATCTTCTTCTCTGTGTTTCCAAGACAGTGTTAGCTTAATGCCTTGACACTATCAGATATAATCAGAGAAATGAAAAATGCTATACAAAAGATGAATATTTTAGCCAAGCTGTTCAAGAGAAATAGCACCACTTTTGAGTCCTGTTTTCCATAGCTTCTGATGGAGCCTGCTCAGAAGGGACGTCAGCTTTGTTGGGGTAAGTAAAAGCGACCCGACACTTTCCATACAATAGGGTAATGATTACCTCCTATGTTCACTAATCCTAAATTTTGAATTAGGCCCAGGACATACCTACTTTTCTTCACACTGCATTTGAAATGTCATTTGGCTCACTGGGTAGAGATCCACATCCTTTTAGTAACAGAATGTTGCTTTTTTTTTTTTTATTTCATTAGGATAAGCTGATGGCAAATACTACTTCTTTATGCACAAGTTTGCTGCCTAAATGTACCTGTATATGTTTTACAATAAATAATATATCTTGCATTCATCCAGTGCAGCCTGAGGAAGTAGATGGAGTTAGTGTCTTGTTCTCAAAGCAGAAAGAAATTACAGCTTTGAAGAAAAGAGTGAGATTATTACATGCCTTCCTAATTTCATTTTTATAAACTCCAAAGCTGGCACATTGTGGTGGTTTTCAATGAGAGGTGGAAATTTGGGCTCTCCTTTGAGTTCAAAGGAAAAAAAACTGAAGTTTAAGGAAAACTATTTTTATTCCCTGAGTTAACGTCTCACTCCAGAAAAAGCCCCATGCATACAGGCAGGTCTGTGATGAGCACCTTTAGTATAATCCTACTGTGACATGGGGTAAAACCTCTCCAACTACAGGTGAAAAGTAAAGTTTTTAAATCAGTCTGAGAAGCTACTCATTTAGCCTGCAGGAGTCCATATACCTGTTGGAATTCATTTGTCCTCTTAAATTGCTACACAATTCTGGTCACAGTAGTCAGAGGGGAATTGAAATACTGAAGAACTAGATCTCCAAGAGCCAATCTGGCACCCTACTCCATTCTTCTGCCATAATCCTTTCTCTGTTTCCAGATCTTACAGACATATAGTCAATAGTGCTAGAAGTGTTATTCCATTAACAGATGCACTGTTCTGTTAAACCATTAATCAGGCAAATCACAGATGTTGTTTTCTTTCTAGATGTTACTATAACTACTCCTAATAACACCTACTAAATTTGCCATTTCATTGCCATTAATGACTTTTTAAAAATTTATCAGATAATTCATTTCTTAAATTCTATCTATATGGATTTCAGTTGTACTTCTACCTTGAAGAGTTCAGGATCTCTCCTCCAGTTGTCACTACACATTTCCCTAAGAATCTAGCAGGGTAACCTCACATATGGGTAAATAAATAGGTTCTTGAGGGACTAAAGGTTGAAACCCACATGCTGAGTTTGCAATCAAACCATATTCTCCTAATACTGAGAGATGGACATTATCATTTTGAGGCATATGGTGCTAATAAATCCAGTTGAAGGAATCTGCCATTCACAAAGGCAGAGCCAGGAAGGGAGCTTAGCCCAGCTGCCTGGTGCACAGATGGCGAAACTGGGACCCAGAGAAATGAAGTCTCAGTTACTGAGACAAAATAACAACCAGAGTCCAAGGCTCATGGCTCACAATCCATCTTCTACTATACTGATTCTCCAAATGGCCTTTGCCATATCAGGAAGAAATGAAAATCTCCTTCCTGACTCAACCAAAACAGTTTAGATTTCTGAGACTCCTTCTACCTACTTACCCACTCTCCTGAAAGTAAAATTTAGCCAGACATTCTTAAATCCTGATTTGAACTGAGTGAGCTTTCTCTTCATTGCTAAATAAATATCACTTATTTCCCCTGTTCTAGTGACATCATTTTAAAATTTCCTTCTAAAAATGTCAAGCTTGTGGAATATTTTTTCCTTCCTATCCTTTAAGTCCCTATAAAATAGGCTTCTATTAAGAGATTAATTGAGTAGTGACAATAGCAGTCATGTCGCTTAGAAAAAATTAAAAAATAGGCATTGGAATTGAACTTGGAATTGAATTTCTGATCTTCTGTTTAGTAACTATGTGCTCCCAGGTAAGTTACCTAAATTTTCACATCCTCACATTGAAGCAGAAAGTGTGTGTTTCTGTGCAATCACCTGGTACACAGATGATTGGCTTACAAAGGCTCTTAGCAATTATTAATTATTGCTATTAATTGGAACCATATGAAAGAATGTTAACTTTTTACAATGTTAACATTGTAAATGCTCTTTTACATCTTTAAAATGTTCTTTAACATCTGGAGGAAAGAAGGAGAATCTCATTTTCTGCTTTTGGTATCAATGATCTTGGGCTGCTGCCACCAATATTAGTGTATGGATATGGCAAAAATCAGTGGTGCAGGAGTGAATGCATTCAGAGAAATGCTGACATAGTAGAAAGAATCTACTATATCTCATCAATACTTCAATTCCATTTGTGGCATTTATAGGCTGTACTACTTTTCCTAGCCTCAATTTTTTCATTTTCAAATGAGAATTATGATACTAACATTATAGAAGTGGTATAAGCATTTCTGTATGAGAAATACTGGCTATAATTCTCATAATATGGTAGGTACTTACCACATCCTTATTCTCTAAAGCTTTATTTAGGACCCAGTTTGCTATGTGGCCTTCAGGATACCATAATTTTGGGGGGCTTCTGAGACCTCACTTGTAACAAAAGGAGACGTGATGATCTCAAAAGCCCCTTCTACCTCTTAACTAATATATAAATATATTATACACATATATATTGTATGTATGTGTATATAAGCATATATATGTATATGTTGTGTGTATATGTAAATAAATATATATAGTAAAATCTGTCTTCCTTACTCTTATACAAACATGAAATAGGCATAAGTATTATAGGCATATTAGGCATATTAGGCATATTAGACATAATAGGCATATTCCCTGGATATAAACTTCCAGTGCTTGGAATAATACTGAAAGTGAATGAGCTGCATTGGAAAAATAAAAATCAAGCCATGAGGAATGTGTGAGCTGATAAACATTTCAGAGCTCAAAGGTAATTTCATTGTATTTTATTATCATCCGTTAAACTTAAAGCAATAGTGAGACTAGAAAATAGATTGTCACAGAGGTTTCTGAGGACAGTGGTTTCTGTGAGTTGGTGTAAATATATTCAGAGAGACTTGTTCCTACTTAATAACTCACGTTTTTCCTTCTGAATTGCTGATGCATTCACTTATTGCATTTGAAAGGCAGTTTGTCCTTTGCTGTCAAGTGAACTTGATAGAATAATAGAAAATTCTGAAAAATTCAATCAGATCTTGTTGCTCCTCAAGGGAATTTCTTGACTGTGTATTCTGTTTAAGGAGAAAGAGTCAACAATATTTCTTTGGTCTTGTACAAAACCCTGACCAAGTTTAACAGCACAGGTTCTAGTTACCAGGTGCCACATAGAGTTTTTCCCTTCTCAGCATTCCAAAGGATGGTGTTGCTGGAGTTTGGGGATCCTTTGGCAGGTGAAAGAAATACTTAAGGGCATACCACAAGCTGGAAATGTTATGAAATCAGACGTGGTCACCATCAGCTTACAGCTTTCTCATTAATCAGACCTAAAAACTAAAAACAATACAAAAATGTGGTTAATTTAGTTTCTCTCAATCAGAATGTAAAATAGCTTGCACTGTCTTTTACATAACTGACCATTAAAGAGTCCCAGAAAATAGATGTTCTCCAATATTGGTGATTCTGATGAAATACCACATTGGGACTATTTGACTCAATTCAGCTGTCACTTAATTAAAAATTATTATGTAAGGTACAGGGAATGTGCTTGAAGTCAGACAGACAAAGGTTCAAGTTATTATCTCACTATCTCTTTGAGCTCTGGTCTCCACATCCATAAACTGAGAATAAAATGTTCCTATGTCACAAGACTGTTCTGAGAATTAATGTTGGAAATAATTAGAACACCTAATAGTCATTGAGCACTTACTACCTGCCAGGTGTCATTCTAAGGGCTAGGATCATTTAAGCCTCATAAATCTGAGCCTAGGCTATTAGTTCCAGGTTATGGATGTGGGAACAGACCCCAGAGAAAACTTAATTCATTAGACATTATGTAGTCTGGCTCCAGTTGCCTCTTCTTTAAGGCTTTAAAAACACTTGATATTGTTCCTAGTGAAGCAGGAGAGCTAGGTTCTTATCTTAGGGAGTTGAAGAATAAATCTCACAGACAAGGGAGAGTGAGTAGAGCAATAGAGTTTTATTAAGCAAGGATATAGGAAAAGCTCTCAGGAGTGAGAGGTGTCCTGACAGGGTTGCCACTGAGGGCTTTTAGTGGCAGTCTTTTATTGAGAACTGACTGGGAAGCTTGTGGCCTTGATTCTTGTGCTGTCTTGGTTTGAGTAAGAATTAATGACTTAATTCTTTGAGGTTTGGTCACTTTCTGTGATAACATTGTAGCCACCAAAGAAAAATACTCCCTAACATCTGGGGACAGGTGGTCTGATCTATTCCTTTATGTCTAGTTTCCTCATATCTCAGCGTTTTGGGGATTTCGTGAGTCTGATTCCATGGCCCCTTATCTATTTCTCCCTACCTAGCCTTGCCTGTCCCTTACTCACTAGCATTTTAAATGAGTTGAGCCATGTGAAATCAAGGATACTTTACCATTTTTTTACATATAAAAATAGCAATTTTATGTCGTCTACCTTATAAACATTGAATATGGATTTATAGTAACTGCAGTTGTTATTGCTGATAATGGTAGCAATGATACTGATTTTATCTTTGAAACTCATTAATATAAAGAAATCATGCTTCGTGATTTCAAATTATATTACAAAGCTAGAGTAATTAAAACAGTATGGCATTGGTATAAAAATACATATATCAGTGGAGCAGAATAAAGAGTCCAGAAATAAGCCCATGCATATATGATCAATTTACAACGAGGAAAAGACAATCTCTTCAATAAGTGATGTTGGAAAAACTTGAGAGCCACAAGCAAAATAAAACTTGTCTACTATCTTAGCACTCACAAAAATTAGCTCAAAAGGGATTAGAAAGAAGAAAAGAGGCAAATTAAGCTCTTTGATATAGATCTTGGCAATATTTTTTTAAAACCTGACATCAAAAGCAAAAGTAAACAATAGCAAAAATAAACAAAACTACATCAAACTAAAATCTCCTGCACAGCAAAGGAAACAATCAACAAAATTAGAAAGCAACCTGCTGAATGTAAGAAAATAATTGTACATCATATATCTGTAAGGGGCTAAGAACTACATAAAGACCTCATTAAAAAAAAAAGACCTCATACAACTCAATAGCAAGAAACATTCTGATTTTAAAATATGCAGAAGATCTGAATAGTAGTTTATCCAAAGGCATTCAGATGGACAACAGTATATGAAAAGATGCTCCACATCATCAATCATCAGAAAAATGCAAATCATAGCCAGAGTGAGATAGATAGTACCTTGTACCTATTTAGAGTGACATTCATCAAAAAGACAAGAAATAACAAGTTTTGACAAGGATGTGGAGAAAAGAGAACCCTCATGCATTTGGTGGGAATGTAAATGGGTGAAGCCACTATAGAAGAGAGTATGGAGGTTCCTCAAAAATTAAAATAGAATTATTATATGATGTAGCAATTCCAATTCTGAGTATTTAGCCAAAGAAAATAAAACACTATGTTGGAAAGACATATCCACCTCCATGGTCATTGTAGCATTATTTACAAAAGCCAAAATATGAAAGAAGAAAAAAATCTAAGCATCCATTGATGGATGAATGGATAAGGAAATTGTGTATGTGTGTGTGTGTGTGTGTGTGTGTATACACATTGTGTATATTGTATACAATTATATACAATTTTGTGTATATATATATTATATATACATATACATATATATATATAATTTAATATTATTTAGTCATCAAAAATGAAATCTTGCTATTTGTAACAACATGGGTGGATCTCACAGGCATTATCCTTAGTGAAACAAGTCAGAGAAAGGCAAATATCATATGGCTACTCATATATGAAACCAAAAAAAAGTCCTAGATACAGATAGCAGATGGATGGTTGCCATGGGGGCAAAGGTGAGGGGGAGACATGAGTGAAAAATAAAAATAAAGTTACATAGTAAAGTAGGAACCCTAATTATATTTGTAATATGGTAGATTAAACTATGTATATAAGCTATTCATGGGGGAAAGCTAGAGAACTCTCAGTGTATTAACAAGAGTTTTTCTTGGGTTGTAAAACAATGATTGTGTTTTTCTACTTTTAAATATTTCTCACATCTGCTATAACGAGCACGTATTGCTTTCATAATGAGAAAAAAACTAGTAAAGCTTACTTTAAAAGACTACTTTAAAAAAAAGGCTACTTTAGAAATAAATTAAATTTTAAAATAATAAATAATAATTAAAAGACCATTTTTAGGCCTGGGTTAGGCTGTCAGAACCCTGCAATGGTGATCTCTGCTGGCTATTGTGTCTGAGAGGACAATCCATCATTGTTCAGTTCCATAATGACATTTACTGAATATTGTCCATGGGCAGAGATTTCGATGAGGGGCAGTGGTTCTAATGGAGTGCTAGAAGGATGCAGAGACAACCTAGTAAACATAGAAGATAGGCAAAGTAGAATGAAAATTACAGACATGAGGTCAAGGCCAGTATCTGCCACTTACCCACTATGTGAACTTAGACACTCCTTTGACTCTGGCTTATAGCTCTTCCTTGGTAGAATGAGGAATGCAGACTACATGATCACTAAGGTCTCTTCTAGTTCTAAAATTATGCTGAGATCCTTATCTCCCCACACACAGAATTTAAAAGGGAGCTCTAACCATAAGACCTAGATAGAAAATTCAGGGACCTGAATGCTGAGTTTTTTACTTAGTAATGTTGCTAAATTCCTGGCCTGTTTTTTTCTCCTTAAAGTTGAAAAAAAAAGAAAAAAATATATATATGTATATATATATATATACATATATATGTGTGTGTGTGCTTTTTAAATCCTATGAAAATGGAATCACACCAATGGATTCCCTTGTGTTTCTTTTTTTCAATGTGATTTCAAAAATCATGGTTCCTAAACTATGTGCCAAAGCAGGACACTGCCAAATATTTTAAATTTTAGAGAAACAGTAATACTCAATATGTCAGAAACTGGACACAGTAATAGTCTGTGGTAGTTCACAATTTCAACATTAAATTGGACCATGTTTCTTTTTGTGTGTCATAGTTTTGAAAATGTTAAGGGAAGCTGTGATTAAAAGTAAATACATGCAAAAATCTATATGGAACAAAAAATAAGGGTGGCAGTATCTAATCTGATTCTAAAATTTCAGAATCTATGCAGTGCCCAGCAGGCACATACATCCCATTAGTAGGTTATTGTGGTTATTTAAAAATGAAATAAAAATATTAGGTTTTTTCTTTTAATTGTTGTGTATTTTCTAAGCATAGCTTCTAAGTTGTTAGAACATAAATATTTATTAAGTTGCTGGGAGCTAACTACTTAATAATCAAAACTGTTAGGTATTTCTTTTGGTATGACAACATTATGTAAAAATTCCTGAAACACTAAGGAACCTAAGAAAAATCTGAAAATTTTGCTCTATGAAATCCATTTCCATTTGTTTCCCAGTACATATAAAATTAATGTATACACTATACAGTAATCTATTAAGTGTGCAATAATATGTCCAAAAAAGCTACATACCTATATGTAAAAATATTTTATTGCTAAAAAAATGCAAACCATCATCTGAGCTTTCATCTAGTCATATATAATCTTTCTGCTGGTGGAGGGTCTTGCCTCAATGTTGATGGCTACTGACTGATTAGGGTGGTGGTTGCTGAAGGGTGGGGTGGCTATGGCATTTTTCTTAAAATAAGAAAACACACTTGACACATCCATTGACTACTTTTCACAAGCAATTTCTCAGTAGCTTGTATTTTTGTTCAGTAGCATTTTACCCACAGTAGAACTTCTTTCCAGATTCCATTTCAAAAAACCACTTTCTTGGGGCACCTGGGTGGCTCTGTTGGTTGAGTGTATGCCTTTGGCTCAGGTAATGATCCCGGGGTCCTGGGATGGAGCCCCACGTCAGGCTCCCAGCTCTGCGGAGAGTCAGCTTCTCTCTCTCCATTTGCCTGCCACTACCTCTGCTTGTGCTCTCTCTCTCTCTCTCTCTCTCTCTGTCAAATAAATAAAAAATCTTTCAAAAAAAAAAGCAATTTATTTGCTCATCTACAAGAAGCATCTACTCACCCATTCAACTTTTATCAAGAGATTGCAGCAATTCAGCCCCATCTTCAGGCTATACTTTTAATTCTAGTTCTCTTGTTATTTCTACCATATCTGCACTTACTTCTTCCACTGAAGTCTTGAACTCAAAATCCTCCATGAGGATTGGAATCAACCTCTTCCAAACTCCTGTTCATGTTGGTATTTTGACCTCTTCTCATGTATCATGAATGTTCTTAATGACACCTTAAGAGGGGATGGTTCCTTTCCAGAGGGTTTTCAATACACTGTAGCCAGATCCATCAGAAGAATTATTACATATGGCAGCTATAGGTTTTATGTATTTCTCAAGTATTAGGACTTGAAAGTCAACATTACTCCTTGATTTGTGAGCTGCAGAATGGATGTTGTATTAGCAAGCATGAAAACAACATTCATCTTGAACATTTCCATCAGAGCTCTTGGGTGACCAGATACATTTCAGTGAGCAGCAATATTTTGAAAGGAATCTCTTTTTTCCTGAACAGTAGATCTCAACAAAAGGCTTAAAATGTTCAGTAAACCATGTTGTAAAGAGAACTGTCATCCAGACTTTGTTGTTCCATTTGTAGAGCACAAGCAAAGTAGATCTAGCATAATTCTTAAGGGCCCTAAGAACTTAAAAGTCACCAACCACATTAGTCCTAAGAAGACAATCAATCTATTCTTTGAAGCTTAAAGCCATTGACTTCTCCTTTCTAGGTATGAAGTCCTAAATGGTATCTTTTTCCAACAGAAGACTCTTCTGTCTACATTGAAATCTGTTTAGTGTAGCCACTTTCATTAATTATCTTAGATAAGTCTACTAGATAACTTGCTGCAGCTTCTAAATCAACACTTGCTTCACCTTCAAACACTTCACCTTGACTTTTATAGAATGGAGATGCCTTCTTTCCTTGAATGTCATGAACTAGCCTCTGCTAGCTTCAGACTTCTGCAGGTTCCTCACCTCTCTCAGCATTCATAAAATGGAAGTGAGTTAGGGCCTTACTCTGGATTACGCTTTGACTTAAGGGAATGTTGCGGCTGATTTGATCTTCTATCTCAGCAATAAGGTTATTGCACTTCATTACCATTTGTGTGTTCACAGGAGTAACATTTTTAATTTCTTTCAAGAATGTTTTCTTTGCTCTCACCGAACTTGCCTGTTCGGTGCAAGAGGCCTGATTTAGGCCTGTATCAGTTTTCAATATGACTTCTTCGCTAAGCTTAATTATCTTTAGCTTTTAATTTAAAGTGAGAGACATGTTGACTCTGCCTTTCGCTTGAACACTTAGAGGACATTGTAGAGCTATTAACTGACCTAATTTCAATATTGTTGTGTCTCAGGGAAGAAAGTGAGGCCCAAGGAGAGGGAGAGAAATGGAGGAGCTGTTGGTTAGTGGACCAGTCAGAACACACACATTTATCTGTCAAGTTCACCATCTATATGGAATGTTTCATGGCACCCTAAAACTATTACAACAGTAACATTGAGTATCACTGACCACAGAATCACTGCAATAAATATAATAATTATGAAAAAAACTCACTGAGTTCTCTGAGTCTAGCTTAGTGATCGATTACCTTTCTTTACCTCTTCTTTTTGCCTTCATTGTTTTCCATAATTTTCTCTTCTGTATCACTGATTCACTCCTCTGCTTCGTCCATCCTCATTTTTAGGGCCTTCATTTGTGTTTGCATCTTGGTTATAGCATTTTTAATTTCAGTCTGACTAGTTCTTTTATTTCTCTAGGAAGGGATTCTCTAGTGTCTTCTATCCTTTTTTTGAATCCCAGCTAGTATCCTTATAATCATTGATTTAAATTCTAGTTCAGACATCTTACTTATTTCTGTACTGATTAAGTCCCTATGAGGTCTACCTCAGGTTCTTTCTTTTGGGATGAATTCCTCCATCTCATCATTGTTTTGTCCAGAAAAGAAGAAGAAAGAGAAAAAAAGAACAACAAGAAAAAAAAACAAAAACAAAAACAAGGAAAAAAAAACAGTAAAAAAAAAAAAAAGAAAGAAAACTAGATCCTAGATGTGTTTTGGTCTGCTTGTTAAAAGAATCTAATCTCCTTTGGGGCTCTTGAGTGGCTTAGTTGGTTAAGTGTCTTCCTTCAGTTCAGGTCATGATCTCAGGGTCCTGGGATTGAATCCCACATTGGACTCCCTGCTCAGCAGGGAGCCTGCTTCTCTCTCTCTCCCTGTGCTGTTCCCCCTGCAGGGCTCTCACACACTCTGTCAAATAAATAAATAAATAAATAAATAAATAAATAAATAAATAAATAAAATCTTTAAAAAATAAAAAGTCTCTATATCTCTCTCAAAAATAAATGAATAAATAAAAGTAGACAAAAATATATGAAAAGTATATATATATATATACATTTTTAAAGATTAATGAAGAATTGGAAAATATAAGAAAACTAATGAAAAAATAATAAAAATGAAAGAAATAAAGAATAAAAGTGAAAAGGAAGCTCAATCCTATCTCCCTTAGAGCTGAAGCTTTGCAGCACTCTATGATCAATAAACTTGGTGCAAGTTAGTTGTGCTGATTGTGGGACAGGGGGCCTGCTGCACTGATTATTAGGCTGACTTGCTTCAGTGGAAAAGTGGAAATGCTTCTCGGAGGTGCAAGGCGGTGGAGCTAAGTGTACTGGGTAGCTCCGGCCTCTGCTAGGTGGCACTGTTTTCCTCCCCCTCCGCCCCCCACCCCCACCCCCAAGGCTTTCAGCACTGATGGGCTGGATAAAAATGGCTGTACCCTGCCCTCTAGCCTCAGAGCTGAAAGTTTGAGACCCCTAGTCTTCAGTGAGCCCTCACAGAAAAGCAATCACTCTCGGTTTCCCCTGCCTTCACCCTGCGTGCGTCCAAGATTTATCATTTCAGACATGTGGCTGAGTTTCAAAACTCCAAATTTCAGGAGCCCTGGTTGCAGGGACCTACATACACTGTTCCTCTGGAGAAGGTCTCACCATGCCTGCCACCCATCGCAGGGAAGTGGTTGGTTGCACTACTACAGGGCAGTTTGCAGGTTTATGGCAGAAAGCTGACACCAAGACCCCTGCTCTCTACTGGCTTCCCAGCTTTTGAGTCTGGGAAGAGCACAGCACCTTGGCACCACCAGTTCTTCCTGCAACCCAGGGGATCCTCAGACCACACCACTCTGTCACCATGTAATATGGTAGATTAAACTATGTATATAAGCTATTCATGGGGGAAATTCCTCCCACTCTGCCCCTCTTCCCCACCTCAGCACCTGTAATCCGGGCAAGTCCCCCACGGTAGTGAACTTAAAAGTTCAGATTTTGTGCTCTACTGCTTTGAATACTTTGTGGTAGCCTCCATAAGCAAGGCTGCCTCCCTGCCACCACATCCCCAGCTATATCTCCCCCAAGCGAACTTCTGCACTCCCTACCTTCCAAAAGGTGGTCACTTTTCTCCTTATAAGCTTGCAGATTTTATTCTCTTAGACCTCCGATTGACTTCTTGAGTGTTCAGAATAATTTGATGACTATCTAGCTGTGCTTGAGGGATAAGACAAGTTTAGGGTCCTCCTACTCCTTGGCCATGGTAACTCCTCCATCAGTGTATGACCCTTTTGATGGACTGTCGAATTTAGTTTGCTAATATTTTTTGACAATATTTGCATCTAAGTTCATCAGGGATATTGCCTTGTAATTTTCTTGTGGTGTTCTTGCCTGGTTTGAGGATCAGAGTAATGTTGACCTTGTAAAATGAGTTTGAAAGAATTCCCTTCTCTTAAATTTTGGGAGACTTTGAGAAGGAATGCTATTAATTATCTAAGTGTTTGGAAGATTTCACCAATAAAGCCATCTGATCCTGGACTTTTGTTTGTTGGTAGCTTGCTTGTTTTGCTTGTTTGTTTTCATTAGTGACTCAATTTCCTCATGCATAAACAATCTATTCAGATTTTCTACTTCTTCAGATTTCAGTCTTGGTAGGTTATATTTCTAGAAATTTATTTCTTCTAGGTTGTCCAGTTTGTTGACAATTGTGTAATTTTCCATGGTAGTTTCTTATCATCATTGGTATTAAGTGACATCAGTTGTAATGTCTCCTGTAACATTTTTTTTAACTTGAGTCCTTTTTTTTTCCCCTTTTAAAAGGTTTAACTTTTGCTTATCTTTTCAAAATATTAGCTCTTACTATTATTTAACAATTGTCTTTGTCTTTTATAGTCTATGGCCAAAGTCGATTTTGTCTAAGTATAGATACTCCTGCTTGCTTTTTGTTTCCATTTCATTCAGTATCTTTTTCTGTTCCTTCACTTTCAATCTGTGTGCATCCTTAAACAGATGTGAGGCTCTTATAGGCAGCATATAAATAGATTTTGGTTTTTTTTTTAAACCTATTCAGCCATTTTCTTTTGATTGGAGATTTATCCATTCACTTTTTTTTCCTTTTATTTATTTACTTTTGGGAGGGGGCAGGGAGAGCATATGCCAACAGGGGCAGAGAGAGGGGCAGAGGGAGAGAAAGACTCTTAAACAGGCTCCACGCCCAACTCAGTGCTCCATCTCATGACCCTGAGATCATGACTTGAGCCAAAATCAAGACTCAGATGCTCAACCAGCTAAGCCACTCAGGGGCCCCTTAGTCCATTTAGTTTTAAAGTAATTGTTAAGTATGGACTTAATGTTTTGTTAATTTCTTCTGGCATTTTCTGTAATTCTTTTCTTCTTCAACTCTCTCCTTCAACACTTGATAATTTCCTGTAATAGTATACTTAGATTCCTTTATCTTCCTTCTCATTTGTTTATCCACTATAGGTTTTTGCTTTGTGATTACCAAGAGGCTTTCATAAAATATAATAGTCTATTTTAAGCTGATAACAACTTAACTTCAAATGTGTACTAAAGCTCTACAAGTATACTCTACCTATATATTTTGTTTCTGAAGTGACAATTCACTTCAGATGTGAACACACATCTTTTTACCTTGTGTGCTCATTAACAGTAGTTATTTTTAAAACTTTTTCTCCTTTAACCTTCATACTAAAATTATGAGTGATTTACCCACCACTATTACAACACTGTAGTATTCTGGATTCAACTATATGTTTACCTTTACCAGTGAAATTTATACTTTTATTTTCTTGTTACTAGTTAACATCCTTTTATTTCAGCTTGAAGAAGTTCATTTAACAATCTTGTAAAAGGCCATTCTAGTGGTGATGAACTCTGTCAGCTTTTGCTTATCCGGAAAACTCTTTCTCTCTCCTTCCATTATGAAGGAAAAGTTCCAGGTAAAGTATTTTTGGTTAGCCTTTTTTCTATCTTGTTGCCTTTAAGCTTCTCAAACTTCTGACGATTTAATTATAATGTGTCTTATTGTGAGTCTCTTTATATTCATCTTATTTGGAACTCTATGAACTTCCTAGATTTGAGTATCTGTTTCTTTACCCAAGTTAGGGAATTTTTCAGCCATTATTTTTTTAAATAAGCTTTCTACCCTCCTCTATTTCTTTTCCTTCTGGGACCCCCTATAATGTCTACATTGGCCTGTTTAATGATTTCCTATAGTCCCTTTGTTACCTGCACTCTTTATTCATTTTTCTTTTTGCTGCTCTGATCAGATGAATACATTGCCCTGTTTTTGAATTAGCTAATTCTGTTCTGCTATCGAACTCGTATCTTGTATTTTTCAGTTATGTTATTTCTGTGATTTAATTTAGTTCTCTCTTATATTTTCTATTTCTTTGTTGAAATTCTCACTTTTTTCATGCATTGTTTCCTGACCTCAGTGAGCATCTTTATGATCATTATTTTAAACTCTTTTATCAGGTAAATCACTTTTCTCCATTTTATTAAAATCTGTTTCTGGGGCAGCCCTGGTGGCTCAGCCGTTTAGCGTCTGCCTTTGGTCCAGGGCGTGACTCTGGAGACCCAGGATCCAGTCCCACGTCGGGCTCCCTGCATGGAGCCTGCTTCTCCCTCTGCCTCTGCCTGTGTGTGTCTCTCTCTGTATGTGTCTCATGAATAAATAAATAAAATCTTTTTTAAAAAATCTCTTTTTGGAGTTTTACCTTGCTTTTTTGGTTTGTTTGGAACATATTCCTCTGTTTCTTCATTTTTCTTGACTCTGTGTTGTTTCTGCACATTATTTTTCTTTTTTTCTTTTCTTTTCTTTTCTTTTTTTTAAATTTCTTTTTATTGGAGTTCAATTTGCCAACATATAGCATAACACCCTGTGCTCATCCCGTCAAGTGCCCCTCTCAGTGCCCATCACCCCGGTCACTCCAACCCCCCACCCACCTCCCTTTCCACCACCCCTTGTTCGTTTCCCAGAGTTAGGAGTCTCTCATGTTCTGTCACCCTCTCTGATCTTTTCCACTCATTTTCTCTCCTTTCTCCTTTATTCCCTTTCACTATTTTTTGTATTCCCCTAATGAATGAGACCATAAAATGTTTGTCCTTCTCTGATTGACTTATTTCACTCAGCATAATACCCTCCAATTCCATCCACATCGAAGCTACCCAGGACAGTTTCACATTTAATGTTTCTGCACATTAGATAAAATAGCCACCTCTCCCAATCTTGACAGAGCAGCATCCTATAGGAAAGAATTAGCATTCAGCCAAATCAGTGTTTCTGGTTGTTTCTCAAACTTTTGTGAGAGACATTCATGCCACTTTGTTTGTTCTCTGTGGCTCCCAGTAGTTGAGGGTGAGCAAGATCTATTTGTGTGGCAAATGGAGGATCACAATCAGCACCCAGGATGGTTGAAAGCCAGATCCTCAGGCAGCAGCTGGAAAAATATGTATTTAGAGCCCTTCTTGGGAGAAACAGAGATTGGCTTTTCGGCCTGCTCTCTCTGTGTTGAGTCTGAATATATATAACCATGGAAGCTTCTTCTAAACCTGTTAATAACTTTTCTTTGCTGCAATTCTGTAGGTCTTGCTAATGCAAGCCCCTTTGGCTATCAGAGCCAGGCGATCCTAAATTCATTTCTTAAGTGATATCACAAAATCTGGGGCACCAGACGTGTACAATTTCCTTCTAGGGTGTCACTGGTGACTTGAAGCAGGTTAGAGGAAAAAGTCAGTAAAGGTGTCACTAGACTTCCCTGTTGTCAATGGAGGATAACAGTTAGCTCCTAGATGCATGCTGAATGAGAAGCCTGAACTTCAGAAAGTAGCTTCTAAGTATAAAATAAGACTTTTTCAGGGAAGTCTGAGAGATGGATGCTTCTGACTTTTCTCTCTGTCTTGAGTCCTGAAAGAATAGCCTGGTAAACGTTGTTTCTTTGTTTGCTACAGTCCTATTAGACTCATGAATGCAGGCCCCATTGGCTATCAGAGCCAGGCATTCTAAGGATCCAAACCTTGGGTGACAGCCACAGCAGCTGAAGCACCAGACATGTGTATGAGCTTCGTCCAGTGAGATATTGGCAATTTGGAATAGGCTGGAGTGAGAAGTTAAGATGGTATCTGCTAGCTGCCCCTGTCTCCAGGAAGAATCATAATCAGTCCCTACATACATTCTAAATTTAGAAGCCTGACCCTCAAGCAGCAGCTTTTAAACTGTGCAGATAGGCCTCTTTCAAGGAAAGACAGAGATGGGAGTTTTTTTTTGCCTGCTGCCTGTGTACTGAGCCCTGGTAGACAGCTCCACTGAGTACACACAAGCCCCTCATGAATTATTTGTTTGCTATGGTTTTGTGTGTCTTGTGGACACTAGTCCCTTTGGCTTTCAGAGCCAGGTGATTTAGGAGCTCTTAAGTGAGAGTCCTAAAAGTTGGGACACTAGATGTGGTGCCTTCACTCCTCAGGGAGAGGTTGGGAGTTTTCTCCCAATTATATAGAGCTATGCCAGGGGTCAGGTTTATGGCAAGCCTGTGTCTATCTCTCCTACCCATGTTGATATGGGTGAGATAGCTATTATTCTCTTTTGTCTTGATGTATAGGAGCTGCTCAGCTATTTTATAGATTGCTTCCACAAGGAATTGCTTTATATACAGCTATAGATTCTTTGTGTTTATGGAAGGAAGTGAGTTCAGAGGGCTCCTATGTCACCAACTCGGATCAGACCCCCAACAATGTTCTTTTGTTACTCTTTCTCTCATTTCATATAAGGTGTCCATCTGGTTTTGGTATCAAGATAGTGCTAGCCACATAAAATAAATTGGGAATCATTTTCTATTTTTCTACATTTTTGGAACAATTTGCATAAGATCAGTGTTATTTTATTCCTTAAATTTTAGAAGAAATCAGCACTAAAGTCACATGATCCCAAAATTTTCTTATGGGAATGTTTTAAATAATTAATTCAATTACTTAATAGATGTAAGACTATTCACATTTTTTGTTTCTTATATCAATAGGTTTTATTTTTATAGGAATGTGTCCACATCATCTAAATTTTTAATTTTATTGATATGAAGTTGCTCATAATATCTACCAGTGGCATTTTCCTGTCAGTTGAATCTTTAATAATATTCCTTTAATTCTCTTCACAATATTGGTTATTTGGGTCTTCCTTTTTCTGGAGGAGCCTTTCCAGGGGTTTATCACTTGTAGTTTTTTCTAAATCATACCTTTTGAATTTTTAAAATTCTGTCTATTGAAGATTTTTTTAAGTTTATTAACTTCTTACATTTACATTCTTTGGTTTACATTTGCTTTTCCCTTATCCCTTTGAGGAAGATATTTAGATAGTTGTTTTTAGATTTTTTTTCTAATATATGCATCAAAGGTCATAATTTCCATCTAAGCATGGATTTAGCTGCATCCTACAAATTTTAACATGTTATATTCATTACCATTCAGTTCACAATATTTTCTAATCCTCCATTATAATTTCTTCTTCAACCCATGAACTATTTATCAGTGTATTGCTTAGTTTTCAGGTTAGGGGGTAAATATTTTCTAGTTATCATTCTGCTATTTCTCCCTACTTTATATACATTATGGTCTGAACATACTCTCCCCGATTTTTATCCTTTTAAATTTGTTGACACTTGTTTCATGGCCAGTATGAAGTCCATTTTGGTAAAATGTTTAACATGCACTTGAAATCCTATGCAGGACTAAGAGTATATGATCAAATACTCTGTTCATAAATTCATTGGAATAGCTCTTTCTCCTGCTCCTTTTTAGTGTAGTTATATTATTTATTCTAAATACGGTTCATTTGTTTTCAGTTTGCTTTTCTGAATACACTCAGAAAATTGTTACTGCCTCCAGCATTGCTGCCATTTCACTTTTCCTACCCCATGTAGGTAACCAACATTATTGTTTCCTGATTTATTTTTGTATTTTTAAAGGAGTAGATGTACATATGCTCTCTTATTTCCTCTTCTTTTATACAATGTAGCTTTTAAGATCTTTTTGCAATTTCCCTTTTTCATTTAACTGTATCTCCCAGAGATCACTCCACATCAATTCATAGAGATTTTTCTCATTCTTTGTTTACAGCTGCATAGTATTCCATTGAATATATGGATCATAGTCTATTCAATTAGTCTTCTACGAGCACACAGCATTTAAGTAGTTTCCTGAAAAAAATACTGCAAGTATTAGCTCTTGTGTCTATGTATTTTTTTGTATTGCTTGTAGTATATCTTCAGGATAAATTATTATAAGTGAGATTGCTGGGTTGAAGGATAGATGCTTATGTACTTTTATTAGCTAATACCAAATTCTCCTCCATAAGGATTTTGTATTCCAGAATGTATGAGAGTGCTTGATTTTCCACAGCTGTGACAATTAAATGTATTGTCAAGCTTTTTAATTTTTGCCACTCTAGTGAGTGAGATACATTATTTAATGAGTTTTGAATTTATTTTAAAGAGTAAAGTTGAATCTATTTTCATATGTTCAATGCTCATGTTTATATCTTTTTGTAAATTGCATCTTTTATCCTGTTTTTCAGGAATATTTATAATTTTTTTAAATTATAGTCAACATACATTATTAAGTTAATTCAGTTAAATTACATAGTGATTTAACATTTATATACAAATAACAAAATTATCACCATGATAAGTCTAGTTACCATTGGCCACCATATGTATTATTACAATATTGTTAATTGTATTTCCTATACTGTACTCTATATCTCTGTGACATACTCATTTTATAACTGGAAACTGTATCTTTTAATCCCATTCACCCATTTCACCCACCCACTCCCCTGCAACTGCCCCTTCATCCCCTCTGGCAAATGTCAGTTTGTTCTGTTTGTGAGTCTGTTTCTGTTTTGTTTTATTTGTTCATTGTTTTGTTTTTGAGATTCCACATATAAGTGAAATCATTTGGTATTTTTCTTTCTCTGACTTTATTTAGCATAATACCCTTAGGCCCATCCATGTTGTGGCAAATAAAAAGATTTCATTCTTTTTTATGGTTGAGTAATAGTCTCTTACATATGTATATATAACATCTTTATCCATTCATCTATCATTGGACACTGAGGTTGCTTTCACATCTTGGCTATTGTAAATAATGGTGCAATAAATATAGGGATGCATAAGTGGTTTTGAATTAACGTTTTCATTTTCTTAGGATAAAAACTCAGAAGTGGAATTACTGGATCATGTAGTATTTCTATTTTCAATTTTTTGAGGAACTCCATACTGTTTTCCATAGAGGCTGCACCAATACACATTCTCACCTAAGTCCATGAGAATTCCCTTTTCTCCACATCCTCAGCAAGACTTGTTATCTCTTATCTTCTTGATACTAGTCATTCTGAATGAAGAGGAGTAGTAATTCACTGTAGTTTTGATTTGCATTTCCCTAACAATTAGTGATGTTTAGTATGTTTTTATTTATATTGGCCATCTGTATGTTTTCTTTGGGAAAATGTCTATCCAGGTCCTCTCCCATTTTTAAAACAATTTTCTTGGAACAGAGAGTTGAGTTACATGCTTTTTTAAAATATACTTAAGATATTAACATCTAATCAGATATATAATTTGCAATTACCTTCTCCCATCCAATAGCTTACTTTTTGGTTTTGTTGATGATTTCCTTCACTGTGCAAAAGCTTTTTTTTGTTTGCTTTTGTTCTCCTTGCCTTATGAGATTTATCTAGAAAAATGTTTCTACAGTCAATGTCAAAGAAATTACTGCCTATGTTCTCTTCTAGGAGTTTTATGATTTCAGGTCTCACATTTTGATATTTAATTCATTTTGTGTTTCTTTTTTGCATATGGTGTTGGAAAGTGATCTAGTTTTATTCTTTTGCCATGCACCTATCCAGTTTTCCCAGCACCATTTATTGAAGAGATTATCTTTACCCCCTTTTATATCCTTGCCTCCTTTGTCATAAATTGACCAAATAAGCCATCTACATCTTGTTTTGATGGTATATGTGGGCCTGTTTTCTTACATTTCTTAGATCATTCTAATAGTACTATAGGATAAGGGTCCATTTGAACCCACAAGTAAAACTGTACCATGTAAGAACCCCCAGACTGGAAGTCAAGCACCAGCTGTCCCATGCAGTTTTCCAACTTCATGCTACATAAATCAGAACAGAGAGGCATCATGAATTGATGAGGTATAGCCTAGTAACCTAGGGCTTCAAAATTTGTGCCAGATGAGAAAGCAACTGGAATGGACTTCTAAGTACTAGCTTAATCTGGTAGTTTTGGTAAAAGTTTATTAGTAGGAGATACCCCAATCCCAAATGGTGTCTGCAATTTGTGGCTCCCTTGCAGAATCCTGGTGTGAAAGAATTGGGTTCTGATAACTTTGCTCAAACTTCTAGAAGATAATGAATACCTTTATAAACAGTAATGGTTATTAGAGCCTGGTGAGCTAATGATAAGTACAGGAATATCTCCAGGGCAAGAATGGGATGGAGAATAGATCATGGAGAAACAATTCTAAAAATGGTTCTCCAGGGCTAAGGGATAAACCAGATGGTATATATTTGAAAAATGAGGAAGAACAAATTATAGCTATTTACATTTCTACTCTGAAGGCAATGCCTGTATTTTCTGTAGTATAGCTTCTTTGTTAAGGACTATTAACTTGAGAGGGGAGAACTACCACCAAATGATATTTTAATGGCTGCCATAAAAAATGTATTACTTTTGCTGTGATTTCATAGGGAAAAAAAACATATCTTGGTAGAGAAACCTTGATCATATTTTATGATTTCTGTTGGGTCTTTCTCATGAAATAAAATGGCAACATTTTAGGAAGAGAAACACTAACATGGCTTTTCCTTTTAGAAACTATTCAACTTAACAAATGTTCAATAATCTCTGGCTATATTCATGGCACTGTACAAAGTACTAAGGAAATATAAAGAGGAATAAAATGTATCTCTTGACCTTAAAGCATTTTTTATTTTTGTGAAGAGTATTCTAGTAATTAAATCTTCCATATTTTATGAGATTGTAACAATATATAAATGACCCTCCTTACCTACAATTATAGTAGCTGATATCTTTTACCCTTGCTTTAAAAGAACCTTTCTAGTAGAAAAAAGAAAATCCCAGAAAACTTTTTTAGACGAGCTAAACAACTTGCAACATTAGATAAATGTAATCAGCAGTGATGAGAAAACATGATGGACTGACTGATGAGGTGGAAAAACTTTTGATTGCCTAGATATATGATAAGACAGTGAATCTATATGCCTAGAAGCCAAAGTGATCTTCCAACATGTTGTTATACTGAAAACCTTTCAAGAAAAAGAAAAGTAAGACATTAAAAGAAGACATTTTCAACTTCAGCAAGGGAATATTTGATAACTCCAGGATGAGAATAATGACATAACCTCATAGTTCAGGGAAAAGCTTCAAGAAATAATGGCACTATGGAATTCAAGAAGGAGAAGAAAATAATGGACAGAGATAGAGTATGAAGGAAGGATCCCCAGAGGAGGTGGCATTTAATGTCAGCCCTAAGAAAGAATGATTGATTCAGAGGAACTATAATGACCAAACATATGAAGCCCTGAATTCTCTAGGAATGTTGTAGGGAAAAAATAATTTGTCTGTTGAGCTGGTAAAGCTGATGAAGCAATAATAGTTCCTTGAATTTTATTTCATAAACAGTGAAGAATAATGCCCTGAGATCAGGGCTTTAGAAAGGTAACAATGGAAGAGTAATGTAAAAGGCAAGTAAAGTACTTGTGACAGTAGTCCAGACAGAGAATAGAAGCACAAGGACTCTATTTCTTTTGTCCTTTACAAATAACCGGCACGTTATTGAGTACATGGCAAGCATTCCACAAATATTTTATTTACTCAGCACTTGACTATAGCATGTCTATCACATATAAACATCTGTGGAGGCTGTAGAAATGGAAAAATGTTTCATTGTTCCCAAGGAACTTTGAAGGTCATCCAAGTTTTAGATATCCAACTGTTTTTGAAATTTACATTCTACACTCAAGGATATCAATAGTCAGGACCAAACTTTAAGAATAAGTCATATACAAAAAACAAACAAACAAACAAACCAAACTGAAACAAGAATATTAAACCACACAAAAGATTATAAATTGCATGAAACAAGCAAACAAACTTAACTCTCTATTGGATCTCCATAATGGCCTTATTTGTTTGTTTCCACTAAAATTGGAATTATATCTGGGAAACCAGAAATGGAAAATATAAGATCTGACTAGAGGGGGGTGATCATAGGATTGTAGAGGACTAGAAGCCAAATACCCTAAGCCAATGTCCAACTTGTTTTTTAGACATTACCCAAATATACATAGCACAGGCAAATAGCTGTTCGACAAACAGGCATTTGGAATCAGGAAGAGGAAAATATATTTTGTTTGAAAATGAAGTGGTGATATTTATCTTCACAATACTGAATATACCCCAAGCTTGTCTTCATTCTTAACCCCTGAGGAGAGAAATAAACTGGATTCAAGCCAGTGGATCAAGATCCAAATGTAGCACATAAGCTTATTCCTGATGGAGGTAGGAGGTCCCAGAGAACAGCATGTTCTATAAAACCTTGGGCAGCAAAAAGAGATGACCATATGCTCCTCTTGCCACTTTGTCTTGTCATTTTACACTCCCCTTCCCCCTGCAGGTGACTGATAAGCAAAGCTTAATATTTCTTCCAATAAAAAAAAAACACCACAAGCTATATATCTCAGCTTGTTCTTCAGTAAGCACAGTCTGTTTCTGAGCCAGTTTGGAATTTGAAGTGACAGTTCAATCCAGTTATTTTATTCTCCTCTATCTCATTCTCAAATTATTCTCTTTTTTGCCATATCTTAATCCAGGATATAAGAAACAGGACTCTCATAGAATGAAAAAAAATTCTTGCTGAGGAATTCTCTCTCCCTCAGCTCTACAACATCTCTTTTGGATATTCTCCCACTGAGCATGTGTTCAGAGGGACTTCTCAACTCATCAGTAATCTGTACTTCAGCTTTCAATTCTTAGAAAAAAAAAATCTTGATTTTCAGTTTTTAGAAAACACACAAAATTAAATCTTATAAGGAACTTGAAAGTAGGAGTTGAATGAGGCAGCTACAAATTTCTGATCAAGGGATGCACCGAGATACATACAGACCAAACTCAACCTTGTTCTTGCCATTACCGTTACTGAAAAGGATTGAGGATGCATGGTCTTACACACACCCAGTCTTCAAGGAAATATATGATCATAATTACAAATTCATGCTTGGGCTAGAAAACAGATTTAAAAATTCTAAAACATATACCACAGGATCATGACTAAAGAGTTTCTCTGCTTGATGAAAACTTAAATGTGAACTTGAATAGGAGCACGTTATAAACTGAGAAGATGCATCATCATCCACACCACCTGATTAAGGTTTTATCTCATTAAATTTTAAGCACCGTTCATCCTATTTGACACACCGCTTTATTTTTTTTTTTCAGTTTTACCCGTATTTAACTCTGCTAGTAGCATCTAATAAAGAATGTTGCCCTGAAAAGGCAATATCCTTCTATAAAGGTGAATTAAATATATATTTTAAATATCAACATTTATTGGTTTCAGCCACATCTAGCCGAAGACTAAACTTGACTGCCCTGGACAGCATGCCCATTACTCTATAACAGCATTATGCCCATAACTGCATAAGGATCTGCTGTTGCTCCTTGAAAAGACAAGTAAAAAGTCTGATCCCAGAGGAAACAGTGCTTCTAGGGACAATTGTTTTTCTGGAATCATACTGTTGGGATTGAAAAGTCTATTTCCTACATATAGGCTTTTAGAAGTACTATTAGTATGGTCACCATTTTAATGTCTAGGTGTCCATCAGGAGCACTTCATTGAATGATTGCCTCCAACTACAATAGAACCATTATTGCCAGTAAACTTCAGGGCATGCCTAGATCTATACCAAAGTTTTTCCATAGCATTGAAATTTCCTCCTAAAGTATTTGAATTACACTTTAACCACTGCACATGTAACATTTTGGAAATTTGCTTTTAAGCTTTTTAAAACTTCAATACACATCTTCTCACTGTTACAATATAAATAATACAAAATCATGCAACATAAAAATATGGTTCTTTCTTACAGCTTTCTTTCTCAGTTAAAACTCTTCATCTCTGTCCCCTTTCTTCTACTAGATTCTTTAAAATACTGACGAGCTAAAGTCTTTATTCTGATTCCAACATCTGAACTGCTTCTATTGACTACTTTTTCTCTTGATTATGAATCACTTTTTCCGGCTGCTTTGCCTATCTCATAATTTTTTTGTTGTATGCTGGATATTGTGTGGAAAAAAGAAGCAGAGAATAAAATAAATATTGACTCCTTAAAAAGAGCATTTCCCTTTCTATTCAGTCTACTGATGGTAGAAAGTTGAGTCTAACCTAAGCATCTAACCTATAATTGAGGTCGTTCTGGGAATTGCTGCAGTTTTTAAAATTCAGGTCACTATTTACTTCAACAGATTTGATGGCAGGATCAGTTTTCTCTTTACTGGGGCTTGGGATTTCGTTACTGGTGAGAGTTTTGAGATCCTGCTATCTCTACAGTTAAGCTGCCAGCTCCCCAAATTTTTAGAGGTCTCTCTTTTATGACACAGCCATCAGCTTCTTAGTTTTGATGCCTTTTAAAATCTCTCTCCCATACTACTCTGACATCAGCCTTCAGAAAATTACTGCCTAAAAAAAATAAAAATTTTTTTAAAAGGTGGGTACCTTGTCTCATATTTGGTAAAGGCCCATGTTCCTTAGAGGAAATTCCATGAGATCTCCTAGTCTACCACTGATGGTGGCACTCTAATCCTGTGCATTTTGTAAAGGTGCTGTTGAAAAGAAGTAGCACGTGAGTGATTCTTGCTTTGGTTTTCATTTCTTTAGGATTCTAGTTTGTCATGCCAGCCTACATCTGACCACTTGGCCATGAAAAGATTGCTATAAATTGGACTTGTTTCCTACTAACCCTATTTATGGCAGGTTTGATCTTCCTTCTGCCATGCCTTCAGAAATGAAAGAAGCTGTAGCATCCACCCCTAGGGGTAGCTAACCCACTTCTATTTATTTTATCATGGATTCTGTGTATCCTCAGCTCTCTAAAGAATTTTTAATATGGCTTTGTGGGTTACTTTGCTTTATTTTATTGTCAGGGTGGGAGCAGCAGTTTCTAATAACATTCTACCATGTAACCAGAAGAAGAAATCATACAGTAAAAATTGAAATTCTTCCTTCTTGCTCCCCAAATACATCCATATATATGCATACACACACACACTCACAGTGTTTTGTGTATGTGTGTGTGTATGTGTGACTTTTAAAATAAATATGTAACCTGCTATGCATTCTCTCTACATCTTCCTTCCCCACCCCCCCAACAATTGTTGAGTGTTTATTTCCCTGTTGATACAGGTAGAGTTATACATTCTTTTGAACACTTGCATAGTATTTCATCATATTGGCTAAACCATCATTTATCCAAGCAATTCTTACTGGGATGGACCTTTAGTCATTAAGTGTTTGAACACTATATAAAACACATATGTGAAGAATCTTACAAAGGTATAGTATTTTATGAATATTCCTATGAATAACTGTAAGTAAAGTAACTAGTTAATAATTACTTCTTTTAAAAGATGACATTAAGCATGTCTAATCTTTTCATAAAATGCTGTAGCATCACTATGACATCACTATGTTGATGGGATGCCTCAATCACTTGTTGATAAATGTTAGACTTTTTGACCCCTTGTATAAAGAGTAACCCAAGTTAGGTTGTATGGTTGAGACCAGAGTAATCCAAAATAGGCTCTATGGAATGCTAGTGCCATGAATATTCCATAAAGAGGTGTTCAGTGACCAAGTTATATTGGGAATCCCAGTATATTATATCCATACACCCACATAGAGATTCTGAATATACTTCAACATATTTAAGACATTGTGAAGCCATGCAAAAGAATAATCTATATTGGCTTTTTAATAGTGTTTTCCATACCCATTGGTCAAGAATCTCTTTCATTGTCTATTATGTGTTGATATTCTATAGAAAGAACATAATGTGAGGAATGCTACTACAAATGATTTCTTCCTTTACCAGATACAAACATCCCTGTTTCTTTTCTTTCTTTCTTGTGGTTTAGGCTTTCAATACTTTAACAATGAGTTGTATTTCTCTCCTAATCTGTGAATCTCCTACTCCAGAATGTCCATTCCCTCTTGGAGATGGGGAACATCCCTGTTTCTTAGAATTATTTATGAACTAAAAATAAGTAAACATTCAGAAAGCACCTGATGAGCTTTCTCATGAGTCCATTATTGGAACTTTTCATGCCTAAACTCTATTAAAATTATTTGGCCTCCTCATAGCTCATTTTTTTCTTCTTTCAAGATTCTCATCTGTGTTTTCCCATGAATGAAGTATGTTGTGCTTGTCTATCTCAAGTCCTGACTTAGGGAAGTGTCTTGCTTATTTAAGGCTTAGGCAAGGAAAATGTATGCTACTAGAGAGGAAAAGTAGGAAAGTTCAGTAATCATATTCATCATAAGGTATCATAATGCAGTTAAATAGATTGTATGCTAGCTAGAGTCACCATTGTATGCTAGGTAGAGTCATCATTAATTGTGACCATACTATGTGGTAGCCATGGTGCTAAGAAACTTTCCTGAATTATCTCATTTACTTCATTCAACAACAGACTATGAAAATATTACTATTATCTCCACTGGACAGATAAAGAAGCTTGGACCCAAAGAAACTAAAAAAATAATTTTTTTAGAGTCATAAAGCAAATGAAAAAATAAGTGGCAAAGCTGAAATTTAAACTAAGTCTGTTGAGTTTCAAATTCTGTGTTTAACCATTACACTATTCTCTCCATTCTGAGTGTGTTTATGTACATGTGTGAGAGAGACACACAGAGAGAAAGAATGAGAATGAAACTAACCAAAGTTATAGCTCTGATATATGAGATTAACTAGTATGAGAGTCAAATTGAAGGCCAGGCCAACCTGGGGTAAAATTTCCATTTGTCAGTCATCTCTCTTGATTCCATTCTACATGCTGTCCTCATTTCTCCCCTGGAGCTTCCACTGACATCAGTTGTAGATTATGCAACACAAATCTTCACTGCGGATAAAGGGACGATAGAGCATCTCTGAGCTAAGAAAAAATCTAGTCCAGAGAGTTTCATATATAGAAATTTGGCTCAATTCCTAACAAATTTGGATAACATGAAGTCAACAATGTTTTCTCTGGGGAAAACCAATCAGTACAAGCACAAAAGAAGGCTTAGATTAATCTGCAGCTGGAAGCACATTTGAGAAAGCAAAGCACAGGTTTTCAAAGCTCAAAAACCTTAGGCCTATTTGATCTAGTGTCATGATTACAATTTGTCACATGCAGAAACATATTTATTCATCAAACGTATATCGAGTACTTCATTTCCAAGTACCGTGTCAATTGTTGCAATGCCTACACAAACACACAGTGATTGGAAAAAATTCACGAATTAACTGCTTGAGTACATCTGGGAAGATTACAAAAAATGGAAGATTAAAGAAAATATAAAGATGGGTGCTACTAACTTCTGACATATAAATAAACACTAGCAAGAAATCACTTACATGGCATTAGCATAATGAATTTTATATTAGAAATCTCATATACATTCAAATATTTGCTGAGCAACTCTTATGAGCTAAGTATGCCCTACCTGATACGGGAGAGCTTGGTTCTTGTCTCAAAAGAAATGAATCTCGCAGACACAGGAGAGTAAGTAAAGCAATAGAAGTTTATTAAACAAAGATACAGAGAAAGCTCTCAGAAGTGAGAGGGGTCACAACAGAGTTGTCACTGAGGGCTTTTTGGCTGGCCTTTTATTGGGAACCTAGCTAAGGAACCCAAGGCCTTGAGATTTCTTTGTACTGCCTCAAGTGATTGATAAATGGCTGTTTGGAGTTTTGGTGAATCTCATTTCTGGGATGGTCTGATGACCATCAAAGGAAGATATTCCCTAACACCTTGGAGCTAGGGAGCCTAATTTACTTTCATCTGTTTTTTATTGTCTTATCTCTGTTTCCTTGGGATGTGTAGGAGCCTAACTCTGGACCATTTGGTGTCCTTTGGATTTATGGGAGCCCACAGATTTATGGGAGCCTGACTCTGGGCCTTTCCCTTATCTTTCTCTGCCTAGCCCCATCTATCCCTAACTCATTCCTACATCAATCGTAGGAACATGGAGAATGCATAGGACAGTTTCTGACCTCAAACAGCTTAAAGCTGAATAGGGAATTATGGGGAAACAGAGTACTAGCTGAGGACAAAGCACAAGCCCAGGGCAGAACATTGACAAGTCCTTGAAAAGGCAGAGGGACATTGCTCTACAGAGGGACATTGCTCTACAGATTCAATCGCCTTAATGTTAATACTTTGCTAAGGGCAAAAGGCAATCTTAGCCCAATCCCCAGGATCCTGTAAGTCTACTTTAACATATGAAAATTCCTTTAGAAATTTCCTTTATCGGGATCCCTGGGTGGCGCAGCGGTTTGGCGCCTGCCTTTGGCCCAGGGCGCGATCCTGGAGACCCAGGATCGAATCCCACGTCAGGCTCCCGGTGCATGGAGCCTGCTTCTTCCTCTGCCTGTGTCTCTGCCTCTCTCTCTCTCTCTCTGTGACTATCATAAATAAAAAAAAAAAGAAAGAAATTTCCTTTATCTCTACCCCGCAAGATACGTGTTGGCAATCATCCTCCAAGCATATGGCCCACTGATATATATCTGAAGGGAGTCATGACTCAGGTCTTATTAGAGGGTAATAAGTGACCTTTTCCCAACAATAGCTTAGTCCTGGAAACCTCAAGGTCCTGGAAACCTTGCTTCCAAAATTCCTTAGAGAGTAGGCTGTCCCCCAACCTATCCCAACTCCCAGGTATATAATCAGCCACTCCTCACAGGCCCAGGGCAGCTGCTCTTCCTGCCCATGGGTTCTGTCCCAGTGCTTTAATAAAACCACCATTTTGCATCAAAGACATCTCAAGAATTCTTTCTTGGTCATTGGCTCCAGACCTCACCTATATTCCAAAACTTCATCGGGAAGAGAGACATTAAAAAGATAATAACCAGGGATCCCTGGGTGGCTCAGCAGTTTGGCGCCTGCCTTTGGCCCAGGGCGCGATCCTGGGTCCCGGGATCAAGTCCCACGTCGGGCTCCCGGCATGGAGCCTGCTTCTCCCTCTGCCTGTGTCTCTGCCTCTCTTTCTCTCTCTCTCTCTCTCTCTCTCTGTCTATCATGAATAAATAAATAAATAAATAAATAAATAAATCTTTAAAAAAAAAGATAATAACCATTTAACTTACTAAACGTTTAAAAACAAAATCCACCCTTGTAAATTTGAAGATCTAACCAGCTTTTTTAAAGGATTAATGAATCAAGCAGCATCCCATCTTAATAAATAGAGGGGAATCTCTGCTAAGCTAAAAAAAGAAAGGTTTTCAAAGGCAAATACAGTGCATTAAAAAAAGAAGAAAGGAATTTGTTAGCAAAGAAGGCATTGTTTAGGCAAAGTTACCTCTAAGGTGAGCTGAAGAGGTCTGTAAGTAAATTTCTTAGTATTGACCAAGAATTTCCACGTTGACCTGTTAAAGATTATATTGGTAGTGGGTGGGGGTGGAGCTTCAACCTTCCATTAGGTTAGATATTAAATTTTGGCTTACCAACTTGAGGCCCTAACCTAAGTGCTCCCATTTGGAGCCTGTGGTTTTCTTTTTAACAGGGATATAGTAGTAACATAAACAAAAAAGTGAATAAAAGTCATAAAGAATTGATCAACCTTTATAAAATGCATAAAGATAGTTGAAAGTTATAGTTAGCCTCTGGAAATGTTAGAGAAGATTTTGGGGATCACAGAAAAATTCCCTATTTTACAAAAGAGGAAACCAGGCATACAGAAGGTAGCTCAACTAAAGTTAGCAATTGGCAGAACAGGACTCAGAATGATGTAATTTTGGAATGTAGGTGAGGTTTGGTGGTGTGAGGTCCAGAGCCTAGGACCAAGAAAGAATTCTTGAAATGTCTGGTGAAAAATGGTGGTTTTACTAAAACACAGGACAGGACCTGTGGGCAGAAAAAACTGCTGCATGGGGATTGTGAGGGGTGGCTTATTATATATTTGGGAGTTGTGGGAGGTAGGGAAAAAGAGGTTTCAAAAGGATTTTCATATGCTAAAGAGGACCTACAAGATACTGGAGACCTTGCCATTGTCAAGCTAAAGTAGTTTTTCCCTCTAGCCAAGTATTAACATTAAGACAGTTGGGAACACTCTGGAGGAAATGTCACACATATCCCACCCCAGAGTTGAGGTGGAGGTTGCAAGGTGTCAGGTGTGCTTTTTCCTTCAGCTAGCCTTCTGTTCCCTCATCAAGAACATCCTTGACTCCCAGAATAGTGTCTCTCCTGTGCATTTGAGAACCCTCTGTTGAAGATAATCAAAGAAGAGAAGTGACCTTTGCTGGCACACTTCTCACCTGGGAAGAAGTTGTTTGTACTGATTTTCTACTCCTGAGCTTCTTTGGTTAGAATGACCATTTGTAAGCATGCCAAAGTACTTGCTAGAAAGCAATGGAAAATGCAAGCAGTTTGAAATAAACAGTTTTATTAGAAAATGTGATGAAGAGGTTACTTTTTTTGTAAACTATTTTACATTAGAATCACCTGTAACAAAATGAGAACTGCTGGTGTTTATTGAAAACCCTTCTTGGCATAACAAGCATGCAAAGAAACAATTCTGCATTTCTGCTATGTCACTGCTTGGAGGTTTGTTAGAGGACTTCTTGTTTGTGTTGGATATATCTCCAGGCCACTAAGAGTTATCTTTTCCAGGTATTAGCTTAACCCCCTTTATTATTCATAAAATAATGAAAACTGGAAAACCAATATCCACCTGCTATTCAGTGTGAATCCCCTTTCAGTTTTATTCATTGGACTACTGAGATGTAGAGGCTAGAAAGCTTTGTAATAACTAGATGGGAATCTTAAACATGTCCGTGTAATTTAGCCTCAAAATTCTACTTCCTAGAGTTTAAGAGAGGTTATGAAAGAAGAAAAAAAGGATTCATTGTATTAAACATACTTTTAAGAGAACTAGAACTAGTTACAATAGTAAGAATTATATAAACACCTTACATGTCAAATATTGGAGACAAGCTGGGCAAATTAGATCAATTATAGAACATTATAAAGCCATTAATACTAATAGCTGTCTATCTGCATGAAAAGAATTGTTTAACATTTTTGTTTTTATTTCTGACATTATGGCTGATTAGATCAACTAAAAATCTTATAAGACAATTTGACTACGTACTCTGAAATTCTCCTAGAAGTGAAAATATAACAAACATCCTTTTAAGTGATGGCTAAGCACTCAAGAAAGTAAAGAAAATCCCAAGAGGTCAAAAACCAAATAGAAACAGAAAAAAAAGAGAAGTCATCAATGTTGTTACTCTGAGTGCCTGGAGTGAGTTTCAGGGATGGCAGATAGGGTTGATAGTCTCCATAATATAAGAACTTGATTTTTTAACAAACAGTAGTGTGAAGAGTCAAAGTCTTGAGCCTCAGTTATTTGAAGACTCTTGAATAAAGTTGCCTATATATAAAACCAGAAACATCTAAGGATTACAACTCTAGTGAAAGACTACAACTGAAGAAAAAACAAATGGGATGCTAGAAGTTTATATACCATGCTCTGAGCTCAAGGAAAGGTAAAAAGAAATCTCTCCTGAAAATTCATACTAGTATTTTTTTGTTTGTGTTTGGAATTTGAATTCCATACCATCTGTTTGGTCTAGGAACTATTAAGCTGTAAAATACACACAAAAAGAGTCTAAGGGTTTTCTGCTTCTGGCCATGATGTAATAACTAAACTAGACTTGACTCCCTCCATGAATGGTTAGAAAACTAGACAAAATAAATGAAACAATTCTTTTTAAACAATGAACAAACGACAGTATAGGGCTGTAATCCCTAAGAGGGGAAATAGGATAAACTTTCCATTGTCCTAATTTCTGCCTTTTAGGCACTTTCCAGACCACTGTGCAGGGAGGGAGAACCCAAGCAGATCACAGCAGACTTGGTGATTTCAGAAGACCGAAATAGCGTGCAGGAGGGCTAAGCTGAAAGAAAGGGACTTGGAAGGCTAGTCTACCAGAAAAGAGAAACTATACAAAAAAAAAAAAAAAAAAAAAATCTTGGAAACTGTACAGAGTCCCTTTGATTCTGTTGCTGAATATTAAAATGCACCTGTACAGGATGAAACTATGAGACCAGCCAAAAGAAAACTCAGACATGGCATGCTGGTCAATTCATAGGACTCTTTTAAAGAAGATGAGAAAAAAAAAAAAAAAGAAGATGATGATGAGAGATTCAGACACTCAACAGTATATAAAATTCACAATGTTCAATATCTAATCAAATGCTACTAGATTTAACAATGAAACATGAAGACATGACCCATATCCAGGAGAAAAAAAGTCAGTAGAAACAGATTCAGAAACCACAGAGATGATGCAATTAACAGACAAGGATCTTAAACTAGCTATTATAAATATTCTCAGTGATTTAAAAGGAATTTGAACATAGTGAGAAGAGAAATAAAAAATATAAAGAAGAACCAAATGGAACTTTTATAGCTGAAAATTACATTATAAACAAAAAATTCACGTGATGAGATTAACAGCCAATTTGATACTGCAGAAGAAAAGATTGAGCTTAAAGGAAAAAGAGTAAGACTATCTGAACTAAAGCAAAGAAAGAAACAAAATAATGGAGGAAAAAAATTGACTTGGTGACCTTACAGACAACAATGAGTAAATTAATTAGAATCCCAGAAGGGAGTGGGGAAAAAAATGGTTTTGAATAATGTTTAAAATTTTTTTTCAAAAATCATGAAAACTATAAAACTACACATCCAACAAGTTCAACAAACCTTATGTAAGATAAACATAAAGAAAAAAACACACTACAGCACATCATAATTAAATTGCTAAAAAGCAGTGATTAAAAAGAAAAACAGCAATAGGAAAAAAGATCCATTACCTAGAATGGAACAAAAGTAAGAACAAATACTTATAGAAAACATGATTGCATAAAGGGAAAATTCTCAAGACTACTAGAACAATAAGTAACTTTAGGAAGACCACAGTGTAAATATATAAAAGTGACTTGTGTTTTTATAAACTGGAAAAAGTTACTGGAAGTAAAATTTAAAATACCATTTAGCATCCAAAACAACTCCATTAAACAAAATATGTTACCTACAAAACTCTGCTGAGAGAAAATTTTTAAAACCTAAATAAATAGGAAAACATACTAAATTCAGGGATTGGGAGACTCCATGTTGTTAAAGATGTCAATTCTATTGAAATTTGTCTATGAATCGCATACAATCCTAATGAAAATCTAAGCAGACTTTATTGTAAAAATTTAAAAGGTGATTCTAAAATGTATATGGAAATGTCAACACCTAACATAGCCAGAGAAACTTTAATGAAGCACAAAGTTAGAGAGCTTGTACTATGTCATTTCTAGAATAATTATAAAACTGTTTTTATAAAAAAAAATGTAATCAAAGTAACATTGTGCTTACATCCATGTGGACATATGGATCAATAGGACAGAATAGAGATGCCAGAAATAGATGCACACATATATGATCAATTGTTTTTTGACAAAACAGTCAATATAATTCAACAGGGAAAAGAGTCTTTACAACAAATGGTGCTAGAATGACTGGCTATATCCATAATGAGAAAAAACAAGGAACCTTGAAAAATAAACTTGAAAAAAATGAACTCACACTAGACTTTAATATTAAAACTAAAACTCCAAAACTTCTTAGAACATTCTTCTCTGTTCAGAATGGTAACACTACAAGAAAAAAATGCAACAACAATTTATCAAAAATAAGTTATTAACCAACAAATATCAGAATTAGCTGCCAAGAACTTCAGCAAATCAAATTGGTAAAGGCTATAAAATACAAATGATGAAACCCATAAAAGAAGACATTGCAATTATGAAAAAGTGAAAAAGACTGTCTCAAAAAGGACCAGGGAGGTTTTAAAAGAAACAAATAGGACTTACCAAATAAAAGAAATAAAATTTCTAAACATAATCAATGACTTTTAAAATTAATTGATGTGTCACACAACAGGCCAGACCTGGGGAATAAAGAAGTAGTAAACTGTAATATAGCTATAAAGTAATTACCCAAAAATACTGAGAACAGTGAGTTAATGAGATAGAAACTCTGAGTGGGGAAAAGAAATGGAAGAGAAACTGACAGAGTGAGAGAAACAAAAAGAGGGGCCAGTCAGAACTGGCTGTGGTATCTCAGATTAACTGGAGTGCAACTCAGAACTGAAAGTCTGCTTCACAGAGTAAAACTGCAGACTAGTAGACAAAGAGAAATCTCAGAAAAACATATAAATAATAGATACCATTTGCAAAATAGAAGACAAAAGAAAATGGTAGTAGAGTAAAATAACTTTTTACCTCAAAGTATATATCCAGCTAAGGTAGTATTATACAATGAAAACAAAATAAAGATGTTTTCATTTTATTTTTTTTTTAATTTTTATTTATTTATGATAGTCACAGAGAGAGAGAGAGAGAGAGAAAGAGAGGCAGAGACACAGGCAGAGGGAGAAGCAGGCTCCATGCACCGGGAGCCCGACGTGAGATTCTATCCCGGGTCTCCAGGATCGCGCCCTGGGCCAAAGGCAGGCACCAAACCGCTGTGCCACCCAGGGATCCCTAAAGATGTTTTCAGACAAAGAGTGAAAGAACTTAACATAAGAGACTCCCACTAAAATATGTGAAAATTTAGTAAGAATATAAACAGATTTGAAGAATATATTTAGCAAGGTCGATAAAATGGACATACAGGGAACTGAGAACCCAAATCTGACCATAGGTATATATTTTTTTTGAGAACAAACAGATATTTATAAAATTGTCCATGTGTTCAACATAAAACAAATCTCATATGCTAAAGAATTGGTATAATCCTAAACAATTTAATTAGAATCATTAAGTGATTAAGCAATAACCAAAAGATAACTGTTTTAAATTCTCATACATTTGGAAATATAAAAACCTTTAATAGGTAAAAGAGGAAAAAATAGAAACTTTAAAATATTTAGAACTAAAATATAATGAAAATGCTACATAATTTCCAAACCTCTGAAGAAGAAAAACCAATTTCTGAAATTCTTATATTATGAAAAAAGAAGACATAACAAGCTAACAAAAGAGCTAGCAGGACAGGAGAGAAAAAATAAAAGTTAAAAAACAGATGAACTGGAAAAAAATAGAACAAAAAGTCAATAGCTGGTTCTTTGAAAAAACTTAATAAACCCTACATATTTCTGGCGAAGTCGATCAAGGAATGAAAGAGACGATACAGTAGAAGGTAAAGAGAAATACAGAATATTATTTATAACTCAAGGTCAATAATTGTGAAGGATTTAGATTATATGATCAATTTCTTTAAAAATAAAATTTATCGAACCTGATTCAAGAAAAAATAAAAATGGTGAACAATTATTAAAAAGTGTAACATAAATAAAAAGAGGTCTTAACCATTGAAGAAAATAAGAGGAATAGTTAAAAAAGATCTTTCCTCTATCCCCAATCCCTCCTATACATACCAAGGCATTCTTCAGGCAAGTTTGACTAATGTTCAAGGAAAAGATAATATCATTGTTAAACTGTCTTTGAACAGGAAAGAACAGTTCCAGTTCACATGTAAAGCTGATAGGACCTTGAAGCCAAATCTGACAAGAACAGTAAGAAAGAAAAAGTATTGGCCAGCTCACAAATGAGCATATACGAAAAATCTAAAATAATAAAATTGTTATTAGGTTTTGAAAAATCATCTCAAAGGTTAAAAAGCAAACCACAGACTTGGGAAAATATTTGAAATTTGTATAATCAACCAAACATTATTATCTAGAGTCAATTAGGAAGGTTTACAAATTAGCAACAGTAAAAGACAAGCTGATAGAAATGACATTCAAGGCAGTGTGGTGAGCACTCAGCTTATAGTAGGAAAGGAAATAAATATAATCCCTATGAAGAGGGCAGCCTGGGTGGCTCAGCCGTTTAGCACTGCTTTCAGCCCAGGGCGTGATCCTGGAGACTCAGGATCGAGTCCCACGTCAGGCTCCCTACGTGGAGCCTGCTTCTCCCTCTGCTTGTGTCTGTGTCTCTCTCATGAAAAAATAAATAAAATCTTAAAAAAAAAATCCCTACGAACAAAATGCTGTAAACAGCTACACAAATCAAATTGAATACATTTTGTTATGGATTGAACTGCATCCCTCTCCCCCCGCCCGTCCCCCCCGCCCCCGGCCAATTTCTTATGCTGCAATCCTAACCCCCAGTATTCAGAATGTGAACTTGTTTGGAAATAGGGTCATTGCAGATAAAATGAGTCAGAAAAGGATCATTAGGGTGGGCTCTAATCCAATATGACTAGTGTCCTAATAAAAAGGGGGAACTTTAATACTGAGAAAGGCACACAGGTGGAACATCCTGTAAAGATGAGAGTAGAGGTGAGTCTGAAGCTTCTATAAGCCAAGAAATGTAAAAAATTGCCAGAAAACCACCAGAAACTAGGAGAGGCTGGAACAGATCCTTCCCTCCTAGCCCTCAGAAGGAATCAACCTGTCATCCCCTACATTTTTGGACTTCTAGCCCCCAGAACTGTGAGAAAATAAATTTCTGCTTTTTGAGCAACTCAATTTGTGGTAATTTGTTATAGCATCAGTAGCAAACTAATACATGATTTAACCTTAACACGTAAAATGAGGTAGGTAATACATTAGAGAACAGTCTAGATCTGCCTAGATAAAATGGTCAAGGAAAATTTTCTTAGGAATGCCTTATTTAAGCTAACATTAGAAGGATAAGAAAGATGCAGACAAGCCAAGAGTTTGAAGCAGAATATCTCGGAGAGAAAGACTGATGCGGCGAACCCAGCGCAGGTAGGGAAAAGTTAGTTTACATTTTATTAAAAGAGAATATGATTGTGGAGGACAGTGGAAGTGGCTGATAATAGAATTCGATTCTTGGGCCTTTTGAAGGATCAATGATTACTAAAAACAGAACACTCAAAATCAAATCAATCCTCATATATTTAGGGGTGGCCATGGCCATGGTGAGGATCCCCTGACAACCCTCGGAGACAATTTGCCATCCTCAAGGTATTGTGCTTACAGAGAATATGGTAAAATTGCCATTTCCAAGGATATTAAAATACTAGCAAACTCATTAGAATGGCTCCAATCTCAATCTGCCCTCCAAAGTACTTTGCCATCATCTCTGGTATCTTCATCATTTGAATATTCCCTGTCCATTCACTGCCTCAAAGAACAACCCATTCTGTTTCTCAAGTCTAACTTAAAAGTACGTTTTGAATAGATAGTAAAAGTACATGCTACAAAATTTTAAAGATTAAAAAATGGTTTACAGTGAACATTGCCTCCTTTCCCTGCTCCCTTCCAAATAGTTACCTTTCCAGAGGCAATCACTATTAGCAGCCAAGTCTATGCATTTATAAAACAAACATGAAGACTTTTCTTTTTGCAACACAACTGGAGCCACTATATACAGCCTCTGCCCCTTGGTTTGTTTGGTTTTTTCTCTTGGAGCTCCCATATCAGTATCTAAAGAATTGCTCATTCTTTTAAATAGCTGTCTGCACAGTTTTGCCTTGTGGTTCTAATTTGTTTCTAGATTCTCTTTTACCGGGCTAAACTCTGGAAATCCATAATTTTTCCTCATCAGTCTTTTCTCTGTGGCACTTGAAAATGGAGCTAATCCCACTTGCTGTCTACTGAATTCCCACATGAAGTAAAGAAAAGTTCCCTGAGGACTGTCACAGTGCTCTGCTGCCATAAATACCTATGAAAGTCATAGTGAATTCTGGTTAGATACTGGTTAAGAAGACAGCCCGTGTTCAAATCTGGGCTTTGCCACTTAAAGCTAAGTGATATTTGACCAGTTACTCCAATCCTTCCTGTCTCCTCAATTTCTTCAACTGTAAAATAGAAATAATAATAGCACCCATGCAAATTGTTGAGTAGGTTAAGTGATGTTTGTCAAATGCCTAGTACATGGTAAAAGTTCAATCAGTGCTAATGATTGTTATCTCCATCTTCTTTGGAGATATAGATCAACCTCCCAGACTTCTTGAACATTATTCAGAAAAACACAGCGAAGGGAAACTTCCCCCTCAGCTTGTATTTATGCCTTCTGAACCTTATTCCCTCTCCTTTGAGGGATTGTGTGTGTGTGCAAGTACACACATATGCACACACACACATTCTGAATAAGGAAAGATGGCAATGCCCAGCTACCCTTCAAAATTCTGCCTCTTGGTTTGTTTTCAGATCTTACCCTTACTGGCAACAAGGATGACCTTGGTCTGTGTCAGAGGAGTATCATTTGACTCACAACTATCTTCCCACAGAATACCCCCACTTCATACCTGGGGCCATCTGTTTACATACACACACAGCTGCTAAACACAGAGGAACCAGCCAGAGCCTCTGGGGCACTCAGGGCTACCACAAGCCCTGTGTAAATGCTCTTAAGTGCCTTATATTTCATTGCACTTGTCAAGTTGCAGGCAGCAAGACAGGTTTCTTTCTGGCTCTAGAGAAAGTGGGTTAGTCCCAGTGGCTCTTCTTGATGGGTGTGATGCAGTTAGTATAGTCCCCAAGGAAATCTCATGTGTGTTTCCCAGTCCTCAAATCAACAGCATTGCAGGCAGCTTTGGTTCAGCTTCTAAAATAGACAGCTTAAAACCTAAGTGATGATCTAAATGGTTTCTTTAAGATATACTCAGCAAGACAGTTAAATTTAACAAGATGCTGTTAAATACCAATGATTGTTTTAATAAGAATGTGCTGAGGAGCTGCCATGTGGGCAAACACATTAGTATTAATTATGGCTAAATGATTTTAAACATCAACATTTAAATTTTGATATTTCTTATCAAATTAGAATACTTATGTGCAGAATCCTAAATATAATACATAAGCAGTGATAGTCTTTAAAGCTCTTCTTTCTCCAAAAAGGAAATGAAAACTAATATGTATGATATGTGGGCACATAAGATATCCCAAGTGGTATTCTAAACATCTTACAAATAATACAGTTTAACCTCACAATAACTGCACAAGATATTCCTATTTATGTATCTCTTTTATATATAAGGAAACTGAGACACAGAGTAGATACATGACTCAAGGTTGAACACCCCTAGGTGGAGAGTGATGGAGCCAAATTTTTTTTTATATTTTATTTATTTATTCATGATAGTCACAGAGAGAGAGAGAGAGAGGCAGAGACACAGGCAGAGGGAGAAGCAGGCTCCATGCAGGGAGCCCGACGTGGGATTCAATCCCGGGTCTCCAGGATGGCACCCTGGGCCAAAGGCAGGCGCCAAACTGCTGGGCCACCCAGGGATCCCGAGCCAAATTTTAAATACAAGCACACTGCATCTGGAGGCTGCATGCTTAACTGCTAATCATACCACCTCCCATGTGACTGCAGATTTGTTCAGTTTTCGAGCTCTCATCTAATACTGAAGGGACCTGAGGCTTTGGATCCAGGTGAGCCTGGGTTAGAATCCTGACTCCACACTCACTAGCTGTGTAACTGTGTACTCCTGAGCCTATTTTATCATCTGGAAAATATCAGCACTATGCATGTTCATATGGTAAGAGAAATGTCGGCACCATAGCACGTTTACATGGTAATGCACGCAGAGTGCCTCACAAAGGTCCTGGCACATAGAAGAAACGCAAGTTCACTCATAAGTCTCATTTATATGACATTCGCGGTATACCAATCCTGTGGAGGACACAGGCAAAACTAGTGGTTGATACTCTTATTGCACATGGAAATGAGACTAAACAGGTGCTAAGAAGGACAAAGGTACATGCTACTAGGAGACAATATAAAGAGGATTTTGACCAAGACAAAATGTTTCTCTGAAAAGGTGATGGATACCTGTAATTCTCATCCTTTATAGGTGTAGCTATTTGGCCAGATCTGTTTGTCTCTACGTATGTACACAGGTATAGGACATTTGATGGGAGTTTTTTCCTGGAACTTTGAACATTTGAACTCACGAAGCATCCAAGAATGGTAGGCTAGATCAGGAACTGGTGTAAGAAATTTCATCTCTGCTCTCTGTGAAAACTTCAAGGGGCAGTATTGAAGAAACCTCAGCATTGACCTCCTCTAGCAGAACCTCTAACATACGAGAGATGCTCAGTAAATATTAAAGAATAAAGAAGGAATATAAGCTTAGGGGAAGATTTTGAAATTTATATAGTATGTCATATTATCTAGAGCTGTTTATCATTAAAGTAGAGCTCAGTGGTTGGACTACCAGGTTTACATTATTCCACTACCTATAAGCCATGTGGCCTTGAGCAAGTTTCTCTGCCTCAGTTTAACTTTCTTAAAAATGGGTTAGGTGAGGATTAAAATAGATAATGTATAAAGTGCTCAGCACATTCCCTGGCATATGGTAATCTTCATGCCAGTATTAATAGAGGTGGTGGCCCATGGCAGGGGATGGTATGATTGTTTAATCTACACAGCACAACAAAGATGGGTGGTAATAGAATTTTCCTTTTGGGATCCCTGGGTGGCGCAGCGGTTTGGCGCCTGCCTTTGGCCCAGGGCGCTATCCTAGAGACCCAGGATCGAATCCCACATCGGGCTCCCGGTGCATGGAGCCTGCTTCTCCCTCTGCCTGTGTCTCTGTCTCTCTCTCTCTCTCTCTCTCTGTGTGTGTGACTGTCATAAATAAAAAATAAAAAAATTAGAATTTTCCTTTTACATAAAAGGAAAAACTGAAGTTCAGAGGTCTAAGATAATACAGCTAGTCAAACTCGGGTCAGCAGGATCCAAACCCTCTAGAGTAGATGAACTAACAGATGCCCTCAGAGCAGAAACCTGCCACAGGGAAAGCATTGAAGAAAAAGACTGCCTTGGGAGACTGTGCAAGAACATGAGGTCAGCTGGAAGTCCTTCCTTCCTTCTGAGTAAGCAGTGAGTACAACTTATATGGATCCCCATTTGTTTCTCCTCTTCTTCCTTTTTCTGGGATGGGGTGGGAGATGCAGAATTGTAGAATTGGAAATTATTTCCTTTCATGAACTCAGCAGGAGAAGGACGAAGAGCCAGACAAAAGCATGCCCCTCTTCTGAGATCCTGCTGTATCAGTGTCTGCAAGTCTGAAACCAAGCTGCCCCCTGATGTACACACTCGGTATTCAAGAGGGGGCATGGATGGGTGCAACCATTAGCAACCAAGGCTGGACAGGAAAAGAGGGGAAATGATTCAAGCAGGCTCTGTGAATTCAGTGCCCCTTGACCTCTGTTCCTGAATATCTATGCCAGGGTTTCTCAACCTCAGCACTTTGTGGACTGAATAATTCTTTGTTATGGGGATTGTTCTTTGCATTCATTGTATTTAGTAATATTCCTGGTCTCTTCCATTTAGATGTCAGTAGAACTCCCCAGTTATGATAGTCAAAAGTGCCTCTAGATATTGCCAAGTGTCCTCTGGGGGACAAGATTGCCCCCAGTTGAGAACCATGACTCAAAACAGTCCATGGCTGGGGGTTAAGCATGTTCCTGCCTTCCACTGAGGGGCAAAGCCAAGAGTTCATGACCTGACATTACCTGAGGAAAAAACCCTGCACCACTAGGCTAGATATTTTTGTTCTGTCTTTGCAAACTGAGGCAAATCAGGAAGCACTGAGCTCCTCCCCTTGTCTAGTGTAGAATGAGGCAGTCATGAGGTGCTCATCTTCCTTAGCTTATTTTAGGCTTTCTACAGCATACCTATATTTTTAGGAAATAGTTTCTCAGTACTTGATGTGAAATAGTATAAGCCATCTCCAGAGAAGTGAGCTTAAGGAAAGAGTTGTTGCAAAAATCCTTTCCATGCCTCCACCTCCGCAGACATGATTGGAAGATCCCTGGAAATAGATGGGGACTCTGGCAAATGTTCATCTTGACCATCATGCTTGGCCATAATCCAACAAATATTGCTTGGGTACATCTTCTGTGTTAGGCATTGTGCTAGATGAAGTGGAAGGTGCTAAGATAAAGATATTGTTTCTAACTTCAAAACTTCCAATTTATTTGGAAAGACCATATGGGCTATGTATCAGACCTGAAAAGTTCAGGTCTAAGTTCAGACCTGAAATTGAAATCCAAAAATGGATTCTGATTAACTGGTGAACTTGGGTTTTATATTGCCAGGGGCCAGGGTAAGTGATTGGGCTCTTCCTAGGCACTGATTTGCCCTAGAACTTCTGCCTTCCTCTCCTGGGTTCTTGTGTGCGGTGTGGGTTCAGGAAAGCAGAATGCATTGTTCCTGCATCCATTCAATACATATTTACTGAGCATTACTATGCTCGTGACTATGCTTCTCAAGATATGAGATGGTGAGCAAAGCATATTCAGTTCATTCCCTCATGGAGTTAGTAATCTAATGGGGAAGACAGATCTTAGGCAGAAATGTCAAAAATAATGTTTAATTGTCATAAGAGCTACAAAGGAAGGTCAGGCACCTCCTTGGCTCTCAGCCTGGCTGCAGTGGGAGACTGAAGGGGTAGGGTGCTATAAGCAGGGGCCAACGGAACTATTAATATAAAGGGATTTGTGAGATATGAGCAAAAGCAGAGAGATGCAGGATCAACAGGACAAAGTAAAAGGGCAGGTTGCAGAGGGGCAGTATCTGCATTTCTATAGGAGAAGAAACACCATTTTAATTCCCAGTGAGGTTTTCACATTTGGAAGTTCCCAGGGCAGGGAATCCACACTCACAAAGAGGACCCCAGAATCTGGGGTGGTGGGTAAACATATCACGAGTAGATTCCTGTGCTGCAGAAATCAAGGAGGAGGCCAGAATTGAACCAGTTCATGTGAAACTCCCAGCCGTAACTCTAGGATATTCTGTGGTGTGACCAAGATTTTACAGCATGAAAGTAGGACTGAGAGTCAGCAAACTCTGCATTACAAACTTACTTAATAAGAAGCAAAAGAAAGTCCAGGCTTTGAAGGCCCTACCAAGGGCTCTAGATGATAGGGAAATTTCAAAGCTTCTTAAAAGAGACAGGGCTTTACCTGAGCCTTGAAATATGGATATTTTAAATTTGTTTCCTGAGCTGATGTCATCTTCCCCCAATGATAATTAGGAAATACTTCTTGTTCAGTATGAGCAAATACTGATAATCAAAGGGAAATGGCCTGTCTGCTGAATTCAGTGGAGGAAGCAAAGAAAACAATTGTGTTAGGAGCCAAATCAAATATATGAATAAAGACCACTAAGCAAGATCCAAGATTGTTCTCCAGCAGAGTATACTGCCTATAACTTCATACTTTATACAAACCACTATAGTAAGAACTCTAGATCACAGTGCCACCATTGGTTAATGGTGACAGATCAAATCCCAGATCTACCATGTTTTCACTGTGTGATAGAGGACAAGTCGTCTAACTTCTCTACTTTTCAGTTTTCTCATCTACAAAACAGGAATAATAACATCTATGTAGAGAAGTATGGCTGGGTACATAGCAAATGCTATACTATTGTTATCATTATAATTTTCGTTATCAACTCTTTCCTTATTATAGGCCAGACTGTATTTCAGGACTTCATTTAATCTTTATGAGACAGATATTTGTATTATATTTATTTCTAAGATGAGAAAACAGAGGTCTAGAAAGATTAAGCAACTAAGCCACTCACCTGCTAAGTTGCAGAGCCAGGATTTAAACCCTGGGTATTAGACTCCAAGTTCATTCTTCTGACCACTACTCTACAATGATAGGATTATAAGAAATAGTGTGTATGAAGTACCAACTGAGATTTTTTGACTCTCCATGAATAACAACTTTTGGCATTTTCATCATTATCAATGACATACAATTTCCTTCTTAAATAAGATAATGAATATACAGCATTTGGTTTGATAACTGATACATCATTAGTGCTCCAATTCAAAAGTCCTTATTACAGTCGGCAAGGAATGAGGTTTAAATTTCTAATTAGAAAATTTTGCATCCTAAATAGATGAGAATTATAGGTAAACTCATGACTTACAAGGAAGGAGGAAAATTATTTTCTTCCAGACTTTTAGAAACTAAGAACTCCAAATCTTATCAAATTGCATAAAGCTGTGCATTCCAGAACTTTCTGGGGTTTTGCCCCATTTGGCCATTCTTCCTCTCAAGTTATGTGTTTTTCCAGAAGCATCAGACAGCTAGCACTCATGAATGGCTTAATTCAAGCTGTAATTGGGCACCTGAATCCAGTCATCTATTGATTTTTAGGCACATACTGAAAGTTGTGTTCAGAATTAGAAAAAAAAAAAAAACTTCATCCCTTAAATAAGCACTTTTTATAGCAATGTCAGCAAAGCAAACATCAGCATTAATTAACAGTGACTTCTGAATGTGTAATGTTTTCCATTAGATCCAAAGGGGGCTAGAGAGAGGAGGATAAAGGATAACACAAGTCATCACCACGTGTCTGGGGAAAAAAGCAGCTAAATTCAGAATGCATAAGTAGAATACTGTTTGTTCAAAAATAGAAGAGATTAGAAACCTCAAGTTGGCAATGGTGTAGATGGTTAAACTAGATGACCAATCTCCCAGAGTGACACATTGTGCCTGGTCAATGAGCAGCTATGTTGCTGAGGGCATGGTAAAGGGCATAAGCCTCTCAGCCTTAAGGACAGAGATGTTCTGATCATGAAAAAATTTTTCATTGACTCTATATACCTTTTTAAAATAAAATCTAAAAATAAAAATCAGTTCTTGTTGCTATTAACACCTTTTTGTGGATCTCCATTTCTCTGATAAGGAAACTGTCTTTTGCTTGTCCCATGTGTCAGTTTATTTGGGCAGCTCTAACAAATTACTACATTTGCAGACTTTGAACAATAGAAATGTGCTCTCTCACAGATCTGGAGGCTTGTTGTCTAAAATCAAGATGTGGAAATGGCCATGCTCTCTCTGAATGTTCTTGGGGAGAATCCTTCCTTGCTTCTTCCCTAGCTTCTGGTGAGGGCCAGCAATCCTTGGCATAGCTGACCTTATAGATGTACCATTCCAATCTCTGCTTCTGTCTTCACATGGCATCATGAACTCACCTTATCAAGCTACATCTAAAAAACCTATTTCCAAATAAGATTAAATTCTGAGTTTCCAGTTGGTCCAGAATTCTAGGGGCACACTGTTCAACCCCATACCTTCCTTTTGACTCCCCACCTCACCAGCTAAGCTCTAGCCGCAGTGGTCTCACCTCAGTTCTCTGGATCTGTCAAACTCTTGCCCACTTTTGCCCCTTTGAACTTTCAAGTCCTCACTGCCGAATTGCTCCCCTGGCTACCATCTCTTGGGCTTGCTAGCTCCTTCTCACCCTTCAAATCTTGTTTAAAATGTCACCACCTCAAAGACATCTCCTTGCCCATCCTATCTAACCTTCTTATTGTATTACTGCTTCCCAGTCTCCACACTTATTTCTTTTCTAGTATTTAGCACTGTGTCAATGCTTTTGTTTGTAATGTGCATTTTCTTAGCATTCTTGCTAAAATGTAAGTTCACCCACCAGGAGTTCCACACTGGTTTGTTCCCCCAAAATTTGTTCCCCCAGTACCAATTAAGTCCCATGTCACCAGTCAAATGTACTAAATGAATAATTGTTTATTTAAAATACCATGTTAGTATTCATTATATGCAAGGCCAAGTGCTAAGCACATGGGGGACATGAAGTATATGAAATATAATTCCTGTCTTCAAAGAACTTAGGCTGGAGGTGAGATCAGAGGTAAACACAAATAATTCTAAAATGTGATGGGTTAAGTTCATGCAGAGAGGGACTGAAAAGGTGCTGCAGGAATAACTCAAAGCAATATGGCAAAGCTTGCCGCCTTGGGGGAATGGAGGGACACAAGTGGAGAGAGGCTTGGAAAGTTGCTTTCAGAGCAAAAGGGAACTGGTATTCATGCAATAAGTGAAAGTAACTCAGGGTGCATACAACCATGGGTAATCTCCAGGGCATTAGACACATCTGCAGGCTGGACTCAGTGGAGCCAGGTGGAGTGGGTACCTGAACCCAGCTGCTGCAGCAAGTAAAGTGTTCAAGAGGAAGATGCAGCAGATGATGCCTTCCTCAGCCTCTAGAAGCCTGGGAGCCATATGTGTTTAATGAGTTTTAAAACATATCGCAGACTTAGGGAGAACTTTAGCTGCCTACCCTTGGGTGCCCCTAGCAGTGATCAGGTTCTGTCCTCCTCTCTCCCCTCCAGCTCCCACCCTAAGAGGATTGTGTAAGCTTCAGGTTAAACTAAATCCTGATGCTCCTGGAGCAAATGGTACTTAACTTTCTACTCCAAGAGACAACTGGCTTAGAAGAGCTGCCTTTTCTGCCTTTATTTCTTCTGGACTCCCTTCTGGTCCTCTGTGGGATGAAGTGTTCACACTCAACATTCCTACTTCCTGTAAGAATCTACAGTCAACAATTTCTCAGAGGAGAAGGGAATCACTTGTCAGGCAGTAAATATAAAATACAATTTACTGGTTAGAATGCAATATCCTTCTGGAAGAAGGAGGTCTTTGGGAAGGGCACATGTAAATGTGAAGCAAGGCAATACTACTAAGGATGTGACAGTGGGCTTTGTCATGAATACATTTGTGGAAGAATTCATTTAGAAAGCAGTGTTTTTGAAGGCTGAAAGAGATAATATATTAAAATGCATAGCACCATGGTTGCCACATGGCAAACAACCAGTTACTATTAGCTACTGCTACTACTACTACTATTATTATTGTTAATATTTTCACATTGCTTGTGGAAGTGAAAATCTCCCTAGCATCTAGAACAAGACTGTGCCCTTCTTAACCAGTTGCTGCTGTGTTGGCTAAAGGGGCTTGGAGTAAGGATAATGAAGAAAGGAGATTCCACATGGCTGAAGGTGGCTGGAGGAGAAAGGCCACAGAGAAAGGAGCAAGAGAAAAAGGGGGAAAATAGTAGCTACTATGGAAAGTGGAATGTGAACATTGGATATTTAAGAAAGCTTTGTAGCATGATAAGGATAAGACTTTTCATAGCTCTCCTTATTAGACGATACATTAATTGATAGAATTTCTAGAGTGGACCTGGTAGGGTTACCAGACATGGTGACATTAAAGACGGGCTTCAATATAGGGTCTGAGCTAAAGACGTTGAGTGGCCCTCAGTCATACCCATGGTACAAATGAATATTATGTCAGTTTCTTAGGGCTACCATAACAAACTACCACCAATTTAGTAACTTAAAACAACAGAAATTTATTCCTCTACAGTTCTGAATGCCAGAAGTCCAAAATCCCACTTCTCTGGGGGCTTAAGGGGATGATTTGCTATATCCTTCTTCCAACTCCTCATTGCTCCTGGCATTCCTTGATTTGTGGCCTCAACACTCCAACCTCTGTCTCTGTGGTCACATTGTCTTCTCCTCTTTCTACAAATTTCCCTCTGACTTTCAATTATAAGGATACTTATCACTGGATTTGGGACCCACCTGAATAACCCAGGTTGATCTTATTTCAAGATCAATTGTAAAGACCTTTTTTCAAAATAAGGAAAGATTCACAAAATCAAAGAATTGAGACATGGATATATCTTTGGTCAGGGCAAAGGAGGAGAGTGGGGGACACTATTAAGCCCAGTACAAATATCCTACAGCTCTGAGGTTAAATGACTTGCCAAGGGTGTCAGTGCCAGAAGACAAAGGGGCTGAAAGAAATCTCAATATAGAAATCTGAGAAACAGGAAAAAGACTTACTCAAGACAATACAATAAATACTAAACAGATTCAAGGCTTCTCTCTTTACCAGTCTTGAATGGTTTTGTTCAAGAATTAGAATAATATGGGTATTTTCTATAATATTCAGAAGATATTTTTGGGTAACTGAAAAATTTTAGGGTTGTTGACTTTTGTTTGTTTGTTTGCAATTGAGATATCCAATCTGAGACTCAACTCAAGGAACCTTTTTCTAATGAAGATTTTAAAAGATAGTTTATAAGAAGATAAAGAAATGGAATTGCCAATGCACCATGTCAGCATTGAAATGGAAAGGGAAATGATTTCTATATAACATGGCCTCCATCCTTATAATCACCAAAAATCATTCTTCTGTTTGTATAGTTATTTGCTTATTCCCTCAACAAATCTAAGACCTACCCCATGCCAGGTAGGGTGCTTGACTAGGGAAATAATAATGAACAAAATGAATGTATTCCTTATCTTTGTGTAATTTACTATAATATGAAGACAGACATCAATAATAATAAAACAAGAGAGTGCTATTTTGAAATTTGAACACTTCTATGAATAAGAGTGCTTTGAAAGAGTCTATTACTGATTATTCTATTTTAGGTAGATGAATTAGATAAGGTCTCTGAATTAAGAGGAAATGTCCTAAAGGGGCTAGTGGGCTTGTCATGTTCTTTAGAACAGTAGAAGGCCAATGTGCCCAGAATTTAGAGCTGGATGGGAAGTGAGTGGTATGAGGTTGTAGAGGTGGGCAGATGCTACTTTTCATCTTACAATCCAGAGGGGAAAAAGTGTAAATAAAACTCAAAGTACAATGAATTTTAGTGTTTTAAGTATGCGTGTTAGGGGAAGAGAGACTGTATGTTTTTTAAGTCTCTCTGTAGAGAAGATATTATGGGAGAGCAAGAGTAAAGCAAGAACCTATTAGGAGTCTATAGTACTGGTCTGAGCAGCAGATGGTAGTGGTTTGGGCAGGAGGTAGATTTTATAACACTTAGTTTATATACCAAATGTTGGACATGATAAAAGAGAAGTCAGGAGCAAATGGATGGATGGTGGTGCCATTTATAGAGATGATGGAGAATAAGGAAGAACAGAATGCTGGGGAGGATAGTAGAGCCAGAGTATTAAGAGTTATTGTAGTGCCATGTTAAGTTGGAAAAACCTATGAAACCTCAAACAGAGACGTCAAATCAGACATTGAATATATGAGTTTAGAGCCCAAGACCTTGGTCTAAGCTGGAGATATAATTTAAGAATCATCAGCCTATAGATGGTATTTAAGAAAGCCAGGAGAATGGACAAAGTCATCTAAGGACGAAGGATCAGGTACTCTCTCAGGAAATGGATTGGCATTTCATTCTGGCCTGATTGAAGCCTGAGTTTTTTTAAGATTTATTTATTTGAGAGAGAGAGCATGCACATGAGTGGGGGAGAGGCAGAGGGAGAGAGAGAATTTCAAGCAGACTGCCTCCTAATGTGTAGCCCAACACAGGGCTTGATCCTAGGATCCTGAAATCATGACCAAGAAGAAATCAAGAGTTAGACACTTAATCAACTGAGCCACCCAGGTGCCCCTTAACCCTGAATTCTCATCAGTTTTGTACTTTATCCCTTTCTAGCTTATAAGTAAATTGCTCTCTTTGCTCTGAGATCTCTAGACCCTCAAACTTCACATGACTAAAACATAGCAGTTCATACAAATGATTTTACATACAGAAATCAGAAAATATCTAAGGACAGCCAGCATCTGATAAAGGGCTTGGCCATGACTTGTAGTGCAATCCTTCACAAGAATGGAGTTTAACCAGCCACTTGGGGTTCTGATGGGTGTCACCATCACTTCTCCTTCAAAATATTACATGGATCACATAGATGGAATTTGTACTTGATGAGGCGTAATTGCATTAAATAAACAGATTTCTCCCCTCTGGACAAGCTCATGTTTATTATGTAACTCCCTCCTGCTTGCTTAGTGGAAAGAGCTTGACAGAACTATCTGGTATCTCTAACTCAATTAGATATGTGAGAAATGTGACTATACAAAATTTAGCCCACAGAAAATCTCCTTTAACAATATTTGGTGAGATTAGATAGATGAGAACTACTTAAAGTAGTTTTTACCTTTTCCTGTTTTTATATTCCTGGTTCCTACTTTATGTTAGTACCTGCCTCAGTATAAGTCAGTCTAAATGGTTGGTGATTCACTCTTCATCTCTGACCTCTCCTCCCATCATTATCTCCATGAATCTTTACACCCTGCTACACAGTCTTCTTTCAATTTCTCAAACACACCAAACTCATTCTGACCTCAAGGCCTTTGCTTTTGCAGTTCTCTCTGCCTGGAGCACCATTTCCCCATATTTTCATGTGGCTTGCTTCTTTTGGAATCAGATTGCAGTTCAAATGTCAGTTTCCCTTAGAAGCCTTCTCTGACCACCCAGACTAGAGGAGACTCTATTTATTTCTATCCCTAATATGCATGGCCTGAATACTTCCCCAAGTTCCTTATTCATTTATTTGCTTTTTATTTTGTTATCATATCCCTCCCACTCAAACAGAAGCTCCTTGAGGATTAAGCCCTCATCTGTCTCATCCTTCTGTATCCCCAGCCTAGAAGATACTCACTCAACGAAAATTGGTTTAATGAATACGAGTAGCATTGTAACTTTTGATTATACGTCAACTCCTTTGCTTAAAGCTTTACATTACCTCAATATATCCTCATCAAAAACCTTTATGAGGGGTGGTTATTATTTTCTCAACATCATATAGCTGGCTGCCAAGAAAGCCAGGAACAAAAGCCAAGCCTGCCTAATATCTAAGCTCTTTTTGTTTACTACCACTATGTTCTGCAGTATTTTGAGAATGGATAAAATTTATGACAAAATAAGATAGTGGGAATTTTTTTCAATCTTGAATTCCTTTCCACCTAGCTGAAGATACAGTCAGTATAGTGCCATTCATTCATTCATCCATCCATCCATCCATCCATTCATTCAAGAAATGTCTTGAGCATCTGTTCTGCTCAACACTGTGGAGTAATGGGGACTCCCAGATAGAGGGGCTTGAAAGTAGTGTTCAGCTCTCTTTTTTCATTTACCATTTCAACAAATAAGTAGTGAGTACCTACTATGAGCCAGTCATTGTTTTAGTATCTGGTCCAACTTGCTTTGTCTACCCATCCCTCAATGCCTGCCTCTTCATCTCCTCACCACCTGTCTTGCTTTGTTCCATTTCTGTATTGCAGAAAAGTTTATTTCATGTGGCCAAAGAACTGCCACAGTTGGCTCCAAGATTACATCATCCCAGCCCAGCAATGAGAAATCAAAGAGACTCTATCTCTTCCTTTTTCCTAAATTATAAATCCCATAAAAGACTTAGTCAGCTCAGGTTTGGGTCATGTGACTTTCCTCGAACCAATAATTGTAGCCAAAGGAATACAGTGCTCAGAAGAGGCAGATCTGGATCACCTGCCTCCCTCAGTGGTCAGCAACCCCATTGAATCACATGGCAAGAACAGCAGGGAATCAGTTGCCCAGAGAAAGGAGTTAATGTAGGATAGATGAAACAGTAAATATTAATCTCTTTCTTTTTTAAGATTTTATTTATTTATTCATGATAGACACAGAGAGAGAGGCAGAGACATAGGTAGAGGGAGAAGAAGGCTCCTCTCAGGGAGCCCAATGGGGGACTTGATCTGAGGACCCTGGGAACAAGGCCTGAGCCAAAGGCAGGTCCTCAACTGCTGAGCCACCCATGAATCTTGACATACTATCTTGATTCATCTGCTACCCACCAGATCCTTAGGAACAGAGATGTAGTCTCTTTAATTCACCACTGTTTTCACCATGCTGAAGACAGTTCCTAGGACATAGCTCCTAAAAAACTGTCTATTGTATTGATAGGATGAATTAAAAGAAGAACATTATATTATCTGGGGGAAAAAAAAGCATGATTTGCTTTATAACATACTTCATAGTGGGTTACTAATGTTACTGTTACATCACACTATTGCTGAGGACTATTGATCTAGGGAGTGGGAATACTAATACTTCTGCTGCATAACCTACCAGGCTTTCTTCATGATTAAATGCTATTAGATTGTGAAAGGGCTTTGAAAAGTATTAAACAACATACAAAAACAAGGCATTTTGTTGTTAATAGCCAGCTAGGAAATGAATGATCAGCAAAGTTGTCTAAATAGGCTCTTAACAGGGTATGGTAAAAAAAAAAAAAAAAAAAAAAAAAAGGAACTTTATAAAGTTTTGAATGGCAAGAAATGCTTAGGTAGCAAAAGATAATTTTCTTAAATGATTTTTTTAAGAGTTTATTTATTTATTCATAAGAGACACAGAAAGAGAGAAGCAGCAGGAGACACAGGCAGCAGGAGAAGCAGGCTCCATGCAGGGAGCCCCACGTGGGACTCAATCCTGGGACTCCAGGATCATGCCCTGAGCCAAAGGCAGATGTTCCACTGCTGAGCCACCCAGGTGTCCCTGAAATGATGGGTTTGAGAAGAATAAATCACCAATGAATATTGGTGCAAAACATTTAGGAAGCCTGGACATACTTTTGAGTAAGAGATACTTTCAAGAGTGACTCCAGCAGAAATAAGAAAATGCTAAGCACGAACCTATTCACTTAATTCTTCTAACTAATCAGAATGAGGAAGTCTGGGCTCACAATTCCCTCCCACCAGGTACCCTCAGCTGTTTTCAAGACAGGGCATAAGCACTTCAGTTGTACATTTAATACTTTACATCTCATCACGTTAGCCTAGGTGCCACCCTCCTGGAAAATGACAAGTGGAATGAAAGCCAGACTTCTGTCCATAGGCCAATTCATATCAATCACTGAATGAGTTAAGGCACAGATAAATTGCTGTCATGGAGACCAAGCACAAGAGCTTAGGAAGCAAGCCTGTGTATCCCTCACAGTCTAAAAGTAAGGGAGTGGTCTAGGGCAGGTGAGCAGCTCCACAAGGTCATTCTGAATCACAGCTCTGCCATCCTCAACATGTGGCTTCCAAGGAAATGCCTATACTGTTTCCCAGCCAACAGGAAGGGGCCTAAGAAGAAAAGTCCTGACAAGCAGATTTATCTTTATGGAGATGAGTGATAATTTTCAAATATCAGTCCCAGGTATATTTCATTGGCCCTTAGTCCCTTATCACACATAACCCCAAGGGAGACTGGGTACTGAAACAACCAGTTGGACAGCCATGTATACAAATGGCATTTAGGGCAAGGGGAAGGGGTTATTTCTAGGAAAAGGGGACTGTGGACCCTGGGGAGACAGACTAATAGTATCTACTGTGTCATGCATATACGGAGTTTATGCCATGTTTGAGACTTTTAACTATGTATAAGACAATGGCCTGCATTCCAGAAAGCAAGACACACTATCACATGTAGCAGTAACTCTCACATAATGTAAAGTCTGACAAGGAGTAGATATAAACCAAGTGTTTTAAAAGTTTAAGGAAGAAGAGAATAACTTCCCTCTGAGTGAAGTTGAGGAAAAATTCTTGGAGGAGGTAAGATTTGAAATGGACCCTTAAGATTGAATAAAACTCTAAATAGGGGGCAGCCCCGGTGGCCCAGTGGTTTAGTGCTGCCTTCAGCCAGGGGTGTGATCCTGGAGACCCCGGATCGAGTCCCACATTGGGCTCCCTGCACAGAGCCTCTCTCTCTCTCTCTCTCTCTCTCTCTCTCTCTCTCTCTCTTTCTCTCTCTCTCTCATGAATAAATAAATAAAATCTTTAAAAAAAAAAAAAGAACTATAAATAGGAGTTAGGGAAAAGGGCTGGGAAAAGGGAGAGCTAGGCCTTTAGTCAGTATGGCAGAAAGAGCTTGTGTCCCAGCCAGAATCATTTTTATACATAGAACCCTTTGAGAACCATCCAGCAATGCCACCCTCCCAAAAGAAGAATAACTACATAAAAGTAGCTATTGTTGGTCATCTCTCCAAATCCATTCTCTATTTCCTTAGTGAAGACAATTCTAACTCTTATTTGAGCATATTGCCCTCTATAGCCTTCTTTAGAGATGCATGTAATTTTGTGACCAACTTTGGGCCAATGAGATATAAGTGGAAGCCTTGTATGCAACTACTGAGAAGTATTTGTGAAGAAATAGCTTTCCTTTGTACCTCCTCTGTCCTGCTACCTGGAATTCAGATGAGCTCTGATAGCCATATTGGGTCAGAAGGATGAGAGCCACCCCTGAAAGTGGTAGAGCGGAAGTTAAAATTAGCCTGCTTTTCTGGTGATTCTATAAAATTCCCTGAGTAGAAAGCCATGAACTGCTACCTCCAGACTTCTTCAAAGCAAAAACAAACAAAAAAATGTTTAAGCAACTGTGATCTGGAGTTTTATATCACATTCAATCACACCAAGTCCTCACAAGCAGCTTGCAAGCCCCAGCTGATGCTATATCAAACTTAACAATGCATGGCGGTTAAATAAAAGCACATTAGCGCCCTATTGCTTCCATACCTGTTACCACAAACTTAAGAGACTTAAAGCAACACAACTTCATTTATCTTAAAGTTTTATATGTCAGAAGTCCAACTGGGTCTCAATAAGCTAAAATTAAAGTGTCAACAAGGTGTTTTCCTTTCAGGAGGTTTTTGGGGAAAATCCATTTCCTTTCTCATTCAGGTTGTTGGCTGAATTTAGTACTCTACAGTTATAGGACTGACAGCCCCCATTTCTTTGTTCATTTTTAGCTAAGGACTATTTCCAACACCTAGAGGCTACCCACATTCCTTGATTCATGGTCCCCTTCCTCCATCTCCAAACCCACCACAGTGGATCAATCTCTCTCACATTTCTAATCTCTCCTGTCTTCTTCCAACACTGCATATCTCTGCCTGCCTCTTCCATGTTTATGGACCCATGTGATTACATCAGGCCCATCCAGATGATCCAGGATAATTTCCCTCTCTTAAGGTCTGTAACTTTAATTTTATCCTCAAAGTTCCTTCTGCTATATAATGTAACAAATTGACAGATTCCAGTGATTAGAGCATGGACACCTTTGTGGGTCATTATTCTGTCAGCCATAGTTAGAGAATATGAAGGTCCCTCAGTGTACCCTCATTCTCCTGTCAATTTATTTTTTTTTAAAGATTTTATTTATTTATTCATGACAGACACACAGAGAGGGAGAGAGAGAGGCAGAGACACAGGCAGAGGAAGAAGCAGGCTCCACGAAGGGAACCTGACATGGGACTCGATCCCGGGTCTCCAGGCTGGGCTGAAGGCTGTGCTAAACTGCTAAGCCACCTGGGCTGCCCTCTCCTGTCAATTTAAGATCTTGTTTCAGCTGTCCTCCCCATTTACAGGTATAATGACCCAAGAGGCCATCTGTACTGGATGCCTAGGGTCCTTGGTAGCCTCAACACAGTCTGGAATCCTGGCCTCCTCTATTTCTCAGGAGTAATGCAGTGTCTTTGCCTGATCTCCAAAAAAATCAGGACAGTGCATCGACTAATAAGAATGTCTAGTAGATATTTGATGGGCCAGGTTACAGACTAAATTTGGTGAACACTGGGAGTTTTTTCAGGGAGATATGGGCTAATACTGTTGTCTGTCTCTAACTTTCCTTAAGACCTGAAGCTGAAAGAGCCTGAGAAACTCTGAAAATTTTCCTAGGTCTGCAGAGTGGGTTGAAAGAACAAGTTCCTTACAGATTATTTCAGGTTGGATTTGAAGAGAGGATTGAAAAATGGATGTATTATACCCAAGGCAGTAATTTCAGAGAGAAGAGAGAGAAGAAAACAAATGACCCTTCAGGAAAATGAAGAGATAGAGTACCATCTAAATTATCCGGATGGAACTGGGAAGTCATCTGATTGGTAGTGCTCTCCTTAAAAACCCATTGTGGCTTGATTTTTGTACTTTTTCCTTCATGTACTTTGAAGGAGAGAGGCATTTCAGTGTGAAGTCAATGGAATGTAAGCTCCAAGAAGACAAGGACTTCTGTCTGTCCTTTTGTCCTTTAATCCTCAGGTCTCAGAGTCCTGAGTAGTAATAAGTATAGAGTAGTAATAAGTATATATTTGTATGAATAAATGAATGAATGCAATATTGATTAACTGATGGCCATCCAAAGTCTTCCTTCCGTCTTTCTTCCCCATAAGTCAGTGTAGCCTTATGGTTAAAAACTCATGCTCTAAAATCACGCATGGAATCAGGCCAACCTCTACCACTTATCCTGCCAGTGTGTTCCCTGGAAACTTACCTGAGTCTGTTTCCTGTCTGCAGCATATAACCAATAATTACTACTTGGCTTTGTGAGGTTTCATTGAAATAATAGATAAATAGTGCTTAGTGAAGTTCCCGATAGTCAATGTTCACTCTTAATGTTAGTCCAAACCATCTGCTAATGCCAAAGTGGTCTTGCCTTGATCATCACACTTAATTTCCAGCCTCCTACCTGCCTTTGCTTGTGCCAGTTATCCTGTTCCTTTAGCATTTCATGCACACATATGAATATATATATGTATATGTGTATATATATATATGTACACAAACATATGCAAATAGCACAGGAGTCAAAACCAACTTCTCCATGAAGCCAGCTGTTATCAGAAGTCATCTCTTCACTTTAGAATTCTTAGATGCTGATTAAGTCATTTTTGTATTTATCACATACCAATGCCTAGCACAGTGTCTGGCATATAATAAAGGAATCTAACACGTTTTGAACAGATGGATGGATGGATGGGTGAATGCATGGATGGAAACTTATGTTCTCTGGCAGCTCCACGGGAATTTATTTATTTTTATATCCACCCTTGTCACACAGTGCCTGACCCACAGTAAGGGCTCACTAAATGTTGGTTGGATGGGAATAAAGGGGAAGAAAAATTAGAAAAAGAAAATAAAGACCAATGCCCACCTGGACCCATTCTCCTTTCAGGGCATTCTGTTGAAAGGAGTTATTGAGGAGAAAAGCAGGGAGTTGACAGCCACTCTCTGGACTCTCTCCCAGGGCCTTTTTAGAACAGGAAAGTTAATTATGGAACCAGATTAACAGTTTCTTTTTTGATACAGTCAAAGTAAAACCAGCAGGATGCAATTTAGCTCTTCCCCACTTTCCAAATAGCAGCAAATTTTCATACAAAACAAAGAGACACTTGAATTGCAAATTACTTAGAGAATCAGCTAGCAACCCCAACGGAAGAATATTTCTGCTACTTTCAAAACCAAGCTGTTGCCTTTTCAGGTTTAACCATGTAGTGGGACCTTCACAAAGGCCTGGCGTCTTGCTGTTTCAACTCTGGGCCAAGTGGGGAGGAGGAGTGAATCACTGAGGCTTACTGAAACGGCATAGTCATTTTGCTCAGAACATTTTTCTCTTCTCCACGTTGTCTCTAACTCTCAAATCATTAGTCTCCACCCACAGAATTGGGGCTGATGATGTGTTCTCAGAGGTCATCTCATCCAAGAGTGGCAAGAGCAAATGCCTAAAAGGGCAGGCAGGTATGTGAATGAATGAAGCAGGTGATCAGGATATATGTATATGTCCACTAGGAAGTGAATGAGGACTGGGATAAACCCATAAAACCACCATTGCCATGTGAGAATGCTGGCCCATTGTCAGGGGTTGCTAGACAATTCTGACAGGTCTGTAATCTGGATTCCAAGTTGAAATATCCTTCTTTTTAGTGTTGGCAAAACAAAAATACCATCTATTGGCTGGATTCAGCTTGTAGGCCACTAGTTTACAACTTCTAGTCTACTTCAACTTCCTTTCTCAATAGATGGAAGAACTGAGGTAGGGAGAAGCAAATCATTTATGAAAATTCACCAAGTGACAGTCTTCTGACTTCTCCTCTATGCCTAGTGGATTATATTACATAGTCCCCCTTAAGACATCTCTTCTGCAGGACACAGAGCAGCTATAGTCTCACAAGAGTATTTAGAAACCTTGTCTTTCTGATTTAAATAAATAAGTCCTATTTTTCACAGAGAATTTACAGGATGCATCAAGGATAGGGAAATAATAAAGAAATTGCATGGGACACCTGGGTGGCTCAGCGGTTGAGCATCGACCTTTGGATCAGGGCGTGATCCCGGGATCCAGGTCTGAGTCCTACATCCCTGTGAGGAGCCTGCTTCTCCCTCTGCCTATGTCTCTGCTTCTCTGTGTGTGTGTGTGTGTGTGTCTCTCATGAATAAATAAATCTTTAAAAAAAAACAAGAAATTGCACATAATGTGATTTTATTTCTGGAGGGACCCAGAGATGGGAACCTGACTAGAAACAGGCTGCTTCCAGACACAGCCACTGGAGGGCAAGGTAGCATCTCAATCCGGTTAGCCCCAAATAGGTCAAAGGAAAGTTAGGACAAGGATTGCAAATGTGTATGCTCACAGAGGCCAGGCAGGTGGCAGAAATGAGTAAAAAGAGGCCAGATGGGGAATAGGGTGAAGGAAGAAAATACATCTAAAGGACTCAGATATGAGTCAGATTTGGCCCATGTCACCTTGTGGCAATGCATAGTTGACAGTCCTTTTGATTTTTTTCAAGCAAAGCTTGAAATCTAAGTTTTTTTTTTTCTTTTCTTTTTTTTTTTTTAATTAATTTTTATTGGTGTTCAATTTACCAACATACAGAAAAACACCCAGTGCTCATCCCATCAAGTGTCCACCTCAGTGCCCGTCACCCATTCCCCTCCAACACCCGCCCTCCTCCCCTTCCACCACCCCTAGTTCGTTTCCCCGAGTTAGGAGTCTTTATGTTCTGTCTCTCTTCCTGATATTTCCCAACATTTCTTTTCCCTTCCTTTATATTCCCTTTCACTATTATTCATATTCCCCAAATGAATGAGAACATACACTGTTTGTCCTTCTCCGATTGACTTATAATCTAAGTTTTTATGTAAAATTTCTCAAAGTTTAATTGTAGCTCAAAAAAAGTGTGAGTCAAACAAAATATAGGGGGAGTGGGATTTGTGTTCAGGCTTCCTCTTTGTGATCTTTGCTTAGTGACTCACTGTCCGTAGACGAGTCACTACACAGGTCACTCTGCTGAGCAAAGAGTTTTCAGTCAGGCTGGTCACAGACCAGCAGGCAAGGCTGGCATGAGGATGATGGAGGAAGCAGAGATGGTCCATAGACGTAGTGCAGAAGTCCCCTGGGGGGAAGTGGGCTTCAACAAGAGCCAGCCTATATCCTGGAAAGACCCTTAGGGAAGAAGATATGCACAAATCCAAAACATCTATTGTGGCCTTTTATTGTACGTGTATATATGTGTATGTGTGTGAGTATACATAACCATCTTTATCTTACTAAAATAATAGATTATCTCCCATGGTAACACTGTGAAAGATTCATCCATTTTCTCAAAAGCAGAAATGTTAAAGTCAGTAAAGATAGCAATGGATATATGTGTCAGTTCTTTTCATTTTACTGTAATGAATCACTGAATGAGTAGAGTGGAGCAATGGAAGGAGCCCTTGAATTAGAGATCTTGGACCTCTCTACCTACCTTAAGGCTTCTCTGAGCCTCCATTTCATGCTTTGTAAAGTGAGAATTATAATATCTGACCCACCTTCCTGTATTAGTGAAGATTCTTGATTGGGAGAGACAGAAAATCCAATGAGCTTAATCAAAAGCATGTGTGAATTGATTCACATGAGTGGAAAGTTCAAGCATTTAAATCATAGCTGGATCCAGGTACCCAAATAATATCAGGGCTTGGTACCCCTAACTCAAAATGAATGTAGTCTTCGTTTTCCTTGTTGGAGCCAACAACTCCAGGTGTGGTTCCACACCATTCTAAGTACAGTCAAAAGAGGTTTTCTCTTCCCTACATTTTCCACATGAATTTCAGGACTAACTTTCACTGGCTTGCATCAGGCCCTATGCTTATTCCTGAGCCAATCAATGTGGCAAAGAAAATGAAATGCAGAGTGTACTGGATAGGCCAGTACACATTTTATGGAGCAATTAGGCATTAAGCTGGAGTCTATGCAAACATGATGTTTACATTCTGGAGGGTAGCAGATAAAGTAGTAGATTTGATTCTCTGATAGGAATAAACTGTTCTTATTGAAACAACTTCTAGGAAAATGTCCAGATCTATGGAGTTTGTTTGAAGCTGGAGCCATGCACCTGGAGAGAGGAAGACAAAATACTTGTTTACTGCCTGATGCCAAAATGAGATGGTATATTTTGTATATATTTTCTCTCTGTCTTGCAGGCTTGCCTTGATTAAAGAATTGGAACTGGTGATACCTGTTTCAAAGAAAACAATAGTGTAAAGAGTGAGTAGTTCTCTTATTATTGTTTGGTTCTAGAATATGGACTGCTCTCTGATGCCAAGATGAACTTTATTAAACTATCCTTCCTTCCTCCAGATCATTTAGGCAAACATCAACTGACTTCACTATTAAATCAGATGCCAAGTATATGGCTTAAATTTCTCTTCCTGCCCCCCCGCCCCCCACACACACACCAGAGCAATATAGGAACTACCACGGTACAGACCACATAAGGTGTGTTCCTGGCTGCTAGTAATAAAATACAGACTCAAGATGTCTTAAAAAATAAAAAAGTAAAGAAAAGCTAAAAAAAAAAAATTATTAGTGCTCAGAATAAGAAGTCTTAAAGTAGGACAGATCCATAGTTGGTTAATTAACTAAAAAAAAAATGTCACCACAATCTGGATTCTAACCTCTTCAAGTTGGCTTTTTCATTTATTTTTTTTTTTTAGCAGGCTTTCCAAAATTCCCCCACAAGGTTTTTACTCACATTCATTGGTGAGAAGCCTGTCATACACCCTTACTTAAATCAATCCATTGCAAAGCAGATGGGACCACTCTGATTGACTTAGACCAAACATGAGTCCTTTCCTGGGGCTAGGGATGGTACCCACATCCTGTGAAGCACATGGTCACATAGAATAGAGTGTATATCTGAACAAAATTAAAGTCTTGTTTTAAAGGATAAAGGAAGGAGGAATGGTTATTGTAAAGGCAAACAATGTTATTTGCTATAAGGCAAAGCTATGCAAATCTTAGTGATATTGCCACCAAGATGAAAGCTCGTACAGGGGCCTAAGTTCCAAAATATCATATGCTCCATAACTGGAGAAAAAGCAGGTACCTAACCTTGGCTAAGCTCCCCGAAAGTCATTGATAAATTGGAGAAATATTAGAAATACCTGTGACTCTGGATATAAAACCCAAGGCATTATTATACCATATGCAGACTGTTTCTTCAATTTGCATAATTATATACTCCTCAAAAACTAAGCATTGCTGCCTATTTAAAAAACAAACTACAAAGCAGTATTAAACATACATTGCTAATTTGTTTTTTTAATTTACGTGGGATCTTCACAAAGACATGCACAACTCTATAGATACCGAAGCTTAATAAAACCTTCTACCTGTCTGAAGAGAAATCAACAGGAAAAGAAAAGCTAAAACCAAAATTTTTACCTAAAGAATTTGATTTGATACCTGAAAATTACCAGTAAGAGACCATTCTATTAAACTCACTCTAAAATTCACTGTTATATGTGCTAACATCATTCCAGTGTAGGTGATTGCTTTGTGCAGCCAAAAAAGATAACATTTCCTTAGAGTGTCCCCCATTCTGTTTGAGTCACCTATGAGCTATGAGTGTTCTTACATTTGAATATTTATAGGAAGTGATTGAAGAGATGCAGACAGACTTTCTTGCCCCCAAATCTATTAGTGATCTACCTAAAACATCCACACAAATCCCTGACTGGGGCTTTGAAGGTCTCAGCTATAATAAAATATGTTACTTGGCCAAGGTGTACTATTTTTAGACACTTCAGTTTGAGTTCATCTGTTAGCCCCAGTGATGACTGATACACAGGATACAGATGTGTATTCACATCCAGAGAAGTCCTCCTGGAGCTATATTAGAAACCATATATACAAGCATAACTCAGAAATACTACGGGTTCAATTCTAGACCACCAAAATGAAGCAAATTGAATGAGTGCTTTGGTTTCCTGGTGCACATAAAAGTTATGTTTATACAAAGCTATAGTCTATTAAAAGTGCAATAGCATTATGTCAGAAAAAACAATGTGCATTCCTTAACTTAAAATACTTTATTAGTAAAAAGTGCCTAGCCATCATTGAGCTTTCAAAGAGTCTTAATCTTTTTGCTGGTGTAAGGTCTTGCCTTGGTGCTGGTGGCTGCTGATAGATCAGGGTGGTGGTTGTTGAGAGTTGGAGTGGTTGTGACAATTTTTTTTAAATAAGACAAGAATGAGGTTTGCCCCTTTAATTCACTCTTCTTTTCACAGTTTCTCTGTAGCTTGTGTTTCTGTTTGATAGCATTTTACCCACAGTAGAACTTCTTTCAAATTTGGAGTCAATCCTCTCAAATCCTGCCACTGCTTATCAATGGAGTTTATGTAAATATTCTAAATCACTTGTTGTCATTTCAACAATCTTCACAGCATCTTCACCAGGAATAGATTCCATCTTAAGAAACCACTTTCTTTGCTGATCCATAAAAAGCAACTACTCATTCATTTGTGTTTTATCATGAGATTGCAACAATTCAGTCCCATCTTCAGGCTGCACTTCTCATTCTAGTTCTCTTGTTATTTCCACCACATCTGCAGTTACTTCTTCCACTAAAGTCCTCAACCCCTCAAAGTCATCCATGAGGATTGGAATCAACGTTTTAAAAAATCGTGTTTGTGTTGTTATTTTGACCTCTTCTCATGTATCATGAATATTCTTAATGGCATCTAGAACGATGAATCCATGTCAGAGGTTTCAATTTACTTTGCCTAGATTAATGAGAGGAATCACTATCTATGGCAGCTACAGGCTTGTGAAATATATTCTTAAATAACAAGACTTGAAAGTAAAAATTACTTGGACTGTAGAATGGATATTGTGTTAGCAGGCATGCAAACAACATTAATCTCATACATATCCATCAGAACTCTTGGGTGCACTGTCAATGAACAGTAATATTTTGGTAAAAATATTTTTTTCTGAGTAGTAGGTCTCAACAGTGGGTTTAAAATATTCAGTAAACCATGTTGTAAACAGATGTTCTGTCATCCAGGCCTTGTGGTTCCATTTATAGAGCACAGGCAAAGTAGATTTAGCATAATTCTTAAGAGGTTTAGGATTTTCAGAAGGGTGAGTTAGCATTGGCTTCAACTTAAAATTACCAGCTGTATTCATCTCTAAAATGGAAAGTCAGCCTATCTTTTGAAGCCGTAAAACCAGTCATTGACTTCTCCTCTCTAGCTACCAAAGTTCTAAATGGCATCTTCTTCCAACAGAAGCCTATTCTGTGTACATTGAAAATCTGTTTTTTAGTGCATCCATATGCATTAATTATCTTAGATCATCTAGGTAACTTGGTGCAGCTTCTATATCAGCACTTGCTGCTTCACCTTGACTTTTATGTTACGGAGATAGCTTCTTTCCTCAAACCTCAAGAACAACTGCTGCTAACTTCAAACTTCTTCTGCAGCTTCCTCACCAGCCGCAGCCTTCACAAAATTGAGAGTTAGGGCCTTGCTCTGGATTAGGCTATGACTTAAGGGAATGTTGTGGCTGATTTGATCTTCTATCCAGACTACTAAAACCTTCTCCATATCATCAATAAGGCTATTTTACCTTCTTATCATTTGTGTATTCACTGGAGTGGCACTTTTAATTTCTTTCAAGAGCTTTTTATTTGCATTTACAACTTGGCTAACTGGTCAAAGGTACCTACCTTTCTACCTGTCTCAGCTTTTGACATGCCTTCCTCACTGAGCTTAATCAGTTTTAGCTTTCAATTTAAAATGAGAGACATGTGACTCTTCCTTTTACTTGAACACTTAGAGGCCACTGTGGGATGGGTTATTAGTTGGCCTAATTTCAATATTGTACTTCAGGGAACAGAAAGGCCAGAAAGGAGGGAGAGAAATGAAGGAACAGCCAGTCAGTGGAGCAGTTAGAACATATACAACATTTATTGATTGTTTGACATCTTATAGTGGCATGGTTTGGGGCACCCCAAAATAACTACAATGCTAACAACAAGGATTACTGATCACATATCACCATAACAAATACAATAATAATGAAACAGTGTAAAATATTTCTAGAATTACTGAAATGTGACACATACACATGAAATGAGCCAATGTTGGAAAAATGGTGCCAACAGACTTGCTCATAAACCCTGGGTTGTCACAAAACTTTAATTTGTAAAAAACACATTAGCAAAACACAAAAAATGAAATGAAGTAAAATTAGGTATGCCTATATAAATGTATTTATATGTATCTATATATAAAATAGGGATAAAGATATGGAAAACACAATACATATATGTACAATGTTAGTTAAGTGAATTCCTTTTAATACAAGTTATTCTATAACCTGCTTTTTAAACTCATCAATACATTACAGACATCTCTCCATGGCAGTATACATGTATTTGTGTACACATCACTTTTTTTTTTACCATAGATTAACATTATATCTCAGGAATGAATGGTAATCTATTTATTCAATTCCCTACTCCACCAAATCTGTCTTTGCAAGTTTCTATTGTTGCTGTTTTAAATTACACCAAACATTCATGTGCACAGGGATCTATCTCCACACATATGGTTATCTTTTTAGTCAAGCTCCTAGAAGGATGATCCCTGGGTTAGTGAAGTCAACCAGCTATGTTAAAGGGAGAGTCATAAAGGGCTAGACTCCTGATGCTGGACATGGGTTATCAGATCATGGGCCCTTTGGGGCTTCTAGGTACGCCTGTGAAGCCTTCAGCTCCTAGAGAAGGGAGATGTGAAAAGACAGGAGGAAGAAAATGGGACAAAGTGCATGAACTTTTAACTTTTTTAATGCCACATTTTTATCCTTTGCCATCATGGAACAATAAGGGAAGTATTATTATTACAGGCAATTATACTTATTTTCATGTTTACTTGAGTAATTTCTGTCAATCCCTAGATTGACAATCCCTAGAGTCCTCTAGACTATAAAGTCCCCATGAGTAGAAGTCAGGTCTGGTTTTCTGTTGTTGTTCACTAATGTGTACTGAATGCCTGACATATTTATTATTGTATAGATGTGTTTTGGGGGGTGAGAGAGTGAATTAATTACATAGAAAATATTTCATGATGGAAGGGATTTGAAAGTTCCTAAAGAGTGAAGTGTTGGGACTATATTTTCTTCCTAATCTTCTACCCAATGCCCAGTATGACTTTTGTCTATTATACTCTCTAACCCATAACAATGGAAATAGAATGCAGTACAACTCCAGATGTATCCACTACCTTAGGACAAAAGATAACTCTGTCTCAGGAAGTAGTATATAAAAGCAGATTGTTATAAATGCACCATCCCTGTCAGTCAAGATTTACCTTTAATGTAATTCACTCAACCATTGACCTTAGGGTCAACCTATTTTTATGACCAGCATTTGATTTATTTTTCCCTTATACTTCCTTTTCTAAAACAAGGTAAGGTTCTTTGAGATTATGAAAATCAAGGAAGAAATGGACTTAGAGATGTGACTTTATACTAAATTCTAGCTATGGCAAAATAGTGGGGTTCTATAATGTGCCAATTTGACTTACTCCAAAACACACTAGAAAGATGTCATTTTTTTTCTTTCCATAAATGATTCTTATTTGCCTTTTCTCTTTCCAAAAATGTTTCCTATCACATCATTGAGGGTCTTATCTAAGTTTCTTGAATTCTTGTCATCCTTCCTAGATCAGTGAGGTAGTTTTCATGCTTCCTATGTCTCTTAACATATGTCTGCTATTCTGTGCTCAGCCAAAGAACAAGCTAAACAGAAACACCCTACACTCATCACCAAACAGAGACACCCTACACTCATCACCAAACAATGACTCTATTGGCTCCTGGGCTGCGAGTAGTATTGACCCTAGAAATCCTCAGCTACCCCCAAAGAAGAAGAGAGATTGCTGTTTGACTTTTCAAAGTGGAGTCTGTAGACAAAAAGCATTAGCATTCTCTGGTAGCTTCTTAAAATGCAGAATCCCAGGCCCCCCTCAGACATAGTAGGTCATAATATACATTTCTCAAGACCCTTGGGTATTTGGTTATGTACCTTTTAGATCTAAAGGACAATCTCTTGGAGCCATTCTCCCTGATATCTTCCTGTTTCCAAAATATCTCCCTGCTTTAACCAACAAAATGAAGCACATATAAAGCACAGAATAACTAAAAGTGTGTTATTTCAATAGCTCACATCATTATCATATTAGGCAAAAAAATCTTTCATACCAATTTAAGGACCATTTTTTTCTATTTAAAAATAACTACTTAGTCCTAGGGACTTTTCATTATCTTGAAAGCAATTCCCCCCACCCATCCTCTCATCTGTTCAAAAACGGTAGCCTTACAATAAGTTCAAATCATGGTTAAAAATGAGTAGTAAGATAAATTGATCTTTGGAGCTCCCAGTTCCTCCTTCTGAGCTATATCCTCTGATCTCTTAAGGATTCCAGTACTCTCACTCTCACTCTTTTACCTCAAGCAAAATCTATTCTTGGTACAGCACACAATGCCAGCCACTTATTTTATATGCTTTCACGGATTTGTTCTAATAATTTTTAGTCATATGTCTCATGATGAAAGAAAGTCTGAGTCTCCCATTAAAGGAATATTACACATGAGGAAGGGTGAAGAGATAAGAAATATTGAACTCTATATTAGAGTTCGCAAGTAAGTTTCATATGAGCAATTGAGAGCTTCCTGGAGCTCTGTGTTAAAACGGATTCTGAAGCTTCATCTGGATTCACTGAAGGGTGGGGGATGCATTATGCTGAATTAGTGATGCCTTCTCTGAGTATGGAAAAAAGATAGAACCATACATCAGCCATATAATGTTTCATAGTAACATTTACTAAATCTTTACCTGCCATACATTGTCAAGCTACTTGTATGCTGTCTCAGTTACCTATTGCTAAATAACAAATCACCCCAAAATTTATTGACTTAAATATTATTCATATTTATTATCACATAGTTTTTGAGTATTAGGACTCTTTTAGTAGGTTTCCTGGATTCCTTTTCTCAGAGTTTCCCATAAGGGCACAATCAAGGTATCAACTGAGGCTACCATCTTATTCAAAGGTTCATCTGGGGACAGATTCACTTTCAAGATCATTCATGTGGTTATTGGTAGTACTGAGTTCCTTGATGGCTGCCACACTCAGGATCTCAGTTTCTCACTGGTCATTGTCTAGAGACAATGCTCACTTCCTTGCCAGATTGCTCTCACTATAGGGAAAGCATGCAATAAGAGTGAGAATATTAGCAAAAGATAAGTGACAGTACTTTGTAACCTAGTTATGGAAATGCTATCCCACCACCTTTGCTTATTGTACTTATTAGATATATAAGTCTCTATATCCACTCAAGAGGAAGGTGTGAATACTAGCAAGTGGGAATCACTAAGAGCCCTTTTACAAGCACCTGTCATTCATGCCTTATCCCATTTAATCTCCACCTGACCTCTCAAGATATGTACTATTATAATCCCATGTTTACAAGTGAGGAAGCAGGCATAGAGAGGCAATCATTTATTCAAGATGATATAGCTCATATTCAATGATTCAAGGACAGAGCTGGGATTTTGATCCACGTTCACTTGACATTAAAGCTGATGTGATTGTTGCAACACCTTTTGCCATCTCTAGAATTACTCTACAGAATGATCTTCAAAATGTTTTGACCATGAACCCCTATTAGCAAAAATTAAGATCCCTTACTATATGGATACATATTTATAAAGTACATCTTAATATGTAATTAAATATGAGGTAAGCTTACTTGTAATGTGATTGTGAAGAGTTCTTTTATCCATACCACAATGAATTGTCTTACCCTCCCCTGGGGTCACTCCCACATTAGAAACTACCAAGCTAATACCTTTTTGGCTGTGGCATTCTATGATCCATGACTGCCTAGTAGACAGTTAAGTGGGCTGGTTGGAGATACATTTGGAAGCTTCTGCTATCCAACCACTTAAAAAGGGAAAAACTGGCTGTCAGTTGCCTCTTTACTCTGTGATAAGTATTAGGAGAAATGTTGAATGAGTAAGAGATTTAATAATTCCTTCCTCTTACTTGGTTTCATCAAGTCACATAGGGAAGGATAGTGTAGAACTGGAGCAGCCTTCTCCCAGCTCAAAGCTGTGGGGCTTCACTGTGGGAGAAGAAAAAAAAATGCCTTTAAATCTCCCTCCTGAGAGGCTTGAGGGGTGGAAAAAAGTGCAGATGTAGTTTCCAACTGAAGCTCTCTGCTTTATAAGGAACTATTTATTATTGTCTAAAAAATTATGTGTGTTTATTTGAAATAGATAGTTCATCCACGTGGTAAAAACATGTTTAATGCATTGTGGATATCTAGTGATAATTAAGTTTTCCCCACAGCCTATCTTCAACCTCTCTGCTCTCCTCTCCTAAAATAACCAGTTTGTATAGGTATATCCTTCCAGGGAGGGTCTGTATCCATTCAAATATACACATGGATGCCCACCTTTTTTTGTATCCCAAATGGTTTACACCTTGTTCTATGCCTTCGCGTTTTTTTACTTATTTTTTCTTGGTGATGGTGTTACATCAGTACACAAAACCTTTCTTATCCTTCTTAATGGCCACATAATATTCATGAACACACCAAAATGTATGTAACTAATCCTCCATATATGGATACTTAGTTTGATTCCAGTCATTGGCTCTTATAAACAGTGCTGCAATAGATATATCCTTTAGAGAAATATTTGAGTAAACATTTGGCTTTCACTCTTAGTGTCCCATAGACCACTTTTTTTTTTCTTTTTTTACTGACCACTTAAGAACTATATTGTCATTATTTGGTCCAGGTTGGGGTATAGCTAAATAACAGGGACATAGAACCACCTCTGTATCTTCTAAATAATGCTCTGAATAGTGCTCCCCTTGCTTCCATACTTAGTATCTTAGTTGAGTAAGCCCCACAATGCTACAATGTGACTTCCCTGGAAGACTAAAGAAACTAAGGCTCCATCTTCTATCTGTGAATTTCCCACTGCAGTCCTGGGAAACAAGTATAAGAACTCTGCCATGGACTAGATAGCAGGGGTTTACCATGGTGGTATGTGTGGCCTTGAACAGTGGCAGCATGGTGTAGTGGGGGAGCTTCAGCTTTCAGGTCAGTGAACTGTGTGGGCAGTTCCCCAAATCAAGATAGTCACCAGAAAGTAGGGGACTGTATGCTGGCTAGGCACAAACCACGGTGGTCACTCTAGGGGGTGCTCAAGCAGACCCTTCATCAGTGACCCTTTGTCTTTATCCCTTATATAGCTCTGAATTCCCCTGCCTTTCAGGTCCTCTTTCCACAGTAAGACTAGATGATCTCTAAGATACCATCCATCTCAAGCTTTCCCCAACTTTGAGATTTTCCATCACATGTTGGGGAGGGAGGTGTCAGACTCAGACATCTGCCTTTACTTTCTTTGATCCCCATCGTGTCAGATCACTCAGAACTCACCAGATGTGGAAATCTGGCCCTTCCTCTTGCCTTCCTGGCCAACTGCATGTGGAAATTATTCAGTTGCCCAACTGAAACGCCTTCTGAACACATTTTTGCTCTGATTTTCAAATCCATACTCTGGCCAGGGTGGCAGACATACACACACACACACACACACACACACGCACGCACGCACACGCACACACACACACTGAAATCGCAGCCTCTGGGTTCTGACTGGGCAAGATTTTTGACATGTACACAAACTGTTATAAGCATATGAATGACTAGGCTGATTGTATTGTTCCCTTCTACAAAGGTCACAAGGGGAAATCCTCAACAACAAAACAGGAGAGGCTTCATTTGAGTTCCTATTTGATTATGTAGTCTGTATGAGACACGGAAAATTATGAGGAAGAGCACAGGACCTGAAGTCAGTCTAACTGGTTTAGAACCCCATTTCCAGCACTCAGTAGCTCTGTCACCATGACACAGTCTTGACCTCTCTGAACATCAGTTACCTGATCTACAAACAACAACAACAACAAAACAGTATCCATACCTACAAAAGGGCTATTATGAAGATCTAATGAGGTTCATGGAAAGTACTTAGACTAGTGCCTGGCACATAGTAAAAACAAAGTACTAATTGGCTATTCTTGTAGCTATCCCTATAAGATTATTTCTCCCCATTTCATAAGTGTGCAAACACAGATGCAGGGAGGTAAAAAACTTGCCCAACACCAAAAGTAACAGAACTGGGAATTAAACGTAGGTCCATCTGTCTCATTTTTTGGGTGTCTCCTAGGTTCCAATGCACCGGGAATAGAGAAACAAGTGAACAAGGCACCATCATGGCCCTCATGGAGCTGGCAGTCTAATGAGATGCCGTGGAGCTCCTTGAAATACCTCCCACCCACTGCTTTTCTGAGGCTGCCCCTGGGCACCTAGTTAAAATGCCCTCTGAATATGTTTGATAGTAACTGTGATAGCTAGAATTTATTGGGTGCTATTGGGTGCTCATTTAATCTCCTCTGCAGTGTTGTAAGGCAGCTACTATGATTATCATTTTATAGATCAGAAATCTGAGGTTTGCAGAAGGTAGAATGACTTGTTAAGGTCATGTAGCTAAAATATGCTAGAGCTGGTATTTGAACCTAGGCTGCATGCTAGCCCAGTTCATTACGTTATTTCCAAGGAGGCAAGGTGACCTGTGACTGGGATAGGAGCCTGAACAAGAAGCTGTGTCACTGCTGTAGCCCATATGTAATCACATAAATTTTTTTGTTCCCTGGGCTCCTGCAGTTGCTCTCCAAGGGTAAGAAGTACTAGAAGAGACATTTAGCCATGAAAACAAAGAAATCAAGCACTATTTAATTAAAAATCAGGCAGTGGGACTTAAACTGACTAACTCTTCTCTCCTAAGCCCCAATTATTTGCATTTTCAAGGATCCCTGTGTCAAGGGGCAAGCTCCCATTGAATCAGCCAGTGGCAGATATTGGCCCCCTTCAGCCTGTGGAAATAGGGCTTGACTTGGCTCAGTGCAGACAGCCGTGGTCCCAGAAGACATGCGCAGGGACCAAGCTGGGAGTCTAGCTCATAAACACAGCCACGGCCTGCTGACTTTTGCAGTGCCTGCATACCACAGACAGGGCTGTGTTCATAGGAGTTGAACAAACTTAGTTCTGACTCCCTGATTCGGAAGATTCATCTGAATCTCCACAGGCACCTGGTGGGTCTAGGGAACCAGTGATGCTGGTAATAAGTAAAATGATGCCAATATGATTTCCCCCCATTTGTTGCCTTTATTCATGGCTCACAGTTACCAGCCAGCAAGGGAAAGTCTGCACAACGCTAAGGCATTGTGAGATGGTTGTTGAGGAGTAAAGTCAAGGCAGAGAAGAGAGGCTCCCTGCAGGAAACAAAGAGGCCTTGCCCTTCACTAACAAAGCCGAACACAGCTAGAGCCTGAGCTCAGGTCCCTGTTACTCACAAAAGAGAACGCCCAGCCAAAACAGAGACCAGATGAGTAATTGTGTTTCCAAACTGAAATTAAGAAATCTAAAGCAGTAAGCCCCATCTGGATCAACTCCCCAGCTGTCTTTCAGTGTGGACAGATCACCATAGGAAAACATAAGTGACCACCCAGGACTGTGCAAAGAGGCCGAGAACAATTGATAGAGCCAGACAGGACGTCATCTTTTTCCAAGGGCTTACTGATAGGCTGTCACATTTGAGCCTTGAAGCACAGGGCAGGGATGATATTGGGTATTTTAACTCACTTTATATGTCTATAAATTGAGTATCCAGGCAGGTTATGAGATCTGCCTAAAGCCATGCAGCAATTTGATGGAAGAAACAGAACCAAAGCTCCAAATCTCTCTGCTCCCAGTGTGCATTTAGATTTCACTGGCATCTCCAGGGAAACATGAGAATGTGAGCAGGTGCTCCACAAAGGCAGCACAGCCTGGGAAGCCCTCAGTCCCTATTTGCCTTCATTATGTTGCTGAGACTTCTGCTTACTCTTCCCACAGAGCCAAACGGAAGACCAATGTCATCTACTGTGTATGTCTACCTCTTAGGTTACAGTGGCAAAGCTCCTAAGGAATCCCAGTGAAAGAAAACACTCTCTTGAATGAAAGCCCCTGAAAAAGTCTGCTGTACCTTCCTACTTGTAAAGCACTACATAGAGTGTAATGGAATAAGCAGAAGAGAAAAAGCTCCCTCTGCCCAATGTGTGCTTGCTGGAACAGAGCAGATGTTTCCAGCAACCAGAACTTGCCACTACACTACTGCAGAATAAACCATAGCAGGGTGGTTAAGAGTCAGACAGTATGGGATTCGAGGCCAAGATTTGCCACTGTCTAGCTATGTGACTCTGGAAGAAGATTAACTGTTCTGCCTGTAATTCTTCTGCTATAGGATGGAGCTACTATGTACCTAACAAATGGCACATGAATTATTTAGCTGAATAAATGGGCCATCTCAGTAGTAGGTTTCTTGAGCTGGAAATGCATCCGGAAATCACCTCATCCAGAATTTCCCTAACCTCATTGCACACGACCTCATATGAGGTCCTATCTATAAATGCATATGCCTAGACCCCAGACATTCCCATCCCATGGAGCTTGCTTTTATGCTCTCAAACTCAGAGACCTCCCCACTCCTTCGATAGGCAGTTACAAAGACTCTCTAGGGCAAAAGTGAGGTACTTCCATTAACAACATCTATACTTATTTTTCAAAATTTCTGAGGATAGAAACCAGGCTTCTATTATTTTCAAAACTGCATGGTTGATTCTTAAGTAGTCAGATTTTTATTGGTCCTTAAAATGATCTCGGGGGGCCTGTGACCTAAGCCCTGGGAGTCCAAGAAACTTAAAGTTCCCAGAACCATAGAACTCACTAGCAAATCGTACTAATAATAATCAATAACAAATATCAGCTTTTCTGATTTTCAGTCTAATGGCCTTACCAAATAAGTTAAACTAAATTAAGGAAATAACAAATGCTGTTTTGTTGCCTCAAGTGTGGGCTGTGTGTCCTGGTCTATGATGTGTTAGCAACTGTTTAGAGGTATCATCAGATTTCTCCCTAAGGACTTACAGTATACATCTCAGAAACCTAAACCCAGGGAGATGTGCGATCAGTCTGAGTGTTGAAGCATCGCTGCCCTGCTCCAGAGAAGGCTGACTTTTTAGGACACAAGGCCAGAGCACAGGTATCGCAGCTTCCTCCCTCAGAGACCACTTCTAAATGTCTTCCTGGGTGATGACAGGCATCATGCCTCAGATGGAAATAACCAAATCAAAAGAGCAAACCAGGCACCCAAACCAATAAGGGATGGCACGTGTTACATTTCTAACTCGTGGTTAGTTTTAAGAAGTCCTCCTGGGGATCTCTGGGTGGCGCAGCGGTTTGGCGCCTGCCTTTGGCCCAGGGCGCGATCCTGGAGACCCGGGATCGAATCCCACATCGGGCTCCCGGTGCATGGAGCCTGCTTCTCCCTCTGCCTGTGTCTCTGCCTCTCTCTCTCTCTCTCTCTCTCTCTCTCTCTGACTATCATTAAAAAAAAAAAAAATTAAAAAAAAAAGAAGTCCTCCTTTTCCTGAGAGGTGACCAGGTGTCAAGAAATGTGCTGAGATAACTTTAGCAGTCCTACAAGCATAATACTCTTGTTTATCCTTTAGTCTCATTTATCAATGCTTTTTATTTATCGTCATTGTAAGGATGAGGAAATATAAGCATAAGGAGTGGGGATCACAGACCTAAGATGAGCATGAAGGCACATAAAAAAGAAAAATGGAACATCCCTATCTTTACTTAAAGTAAGCAACTTGTTAATTAAAAGCATTTTTAATAAATGCCATAAATATTAATGACCTTTCCTTTAAATAACAGAATATTTGTCGCCCTCAATATTTCTTTATGCTTCAATTCCCTCAGTTGTAAAATAAGGATTCATAATGTGCCTGCTTCCTAAGATTATAAAGATTGAATGATTTAATGCATGAAAAGTACTTAGCACAATGAGTACATCATAATTGTTCAATGAATGTTAGATATTATAATTGCTCCTAGATTGCGGTTTTGTCTTCTATTAAGTAGTAAAATTACTCAAATCTAAGGATGAAAACTATAGTGAATGGTTCATTTGAGTGCATATATATATATATAACACAATTTATACAATATGGCTACCATTTAGGGCTTTAGACACTGAATCAGTTTTTTATTGCTATGTAACAAATTATCAGAAATTTAGGTTACAGCAGCATTCATTTATCATGTTATAGTTTCTGTAGGTCAGAAATCCAGGCAAGGCATGACTGGGTTCTCTCCTCAGGGTCTTACAAGGCTGAAATCAAGGTACTCATTGGGCTCTATTCCTTATGGAGCTACTTCCAAGCTCATTCAGGTTTTTGGAAAATTCAATTTTTTGCAGTTGTAGCACTGCAGACTCCATTTCTTTGCTAGTTGTCAGATCTGGCACTATTTTCAGATTCTAGAAATTACCTACATTCTCGGCCATGTGGCCCCATCTATCCATCCATCTTCAAAGCCAGAAATGGAAAATTTCTTTCCCATCAAAGCCCTCCCACACTTCAAATCTCCCTTGCCAGTCCCTTTGAAGAGCTCACCTGATTAATCAGACTCACCCAGAATGATCTACCTTAAAGTCAGTGGCTTTGGTACCTGTGAATTACATCTGTCAGACCCAATTCCAGCAGGACCTAGAATTGTATTTAATTGAATTAATAGGAGAAGGCATGTATAGACTGAGGGCCAGGAACCTTGGGGACTGTCTCAGAGTTCTTCCTACTATAGATATATTTTCTCATCAACTCTGGCTTGGATCAAAGCAAGATGGGGCAGTAGAATAATGAGATGAGAATGACTTATTTTTTTTACATGCAGCTTGTGAAATACTTCTTTAAAGATTATTTTCATTTGTTTATAATTACACCCTATATATAGGACACCCAAGACCCTTGGCTAGTGCTTAGTAGGAAAGAGGGTTAAAGATGCTAATGGTAATGTATTATTAGACCCTCTAGAAATAATCCCAAATACTCCTCAACACTAGCTGCACGTCACTTAACCTTTTCATACCTATTTTATCACCTTTAAAAGGAAGAGATGGGGCAGCCCCGGTGGCGCAGCGGTTTAGTGCTGCCTGCAGCCCAGGGCGTGATCCTGGAGACCCTGGATCGAGTTCCACATGGGGCTCTCTGCATGGAGCCTGCTTCTCCTTCTGCCTGTGTCTCTGCCTCTCTCTCTCTCTATGAATAAATAAATAAAGTCTTTAAAAAAATAAAAGGAAGAGATGAACGTTTACCTGACAGGGCTGACATTAGAGTTTAAAGATTTTTTATGTAAATGATAATGCTGATGAACAGCTGTCACTTCTTGCAAGCTTACCAGGTACAGGCACTGCACAGACTTCTATGGGCATTGTGGTGTACCATTGAAAGTGTGCAGCTCCAGAACTGAGGCCAGAGCCATGATTCAGTCCCAGCTCTATCTCATTGGGTGAATTTGAACTACTCAGAGTCTCAATAATTTTAAAGAATGGCGATGGCAATGTGTGAATGTAAGTGTGAACCTCACCCTAAATATATGATCAGCATATAAAATAAGCTTTATATAAATACTTTCTTTCTAAAATTGCAGTCATTCATTATTTTTCCCCTAACTATATGTCACCTATTCATGCCACCTGCATATCATCTATTCATTAAATAATTTTTTTTCATATCCATGCCATCATGGTTTTGATGTACTTCACTTTCTTCTAAGCTTATGTTAAAATAAATGCACAACTGTCAAAAGCGTACTGAGCAAAGTTACCAGGTATACAACTAGAGATAAAAATACTGCATGTTGAAAGATACAGCAGTAAGGATATGAAAAAACCCTATCTTTTTTTTTTAAGATTTTATGTATTTATTAATGAGAGACAGAGAGAGAGAGAGAGAGAGAGGCAGGCTCCATGCAGGGAGCCTATGCGGGACTCAATCCAAGGACTCCAGGATAACGCCCTAGGCCAAAAGCAGGCGCTACACCACTGAGCCACCCAGGGATCCCAAAAAGGTCCCTTCTAAACAAAAAAGGCAGTGCTCCTTGAAGTCCTTGAGAAATGAACTGAGAGCTATCCAGATTTTAAACAACTTAATTTTTTTTTTGAAAAGGTGCCTTGGAGTTGAATTCATCTGACGTTTAAACTAAACCTAGGATATAGAAATATATATATATATATTTAGTGAAAAGAAAAAGAAAATACACCCAAGGCAGAACTCATACTCAGCTCTTTCTAATACTAAAATTCATGTTTTTTCACCTTACAGCAAAAAATTTGGGCGATGGGAAGGAGGCAGAAGAGGGGAGTATGGGAAAGTGGAGGAGGAAAACTAAAAATACAGAGAAAGAGTGACAGGCAAATGGGCATCTAGAGAGGGAGAAAGGGAGGAAAGGAGGAAGGAGAGAATATATTAGGAAAGAAATGTGTGTGGGGGGATTTCATAAATCCTTAAATAATCATAAACCTTTATTATCCATACTTGGGCTCCTACGGGTTGTAAAACGCAATTACTACTTAACACTTTTCACTGTTTGTTAATTAAGTAACTGACCTCTTCAGGTGTTTTTCCTCTTAAGCATTTAGAACCCCTCTTAGCATCCACATGATACAGCTGCACAGTAGGGCAAAATTATGAACTGTCCAACATGCTCATCATCAGGGCAGGGTGACTCAAGGGTCTGAAAATCAGGCTGAGATCCTTAACGGAGTCCCTGTCCTTGGTCTAAAAAGTGGCCACACAGAATTATGGTAACCAACTTATGATCCTGAATGAGTGAATGTGGTGGTTTCAGTGTTTCTTTTTGACTTTCTACTTCTTGCTAAGTGGCTCTCAAGAGGTGGATTTCTTGCAGCCATTTGCTTCTACAAGTAAAATTAAATTCTCTGCCTTTGCCACTTCCTGTCCCAAGAAGCCCGGCAACACTGACTGCTCAGCACCTAGGGAAGAACACTTTCATTCTATATTTTAATTAGGCCCTGACATCTGGTGTGGACGGAGTGCTTATTTGCACACCTGCAGGCTATTGGCTGTAAAGGAACCCAGCGTATCTAGAGATTACTCGTGCAGATGGAGACTGCAGTCATTTAATTTAATAGAGCAATTGTGTGGGCCTTGTAGGATGTGCCGCAACTGTGAAATGTGAGCCCCATCTCAATTCCAGGTACTGTGCACTGTTCCTCATGTAACACACAGTTCACCTCTTCTGTCAATCTTCATAACAAATACAGTCAGTTTGAAGAGGAGCTTGGCAATAGAGCAGTCTTGAAAACCTTTCAAGGGGGGAGCGGGAAGAAAGGTGGAGCTCCTAGGAAGCAACTGAATATATAGAGACAATGAATCTTGCCAAGGATTTAAGTGATGCTTTTCCCTCCTCTGTTCAAACAGATGTGCATGTACCACTCCAGCCTCACCTAATGAGCCTCTATCTGTGTGCAGCAAGAGGGCACATCTGGCACCAAGACAGAGGCAAACGTGACAGTAGAGGTCAGAGTGGCCTCAGGAGCATTTGTGTTTCCATGACACTGGGGACGCTCTCTTACTTTCCCATGACAGACTGCCAGCTCAAGACTGAGGCTCCTGTTTTATGGAACTTTGTCTACAATATCTGTTTTATTTCCCACTATATCCCCAGTACCTCTCATGGGATCTGATAGTTTACGTGCTCAATAAGTATTTGTGGAAAGAAAGAATGAATGATTAGTCAGCTGAGGTTGTATTGCCAGACCATTGAGACCCATTAGCTTCCTGAATGCATCCTTCTAGACATTCTCAAAGCTCTGGGCCCACCTGGGTAATTTATTGGAAATTCCGCCCATCAGTATGCTCACTGGCTGTAAAAATAGGGATGTTTTTAGTTAATTTACATTGTTGCCAAATTATCTCTCGCGTGCCTATGGAATCCCAACTCAGGTACATTTTTGCTGAGAAGAAAGAGAACTTGTAACATAGAGGCAAATGATACAAAACAGGAAAACACCTAATGTTACGGTACTGATTAAATGTTGGAGGAGTTTAGAGGAGAGGGAATTCCTGTGGCCCAGGAAAATGAGAAAGGCCTTGCTATTGGTCTTAAGTATGGGTAGTCAGAGGAATTGTGGAAAGTCTTCCAGATAAAGAGGAGAGGATATATAAAGTGGTTAACAGCATGCATTATGGTCAAAACTCTCTTATATTCCCAGTTTTACTAATTTCCAGCCACATGAATTTAGGTAAATAGCATAATCTGTCTAAACCTTAGTCTTCTTTTTTTTCAAAGTGAAAATAATTATAATTATGCTGCATACATTCCAGAAAGCAAAGGATGCCTTGCAAAGGATAGGAATCTTTGCACTAGGATTAGAGGATTTAGAAACATTCAAACATATAGCAAATGTTGAATAGATAACAGTGATAGCAGTGATAGCGGTAGGAGTAGCAGATGATGATGGCAATGCCAACAATAGCCAAGACCCCATAGCACAAGGTGCTCTTTCTGGAAGGAAGGAAAGAGGCTCACGCACTTGGGGATGCTAACAGAGTAGGGAACCGATTCAAGAAAACCTTGAAAGAAAACTAAAGTGACAAAGAAATGCTGAATGATAGAAACATTCAGGACAGGAAAGGAAAAGTTAATGCTGCTACTGCCAGCATTGCTGGGGCCCCAACTCAATACCCACCAGGACAGGGGACCCCACCCACTCCTGTAGGGTGAGCAACACCACCTCCAGGCATTATGGCTCCTCCACCTGGTATGAGACCACCTATGGGCCCACCAATTGGGCTTCCGCCTGCTCGAGGGACGCCTATAGGCATGCCCCCTCCAGGAATGAGACCCCCTCCGCCAGGAATTAGAGGTCCACCTCCCCCAGGAATGCATCCACCAAGACCCTAGGATACTGTTGATCCTTCTTAAGTCTATTTTTTGCTATGTGTCTTGTGAAACTGTGTGATTGTTTGTGAGCTTTTGTTCCCTCCTTGATGCATTAATATTAGCTAATAAATGCACAAAGCAATTAAACTGCAAAAAAAAAAAAAAAAAAAAGGAGTGCAAGGAATACAGACTTGTGAAGGTCAGATTCACCAAATCCAAAATACAAGTGTTTAAAGGAATATATCCCCAAATTGCCAAGGATACCAAGTTTATATATGTCTGTTCCTAGTGGAAAAACAGCAACTTCCTCATGTGACTATCCTATTCATAAAGCTCAGACATTTCCAGACATCAGCATAGCAAACATCTGGGATTAAATTGCTTTGTTAAGGTTTCAAGGTTTATGTGAAATAATTAAAGGTCTAACAATTTAAGGGACCAGAACCAGGCAGAGAAGGACTGATTCTCCCCTCCCCCAAGTATCAATTTTTGCTTGTACTAAAGTAATAGCTGTAATCCATTTCATGGACAGATATTTAATTCCAAATCAAGGATTTGGGAGTCAGACAGATGTTTGTTCAAATCCCAGAATTATTATTAAATGGCACTGTGAGTTCAGACAAGTTCCTTAATCTCTCTGACATATAGTCTCATCATTTATAAAAAGGGGATAAAACTTCTCTATCATTTTTTATGGATTGAAATATACATAAGCACTAAGCACAGTGCCTGACAGGTTAGGAATATTCAGTCAGAACAAGTTTTTCTCCCATTGCCCAGAGCCATGCTTCCTCAGATTGCCCATGTACCTCAGGGAAGATGCAAAGGTGAGAATATCAATCCTGATGAGCCTGGAACTTCTCCACTAAGCTTGGAAAATCCCCTGGAAACTCAGTGGAAGCACGTGTCAAACTCCAGATGTCCTTTGCCATGTTCTGGACAAATGTGTCTGTGTGGGAGAAATAGCACTATCGTTGCCCTCAAGTCAGTCTTCAGCAAAGTGAGAAAAATAAAAATATATAATAGGGTTTTCATAAAGTGAGATTAACTTAAGGACTATCATTTGCATCATATGCATCATATCATTCCTAACATCAGAATAAAACCACGTGAGTATAAAGGTAGTTTGGGGTTTGGGTTTTGTTTTTCATTTAATTGGAAAAGTAGGACCTCAGCAATCCTAGATCAGCTCCCAACATTTCTTTGGAGGTTTTATTACACCGTATAATGTAAAGGATAGGAATCCTTGCCTACAAAGCAGAAAATCTTCATTTTGCTGATTGGGACATTAGTGGCAATCACAGTACCTTTTATCCAGGATTATTGTCTTTGGGTATATATCAGAAGCAAGGTCATGGGAAAAGAAGGATTCTAGTCTACTTGGTTATTGATTTTTTCAAGCTGCATGCACACAATTTAAAACCCAGTCACACCTCCTTTCACTGAAATACCAACACTGCCATTGTGTTTGTAAAGTTCCTGTTACCCATAAGTAAGTGGAGGTGTTGACTTACATTCTGAGGGTGGCAGATGCTCAGACTGCCCGATTTGCCTAGAATGAGAATGGAAGTTGATCTCTTTCTCTTGATGTTTTGAATTTGGGAGCCCTATCCTAAAACTGCTGGCCCTTTCTTCTGTTGTCTAAGAAGGCTGCTCTGAGAATATTTGTGAAATGCTGAAGTGTGGGCCAAACCCTCTCAGAACAGGGCATCAATGCTGCCTCTGCAGTTGTGGCAGTAATGTTAGTGGAAGCCCAAGGACTCCAGAATTCCTATTAAGAAGATTCTGGAATAGAGACAGCAAGCATGGGGACTGAGTTAATATATTCAAAAAGGAACAGAATTAAGTAAATAGGACAGTGTTCAGATTTCCTCTCTGGAAGAAGGTGCTTCTGAAAGGAAAGCAGTTTTTCTTTTATGAGGATGGGAGGTAAGCATGAAACGTTTGTATGAAGGTGATGACTTGAGATGGTAGGAGAGGGCATAGGAAAGAACAGACAGATGGATATTCCTTTGGGTACGTACTTACTGTTCTTACCCAGCCTATTGCCATAAGCATCTACAGAACATGCTCTGGTGTTTGGAAAGACTAGATTTACAAAGACCTCAGACATTCACCCATGCCCTACTAAAATCAGTAAAACACATGGAGAAGCAAATTCTTTAAAAAAAAAAAAAAAAAACAAGTGACTGTTTTATTTTCTTTGTGTATATTCAGTTAAAGATAACTGGACATCATTTATGGAGCACAAAGCTATTCTCTTATTATCAGTGTTAGAGCCTTCGAATAAGCTACCATACTTACCTCTGCTTCCATCATGATATAATTTACAGACTGAGGTGTTATTTCAAAATATGAATTGCCATTTCTGGAGAGGCTTTGGAAAAAAATCATAATGTAGATTGATCCACTAGATACCAGGCAGGGTTTTCCTTATCATGAAGGGTACAGTATATTTAATGGTATCTGTGCCTAGAATTCTATGAAAAGGCAGATAATAATGCAAAATCAGAGAAAATAATTATAGCTTAAAAGGACCCAGGAAGACAAGTCTAGCCTTTTTTGCAGATTCTTGAATCATAAATATTTATGATTCATAAATATTTATTTATGAAAAAAACGCTAAAGATTACAATGTAAATTATCATGGATTGGGTTGCTGAATTGATGGTTATTTTGTAGTTATCAAGGCTGAGACTCTAAAATGGCCAAAGCCAGCTTTGTTAATCATCCTACTATTTTATGGGTTTCCCAAGAAAACCATGTGCAATGGCTAACAGTAAAGGGATGCAAAGTACTACGTTATTAGGAGTTTGAAAACGTTACAAAGCTCTGATAGTTTAGATTGAATCACGAGTTTTACTGAGGTCTCAATTATTAATCTTTCCTAGTCCCTCTGTCTTTCTACTCCCTATCTGAATCTTTGGTTTTGTGTTTTGTTTTGTTTTGTTTTGTTTTTTAGAGAGGAAGGGAGAGAGAGAGAGAGAGAGAGAGAGAGAGAGAAGAAAGTGAGATTGAGAATTCCAAGCAGGCTCCATGCCAAGCGCAGAGCCCAATACGTGGCTTGATCTCACAACCCTGAGATCGTAACCTGATCTGAAATTGAGAGTCTGATGCTTAACCAACTGAGCCACACAGGCTACCTCTATTCCTCATCTAAATCTTGACCCAGTATTCCAAAACATGCCAGTAGGAAAAGAGAGATGGTAAGGCCCCTCAAGAGCCATGTCCACTTGCCCAACAGAGAACATTGAATCAGAAAAGGAAAAGAGGCTAGCAGACTCTCCCAGTGGCCAGGCCTGCCTACTTCTGCTTACCACACAGAAGTGTGAGAAAGAGACTACAATTTTTCAGGATACAAAGACCTTGACAGCTAGTGACCCCTATGTCAATACTTTGATCAGTCAGGAAAGCATCCTTTCTTGCCTTGCAGAGGAACCAGGAAGAGAAACGATGGGGGAAAAAGCTTCCTGTTGTAGGAAAATGATTCTAGTGTGTAAGTGTTTCTGCCTCTACAGTAATAACAATGTCCACCACATTTTAGGTATATACTATGTTTAGATGCTGTTCAGAGGCCTTTATGTATATCATCTCATTTAATTTTCACTGAACCTTTTGTGCTCTTGGCATTATAATACACATGTGACAGACAAGAAAACTTAAGTCAAGTTTCACCTACTTCAGCTATCCTACTCAGTGTTTAAATACCCACTGTGGGGTTCCTGGGTGGCTCAGTGGTTGAGCGTCTGCCTTCGGTCCAGGGTGTGATCCTGCAATCCAGGATCGAGTCCCACATCGGGCTCCCTGCGAGGAGCCTGCTTCTCCCTCTTCCTGTGTCTCTGCCTCTCTCTCTCTGCATCTCTAATAAATAAATAAATAAATAAATAAATAAATAAACCTTTTAAAAATATATATCCACTGTGATATGTAGCCAATCACTGTTGAAGTAATAACAGAAAATATACTTTCACCACCACCCAACCCTTAGGCAGCTTAGATAACTGGTAATTCTAAACACAATGAAGTTCCCCCTGCTATTGAAAATGTTATCTCCCTACAACCTATCACAATGAACTATTTGTATCCCTGGTAGCCTTGGCTTTCAACCATGGTGATCTCCCCCATAGACATTTGACGACATCTGGACACATTTTTGATTGCCACATTTGGGAGCGTAGAGTACCACAGATACTGTAAACATCCTACATGCACACAATAGGTCCCCCACCCCCCAGCAAAGAATTATCTGACTTAAAGTGCTGAGGTTGAGAAATCCTGCTCTGTTGCCATACACAGTTAACTGAACTACTTTCTACGTTAGCCTTTAGATTTCTATAGAGAGCAAAATGTCATTCTAGTCCCTCCCCGGTATGCACATTCCTTCCTTACCACACTGACTTTCCAGTCTTCTGTTATCTACTTGTTTTAACATTCCCCTTATTTAAGAATGGAGGCTTAGAAAACTAAGTAACTGCTCAAGATCAAGTACTAGTGAACGACAAAGCCAGCACTAGATCTAAGATTACCTAGTTCCTATTTCAACTATCCTCCAAATACACCATGTCTAATCTCAATCTGTTCATTGGGAATAAGGGCGAATAATACAGTATCTCTGTTCTTACAAAGTTTATCCTCCGGTGTACATTAACCCAATATATTCCCTACCCAGTTATGAATAATCTCCTCTTGTCATTTGATTTGGTCATATCTACTTTTAAAGCCAATAAAAAGATTCAAATAATCCAGGCCTTCAAGGAAAACATGATTAGTTTCATGTCAAATATGAGCCTGTACATTTAGATCAATAAAACAGAGTCCAGAAATGTACACACATACATATATTCAATTGATTTCAACAAAAACACCAAGGTAATACAATGGGAAAAGGATAATCTTTTCAATCCATGGTGCTAAAACAATTGGATGGTTATATGCAAAAAAATTAATCTTAAATATTTATATCATAAACAATTAACTAAAAAATGATCATAAATCTAAACATGAGATCTAAAATTATAAAACTTCTGGTGGAAAAAACCTAAGAGAAAATTTTAGTGACCTTGGGCTTGGCAAAGATTTCTTAAATATGGCACAAAAGAATGAACTATAAAAGAAAAAAATCAATTCAGGTTTCATAAAACCAAAAGGTGTGCACTTGAAAAGACATTGTTATAAGAATAAAGCTGTAGACTGGGAGAAAATATTTGCATGACATATCTAACATAGGACTTATATCTGAAATATGTAGAGAACTCATAACTTAAAAAAAAAAAGACCAGTAATCAAAAAAAAAATAGGGAAAATATTTGAAAACATTTTACTAAAAACAAATTGCAGATAGCAAAAAACACACAAAATACATGCAACATCTTTGGTCATTAAGGAAAGGCAAATTAAATTCACAAGGAAATACCACTGCAACCTACTAGAATGGTTAAAAATTAAAAAGACCACACATTGCTGAGAATGTGGAGCAACTAGAACTTTCATACACTGTGGTGGGAATGCAAAATGGTAAAAATCATTCTGTAAAGCAGTATAGAAGTTGCTTAAAAATTAAATTAATTTTATAACTATATACCCATTTATACCCAGTTATATTGAATTAATTATATCCCCACTATTCAACCTAGCAATTCCCTTCCTAAGTACCCAAAAGAAAAAAGAAGCTTCTATTCCATCATATAGATAAATGTTTAGAGCAATTTTATTTATACTAGCCCAAAACTGGAAACACAAATACTGTGGAGTATACACTATACATACAACAAAAAGGAATAAATTACTGGTAAATACAAGATAGATGAATATTAAAATAATTGTGCTGAATAACAGAAGACAAGCACACTCCCCATCTCACCCCCAAACATTATATGATTCTATTTATATAAAATTATTAAAAACACATGTCTATAGGACAGAAAGGAAATCCAATTCTTGAGGACAGACATATGAGGGACAGGGATTTATAAAGAAGCAAAAGGAAACTTTTGAAGTGATGGATATATTCATTATCTTGATTGCAATGATTGCATAAATGTATAACTTATGTCAAACTCATGAGATTGTACACTTTAAATATATATAGTTTGTTATACATCAAATATACCTCAAAACTGTAGAAAAATGAAATAAAGCAAAATAAAGTATATCTATGACAAGGATAAGAGGCTGTGTCCTTTAGCTTCCTTTTCATATATGAGGGGCTGCGACCCAATGGAGAGCATGTTTCTATCCCTCTAGTGCTAACCAGAGTGGTCATCACATGACTGCCTGCTTCTCTAGTGCCAGGGTCCTGCAGTCTCCTGACCTTGATCATCTCTAGAAGGTTCTTCTGGTGCAGTCATTCAGTGCTCAACCAGCCCACAAAGAACTAAAAAGGCAGTGATTGTTTAGAAATTGCACATCAGTGACATCAGTGGCCTCATCTTGGGTAATCTTCATTATTAAATATGGATTGAGTTACACCAATCATTTTAGAGTCAAAGGCATAGCTTAGAGGTCATAGGAGTACCGATTTGCTAAAATACAGTGTCTGAGAACATATGTCACTGCCACAGAACCTTACAATACATCATCCTTGAGTTCCATTTCACATCTTTATTTGTACCCCTGATTACATATCTTTGAAAGCTTATTTGTTTTGACTTTCCATTGTCTCTTTCCCGACAAGAAACAATAAAATCCTGAGCCACATGAAGACCTCAATTTGTCAAGACATTTGTTTCCCAGCAACCTTTTCCTTGGGAATAGGTTAACTATGTGTTTGAGACTTGGGAATCTATATGGATGGTATTTGGGATGATGATTATAATGCTCTTGGAAAAATTTCTGCCATCTTACCAACAGCTTTCTTTATGTCTGTATATATTAAACAGAAAGTGGTCATAACTGGGGATCCCTGAGTGGCTCAGCGGTTTGGTGCCTGCCTTTGGCCCAGGGCATGATCCTGGAGTCCTGGGATCGAGTCTCGCATCGGGCTCCCGGCATGGAGCCTGCTTCTCCCTTCTCCTGTTTCTCTGCCTCTCTCTCTCTCTCTCTCTCTCTCTCATAAATAAATAAATAAATCCTTAAAGAAAAAAAAAAGATTGCTCTCCTGTGCAACAAGAGCCTGATACATCTGGATCTGGGGTCAAACTGGATACAAAATGATGGAATAAAGCTTCTGTGTGATGCCTTTCGGCATCCAAGCTGTAAGCTTCAGGGCTTGGAATTGATGGGCTGTGTTCTTACTAGTATGTGTGGTCTGGATCTGGCTTCTGCTATTCTGAACAACTCACACCTACGGAATCTGGACCTTGGGCACAATGACCTGCGGGATGATGGAGTAAAAATTCTGTGTGAGGCTTTGAGACATCCAAACTGCAATATTCAGAGGCTTTGATTGGAATACTGTGGTTTGACCTCCCTATGCTGTCAGGATCTCTCATCTACTCTTAGAAGCAACCAAAACCTGATAAAAATAAACCTGAAACAGAGTACTTTAGGGTATGAAGGAATGATGAAGTTATGTGAAGTCTTGAGGTCTCCTGAATGTAAACCGAAAGTTCTGGGGGTGTGCAAAGAAGCATTTGATGAGGAAGCTCAGAAGCTGCTGGAAGCTGTGCGAATTAGCAATCCATACCTCGTCACTAAGCGCGATTATAATGATGACGATGAAAATGGTTCCTGGTGGTGTTGTCCCTGATTTGAAGAACCTGATGTTCTTTTTAAAAGTAAAATGAAGGCCTCAGAGTGACTAGGCTTGGGGCTCTTAGCTTTAGGTGCTTTATGCCCAGACTGTTTAAGGTCTGTTAGATGTAGATGAGTCACTTCTCTGTAACATATCTGTTATACTTCACATGGGACTTGAAATGCTATAAAATAAAATGAAAAGCATAAAAAAAAGAAAGTGGTCATAATTTATACTATATATGACAGGTTGCCTGCTGTAGTAGAAAGTATCATAAACCTTGGACTCAAATCTGAACTCACAGACCATAATTTCCTCACTGCATGACCTTGGGCAACTTTCTTAATGTTTGTGAACCTCAGTTTTCTCTTCTGTAAGTTGGGGTGATTGTTGTAAGGGCTTAGTAAGATATTTTCTTTAAAGAACTTTGCACTAGAAGAAGTCATAATATAGTCAGTTTAGTCATTCAGACCATGGAATCTGAAGCAAAACACACTACATTTTAATTCTGACCATACCACTTAACCTGCATTACTCTGTGCCTCAGATTCCTCATCTGTAAAATGGTCATAATATGAACACTTACCTCATAAGATTGGCATGTGGATTAAATTAATTAGTAAATATAAAACATTTACGACAGTACCTAGAATAAGATGAGGATTCAATAAATGTTAACTGTCATCAGCATTATTATTGTAGGTATTTGTTATGATGTGTGTGATGTAGTAGGTGTGGATTGTTCATTTAAGACTGTCTCTTCTGATTTTCAAAATAAATTCTGTTCCCTATAGCTATCCCTGGAGTAATTCCAAGAAAACCCAAATGTTCTTTGGATCACAGTAGGAATGACACTTTCCTTTTTCCGTGTGTGTATGTGTGTGTGTGTGTGTTGCTTAGCAAAGCAAATAGAATAATAACTAATGTGAGATTTTAATTATCATGTATGTCAGTGATGCTGCTTTGTAAATCAAAGTTAATTAATTCTGAGTACTTGCTACTTCTTGGATCCTCCTACCATCTCAGGAGCAAGCATACTATTTTCTATGTAAACAACAAGAGTGCTTCTAGAAAAGATGTTCAGAATAAGCAGGATGCCATCTACACTAAGCAATTTAGAAAGCTGGGAATTTAGACTTACCATACTAAGTTACCCTCAAAGTATGTATCCTAGAATGAGGTGGGGGGCATGATGTTTCCTCACTGTAATGTTAGAGCACAGCTTCCTCCAGCAGTTGTCTTTGGGCAAATCCTTCAAGAAATGTTCCAAATTTTTTGAATCAATGATTTTGTCTTAACAGTCTTCTGAAGCAGTCCTTTATATAATAGATTCAGTAATTTTCTTGGCTGTTATGTGAAACAGTATGTTTTATTATTTATCTAAGTACATGGTTTTCAAACTTATGTTTACTCACATTAAATCTTGCATGGAAATGTAAATCACAAAGCAGAAAATTAGAGGAGCTGAGAGATGTAGGCTGAGAAATGAAGCTAATGGCCACCCAGCCAAACTCCACACATACTCCTGTCTCCAACTTAACCTGCATTACTCTGTGCCTCAGATTCCTCATCTGTAAAATAGTCATAATATGAACACCTACCTTCCCCTGAAGTACTTCCAACAAACTCTAAACATTCTTCAGATCACACCTTGAAAGTTCGTACTCTGAAACAACTTTCCTCAGTCAGTTTTCTAAAGAAGCTGCTTCATCATTGCATTTGTGTATTTCATGAAAAGCCCACAAGCCCTATAACCACTAGTTGTGCTTTTATCTGTTTCAATTAGGTTGCCTTTAAACTGCCTCTTTCCAAAGTAAAAAATCCTAAATTTTTCAATAAATAAAAAATCCTTCTTCCTTCCTACTGTCATTCTTCTAATCATTTTAATGATATTTTTAAAGGAAATATGCTGAAGTTTTCAAGATTCTTTAATCGGGGAAGCTACAAGCAAAAGTTTGGAATGATTAAAGCCCATGAAATTATCATGGGGCTGGAGAGGAGGAAGATGCATTTGTGCAGCAAATTCTTCACTAATGAAGATTCTTCCTTGTAGCTTGATAATAAATATCCACACCAAATGAGAATTTATTACTGAAGCAAATATAGATAAAAATGGAATTTGCTTTGCCAAAAACTGAGCAAATAAACAAAGCTGGTAAAGCTATAAATGTTCACTATTCATCAATCTTGGGATGGCAACTCTATGACATGTGCCCCCTTTCCCACCTCCAATGGCCCAGGCAGAGATCACTAAATGATCAGGACTTAGGTGCACCCTCAGAGTCCTTCACAACACAACATTCCAGGCATCCACTGTCAATTAATTAATCAGCATTGGCATGTGATTTGAAGTCTTTCTATCAATACTAATCAAGTTCAACCTGCAGATTTCATATATGGGTGACAATTTGCCCACTATCACACAACTAATAAGTGTTGGATAGCCATGTCCTTTCACCAATACAACTCTGGGTCCATTTCACTGAAGGTGATGGAACATTTGTTGAACCCTGTTTGAGAATGCCTGTGTTCATACTCCCCATCTCCATACATAGGGAGCTAAGAGCATCTCTTAGCCTTCTTTAGTCCTCAAGTTATTCCACAGGGTATATTTCCCTGTAGCTTTTCAAAATTGACATCACTAATGCTACATATGGGTGCTGTCTTATAAAGGTTAAGAGCATAGGCTTCACCAGGTAAAACTGAGCTGATATTTCTGCTTTGCTACTTACTTGATGTATGATTTCCAAAACACAGTCTAACCTCCTTGAACTCAATTTCCTCATGCATAGAATAGATACCCTGTCAGAAGAATGGTAGGAGATTAAATCAAATCCTGTATGTAAAAGTTCCCAGCACATGGCCCAGAGCTCAGTACATAAAAGATTTACCCATATGTTTTCCTTTTTCCCCTTCCCTTGTTTCCTTTGCTTTTCCCCTCAAATTTGGTTCCACAAGTTATTGACTCCTTGACCTTGGGCAAGGAACTTAACTTTTGTGAGTCTTAATTTTTAAAATGAAGATCACATTAGTACTGACTACACTAAATTGAGCAACAGTAGCAAACTCAATTTACAACATGGGTATAGACTCCATACAGAGAATCTTCTAGATGACCAAAAAATTTTCTTGCACATAAATGTCTAGCCCCAGAGGATTTTTCCATGAATGTATATGTTACAGCCAGCAGAAGTAGAATGCAAAGGAGGTGGCTACTGTCAGAAGTCCCAGTTCTCCCTCAAGAGGGAGTCCTTAAACGGTGGGTAGGGATTATCATTCGATTTCAAGTTTGCAAACCTGGATTCTCATGGAGTCTGTCATGAAGTTGCTCTGTGATCCTTGGGAGGTCATTTAGCCTTTCTGTACTTCAGGGTAATCCACCATGCCAACCTTTATAGTATTGGTGACCCAAATGAGAAATGACCCAGGGAAATCTAAATGCTCTACAAATTGAAGATTTTTTTTTCTTTTTCCTGAAACGAAAAATTGGTGGGGGTGGAGGAGATCTGTCTCCTAGAGTTTGAATTGGCGGTAGTTTATCTTTATTCTCTTATATATCCAAATGCCTTTTTCTGTGAAGATCTTTTTTCTAACCAAAAAAATTGGAAATGTGGCTGCCCTACTTAAAGTCAAGAATGTCTATGAGCAGCCGTCTCTAACTCCTACACGTATAACCAATTAGAGGGTGTACACTGATTCTGGGCCTCAAAGAATCTTCTCATCTTTATAGTAAAGATTTCATGTTCAGAGAGTCCCTGAGTTGGTACATCTAATGACCTAGTTCATCCAGGACAAAAATGTGAAACCTATCTTCTCTTTTACCTGTTCCCCACTGCAGACAGACACATATGCATGTGTGCACACCAATACACACACATACACATTCCTTTCTCCAGAACCCTTGGGTCAAACATTTCAGAATTCCTCCTGCCAAGCCTTTGTGAGACTCCAGAATCACAACCACAGGGATGGCACCAGTGACAGTGTCAGTTCTGATGAACCATTTTGACCAGCAGCAAAATTTCCAGAATAGAATGAAAGCAGTAGGTAATTGAGAACGAGTCCTTTGGGCTATTAGGTATCTAGCAGATGGTAAGATAAATCCTCATCCCTTGCTAGTTATAAAAAAAAAAAGAGATATATTTTTCCCCTACAAAGAAAGTGAAAGGACTAGACCATTATCAGTTACCATGGCAACTCAGATCCACTACATGCTCAGTTCATCCTGTCACTACGGACGACTGGAGGAAAAAAAGAAAACAACACTAAGCTTCTCTCTGGTTTTTTTTGTCAAATATTTTGAAGTGACATTTCATGACATGAGCCTGAAACAACTTTTTCTGAGTGGAAAGGAAGGGAGAACCTGAGAGGGACATAAAGAGGGAGTGAAGAGACTGTGGAGGCTGGGGATGTGTTTGAGAGGAACTAACTGTGGCTGATGTGGTCAGTGCCAATGAAACTGAGAAAGAAGGAAAAGAAAGCAATAAATATTTATTGAGTGTTTCCACATGCCTGGCACTATGCTTCAGAATGAATAGTCTGTTACCTCTCAGAGTTCTCTGTCTGGAAGGAAGAACTAAACAAGCATGGGATCCCTGGGTGGCGCAGCGGTTTAGCACCTGCCTTTGGCCCAGGGCGCGATCCTGGAGACCCGGGATCGAATCCCACGTCGGGCTCCCGGTGCATGGAGCCTGCTTCTCCCTCTGCCTGTGTCTCTCCTCTCTCTCTCTCTCTCTCTCTCTCTCTCTCTCTCTCTCTCTCTCTGTGTGTGTGTGTGTGTGTGTGTGTGTGTGTGTGTGTGTGTGTGTGTGTGACTATCGTAAATAAATAAAAATTAAAAAAAAAAAGAACTAAACAAGCAATTATGATATAAGGGGCAATTTGTTCCAGACCAGAAGTACAAGACTCGGGGAGTAGGTGACATGTAGGCTGACACAGGTGTTTGGAGTGCAAAGTGGTGGAGTGGGGGGTCTCATAGAAAATGTCTGAGGAAGTAATATGGGAAACCAGGTGAAAAGGTCCTGTGCCATTGTTGATTAAAGGAGCACCATGGGCAGAGACCTTGAGGAGAGCTAAACCTGGATCCCGAGAGATAACAGGGAGCTCATTATGGTTGGAATGGAGCTTCAGAGGGCTTAGGAGGCAGGATGAACTCGGCTGGAGAAGTTAGCAGAGGCTAAACTGCAACTCACAATAAGTCATATTCAAAGGTTTAGAATTTATCTGGAAGGCAAGGAGGAGACAATATGGTGTTTTAAGCAGGTTTGTAGCCTAATGAGAATCATGCCAGAAGCCGAGTGGAGGGTGGTAATGGTAGAGGGAATGTGGGAGACACTCAATAAAGTCAAGAATATGGATGATGGAATAAATAAGACTAGTGGCAGTCAAGAGATGTGCATGAATTCTAACATTAGAACCAACAGAACATATTGAAGATGAAAGAGGGAAGTGAAAAATGAATCCCAAGTTGCTGGGCAATGGAGTGAATGGCCGAGGCATTTGCTAAGTGGGGGTCATTGATGGAGGAGTAAAGTAGGGGCCATTTTGGTTAGTTATAAAGAAGCCAGGTTTGTAGAGTTTTAGAATGCCACTTTGTCATACTTTTCTGTGAGATTGTGTGTGGGTGTGCTCAGTTTACTCAGTTTAAAACAGGCCTTCTGACCCCTATGAGAAGATTACATGTTTAGCATAAAACACAACAAGAAGGACTCTAGAATGAGCCTTGTGTCGGCTGCCTTTAGATGCAGAAGAGCAACAACAGCAGAAAAATTCGGGGTATCTTCTTACTCTGTCTTTACTTACAACTTGCATTTCTTCTGCATCTTTCATTACTGCTATCTGCATATGAACGATTGGAGGTCATCCTTAGCCTTGGAGGAAAAAGGAAATTTAATTTCTCTGTTGCTATTTGCAACAATATCCAGGAACTTAGCTTTTGTGGGGCTCAGCAGCCTGGGATGGGGTTGGAGAAATATATAGCAAGAATGCCAAAGGTGGGACATGCTGGAGTCCAGTGAGAATAGGATGTGGCCTACCTATATGAGTTGTATCTGGTGGTGGTTGGCTAACTGGCTGGCTATACAATTCCATCTGTGACCCTCGCAGAGGGTCATTTATGCTCATTTATGCTCTGTTCTCTCTTTCAGCAATCCAGTGCTGAACTCATCTTCTTCTTCTAGTGGTCCACAGGCTTGCCCCAAAGGCTTGACTGGTCCATACATATATCATACAAGATCTTGGCTTCTGTCATTTTTTTTAAATGTTTTTTTTTTTTTTTTTTTTTTTTTTTTTTTTTTATGATAGTCACACAGAGAGAGAGAGAAAGGCAGAGACACAGGGAGAGGGAGAAGCAGGCTCCATGCACTGGGAGCCCAACGTGGGATTCGATCCCGGGTCTCCAGGATCGCGCCCTGGGCCAAAGGCAGGCACCAAACCACTGCGCCACCCAGGGATCCTGGCTTCTGTCATTTTAACTGCCAGTAATGTGCATGAAATCAGAGGATTTAAGATCTAGCACTACAACTCGTTGACATGTTTATCTTGAGAAAGATTTTAATCCTCAGAGAATCTGCTTCTCTGAGTTAAGGGAATAATAGTGACAATAGTGAACCTTACCCCTCCTCCTCAGGTGATGGTGAGGAATCCATAAGATCAGGCTTGGAAAGTAAGTGTATGGAAATTGAAACAGGAATGGTGGCTTGCTTTCATAACATGGAGAGGCCAGTTGAATTATAGAAAGAGAAGGAGAAAAATCTCCTGACTCCTCCTTTTTGCTGGCTTGCATGTCTAGACCTCTCTTGGAGGCCTTCCCTCAGGGGTAACCTTGAATTTTCCTATAAGGGGTACTGAGGTCTGAGAAGATAGAATTCTATGTGTCATGGAGCTACCACTCCCAGGCATTTTTTTTCTCCAACATAGATAAGACTATGAATAAATAAACTCTCCTCTATACCTGTACCATTTGTCAACACTTTAAGGTAGCCTTTAACACACACCCCAAGTAGGGTTACTCAGTTTATACTTCCTCTAGTGAGGGAGCAAGAAGGCATTCCTAGACTAATAGGGCACATATTTGAATTCAGACTACATCGACTCTGCTCTGACATTTACTGTGGTGTGTGATCTTGGATAAGTCGTATAACTTCTGTGTCTATTTCCTCATCTGTAAAACACAGATAATCTTTCTTAAGCATTCATAAAAGGATTAGAGATTCTTTATGTCAGAGGCCAAGTACAAGATCCAACATGGAACAGGCATTCAATAGACAATAGCTACATTATTTCTTGTTTATTTATTTATTTACTATTAGAGAAAGAGAGAAAGAGGGAGAAGCAGAGGGAGATAGAGAATTTCATGCAGCCTCCATACCTGATGCAGAGCCCAACGTGGGGTTCAATCTCACAATCCTGAAATCATGACCTGAGCCAAAATCAAGAGTAGGATGCTTAACTCACTGAGCTACCTACCCAGGCACCCCTACATTGCTTCATTTTTAATAAATCATACTAACAAATAAGGCGATATGCTTCATCAAACCCTTAGCCCACCCTCTCTCAAACGTTCCATCAGTTATGATGGCTGTGTAATGATTTCTGCCATACTGAAGGAAGCATCTGAATTCAGTGGTTATGAAACCAGTTCACATCAAAGAAGATGGAGAAATATATTGTCTCTGACTCTAGTCCTGTAATTGCTCAGAAATCTCAGCCAACATCACTCTAGCTGGCATTTAGAAGTCATAGCTGCATCTCAAGAGCCAGGTCGTCTTAGAGGAGGTGGATGTCTGCAGGCCCAGAGGGTAGGAGATAGGAGTGCTAGGGAAAGAGATCTAGGTGGGTGTGTGATCCCTGGGGCTCCTTTGTAGCCCTATGGCTATGTAAAGGGTGGATGAAGGGTATTTGGCTTTAATTGAGAAATGCTATCAATTGTCCTAGGCTTGTTTAAAAATCCATTAGTATCAGGAAGCAGACAGATTAAGCAATGAGGAAGAGAAAAGCAAAAAGGCTGTCAGAGCCCTGCTTTGTAGGGAGCGAACGGCCTGTCTAAGCTTTGCCAGAGTGTGCCGCTCGCTCGGAATGTTAAGAAGCTACTAGAGTCAATTTTGAGATGCTGGGGAGAGAAAGGAGGCGTCTAGGCCAATTCACACAAAGTCCTGGGCAGGCTTGTTGTTCTTGCAGCTTCCAAAGGTGGTACTGCAATGATCTGCACTGCACATTTCAGGCTTTTGCAGCTGTTTCTGGCTGCCTGGCAACTATGCTACTTAGTTCTAAGCCATATCAACACCTACAGATATAGCTAATCCCCTCTGTCACCTCCCTATTTGCCAAACCTGACCTGGTTCCAGCAACCTTTTCATCCTGGGAGACACTATCAGGCTCAGAGTCCTTAGCAGACCTGAGGAGGACAGGGCAAAAGATAACAGACGCATCACCGGAGGGATGAGAAGAAACAGGACATGGAAAAGAAAGGAAGACAAAGATAAAAGCAAGCTAGGAGAACAAGAAATGAAAGGGATATATATATATTTATTTATTTATTTCGTAGGATAGCCAATGATAAAGTACCACAAACTGAGAGGCTTAAGACAACAGAAATTTTGTCTCGTATAATTTTGAAGACTAAAGGTCTAAAATCAAGGTGTCTGTAGGGCCATGCTCCTTCTGAAGCCTCTATGGGCAGGATCCTTCATTGCCTCTTGGCTTCTGGTAGCTTAATTCCAATCTCTGCCTCTAACTTCACATGGCTGTCTTTCCTCTGAGTCTGTATCTCTCTCTCTTCATGTCTTCTGATGGGAGTAGGTTCACCTCAATTCACTATGACCTCACTTTAACTTGATGACATCAGCAAAGACCCTATTTCCAAATAAGATCACATCCACAGATCCTGGGGCCAGAACTTCAACATATCTTTCAGGGGAACACATTTCAACTCATCACAAGTTGTTCAGAGAGCTGGGTCTGGTTGAGTTAGCCCAGTACTGTAGAAGGCATGGGGTTAGGGTGGGAATGAAGCTAGAAAAGGACTAGTCAGGAACTCAGGGTCACAAATTCACATGCCTACAAGGGCCAGGTAGGTGATATAATAGGCTGCAGAATAGGAAAATGGTCGTTGTCCCTTGGTCCACTGTCCTTGGGATGGCAGCAAACAGGAGTGCTTGCCCCATAAGGGGGCATACTGGCCTTGTCATACTTGCCATACTTGCCTTGCAAAACTGAGGCTCAAGGTGGCCAGATGTGAGGAGGAGCTGAGAACACTGATTTATACGTGAAATGTCACACCTTTTTTTTTAAACTTTGGCAACTTTTTTTTTTCTTTTTTTAAATAATGTGATGCAGGCCACACTAAGCCCATCTGCAAAGAAGGAAGTCATGAGCAGCCACTTTGCCACCACTGATAAATAACCTCAGGTTCAAGTCCCAGGCTTGCCACTACTATGTAACCTTGAGTAGTTTACCCTCCATCTCTGGGCCACAATTTCCTAGTATGATGAGATGGTCTTGATCATCCCACCAAGGATCCCACCAGGATGCCAGGCCCATGCTAGAGGTACCTACAGAATAGTTTGAGAAACAAAACTTACACATCTGAGAACTAGAGTGATCTCATGCAGTTGTTCTGAGGATTATGTAAGTGGATCAACTGAAAGCCACTAGAAAGTGCCTGCTCCAGCCTAATGCTGAATAATCCTCTTTGTGCTTACCTCCTTTCAGGGCTCCTTTCTCAGTAAGACTTAGCAGCTGTTTCAGTACAGTGGCTAAAAGAATGTATCCCAAATGCAGAGATGTGAGGGAAATATAACCGAGTGGGTAAGAAAGGCAGCCACAGATTGGAGACAGAAAAGCTTCGAATCTTGGCTTTAATGCTGCCAATGACAACAGCTCGTCGTGCATACTCTATGTACGAAACACTGTACTAAGAACTGTGGTGGATTATTTGCAATTAGTCCTCATGCCAAGTCTGTGAGGTAGATATTATAATGACTTCTATTTCATTGACAAGGAAACAGAAGCTGGAACTCAACAGTTTTAGATGAAATGCGGTCCTTTTAAATTCTGGCAGCTAAATCAAATTTTTTTCAAAACATTGTATATTCTAAACAAGCCCATCTGCAAATTGGAACCAGCCCAAGGACAGCCACTTTCTAATCATTGATCAAGAGTCAGTGCTAGCTTTGAGCCCATTCTAGTGCTAGCTTTGCCATTTTCTGTGTGACCTTGGGTGAGTTACATACGGTCTCTGGACCATGGTTAAGATGTTCAATAACTTGCCAAGGTCACAAAGCTCGTAAATGGCAAAGCCCAGGATTTAAACCCAGGCAGTGAAGTCACTTTATTTAATCATTACACTACTGTCTTCAATAAGTGTTTCTGACACTGCTAACACCTTCCACCAACCAAGCTACTCAGATCTAGGTAGGACACAGGATACTGACCCACTTGCACTGACTGAGATCTTTAGCAAACTCCAATGAAAGCCAGTAAAAAATGAAAGAGAATGCCTGAAAGATGGCATAGACTTCTTTAAATGTGAAGGGCAAAGAAGAGATAAGAAGGCCCCTCCTCAGCGCTGCATCATTTGGCCTAGGATTGCATCACTGAGCTTTTTTTCTCAGTCATGTGATTATTTAAATTCATGCTTCAAAATAAGAGAAATCTGGCTTTAATATTGATGTCATTTAGTCCTAAAAGCTCTTGATGTGAAAATGAAGCTGTCCAGTGGTTTTTCAAATTTATTTTTAGCAGAAAATCCTTTTTTTAAAAAAATGAAACCTTACATAGAATGCCAGCATATAAAATAGAGTCAGCTGGTGTCCATTATGTGCTGCTAAGGCATAATAATAATGATGATGGTAATAATAGCAGCTAGTCCTTGCTGAGAACTTGCTGCATGCCAGGCACTATTTATTCTGAGACCTGACCCATAGTAACTCATCTAAGCCTTACCCATAGTAACTCATCTAACCCTATAAGGAAACTGAGGCACAGAAATATTAAGTAATTTCCTCAAGGTCACAGAGCTCAGTGTGGGAGCCAGGCAGGACACCTGGAGGGCCCATGACTTTTCTTATCCTACTGCTCTGCCATTCACTCCGGTTCACTACAGCTGCTTGCAAATGAGAGCCAGCACTCTGAACCATGCCTTTGCAGCTTGTGACTTGGGGTCATAGTGAAACCATTGTTCGATTTTACTATCCACAGGGCTTAATACGTGTGAAATGTCTCCCCTGACTTACAGTTAGTTACACAGGTCTGTTATTGTATCTAGTCTTAGCTAGTCAGCTAAGGTGCCGACTTTGAGTCTTTCAAAGAGATATTCATGTTTGCCTCAAAGCATAAATTTTTAAAACAGAATAACCCAAATGTTAGTATCCAAATTTGGTGAAAATCTGTCCATCCTTGAGAGCAGTTAGGAACAAACAGGCCCCAAATCCACTGTATTGACATAGATGAAAGAGGAACTGCACTGATCCAAGGGACTCATGGGCCCAGCAATAGCCCAGGAGGCATCTTCAGGGAGTCTTAGGCTCTGGGAACCCAGCAGAAAAGCCATGGGTCTAGCCAAGAAGAATGTGCTCTCTGCTATGGGGAGAAACAACAGATTTGGAAGTAGAGTCAGTTTGTGGGAATATAGAGTGAGGAAACACAGCAATGCTAGGATCTGACCCTCCAGCCAGCAACTTTTGAAGTACCTTCTGAGACACTGGTCATGGCTTGCTTGAGATGTTGCAGAGGCACTGGGGATGTCTGCTTTGGCTGGAACCAAACATATGGTATATACTTTGCATGAACAGGCTGAGGCTGATGATAGGAACAATAATAAGGTAAACTTCTCTTGAGCTTGATTTTCTTTACACTTTACTGATAAAATAGAACATTTAAATAAAACATGGAGCTTAAACATTAAGCTTCTAGAGAACTGAACCAGAACAAATTTCTCCATTTTGACATTATTGACATTTTGGGCTGGATGACTCTTTATTGAGTGAGCTCTCCTGGGCATTTTAGGATCATTAGAAATATTTCTGGCCTCTACTAACCATAGGCCATTAGCATGATCCTCCCCTCCCCTAATTTTTGACCATCAAAAATATTTCCAGAATTATCAAATGTCTCCAGGAGAGCAAAATAATACCAGTAGGACACTGAATTAAATGATTTCAGAAGTACCATTTGGCTACAGTCCTATGATCTCTGTGATATTTTAGATGTTTTTATATAAAAAGTCAAACTCAGTAGATTTTTCCTACTGTTAAACTTGTCCTTTATCTAGATGCCCTGGTGGATATGTTGAGTCCAAGAGCACAGTGGTTTGCCATCACTCCAGTTGCTCCTGGCTACTTGACCTTAAGTCAGTTACTAAAATAACTTAGCTTTAATAATCCTTCACAGGTTCACCTCTCTCGCCACCTCCTGTTGCTTCCAACTGCACTGATCAGCCTTCCTCTTCCCGCAAATGTGAAACTGGAAGGAACATGAAAATAAATGTCAAGTGTCTTGGCTAAAGCTGACTCACCCAGTCTTTCTCCTATCAAGGGGCACCATCTATTTTTTACTTTATACTTTTTTTTTTTTTACTTTATACTTTTAAATTGTCTTTTCCCAATCAATTTTCTTCAGTAATTACTACTTAGTTAAGAGCAGTCACACACTGTTTGTGAGCATAGGTGTTAAGAGTTTGAGCTCCATAGTCAGACCACAGCCTAGGTTTGAGTGTCGGCTTATCCATTCACTAGTTTCAGACCTGTGGGTTAATCCCGGAAACTCTTAGCTTCAGTTTCGTTGTCTACAAAATGGGGATAGTAATAGTGCCAGCCCCCCAGGGTTGTTAGGAGGGTTTAACAAAATGCTGTATGTAAACTGTTTAGCAAAGAGCTATGCATATAGTAAGCACCAATATACACTATCACCCCTAGTATCATCACCATTACAATTATTTTTAATTATCACTTCATTCCCTTTCCTCCTATTTCAGCTAGAAGTACCTGGCGATAATGACTTCAGGCAGCCAAGGGATTGCTATAGGAACTTGTGTAGAAATAAACATTTTGAAACGCAAATGAAAACTTATCTCATCATCCCTTTTCACCACTTACATCACCAGCCAAGATGTCCATAGGATGTCTACAGTGAACTCAGCCAGAACAAGAAACCAGGAAATCCCAAAAGACTCTTTTCCCAAGCCCCCCAAATTGCTCTTCTTTTCTTTCATAGGTGCCTACATAGGGCCTCCCCAACTCCCTCCACCTTGCCTTTTCCAAAAGTAGCTATTGCTATCATTTGAAGCAGATACACTTTACTTCAAAATGACAGGAAAGAAAAGATCTTGTTTCCTTGGTTTTATTTATTTGTTTGGCAAGTGAAAAACAAAAACTTGAAGGGAAGAGGTGAATCTCAGGTACAGCCAAAGTATCTCTTGCCCCTTTCTCAGCACCTAGCATTAATTCCCTGCTGCCTGTGTGTCCAGCTTGAGGGAAACAACCCTTTAGGATTTAGGAGTTCAAAAGTCTTACAGACCTCTTTTTATTTTTATTTTTTTTTAAGATTTTACTTATTTGAGAGAGAGGGAGAGCATGAATGGGAGAAGGAGCAGAGGGGGAGAGAGAGAAGCAGGCTCCCCGCTGAGCAGAGAGCCTGATGCAGGGCTTGATCCCAAGACCCCAAGATCATAACCTGAGCCTGAGCCAAAGGCAGATGCTTAACTGACTGAGCCACTCAGGTGCCCCCTCTTTTTGCTTTTTAATCAGTAAAGATTTAAGTGTTTACCATGGAATCCTATTTCTTATGTGTATGTGATCATCCAGGAGGGGCCTGGATGGTGGCTTTCTTTGTATGTAATGAGTATGTAGTGTAGCATCATGCTTATGCCTCCATTTGGAAATGCCCAGGCTGGATTTGAATCCCAGCTCTGCTATTTACTATCTGTGAGAAAAGAATTGTCTTTCCACACACTTCAAGACACTTTCCTATGCAGCAATGCAGATAGTCCCTGTGCTAACCAGCCGCTGGGAGACCAAGAGTAGGTAGCATTAACTCCATTAAACCAAGAGTGAGAGAATTTGTTAGCTGCTCAAGATGACATATCAGTTTTTCATGGATCAGAGAATAACTCTGGTGAGTTATTTGACCTTTTTGAGCTTCATTTTTCATATCTGTATTTTTTTCTGCACAGGGTTCTAATGACTCAGTTTGTAAACAATGCTTATGATACACTGAGCTCAAAGCCCGGCATCTAATAAATGCTCAATAAATCGTACGGAAAAGAATGGTTATTTAGGTGAAGACAGTGATGGTCTATGAAGAACAGTGTATGAAATAAACCCCACACCAGCAGTTAGGATCCTAGACCCGTCCCTAATGGGAAAGTTATCTTGAGTGACTGTCTCAACCTCTGCAGCCCAGTTTCTATTAGTCTAAAGTGAGGTTAATATTATCTGCCTCCAGTTGCTTAGAAAGAGAATGAAAGGCTCAATTGAGCTATAAGGAAGCATCTTTGAAAACTGTATGGTAAAAAACAGATTTAACTAATAATAATGTTCTCCTTTGCAGGCTACTTTTGTTGTTATTGCGTTTGATCCCTGCAATGGCAATCAATAGGCTTGGTTGCCTCTCATCCCTTCTAGCACATTCCTAGACATGGAGAACTTCCTAGAAACCCTTGCTAAAGGTACCTCAAGGCAGAATCAGATTGGTACCCAAGTCTCTGACCTCAAGCCAAGTGATGTTTCTTTCTCACTCACAGAATGTGAGGGGTCCTACAGAAACTGTTCCCATCCTCCCTCTGGATATCACAGGAAGGCTAGATATATTGACAAATGGCATTAAATGAAAAGAGAGGCATCAAGTGATTTGGTGTAGCTATTCCATTTGCTAAATTTACAGAAGCATTTCTTCAGAGCTCTTTGTCTTTCCTTCCTTTTCCAGCTCTTCAGGGTATAAGAGTGTTCAGCTGCTGATAGCTGGTGACGTGCTTACTCGGGAACAGTTCATAAAGCATGACTGCTTCCAGGAGAGCTGTTTGTACAAGCCTGAGAGAGGGCTCAGTCCACAAATGGAGGCAGCAGAGACTGCCTGCAGAAAAAATATGCAACTTCTTAAAGATCATTGCTATATTTCCAGTAGCTCCCTGATAGAGGCTGGGGCAAGGGAAGGAAGGATTGGGGAAGACATTTCTATTCCATGCATTATAAAGTCCCATTGCAATACGAGCTGAGTGGGTTAGCAAGCTGTCAAGGGCTGGTGATCTAAACAGATCAGCAGCATGTCGGGATTGGAGGTCAGGCAAAGGTCTAAAGTAGTTCACCATTGCTACTCCTTGTCACAGGACTCAACTGGAAAAATGTCACTAGTGAAGGCACTCTTCATACTCCAGGGCCTCCTGCACTTTTCAATAGCTGAAGTTAAGTAACTCAAGGACAGGTGATACCAAGGTACCATTGCCTGATTTGGCACTTGTCTCGGTTGAGACCACAGGTCCTTGCTGAGCTGATAAGAGAAGAAAAATCAATCAGGCATACTGGGATTATTCAGTATTGAAAAGAGAAGACCAGAGGCAAATGCAACAGCCCTTCAGATATTTGAAGACAACTCTTAGGGAAAAGATGACAAAGTTTTCAGCATGACTCCATAGAGCAGAGCAAGCACCAAAAACAGAGGTCACAGCAAGACAACCCTGCATCTGGTGGGTTGACAGATCAGTGGTCCAAAACAGAATAGCTTTGTGAGCTAACAAGTTCCCCACTTGAAGCATCCAAGCACGGAGTAGTTTACAAACTGTTCTAGGTAGCCCTAGGGTTCTCTTGAAATTCAATAAAGTCACAGCATATGTAGGAATTAGCTTTGACAGTCCTGAAACAAAAATCATATTTGATTGAAATTACTTTTCAAAATCCTTTTAATTGTCCATAAAATACTATATCTATATATCCGTGTGGTTTTATTTTTCACAACCCTGGACAATTAAGGCTGGATTGCCTCTGGGGACCATGTGATTGAAAATGGGTATCTTTACACACTGGAATCACTTATAGTGGGGTTAGATGCTTGAGGTTTGGAGGAATCACAGCTATTCATGTCTCTCACCAGAGCATGAGCTCTATGAGTGGATGGAGTAGCAGGAGGAACCACCTACATTATTTTAATTGATGTACATTTATTTGTGTGTGAGTGTGTGACACGTAAGATTGAGGGTGCCAGTCAAAAATTATATATGCCACTGGTTTATGAATTTCACAAAATGAGGACAGAGGTGAAATCTGGATGAAAATTATAGCATCCTTGCAATATTTTTAAAGGCTTTTTATCTATGTCTTACATGCTGGGGTCTTTCTGCCCCCCCCCCAGCTTTATTGAGGTTTAATTTGAATATAATAAAAGTGTACAGTCTTTCAAAAAAAGTGTACAGTCTAAGTTTTAATAATTGTGTATAGTTTTATAACTGTCATCACAATCAAGATGCGTAACATTTTATCACCACTAAAACTTCCCTTGTACCCAGGCCTCTTTGCAGCCAATCCTTTCCCCATCCTCTTGGCCACCAGAAACCATTGATCTTTCATCACTATAAATTTCCCCTTTGGGACACCTGGGTGGCTCTGTGGTTGAGCATCTGCCTTCAGCTCAAGGAGTGATCGTGGGATTCTGGGATAAAGTCCCACATCAGGCTCTCCCTGAGGAGCCCGCTTCTCCCTCTGACTATGTCCCTGTCTCTCTCTGTCTGTCTTTCATGAATAAATAAGTAAAATCTTAAAAAAAAAAGAAAAAGATTTCCCTTTTTTAGAATCGCATATAAATGGAATCATACAGTATATAACAGTGCTTTGTATCTGACTTCTTTTACTCCGCATAACATTTTTAAGATGCAATCACATTGTTTTGCTTATCAATAGTTCATACACTTTTATGGCTGAGTAACAGTCCATAGTATAAATATATGTCAACTCTTTATTTACCTGTTGATGGACATTTAAATTGTTTTTAGGTGTTTTTTTTTTTAAAGATTTTATTCATTTATTCATGAGAGACACAGAGAGAGAGAGAGAGGCAGAGACACAGGCAGAGGGAGAAGCAGACACCATGCAGGGAGCCTGATGTGGGACTCAATCCTGGGACTCCAGGATCAGGCCCTGGGATGAAGGCAGCGCTAAACCGCTGAGCCGCCCTGGCAGTCCTGTTTTTAGTTTTTGGTTATTATAAATAACATAGCTATAAATATATACATTCAAGTCTTTGTTTTCTTTTCTCTTAAGTAAATACCAGAAGTGGGATTATCAGGTTGTTGGGTGAGTTTCTGTTTAACTTTATAAGAAACTGCCAAACTGTTTTTCGAGCCAGCTGTCCTATTTTATAGCACTGGCATCAGCATTGTATGAGAGTCCTAGTTATTCTAAATTCTTCCCAACACTTGATATTATCACTTTTCAATTTTAGCCAACTTAATGTGTGTAAGTGGTTTTAATTTGATTTTCTCTGATACCTAATGATGTCAAGTACCTTTTCATGTGTTTGAGAATTGGAGGAATCACAGCCAGTCACATCTCTCATCCATACTTGTTCAAGTGCTCATTTTATCTTCTCTTGTGAAGTACTGTCCAAATATTTTGTCCTCTTTCTAAACTCAGTTGCATTTCTTATTATAACTGAGTTATCAAGAGTTCTTAATAAATTCAGGAGGCAATCTCTCTGTCAGATAAATGTTTAGCAAATATGTCCTATAACAGTATAGCTTTCTTTTTGGTTTACTCTGTGTATTTCAAAACACAAAGACTTTTTTTTTTGTTGTGATCTAACTTGTGAATTATGTTCTTTTATTATTTGTGCTTTTCGGTGTCCTATCTAAGAAGTCTTTACCTAACCCAAGATCATAAAGATTGTTTCCTATGTTCTCTTCTGGAATTTTGTTGTTTCAACTCATCTCTCGGTCTATGATCATTTCAAATTAACTTTTGTGTATAATGTTAATAAGAGTCAAGTTTCATTTTTATTCTACACAGATATCCAGCAATTCCAGCACCAGTGGTTAAAGAGAATATTCTTTCCCCATTGAATTACCTTGGAATCTTTGTTAAAATCAATGGACTATTTCTAGGTTCTCTATTCTGTTCCACTTACCTGACTGTCTATACTTAGGTTAGTACCATCACAATCTTACTTTCCAATCAGTTTTGAAATCAAACAGAATAGGTCGTTCAAACTTGATCTCCTTTTTCAAGATTGTTTTGGTTATTCCATGTCTTTGCACCTTAATATAAATTTTAAAATTAGTTTGACAATTTCTTCAATTTTTTTTCTGCATCTACTGAAATGATCACATGGGTTCTCTTCTTTATTCTTATTAATATAATGAGATGAATTGATTGATTTTGTACGTTAAATCCAACCTTGACTTCCTGGAATAAATCCAAAATGACCATAATGTACTGTCCTTTTATATATGACTCTGTTTTATTTGCTAATATTTTGTCATGGATTTTTAACCTATGTTCACGAAGAATATTGGTATATAGTTTCCTTCTTTCGTGATGTATTTAGCTGATAATACTGAGCTTATAAAATAATTTGAGAAGTGTTCCCTTCATCTTTCCTAAAGTAGTTGGTGTAAAAAATAATTTTTTCCTTAAATGTTAGGTGGGTTCCACCAGTAAAGTCATCTGTGCCTGGTTCTCTTTGTAAAGAGATTTTTATTTTACTTCAAATTTTTAATTGACATAGAGTATTCATTTCTTTTTGTTTCTTTTTATGTACATTTTGATCACTTCTGTCCCGGAAAGGATTTGTCTGTTTTCACTTGTCAAATTGATTGTCATATAGGTGTTCACAATATTCTCTTATTATTACTTTATGTCTGTAGGATATATAGTGCTTAGTAATACTGGTATTTTGTTTATTATGTCTTGAGCAATCAGTAATACATCAACTTATAGATTTTTTCAAAGATCACTTGATTTTCTTTTTGCTTCATTTATTGTTTGACTTTTTTCTGTTTTGTGTGTAGTTTTTATTTCATTGACTATACTTATGTTTGTTTATTATATTTTTCCTTCCTTGCCTTAGGTTTACTTTGGTGTTTTTCTAATTTCTTAAGGTACAAATGTAGATCCTTGATTTTTAGATCTTCTTTTTTAATATAAGCAATTGAAGCTATAAATATCTCTCAAAGCTAGCATTTAGCTGTATCCCACAGATTCTGAAGTTTTATTATAATTAATTCATTAGATTTAGATTCTTATTCTTTAGATTTATTGAGATTTGTTTTATGGCCTAACATATCCTGGTGAGCATGTGCCCCTGAAAAGAATGTATACGCTAGCAGTTGTTTGTAGTTCTATAAATGTCATTCATATAAAGGTGATTGATAATAATATTGATATTTTATCTCTACTAATTTTTTCGTTCTACCAATTGCTGAGAGAAAGGTATTAAACTTCTAACAGTAATTGTGGAATTATCTATTTTCTCTTTTAACTGTAATTGTTTTATATATTTAAAGGTCTGTTATTAGGCTCACATAAAAATGTACAATTGTCATGTTTTCCTAATAAATTAATGAAATTTCTCTTTGTCTTTGTCTTGAAATCTTTTTCCTCATATTAATATAGCCACTCCAGTCCTGTTATGCTTGTTGTTTTCATAGTATATCTTTTTTCTGTCTATTTATTTTCATCCTATTTGTGTATTCTTAAATTATTTTTATAATAGTTTATAATTCATTGATTCTTATGCATTCTGACAATTTTACACTTTAATTGACATGTTAAGTTTCTTAATATTTAATGTAACTTTTATATACTTATGTTTTAGTCTACTATTTTGGCATTTAGTTTTGAATTTCCCCCTCTGGTTTGGTTTTATGTTATTATTACTCCTTTGTTCCTGAAAATTTTTAGATTATTTTCACAATACTTAGAATTCCATTTTAATTTTTCTCTTGATTTTTTAGCTACACTTCTTCATATTATTTGTTTTGGTGGTTTTACTAGGTTTTAAAGTGTAAATCCTTAAATTTTAATGTCTACTTGGAGTTAATGTGTACCATTTCATATGAAATATAAAAGCTTTGCAATCAAGAGAGTCATTTATTCTTCTACTTCTCTCTTTATGCCATTGTTATATATATTACATTTACTTACATAAAAATCCCAGAAGACAATGTTGTCTGTTTTTTCCTTATACAGGCACATGTATTATAAACAAATTAAGGAAAAAGCTAAAAAAAATACACTTTTAAAAATTTATACAGATATTTCCCATTTCTGATGCCTTCTTTTCCTTCCTGGGGACTTGGTTTCCATCTGGTATCATTTTGCTTTAGCTTGAAGAAGTTCTTTTAGTGTTTCTTGTAGTACAGATCTGGTGGCAACAAATTCTCATAGTTTTCTTTTATCTGAAAATGTGTTTTGCTTTATTCTTGAAGAATTACTTTTGCTGCTTATATAATACTGTTTTTTTCCTTCTTTAACTATTTAAGAATGTTTCAATCTCTTTTGGCTTTTAATTAAATCATTATTCCCTTATATGTAATGTGTCATTTTTCTTTGATTCCTCTCAAGATTTGCTCTCTTCCTTGGCTTTTCATAGTCATTGACACATTTGTGCCTACAGGTTTTTTCATGTTTATTTTGCATGTGGTTTTTTGTTGTTATTTTTTTCATTTTAATCTGCTTGTGGTTTATTAAACATTTTTGAATGAGTTAAATTTGTCTTTTATCAAATTTGGGAAGTTCTTGACCATTATTTCTTTACATATGTTTATTCTCCATTCTCTGATTCTTATCCTTCTGAGATGTCAATAACATTCATGTCAGACTATATCATCTAACAAGGCCTTGAGGCTCTACTCATTTTCTCTCTGTTCTTCACACTGGATAATTCCTGATCTAGCTTCAGATTCACTAACTCTTTCTCTATCATGTCTGTTCTCCATTGTCTATCCAGTGAAATTTTTATTTCAAATATTTTATTTTTGGTTGTAGAATATTATATTTTTGCATTTTTATTGTTCCTCTATCTCTGCTGGGATTTTAAATTTTACTTATTGCAAGCATGCTTTCTATCATTGAAGGTGGTTATAGTTTCTTTAAATTTTATGTCTGCTATTTCCAAAGTCTAGGTCATCTTGGGGTTAGTCTTAGCTGATGGGCTTTTCCTTTTAAAATTAGACACATTTTCCTGCATTATATGTTGAGCATCCTGGGCACTATGAATGTTAAGCATGGAGATTCTAGATCTTGTGTTTTTTCTACAAGATATAGTTTCTTTAAAATATATTTATTTATTTATTTATTTATTTATTTATTTATTTATTTGAGAGAGAGACAGAGAAAAGAGAGCACAAGCAAGGAGGAGAAAGAGGAGAAGCAGGCTCCCCTCTGAGCAGGCAGCTGGATGCTGGGCTCCATCCAAACACCCTGAGATCATAACCTGAGGTAAAGGCCTACCAAACAACCCAGGTGCCCCAGATATAGTTTCTTTTAACAGGTGCATACTTGATTAGAATGAACTGTAAACTCTTTTCTTGAACAGCAGCTCCTATCTCAGTTCAAATCTGTTTGTTTTTGATGGATATTCTTGAAGCCTGTTCCATCATGCATAGTTCAGGAGTCAATCAGAGATGTGAGCAAACAGCGTGTCCCCTCTCTGGCTCTTTCCTGTCTGAAATCACACTCCCATTTTCTACAATGGGTATGGTTTCCCTAGATCCAGTCCTCTGGACACTCATGTCACAAAGACTGAGATTTTTCACAAACACTCCCACCAACTGCAGTGCCTCCTCCCCACACCTCTTCCTCCACTTCTACACTTTGTCTTTTCACTGTTAAAATTATTTCTACTGACAGGGAAACTTATTAACACATAAAAAGTTCTATTTTTACTGAGCTCTACTCAGGTTAGGCTTGCCAACAATCCATTTCTTAAATACTTCTTTATATCCATCTCTCTCTTTACTTTTGATCTTCCTCTCATTTTGAGTGCCTTCTCTAATGCTTCTTTGGTTATTCAGGTCCTACTATCTAAATCATAACTCCTGTCCTACCTTAAAACCTTCTGCCATTCTGTTCCAAATTAACACTGCCTCCTTTAACTTTTTTTTTCCCCTAGAATTTCAGCAGGGACGCACATAGGCAGTTATTTACATTTTTTAAAAAAGATTTTATTTATTTATTCATGAGAGAGACACACACAGAGAGAGAGGAGAGAGAGTGAGAGAGAGAGAGAGAGAGAGAGAGAGGCAGAGACACAAGGCAGAGGGAGAAGCAGGCTCCATGCAGGGAGCCTGATGTGGGACTTGATCCTGGGTCCCCAGGATCACGCTCTGGGCTGAAGGTGGCGTTAAACCGCTGAGCCACCAAGGCTGCCCAGTTATTTACTTTTTGAGATAAAGGGGTTTTTTTGTTTGTTTGTTTGTTCTGTTTGTTTGTTTTGCCCCTCAGAATTGGCTTAACCTCCATGGCCATAAGAAGTCTTATGCAATTATTTTTTTATCCTCCACAATAATTAAAGGCAGACAGATAAAGATTAAATCCAAATTTTGTTACTTATTTACTATGTATTTCAAACAAGTTACTTACCTCTGTAACTTCAGTATCCTTGTCTCTAAAACAGACTTTACAATACCTGATTTATGGGACTATTTTATAATAAATAAAATTATTTCCCTGGTACAAATATTCTATTATTCTTTATGAATGTTTCATATCTTCTTTTCGCTCAAATTTCTAATGCCTCTACCCCTTCTTCATTTTCACTGAATGAATTTTTGTTTCTGATTTCACTGAGAAAACTGGGAAATCAGTTGCAGTGAGAAGGAAACTTCCACACATTCCTACAAACTAATGTACCTTTATACCTACATCTATGACCATTTTCCCTATCTTTCCTCTTTGAAATGCCAACACTGCTATATAAGACAATTCCTTTACTTGTGTACTTGATGTCATTTTTTTTACTCAAGGACATTGTTCCTATGATTATTCAACTTTCACTCCTAAGTCATCAGTGTCCTGCCTCACCTCAGTCATCTCTACCAACATGCAAACATGCTGTGATGACTTCCCTCTTTAAAACAAATGAATTTCTTCTCTTTCCTTTGTCCTATCCTCTACTAACAAACCTTAATAGTTGTTTACACCCACTCTCTCCCTTCCCTTGTCCCCCATTTTCTGCTAGATCAATATACTCAGGATTTTCTAACTAGTGATGAGAACACTTCTTGTTAAGAGCTTCATATTGGTAAATCCAATGCCCAGTTAGCACTCCTCATTTTTCACTTTCTTCACTGGCTTCCAGGATTCTATTTTCCCTTGGTTCTCTTCCTATTTCACTGGCCATTCTTTTTCAATCTCCCAGATTCATTTCTTAGGATACTTTTCTGCACTCACTGTCTAGATGATTATTAATATTATCCCATTGTTTTAAATACTATCTATGCATTGATGACTTGAAAATGTATGTATCTCCAACTTAGATATCTTCTCCAGATTCCAGATGTAAATAACCAGTTGTCTTCTGGTTATTTTCACTTGGATAATTAATTGTTATCTCAAACCTACTTACACAAAACTGAACTCCTGACTTTATCTCTCAAGCCACCTTTCTCATAGTCTTCCCACCTCAGTACATAACTCCATCTTCTCAGTCACTTGTATCAAATATTGCACTCTGTCCTTGACTCCTTTTTCTCTTTTACCCCATATGCAATAATACATCAGGAAATTTTGGGGGCTCTTCTAAATATATCCACAATCTGACTGCTTATCATCTCCAACACTAGTTCATTGGTCTAAACCACTGTAATCCCTCCAGTGGCAATATTATTTTAATAACCTCCAAACTGCTTTTCCTACTTCCATTCTTTGCTCTTGCTACACTGATATCCTTGTCCTTCTCAAAAATGACAAGCATGCTTCTGCTTCAGGGCCTTACTTACACTGGCTCTTTTCTAGAAGTTCCCTTCCTCAAGTTAGTCCCAAAAGTAAGGCTTTACCGCCTTACTTCTACTCTCTGTTCAAATGTCAACTTCTCCTAAAAATTTTGTCTGACCTCACCATATAAAATAGCAACCATATCTTCACTAACCAATCCTCTTACCCTGCTTTATTTTGCTTCATTGCACATATCACTATCTGAAGTAGCATATAGCTGTTTCTCTCCCTCCCTCCCTTTCCCTCTCCTCCCTTTCCCTCTCCCTCACCCTCCACATAGAAACACTTAGTGACAAGGATTTTTGTTTTGTTTTGTTTTTATTTTTTTATTTTTTTTAATATTTATTTATTTATTTATTTATGATAGACATAGAGAGAGAGAGAGGCAGAGACACAGGAGGAGGGAGAAGCAGGCTCCAATGCCAGGAGCCCGACGTGGGACCCGATCTCGGGACTCCAGGATCGTGCCCTGGGCCAAAGGCAGGCGCCAAACCGCTGAGCCACCCAGGGATCCCCGGATTTTTGTTTTGTTTTGTTTCACTGCTGTATCACCAGGGCCTAAAACAATGCTTGACATATAAGAATCACTCAGTAATTATCTATTATTAAATGGATGGATGAATAATACAAATTGATGTCCTCTCACAGTACCTGGAGTACAGTTAGCACTTAGTAAATCCTAGGTCTTATTACCAGGCACTTGATAAATATGTGTTGAATAAATAAATGAGTTTGTTCAAAAGTAGCTGAAAGAATGTTATCTACATTGAGGAAGAATCATCATCTGCCTCTTGATCTTGTTTCTCACCTCCTGATCACCTTGCCAGATTCTCCATTCAGACACTAGGTGCCTAGGGCTCAGAAAGCCATTGCATCCTACTTGTGAAAGACCACTGAATGTAACCTTACCCTCAAACAGTTGCAAAGATATCAGGAGCAGCTATTGCTCACTTGCCAGAGAGATCCCCTGTGTAAAGCCAAACTCACCCACAGAGGTTCAGCCCAGATACGGCCTGGCTAGTCATAATGACATAAGGCTGGGTCAGGACCACGTGACTTCTCTGAACTTAAACATTAAAAGCATTTTTCCAAACCCATATTTTCCTTAGACTTACACACTGCAAGCAAGGTTGGTTTATCTCAGTAGGTGCCCTAGGTTTATGACTTTTAATATTGAAAAGGAACTGAAAATAATAATAATGGAGACTATTGTTGAGTAAAACAAAGCAGCTTCTACATCTTCCCTATATAGTTTCTTTATTCAGAATCAACTATTTTCTTGGTTAAATTTCTTTGATTCACTTACTTCAAACTAGAAGAAATGTTAAAAGAGCATTTATGGGAAGGTTAATAGGGTCTCACACAGAATTCAAAGAAAAGCTGACCTCAGGCCTCTGGGAGGGTAGAGATCCAGGAGCCTTTTCACTAGGATTTTGCCATTAGAATGACACATGGAAACTCCAAGCTAGAAATAATTTGATTGCACCAGCTGATTTCTTAATATGTGTTCAGGCCTAACCAATTGTTCCAATCAATTGACTGGAGGAGGTGGGTTGGGGGAGGGGGAGTCATATAAGAGAAACATGATACCAGGAGAAATGTAGTTTTCAGAAAAGGAAGAATAATTGGACAAATATCCTGGAAGTGTCTCAAACACATAAGGGAGAGTAGAGGGCAGTTAAGAGATGCTGCTCGGTAGGCAACATATACATACAAAAGAAAAATGCTTTGCCAACTCAATCATCTGATCTAACAAAAAAAAAAATATATTGATTTTTCTGAGAAGCTCATTCAGCCTGGACCATATGCAACAGCTGTGCATGCTGTATCTGGCATGCATCATTACAACTCTCATAAAACAGGGGGGAGGCACATTAGGAAGCCAAAGAATTAACTTCCAACCCTATCATGTGGTCTTAGACTATGATTTAAACTTTATTTGCCTCAGGTTCCTCATCTGCAAAACGGGAAGAGTAATATTTTCCCACACAGCATAAGAATGAGGTGAGATGGCAGATAGTGTAGTACAGAAGTCAAGAAAACAGACCTGATGTCCAACCAACAGTACAACCTCACCTTCTCAGAGCTACACACTGTATCTTTAAAACAAGGACAGGTGCACCCACCATGGACTCTGTTGGCATGAAATAATTTATACAAAGCACTGTGCATAGGTCCTTATAGTTCAAGGGCTTAAAACTGTAGTTAAAAACTTGTAAGTGGGCAGCCTGGGTGGCTCAGCAGTTTAGCACCGCCTTCTGCCCAGGGCCTGATCCTGGAGACCCGGGATCAAGTCCCATGTCTGGCTCCCTGCATGGAGCCTGCATGGAGCCTGCATGGAGCCTGCTTCTCCCTCTGCCTGCATCTCTGCCTCTGTCTCTGTGTGTGTGTGTTCGTGTCTCATGAATAAATAAATAAAATCTTTAAAAAAAAATAAAAACTATTAAGGAAGTGATAGTACTTTGAAAAATGTAAAACACCTGTGGGTGCACACTATGGTTTTTGATATTATTATTGTTACTATTGCTATTATCATAGCTTCACTACTGATTCAAGGAAGCACAGTAGGAACAAGAATGAAGAAAGTATAACTTCAAAGTATGTTCTTATCCTTCCTTCTTCAAAAGACTCTTCCTTGCTACCAAGTAAAAGAAAAATACTTTGACTTGCTGGATAAAGACATCTCCTGCTTCGTTTCTTGCATTCTCTCCTTCTTGTTAGTGTTGCTTCCCCCGCTGTATTTCATAACCAGGCTCACTGGCTATGGGTCAGTCCCCAAATACACTTGTGACTTAGAAATCTCTGTGACTTTATTTATGCCCTTTTCTTCTCTTGGAAAGACCCCTTGATTAAGCTCTGCCCATTGAAATTCTTATTTTAAATCCCATATAACCTCCTATATTCTCACTGCAATGACTGCCATTGCCAGCTTCTGAGTTATTCTTATTTTAAATCCCATATAACCTCCTAGATTCTCACTGCAATGACTGTCATTGCCAGCTTCTGAGTTATTCATTCACTCCTTCAAACTTTGTTTGTACCTTTGCTCATAATTAGCCCTTGTTTTATTTAGGTATTCTATTTAGTTGTTTACATGATCCAGCCTCCCACCCCATTAAAAGCACCAAAGGGCAGGAGGCAGTACTGTGCATCATTGTTTTATAATCCCTGTTAGCTAGCACAGTGGCTGACATACAGAGTTGTTGGAAGGGGAGGGAAGAAAAAAAGGCAGGAAGACAGAGGGTTATAAACTGCACTCTGTGGAGCTCAGACACATGATCATGATAAGCATTTGGCACTATGTTCTAATTAATTGGATCACCCAGCCTAGCAGAGTACCCAGAAGTGAAAAAAATAAACTTCTTCTGATTATAAACTCAGGAGAGTTTTTACCCTTTCCATGATGGCAATCATGGAATTCCAGGATATCTAAACCCTAAAGGAACCTAATGATAATTTAATTCAGTATCTCCATATTACATATAAAGAAAGTGAGGCCTAGAGAGATTTAACCTCCAGCCCCCAAAGGAATTAAGTGAGCAGCTGACCTGAGGCTAGGATCAGGACCTCTCTGTGCCTGCCATGTCCAGACCATCTTTCCCTAGCTCCCACCTGCCATTTCTAGGCTTGACCTGATTTTCATCTTCCTGGGCTTGGCCCCTGACTTCATGTCCCCAGTTCCTTAGTGGCCCAACTCAGTATGACAGTGGCTCATTCTAAGGACTTATTATTTAGACAGGGGAAAAAAGAGAGGTACACAGCCCAGAATGAAGCAGCCAACAAAAGAGCTAAGTGAGCTCACAAAGTTAGAAGCACTGTCCATAAGCCCACCCTCATCTTTGATACCAGCTGCAAGTTTGGGGGTTCCCAAGACCACCCCTGGGGTTGTTAATTCACTAGCAGGAACCAGAACTCACTGTATACTGTTAGACTCATGGTTATGGCTTATGACAGGGGAAGGATACAGTTTCAAATCAATCAAGGGAAGAATTCATGGGGCAGCTTCCAAAAAGTTCCAAAAGCAGAGTTTCCACTGTCTTATTACCCTAGAGCTGGGGATAGTGCTGCTTTCCCAGCACCAGTGTGTGACAACATATGCAGAGTATTTGTCAACCAGGGATGTTCCCTGCACCCCTTAGTGTGCAGAGTTTTCACTGGGGTTTTATTATACAGACACAGTTGACTGCCCAGATGGTTAATCTCAGTCTCCAGGCTCTCTACATGTTGACCTGATACTGTGTAACCCAAAGTTCCCATAGAAAATTGCATCTTTAGATTATCTAGAATGACCCAACATCCACAGGCAAACAAAAACACTTTCAGGCAAGACTTTCTGAGGCCTTAGAGGTTACTTCCCAGAAGTGGAGGGAGAAGGGCAAACCTTTCAGGCAAGGTTAAAATCTTTACCATCACACAGATACTCTTCCTGGACCTTCCTTGTCCTTACTTCAGCAAAGCATATTGGGAAATGTATGAGCTTCGGCATCAAACAGGCCTGTGCAGGCTTTATCATTTATACTCACATGACTTCAGCCAGGCATTCATATCTGTTAACCTAAGTTTTTCCCTTTGGAAAATGGAGATAAAATACCTATCACTTGCAGTGTTTGTAAAGATCAGAGTTAATGCTTTTAACACTTTATGTAATGCTCAAGTGTAGTACATACCAAATAAATGAGAGATGTCATTAATACCTTATGTTCCTCAGTCATTTCTTCATTCTTTTTTCTGTTGTGATCTCTTGCTCTCCCTTTCTCTTTCATGATCTCTCTCATTCTCCCATGTCCTGTTTCCTTTTCCAACTTTTCATCTTCTCTCAAGATATGAAGATGTGACTTCAGTGTACTGTGAATAAGGAAATGCCAAACTCAGAGGAACCAAATCCTGCAGCAGCCTTGGGATATATTGCCCCCTAGAGACGGCCCCTGTTGGACAAAGCCATCTGTCCCAGGCTGGGATGAACAAGAGCTAACACATTGTAATAACTTAGCTCCACTCCAGAGCTGGTGTAAATTGAAGATGAAAATATGTTTTCCAAAAATATTCAGGCTGCTACAGATGTCTGGGCCTGCTTCACCTTCGGTTATACAATAATCTTGCCTGGGCTTCTCTTCTGGGTTCACAGGGATGGCTGGGCTCACATGCCAAGAAACATTCCTAAGAAAAGCTCTGTGATCCTCACTAGCATTAGCAACCAGTATGTACACTCACTGCACAGAAAAAGAATCTAAAGCATTCAAGAGTAACATTGACCATTATAAAGTCAGGTCTTAGCAAGACCACAGAACTCAAACTGTCCAGAGCTACACTTATATATCTCTCAGAGGTTTCCCTTATGCTGCCTGGAATTGTTCCCGGATTTGGGAAAGAGAAAACTTCTCCATGCTACTATTCTGTGATTCAGATAACCTTCTGTGTATACTTTCCTTCAAAATACTTTCTCCTACATCACTACAATCATAAAGATGGAAATCCAAAAAAGTCCTGGTTTGGGGCCTCTGTTTTCAGACTATTAAAGATCTGAGTCACTGGTTTTGCTGTTTTCTTCCCTGCACTTCCTCCCACAAATGTGGCACTTGGAATGGTCAATGGTAAGGAGCCTGTATATTTTCTGCGTGAGAATCTCATGATAAATCTGTGACATAGTCCCAGGCAATAAGAGCTGTGTAAGATAGTTAAACACTAGTGCACTGCTCCTATTTTACCACAAGGTCTAGAGAGAGAAAGTCACTTCTCCAAGGTCACAGACCTTAGTGAGCTGAGTGGATGACTGACTAATCTCAGGTAATGAGTAAAGACTAAACTGAAGTGAAAGCAAATATTTTGCTTTCCATATCTTCTGTCTATTTTTATATCTGGCCTCTCTTATTTGCCTTGAAATTATATTTCCCCTGTGAACATTCCTTCCTTCTTTTACCTTATTTAAAGTCCTCTTCCTTTTCTAAATCAGGTATCATTATCTTTTTCAATCTAGATATTTTTAAAATTATCAGGTCAGAGGAATAAGGTCCTCTTCCTTAGTTCATTAATGCAACAAATATTTATCAAGTTCCTCTACACACAAGAAACTATTCTAGGCTATCTAAAAACTGGAAAGAACAAAACAAACAAAAATCCCTACCCTTGTGTAATTTATATTTTAGTAGTGGGAAGCAAGTAATAAGAAAACCAAAAATAATAAAAATCATGTATCAAATGGTAATAAATGTTTTGGAGGGAAAAAAAAATCTAAGGAAGAATAATAAAGAGGGTTGAAGCATAGAGGGCTTGCAGTTTAGGGTGGTCAAGGAAGTTCCCAGTGAAAAGGTGACATTCGAGTAACCAGGGGAGGTGATCAAGAGAGTCCAGTGGGTACCAGGACAGAGGTAACAGCAGGTTCTTGGGCTCTGAGGAGGCATTCCAGGAGTGTCCTAAGAACAACGAGGATACAACTGTGAATAGAGCAAAGTGAACTCAAAGGTAGAGGCTTAGAACAGGGGCCAGAGAAGAGAGGAGGGGCCAGAAAGTGGAGGATCTTCTGTTGTAACTGCATAGTAACTAAGGAATACAAACAGAAAGGAACTTCAGTTATTTTGGCTTTTACTCTGAGCATATAGGAAGCCATTTAAGACTTTTGAGTGGAGTCATGAAATCACTTGATTTCTGTTTTTAAGAACAAGTATGGCTACTCTTTTAAAAATAGACTCTTGGGAAGCCCAGGTGGCTCAGCGGTTTAGCGCCGCCTTCTGCACAGGGCCTGATCCTGGAGATCCGGGATGGAGTCCCACGTCAGGCTCCCTGCATGGAGCCTGCTTCTCCCTCTGTCTGTGTCTCTGCCTCTGTCTCAATCTCTCTCTCTCTCTCTCTCTCTCTCTCTCTCTCTCTCTCTGTCTCTCATGAATAAATAAATAAAATATTTTAAAAAAAATAGACTCTAAGAAGCCATAGTAGAAATGCAATCAGCTTGGTGTTTATTGCAACAAGCCAGTTGAAAGATGTTTGTGGTTCAGATCAAGGTATATCAACAGTGAGAAATGCTCAGACTCTGAATACATACATATTGAGGCAGAGAAGTGGTGGTATTTCCTGATTTCTTGTATATAATTGGATAGAGGGTACAATAGAGAGACATAGAAAGTCAAAGGGATATGAGAATAACACAAAAGTATTTGACCAACAACTAGAAGGATGGAGCTGCAATTTGGATACAAACTATGATTAATCTCTCTCTCTGCCTCAGTTTTCTCATTTGCCAAATGGGTAAACTAGTTGAAATGATAAATTTAAAAAGTTAAGTGAATTGTTATAAGCAATTAGAATTATTAGAATTATTAATAATTAGAATTATTAATGGAATATTAATAATTAATAATAATTAATAATTCCATTATTAATTAATACTAATTAGAATTATTCCTGGTTCATAATAAGCAAATGTTAGCTACTATTGTCATGATTCTCTTTTTTTTCCTGCTTATTTCTTTCAGAGAATTAAGCATAATTTTTTGTCATCTATTTCCTTCACCGAAATGTAAGCTTCATGAGGACAAAGATCTCATATGTCAAGTTCATTCTATATCATCAACTTCTACAACAGTGTTTCAGCCTTAACATATGCTTGATAAATATTCATGAGTAGAAGTGTGAAAAGATAGAACACTCAGACTGCCTGGATTTCCCATGATGTCTTTGTTTGATATAGGTACTGCCTATTTCATACATTCATACTTGTCTGTTTTCTGTTTAGAAAATTTGGTCACTGGCATTAAGGAGAGCCTTAAAAGGTAGACCACACATAAGTTAAATAGTGCACTCTGAAAAGTCTCTTTATGCTATGCTTTGATGAAAGGAAGACTTCTACATAAATACAGCCATCAGCAGAAGCTCTGAAATTCCAGACACCACAGTCCATGCCTGTTCCTTCTGATGCTGAAATCAATGCACCTGGTTGTTCTTTAATTAGCAGAGCCATTGCTCTGCCTCCACCCCCTGGTTCCGCTGTCAAGATGTCGCACATCTCTGAGCTGGCTTTCCATCCCAAGATGGTTTAGCTTGCTGTGCATGGCTGGAGGAAAGTAGGAAAAGGGCAAGGAGCCAATTAAGTTGAAATGGAATCCAGTCTTTGGAGGCCCCTTGTCAGGGTGAAGAGTATTGGATGTTCCCAAAGATGACAGATGCTTCTTTATTTGGGCTGATCTCAGGGGTTAGAGGTCATTTGTAAATAAGATTTGCTCCATTTGGTATGGCAAGTCCTGTTCTCTGTGCCTCTTTTTTTTTTTTTTTTAAGTCCCTGAGTCTTTTTCTCTGTGTTTTGACATGCTCACTGCCAGCAGAAAGGCCATTTGGTCTGGAATAAATATTTCAAATCCTTCGGAGCAGCTGAAGTAGCAACCAACTGTTAGATAGGTTCACTTAGGGCACCAGTGATCAGTTCATACAATGCTAAAAACAATCCAATGAAAGAGGGAAGGTAGAACAATGCATGTAATGAATAAATGAACAAAGAATTGAATGAATGAGTGAATATATTAGTGAAGTCTCAAAGATTATTTCCTCTTATTTGAGCTGAAAGGAGAGGAAATATGCTAAATTCTGTTATTTAGTCTTTATTTTGTTGGTCTAAGTAAATTTAGTCTTTATATAGATGATATTCCCTGGAATGTAATCTTTAAGTAAATATGAACCTATTCTGACTACAAACACAAATTTTAATCCAAATCAGGGAATTTTAACCCAGGTCAATAGACTCACAAGTATCCATGAACTGCCTGAAATGTGCTTTTGAAAATATATTTAGTTAACAACCACCTATAAGGAAAGCACTTAGTATGGGACATTGTTCTAATGTTTTAGAAAAATTATCTCCTGTAATCCCCACAACCCTGGGAGGTAAATATTATTACTATGCCCATACTAGTTCTCAGATACTAAGATAAGTAGGACTTAGCAGCTAGTAAATGAAAGAGCTGGTAGTTTGGATTTAATTGTATCATCATGATAGGTCAAGGAGAAGACATGGATATTGGGGGTGGTTTATTTATTTATTTATTTATTTATTTATTTATTTATTTATTTATTTTGGTTTTGCTTTATAAGAGAAGGAATAATGAAAAGAATCAGAATATCTCATAGAATCCAAAGGCAAAGAGAGCAGCTAGCCTCACAAGGCATTAGAACCAGAGAATGACGAATCATCAGGAGCTGTTGTAACCATCTACCTGGTCTCTTAGCTTTTCTTTGTGTTTTCTCTGCAAGACTGGCCTATGAACCCACTCATCAGCTTGAATGAGTGGCCCATAATAGCTGACCAAGACACAACTCCAGCTTCTTAGCCTTTCTCATCTGGCTCTCACCTTTACCTCTCATTGGTGGTTCCACAGATAAATAATGATTAGCCTAAGTGGATAGGGTTTTTAAGTTCAATTTCTAGAAACTTCATTGCCTATCATGAGTTGTACCTAAAGTAGCCTGTTCAGAACTGTGCATTCCATGTTCATTCCTTCATGCAATGATACTCACGGCAATGAACTTTGGCCTGGGGAAGTCAAAATGGTGGGCTTGAACCCAGGGATGATAGTGTTGAAGATCTAGCAGAACCCACTTTATATCTTGAAAAATTATTTTCCCCATAAAATCAACATTATAAATCAGGTCAGAATCACTATAGTTACCTATGAATGTTCATTGTTCAAGAAGTGTTAATATTTGAGAAAGAACAGACTATCCCATGCCAGAATGTGCCACTTTGGCACATGGATTATTTCAAAATGAGGATAGGGCCCAGCTGACTCAGGAAGAGCTTTTTACCTCCCCTGCATAGCATGGCAAACATTTGTTTACCAAACATTTGCTCTTCACACCTTCCTGTGAATTATCTTTCTTCTCTTTGAAGTCTCAGATCCCTAGCCCTTCTCCTTAGCTCAGAGTGGTATATAAGTCTCATTACCTGACAGAGAGACTCATATTTTTATGGGCTCCCACACATATGAAGTTTGTTTTTCTTCTATTAATCTATCTTATGTCAATTTATTTTTAGGTTAGCCAAAGAACCTAGAAAGGAAGAAAAGATTTCCACCCTTATACATTCCATAAGGACAGAACACCACTGTTCATGAAGCCCTAGGTGGTCTGATGCATCCTGACCTGTGATTCAAAAAGAACAATGTGTGCGTATTGCCCCTAACTCATGAAACCCCAAGCGGCAATTTTCTACTTACACTGTTTGTATCATAAGTAACAGCACACTCACATACACACTCACTTCTTGGCAGCCACAACTTGTATTAAAACTTGCCTACTCACTACAGCCAACGTAGACACTCATGCCAGTTACCATCTGCATGAATTGACACCAACAACAATAAGAAAAGGCAATGGGCTGAGTCATGAGATGGAATCATTTTTGATTGCATGACTTTATGAGCAGACATGCAAATCATATGCTTCTTTATCAAAGCTACAATTTTGACCAAGGCAACATCTCTCTTTGAAAAGCTGACAGCAGATGTGGTGAAACATCAAAAAAGTTTTCAGCATGAGTAAAGGATAGTTTGAGCTCTTCAGGAAGAGGAAGCTATCAAGGAAAAGCTGCAAATGCAGAAAAGAAGCAAGGCAAGAATCCTCCAGAGAGTTTGGGAGTTGAAACTATTGAAGTAAGATGCTAGCAATTGCACAATATTTTACATCACAAAACAAGGATCAAGATTTCCTGGTCAAAGCCCCACTGCAAAGGTTTTCAGGCATAGTGACTCATAAGAAAAGTTTAGGAGGGTTGACTTTAATTTGAATTCAATTCAAAGGACCCTGAGGCAAAGAAGAATGCTTAAGAAGCTTGTTAGAGTGATATTGGCCAGAAAAGGAAGCTAGCATTTTTATTTCAAACTCCATTGCACTCAAATTTTTGTCAAGTCTTTTTAAAGAAAAGAAAGAAAATACAATGTAGCCTTTATATTCACTATTTGATTTGTGCTTCTTAATAATGTTTGTAAAAGCATAGTTGGGGGTTATTTTCCTCCTCATCTATTTTCATGATTAGTGTTGATGTTTATGGTATACAAAGTTTTCATAGGGTAATAATAATTCATAACATCTGTCCTATGGAAATAAGGACTTAAATTATGTCAACTAGATTTGCCAGCAGAACACAATTAGGTTAGGAGTTGCAGTTCAGATATATTCAGAGAAGTCATAAGATAAGTAGCCAGTGCCTTGAGAGGGGTTACACTGCTTCACATTTGATATGCTCTCAACCAATTTACTTCTGTTAGAGCAGGCACTTAAAAATGCTACACGTTGGAACAAACTATCCCAAGTCCAGTAAGGGCTTGAGTTTTCAAAAGGGGATGAAGCTCTGAGGATCTAGACCCTTTTGTTCAAGAAGAAAGTATTGAAGAGCAAACCAATGGCCCAAGTGGTGTCACTTAGGTCATGTCAGCAAACCAAGGCTTAATACCAATTCCAGTTTCAGCTTCAACCTCCTCCAGAAAGGTAGTCTCAATTAGTATGTGAGGAATTCTCTGATCAGCATCATGGAGGTAATCTGCCATATGGGATCTCTCCATCCCCTGAAGGAAAATGTGGTAATACACCTAATAAGACCCTGCTCTTAAAAAAAAAAAAAAAAAAAAAAAAAAAAAGACCCTGCTCTTCCCCCTAAAGGAAGATGGGCTGGTCTGGAACAATACTTTTTTTTTTTTCTTTTGCTAGTAACTTTCTTGCCCACCCTCCTTCCTATAATAACTTTCCATTTTATACAGCTCCTCGGAGCTCCCCACAACTTGCTAGATGGGATGCTGCCCAATTCATGAATTGCTTAATAAAACAGATTAGATCTTCAAAGTTTTGTTCATTAACAAGAGAAAAAAAAGCAAATGAACTACACAAAAGAAGAGAACTAGAAAACATACATACCTGCTCTCAAAGACACACCAGGTCTTACCCTCCATCCAATTTATCAAATTTTAACATTGTCTCATTTTTGCTTTAGAGTTTTTGAAAGTTTATTGTGGATCCCTCTCTCATGCTTCTTCTTCCTCCTTCTCCAAACAAAATTATTGTCCTAAATGTGATATTAGTTTTTATCATATGTTTTTCTACTGTAGTGTGTATATAAACCCACAAACAATGTATAGTATTCTTTCAAGTCTTATGTACATGGTATTTATGATAGAAACTCTTTGTTTCCTGCTTATTTATTTATTAGTTGACCCACTCAGTATTTACTTTTCTTCTTTATAGAGCAAGTGAGTGTATTCTGGGCAGCAATGTACCCTACTAAAGGCTTACATTTACCACCTCCTCTTTCAGCTATAGGGACAGCCAGTGAGATGAAACAAAGGTCATTGGGCAGGGCTTCTGGGATGTGACTCAGCTGACAGATATACCTTTGCTCGTCTTCCTTTTTCCTTCTTACTTAGGACACTACCATGGTGGATGAAGCTCTAATACCTCTCTTTGGTTCATGACATCACCTTAAGATCAGAAACCAGTGCTAAGGGTGGCAGGGCAGAAAATTCCTGGGTCCCTCATCACCTCGGAGCCTCTGAATCAGCCCTGGACTACTTATCTCAAGATTCATTTTATGTTGTAAATATGAATACAAATATAAATATCTTGTTTGAGGCACTTTTTGTTGTTAAATGTAGTTTAAGTTCACCCTAAATAATAGAGAATCATACTAAATGACTCATCTTCAAAATTGAATTTTTTGCTCAACATTATATTTTTGTGCTCAGCATTCTGAGTTTATTTTATAAGGCAGGTATAGTGTTAAAATCACCAATTCTGGGTTAAACTGGCTGGTTTACAGCCCAATTCTGTCATTGATAGCTATGATTGTTGAGGGCAATTACTCATGTTTTTCTGTATCTTAGTTTGCTCATCTATAAAATGGGGATAAAAATAGAACCCCTGTCAGAGGACTGTTAAGAGAATTAAATGAATTCATATTTATATGCAAAGTACTTACAGTAGTACCTACAGTAAAATAATTAAACCTATAGAGAAGTATTAACTATTATTTTGCTATTTATCCATGATGATAATATAGTTCAGTTTTAAGTACCATGTAATATTTCATTTTATAAACATGCTATATTTTATTTTTTTCTCTTATGTTTGATATTGTGTTTGAGTTGTTTCCAGTTTTTAACTTTTACTAAATGATGATGCATTGCACATTTCAAAATATATGCCCTGAATTTCTGAATATACAGGTGTAGGTTTTTCCAGGGTATCTACCCAGAAGCAAAAATTCTGAGTCTAGGGACATGTGCACTTTCAGCCTGGCTTGATAATGCTAAATTGCTTTCCAAAGTAGTTGTAACAATTTGTATAAGAAAGTGCCCATTGCATTTCATCTTTGCCAAATCTCAATGTAATTAGAATTTTGTGCCAATTTGTTGATACAGCAAGGTATCACTTTGTTGTTGTTTTAATTTGCATTTCCCTATTACTAAAAAGCTGGAAATAATTTCATGTGATTTGGAGACATTTGGGTTTCCTCTTCTGATAACACCCTGTTCCTATCATTTCTTATTTTTCTCCTGAGTTATCCTTTCCTTTTTGTAAACATAATAATGTTACAAACAACTCTTGCCAATCTTTGACTTGCCTTTCCACAATCTTTAGGGCACAGAAAATTTAATGCACTCAAATCTATTAATCTTTAATTATTGATGTCTTTGCCTTAAGAGTTTCCTCCCTGACACAAGGTCATAAGGATTTTCTTCTATATTTTTTATTGCACATGGAATTTACTTTTCATGTGCAGTGTAAAGTAGAAATTTGTTGTTGTTGTTGTTATATGAGTTAACGATCTGAACACTATTGACTGAGTAGTCTGTCCACACTGATTTGTAAGGCCACATCTGTCACGTATCAAGTCCCCATATGTACACAAGCCTGTTGCCCAGCTCTCTGGTGTGTATCATCTGTCTATTTGCTATTTGGGTGCCAATACACACTGTCTGAACCTGTCTCCAAGGGGTCTTTAATCCATGAGATAATTCAGGAACCTTGGTTTGTTGGCATTGTACAGATAAATCAAATCATAGGATGCATTTTCCCCTGTTCAGGCAGCTCTTCCAGCACTATGTAGGACAAGTTTCAGTGCCACAGGGACACAGCAGAAGGGAGGAATAGATTTAACTCAAACTTGCCTTTTACCTCTCTTCTCTTCAGGAGATATATATATATATATATATATATGTATATATATATATATACCCTGTGGTATATATATATATATACCCTGTGGTGTTTCAGACTCCAAAATCCATACATGCACACCACCATCTGAGTCTATTCTACATGATGCTGTATTTGATAGTCCCCACCCCTGCCACATGGTTGAGCAACAAAGCTATTTGTCTTTCTAATGATCCAAAGGAAAAGAAAGTTGCCGAGGCAATATTTATAGCCTAGATAATATGAAGTGTTTGTGACAGAGACCATTATATTGGAGATATAAAACATCACCAAATCCCCGCATGCATGTCTTTAAAAAGATTGAGAAAATTGGAAATAAATTATCCACTTACCAAATGGAGTGTTATCTCCTTGGCTTTTTCATAAAAGGACAGAATGAAGTGATCCGGGAGTGGGAGAGAAGGTGAGTGTAGCTACCTACATTTGTTAATTTGCTTTTTTCTCAATTTCCTATATCAGAATAAGCCAACGTATCCTAGAAAGAATGCTAATTTTATCTTATAAATCAAATTTTAAAAAACCTGCAACACCCTAAAAATGCCTGATGGTTGCCAAACCCCCTGGGTACCAGAAAATGTCAGTGGGTCTGCCTCAGCAGCCTCAACCACAATCAATCAGACAGGAACATAAAAAGCAAGGCCCAGTGGTTTTCCTAAGCATCCAGGATCTCTCACCAACTATTGAGGTTTAATGAAGAGAGAACTGAGCCCCAGGGACTAAGTCTTCAGAAGGGGAAGATTTCCTAGAGGCATGGACAGCTCCCAACTCCCATCAAATAGTCCAACCAGACCCATTACTCTGTCATTCTTCTTCCAGCTTGTGGTGGCAGATTGATTTATCACTGTGCTGCTTCTCCACATCTCCATGGGAGTATTCAAGGGGTGACACCTGTTTCTATACTTTTTTCTCTGTGTGTTTCTGTGTGTGTGTGTGTGTGTGTGTGTGTGTGTGTGTGTGTGTCTTTTCTCTCTTCTCCTGCCTCTGGGTTTACAGGTCTGTGGTTTTGTCATAGGAGATGACACCATGTTCTCCTTCACAATCTTACAGATCTCCTTCCACACATCCAAAATTAGTAACTTCTTTACTATAGGAAGCAGATTAACAATTATGGTATTGTTCTTCAGAAAGCTATCTGTGGATCTGTTTGCCCTTATCCTGAAGATAAAAAGTGCATATTGCAATAAACAAAAAATAATATGGGTTGTTGTCACCTGCCAATGCAAAGTCTCTTCCCAGAAATATTCTTGCTCGCAGTTTAATGAGTCTTATAACAACCAGGGAGCCTTTTCAGAATCTCAAATGAGGCAAAAAGAGATGATTGGTTATCATGGAGAGTCCAGACTTCCTGCCCCAAAAAGTCAGACTCCTAAGCACCTGTACCAGCTCAAGGGTCCTACTCATAGTGGGAGAACCAGAAGTAGTGTGGATCACAACAGAAAATCATTTAATATTGTTTCAAGTAGGGATAAAGGATTTTAAAACAAAGAAACAAACCATAAACCAACCTTTGACCAATTGAGTTTCTTGGTGCCAATGACCAAGTATCATTGGAGCACTGGGGTCAGGATCTGTACTATTCTCTAATTTAAAATGCTTTGTAATTTAAGAAATTTTTTAAATGCCCAGGTGAAACACAAATAAAGTCTGTAGTTTAGTTAATTATATTGTATTGATGTTAATTTCTTATCTTAGCAAATGTATCCTGATTCTATGAGATTAGGAGAATGTCAGGTAAAAGAACTCTCTGTATTATCTTTGCAACTTTTCTGTTAATTATTCTGAAATCAAAAATTTATTTTTAAATGAATCATCCAGGGCAATAACAGATATCTAAAATTATAGGAGCAAACACAAATGGCTCACACTGAGGTAGAAAAACCAAAAGCCAGACTGTCCAGACTGTGGATTAGGAAACTGACAATTCAACTGATTATCACCTAACTTTTCTTCATTTATTTTATTATTCCAGAGTAAAAGAGCCATTGGATTGATCTCTTACACATAGAAAAATTCAGAATTATTCATAGCCATACCCTGTAAGCCACAATTTCACCAAATATGAAAATTCAGTACAAATTTAATTCTGCAATCTTTTTTTTTTTAAGAGCCCATTTATTTATTGATGAGAGACACAGAGATAGAAGCAGAGACAGGCAGAGGGAGAAGCAGGCTTCCTGCAAGGAGCCCCATGTGGGACTCAATCTGGGGACCTGAGGATCAGGCCCTGAGCCAAAGGCAGATGCTCAGCCACTGAGCCACCCAGGCATCCCTAATTCTGCAATCTTGTAGTTCACCCAGTCAGTATCAGTTCTGCTGTGTGCGAATATCGCATTTCTAAGGAAATAGGGAACTAAAGAGTTCCCTAATAAATAAAACAGTGTATTGGAAGTAAAAATTTATATGAGATAATATTGAAAGATAAAGAATATTGAAAGCATATGAATTATGATCTTAGAACCACAGGGAGAGCTTTTGCTAAGAGATCTAAGAGCACCCTTTTATAAGTATTTTAGTCAGAAATGATCCTAAGCAGTTAAGGACATGTAATCCCATGTCATGGGGACAGAGTTTCAGAAACACTTCCCCAGTAATTTATCTATGTCAAAGATCCAGTCAGAGTCATTGAGATCTAAGAAGCCAGAAATCAAAAACCCTACTTCATAAATCAGAACAATTTTGTTTTTATGCTTTATAACAGATATTAGCTACAAACAAAATGAACTTCCGGTTTCTAATATTAGGAGAGGCAAGCATTAAAAAGTTCTAGGGAACAGATTCTGAGTGAAACTGTGCCATACCCTGTTGTTATTTAAAAGGATAAATTTCATTTATATTGACATTATATAGTATGCTACCTTGATTGTCTTATTCAAAATATTTTACATTCTCAAAACTTTGTCATAAGGAGGGGAACTTCTGCTATGAGGTCTCAAGTTCCTTAACCACAGATCCTTCTAAGTGGGCATATTGAGGAACTTCGTATCTATGGCTAAAAAGAACCACCATAATACCCCAATAGATTGTTTGGAGGATAAAATATAAGAGCAGAGTTGAAGTTCTTTGAAATTTTTAAAAATAATATTGCAATATGCATTTCTTATTTATCAAATCAAGTACCTCTTGGTGCCTATCATTATACTAGGGAAGGAGGTATAAAGTGCTGCTGGATCCCAAGAGGTGCTGGGGTAAAGTGATGACAGGACCCACCGGGCACAGGGGAAGAGTGGTGACTGCTCCCAGAATACACTGGGGGGAGTCGTCAGTGGTGCCTGCTCCCAGAATGTTCTGGGGGAGTCAGTGATAACTGCTTTCAGGAGATACTGGGGGGTTAAAATGGTGACTGCTCCAAGAGACATGGAGGGTAGAGGGGTGACTACCCTGGAGAAGTCTTCATCCAGACAAGTCCATAGGCTCAATACATAGAACTAAGAGCTAAAATGGGATAAGGACAAAGTACTATGAAGCACATGAGTAACCCTTCAATCATACTTCAGGACCAAGGAAGGTTTCCTGGGGAGGGAACATCTAAGTCATAAAAATGAATGAAAATTAGCTAGGCTTTGGGGGAGGGGAGGGAGTGCTGCTGGTATTGGTCCCCACAGTGAGAGAGGCACAAAAGGAAATAAAATCATTTCCTATGACTAGGGCACAAAAGAGAAAAACAAGAGAAGCTGTATCTAGTTCAGGGAGGGAAGGACTTGTAATTTATGTTAAAGTTTTGTTCCTGGGATCCCTGGGTGGTGCAGTGGTTTAGCGCCTGCCTTTGGCTCAGGGCCCGATCCTGGAGACCCCAGATCGGATCCCACGTCGGGCTCCCGGTGCATGGAGCCTGCTTCTCCCTCTGCCTGTGTCTCTGCCTCTCTCTCTCTGTGTGACTATCATAAATAAATTTTAGGAAAAAAAAATAAAAAAAAATAAAGTTTTGTTCCTTATTCTATCTGATTGAAAATTGAAAGCTAGAAAGGGTTTGAGCAAGGCAATGACAAATGAATTAACAATTTGATGACATCTTTCTGATTTCACTTTGGGAAAACAGGTTGGAGGGGAGAAAATATGGAAGCAAGGGGGAAAACTATGAAACTATCCAAGTAATTGAGGCAAGAGTAAGTTAGACTAATGTGATGGCAATGAACCCAGAGGAGAGTGGAGAGAACTGGCAGTAGGTTTATAGGTTAGAATCAACAGGACTTGGTAATTGATTGGATACATCAGGTATTAGATACATCCAGAAGAGGAATCAGAAACTTGGGCAACCGAAAGGGTAGTACCACCATTCCATGAGATAGGAACTGTGGACAGAAGCTGATATAGGAGTAAAGATAATGAGTCTCTTGGAGGCAAACTGAGATTGACATTCTTAATAGATATCCAGATGGTGATGCAATAGACCAATTGGATATATCTTAAAACTCCTCCTTATATTGGGAGTAGAAGTTTGGAACATGTGGAGGCCTTTTGAGAACATTGTCATTGCTATATTAATGTAAGAAGAGAGGAGAAATAATAAAGATGAGAGGGTTTAGTTATTTCTTTGGAAATATGAGAATGTTCAACCCAAAGCATGTATGAGAGAATAACTCAAAGAAACAGGCTTATGAAAAAGACTCCAGTTCTGAAAAGAGAAAGGATCAGCCACTTAGCAATTGTGTGCTGTGAGATCTAACCTTTTATGGACAGGCTATCATCTGGGGAGGAAATAATCTGCTCTCTGGCAAGGTCCCTCATCAGAGTCACTTATCTCCTTGACTTCTGAAAAGTCAGGGTGGGAATTAAATCTGAAGCAAAAGTGTTAGAGACACACATGGGCCTGAGTGATTACCCACTCTGATTCCCTCATTCATAGTGGAAGGGCTAAGGTCCAGAGAGAGAAACCGACTTGCCCCCTGGTCACACATCTGGTCAGCAGGATGTATAAGCCAGGTGTCAGCTTGGCTTGGCTTACCCTGCCCTTTAAAATCCAAATTAGATGAACTTGAATCCCTATCCCATATCCTATAAAAAACCCTATGCTACCACTTACCCCCCAACTTATGCAAATTCTTACGGGACTTATGTTTCTCTTTGTTATCTCTGGTTCTGATTTCCGGAATTTGCTAAGTTTCTCATTCTCTACTCTTTCTTGTGCCTCTTCTTTTATCTTCTCCCCTTGGCATTGAGCCAACCAAATATGGGAACAACTGTTTCTTGACTTCTAGACCTCTACCCCTAATCAAGTGTTATCATTTATACAAGGCCACTCTGTGTTATAAAATTTTCTGAACAATTTTAAAGAACATGAAAACACATTATATCATATTTCAATATCATACATATTTTTAGTGAATATTTGACCTTTAAAAAAGTCCCATATATATAATGGAATAATATTTAGTCACAAAAAAAGAAAGAAATCTTGCAATTTGCAATAACACTGATGGCTCTTTTTTTTTTTTTTTTTAATTTATGATAGTCACAGAGAGAGAGAGAGAGAGAGAGAGAGAGGCAGAGACACAGGCAGAGGGAGAAGCAGGCTCCATGCACCGGGAGCCCGATGTGGGATTCGATCCCGGGTCTTCAGGATCACGCCCTGGGGCAAAGGCAGGCTCCAAACTGCTGCGCCACCCAGGGATCCCAACACTGATGGCTCTTAAAGGCCTTATACTTAGTGAAATAAATATTAAGTAATTTCACTTATGTGGAGTCTAAAAAAAAATGAGCTCATAGAAATAGTGAACAGGGATGCCTGGGTGGCTGAGTCAGTTAAGTGTCTGCCTTCGGCTTAGGTCATGATCCCGGGGCCCTGAGATCAAGCCCCACATTGAGCTCCCTGCTCCACTGGGAGTCTGCTTTTCTCTCTCCTTCTGTCACTCCCCCTTGCTTGTGCTCTCTCTCATGTGCACTCTGTCAAATAAATAAATAAAAATAAAAATCTTAAAAAAAAATGACATAGAGAACACATTGCTGGCTGTCTGAGGTGAGGGTGCCTGGTATGGGTGAAATGGATGAAGGAGGTCAGAAAGTAAAAACTTCCAATTATAAAATAAATAAGTTCTGGGGATGTAACATACAACATAAGACTATAGTTAACAATATTGTATTGCATATTTGAAAGTTGCTAAGAAAGTAGATTTTGAATATTCTTGTTACAAGAAAAAATTATAACTATGTATGATGATGGATGTTGACCAGACTTACAGTGGTGATCATTTTGCAATATATACAATTATTGATTGAATCATTACGCTGGACACCTGAAACTATTGTAGTGTTATGTGGTAATTATACCTCAAAAAATTTTAAAAAGTCCCTCTACCCTTTTTCTGACAACACAAGCAGCAACTATCTTAATCTCTATTTCTTATACTCTTGCCAACTAATTCTCTCCTCCTTTCCTTCTCCCTTTCCTTCTTCCACTTTTGCGTTCCCTAGCCTTTCATACCAAGTGCTAATTAGCGTTTATTTCCTCCCTAAAGAAACTGGAGGTACTTGCTAAAATACCAGTTTTTCTCATTCCATTTTACAGATCTGGTCCTATTTGCTGGGCACTAAGCCAGGTATCTAGTCCTTTTGGCTTTGAGAAAACTTCCAAATTTCCCAAGTCCTGCGAGCTGGCTGCCTGCTTCACCTGTCTTTCCTGGAGGTATTAGCATGTAACTCACAGAATCATGCATATGTTTGGAGGGAGGTGAACTGAGCCAGTCAGTTTGTCCTATTGTCTTTTAATTGCTTTCAGCCCTGCAGACTTCAAACAACTTTCTTCATCCCTCAGCTCAGCACTGATTTATTCAGTTTGTGCAAGCAATTTGTTCACTTTTAATTAGACCCAACTTAATTATTTTGTCAGTAAAATAAACCAAAAGAATCTATAAAACAACTTTTAAGTGAAATCACATTTCTGCCTGGAGGGATATAAAAAATGAAATTATGCATCTCATTTTACCTGCCTCTTACAAAGAAAAGATTGCCTACATTGTCTTTTGATTTCCCAAGATCTTTTGCCTTTATTAAGAAGATACTTGGGAAATCAGGGTTGGAATAGAGGAAAGAAAATGGGTAAAGGTAGTTTTCAATCGAAAGCAGGTATGTAAGTGCATAAGCTAGAATCTCTTCAGGTTCATTCTTTGGCAGTCCCCAGTTTACAATGATCTGGGAGCTAAGGGTACAAATTTCCTACTCCATCCCTAGAGTTTCTAACTCAGTAGGTCTGAGAGGTAGGAACAAGAGACAGAGCTCCTCATTTGCCTATTCTTACACGTTCTGAATTCATCCCTGCTTCCAGATAAGTAGGCTTTCTTATTCACTAATTGACCACTTCTGCTTCTGCAGGAAGCTTGCCTTGTCCTACTCAGGGACTCAGATTTTCTTCTATCTTTGACAACTTTCAGAGCTTACTGTCTGTGTTTATACAATTCCCTATTGATAGCCTATCTGTTACCTTTCCTGTGTTACCTTGTCTCTCCAACCATCTTGTTGGGGTGGGAACTGTGAGTTATGGAACTTTTTCTTTGCATTTAGCTAAATACCCTCTATTCAGTTCCATGCTCACTCTGCTATGCTAGTGTTTCCAACCTTCCAAAGACTTTTGTCATCAAAGAATTTCATAACCTACACCTAAGAGTTGGTATAATTTTAGTATCACGGACTGAGAAAATACATACTAGCAAAAGCCTACCATGAAATCAGTAACACCTTTAAACAAATCAGCAATATATCCATTTCAACCATATCTTCTACACTTAAAAGTAGTGGCTCACATTTGCAACAACATGGGTGGAGCTAGAGAGTATATAAGCAAATTAAGTCAGAGAAAGACAACTATTATATGATTTCACACATATGTGGAATTTAAGAAATGAAACAAACAAGCAAAAAGTAAAAAATAGAGAGAGGAAAACCAAAGAACGGGCTCTTAACTATAGAGATCAAACTGATGGTTACCAGAGGGGATCAGGGGAAAGGGAATGGGTATAATAGGTGATGGGGACGAAGGAGTGCACTTGTGATGAACACAGGGTGATATATAGAAGTCTTGAATTACTATATTGTATATCTGAAACTATTATAACACTGTGTGTTAAGTAAATGAAACTAAAATAAAAACTCAAAAAGAAAAAATGGTGGCTCACATAACATATGTGTTCCATCTACAGACTATACCAGGAGCACACATGAATTCTCTAATATCTCACTATCATCAGCCTTAACTCAGGGCAGCATCTAAGGGACAGAATTTAGGGATCACTCTCTTGGCCTCAAATTTGAAGGAGGATACCCAAATAGAAGATATCAAAGTCTTTAGAAAGTCTAGGATCCCTTTCTTCAGCTGACAGGAAATAACGACAGGTCTGACTACATCCTAACTGCTGCACTGTATTGGATTAATCCTACACCCAATTCTACAGAGAAATGTCATTTAATCTAGGACGTGCAGAGACCACCAAAACTCACCAAAGATTCTGTATTCCCCACATAGCTCAGCCTCCCTTGTAGCTGAGGTTAGACCATATGGCTGATTCTGGCTATGCTCATTTGACTATGAGCAAAGTAATGTTGTTCACTCCTACCTCCCTATTATGGCTCTATTTAAAACCACATGTTGAGATAATGAGGCAAAGGGAATCCGCCCCCCTGAGCCAATGGATTGAGAAGAGTTACTTTGGAGCTGCAAACTTTTCATAGGTTGTACTAAGCCACTGAGATTTGGGGCTTTGTCTCAGCCTGGACTATAGCCTCGCCTGACTAGGACACTAGGCAAAGCATGAAGAAAGGGCCTTCAAGGGAGAGGAACTACTAATCACCTAGATTCTCACACATGTGCATGTATGCACATGTAGGGTGGAGGTAGGCAGGGGTAGCAGAGAAAAAGAGAATGCTTGGAGTATTTGAGAATATTGAGTAAGAAGAAAAGAGGTAGGTAGGACCTGGGTCACATAAAGTATCATGTAGGCCACAGTGAGAGTCTGGGTTTTATATGAAAACAACATTATCATTGAGAATATTAAGAAGAGACTTGACATGATCTGATTTGCACTTGGGAAAATAACTTTGGCTGTTATGGGAAACTAGGTTGGAAAGGGAGCAAGCAACGATGGAGGAACCTGATGGAAGTCTGTGCAGTTGTCTATACAAGATATGATAATGTCTTTTATTAGATTGGAAGGAAGCAGTAGAAATGTTGAGAAGCAGCTGTATTTGAAAAATATTTAGAAGGTGAAAATGGGTAGAATTTAAAAATAGATTGCCTGTTCATCAAAAAGAAAAGTGAAATCTTACCATTTGCAATGACATGGATGAACTACAAGGTATTATGCTAAGTGAAATAAGTCAGAAAAGACAAATATAAAATTTTAGTCATATGTGGAATTTAAGAAACAAAACAGGTAAACATAGGGGAAGGGGGGAAATATAATAAAAAGAAAACTGAGAGGGAGACAAAACAGAAGAGACTCTTAATTATAGGAAATAAACTGAAGGTTGCTGAAAGGGAGGTGGATGGAAGGGTGGGGTAACTGGGTGATGGCATTAAGGAGGGCACATGATGTGATGAGCATTGGGTGTTATATGCAACTGATGAATCACTAAACTCTATCTCTGAAACTAATAATACACTACGTGTTAATTAATTGACGTTAAATAAATTTAAAAATTAGATTGTAGCAAAAAAAGAAATAAAAAATAACTTCCAGGTCATTCAGGTAAAGGGAGATGCTATTCATAGGAATGGGGGCTACTGGAACCAAAGTGAATTTTGGAAAGAATCCAAGGCTTTAGAAACGTCAAAGCTGTGATATCTAGAAAAGAAGAGAAGATGGCAAAGAAGCAGTGGGATACTTTTGACCAAAACCCATGAGAGAGGTCTGAGCTTCAAGTACACCTAGCGTGAGACCAGTACCTGGTAGGTACCTGGTGATGCCCTAAACTCCACAAACCTGAGAAGTAATGAAGTATAACATAGCAGACCATAGAACTTTCTTTTCATCTGTTTAAGAAATAATTGCTGTCCTTGAAAATCCGTTGGAGTAAGGCTCTTATGGACCAAGATGCTAAGAAAAAATCAGGGTAAATCACATTCACAAAAAAGACTAGTGATGGAGACTGAGTGTGGTATGCCATTGATGACTGAGTTCTGTAAAGATCTACCCTCTGATCACTTCCACAACAACCCATTCTGTAGGATTTCATTTGTCATGTGTATTCATTATCTTCTACAGAAGTACATCCTTCTAATTAATTTCATTCAAGGTGACTGCTATTTCTTTCTCACTCTGCCTTCCCCTTTCACACTGGTCCCCACTCTCACCAGCCACCGAACCCACAATCCACACCCCACCCTGTGCCGGGGGCTCAGACACATTTCTTATTCAATATTTCTTTCTCTCTGGAGGAAGTCAGCATCTGGCATCCTAATTATAGGACACGTTTTGTAGCCTGTGAATGAGGCACAATCACAGCTCTTACTCTTCCCATTGGGAAGGACATAGCACTTGCTGGTGCTTACAAGAACTGATTGCACACAGCAGCTGTATGTAGAATCCTGTAGCTGAGTACAAGGCAAATGAAGGCTCTGACGCTCTGTCATCCTAAGGCTTCTAGCCTCTGAATTCCACTGAAGAATAAGGTTTCCCCTTGGGCTGGCCATTCCTTTCCCAAGAATGCCTTATCAAACTTTCCCAGGCAGGTTCCAGAACTGGAAGCCCTAGTAAGGGGCTTTCAAACTGGGATTTCTGTTTTTGTGGCCTGCAACTAAACACGTTGCCTTGAATCTAAAATGTCCTCAATTTAATATGTTGTGAGAGACATCTGGGGGGCTCAGTGGTTGAGCATCTGTCTTTGGCTCAGGTCGTGATCCTGTGGTCCTGGGATCGAGTCCCACATGGGGCTCTCTGCATGGAGCCTGCTTCTCCCTCTGCCTGTGTCTCTCATGAACAAATAAATCTTTTTTAAAAAATGAATATGTTGTGAGGGTAAAAAGAAAAAAAGAAATATTACCATATCAATTATGTGACATATCCTAGGTTCAAAATATTAAAATGTGAAGAAAAAAGTACATCTTGGATTCTAACACATAGAGGTTTTTCTGAAAGGGGGGAGGAAGGAGTTTCCAGAGAGGTATTATTCTATTCCCCTTACTGTTGTTTCTCCATCTGTAAAATGGGTATAAGTAAAATAGGTAGAAGACTACTATTTAAAAGTAATTTCCTCAAGCAAATCCAATCAGAATAAGTGTGGAAAAAACAAAATGAATAGGGAATTGGTAATAAGCCTGTTGTATTACAAATCTTTCCTTGATCTCAGAGAATGGATAGGAATCAGGTTCTTTGGATTTTTTATTTAATTTAGTATTGATGAAAAACCTTTTGTTGCTGCTGCCTTTGTTGTTTTGACACTTTGGGAAACAAACACAAAACTTGCAAAACATATTAGCAGCCTTTCTTGCATTAGTAGATAAGCATCAAATGATGGAAATGACTGACACTTTCTCTATAATTGGTGATGTTTCTGAACCTGGTTCTCAGAATAGCAAAGAGAGATATAGAAGGTCTAGGACAACATTGTGATAATGAGCCAACCATTTTTATTTCAATAAAAGTAGGTCCATGTCAGTGTCTTGAAAAAATAATATATATCAAACCCCTAATTTCAGATATCAATATTATACCATTGTTATAGTCAACGTTATATCAGAGTTAGTCAGTTTTTAAGCTTTTAAACAGTGAGCTGACTTGACTTGCACTTAATAAAACAAATGACCTTTGAGTATGGAAAAATTGGAAAGGTGATTCAAGAATGATTGCATTTTGGGGAAAACTGATATAATTGATTAAGGACATACTAACCCTGATTATTTTAAGGTGGCTATTGTTTGTTAACTACATGTCTAAGAGGAAATTATTTTATGAGATTTACACATTTTGTAGCACTCACGGTAGAATGTCTTTTAAAAACCCCTGTAGTTTATTGAAGGCCAAAGTTTCTTAGATTCTAATTAATTCTAGTATCAAAATAGTGTGCTGCTTATCAAGAATCTAAGTGTAGAATAAATTTAATTTTATAGGGTTTTTTTTTCCTTCATGATCCTGCTTAACTGATATAATTCTTAAAGAACTGGACATGAAGGGAAAATAATTCTCTATTCTCCACTTATTACTGTTTACTAGCCTTAACTTGAATTTTCTTGCAATTTTTAAAATCAATATTTGCTCTAGCCACCAGACAATTGCAAATGTGGCTTCTTCCTAGGATACTCTTACTTCCAGTCACACACACACACACACCACAAACACACTTATTCCATACAGTTGCCTCTCATTCATCCCCCTGATCAGAGACAAGGTCACATCCCTCAGTAATGCCCTGTTCTCCTTTGTGGCACTTACCACGGTTGGTGAATACACAGTTGACTCCTGAAGAGTGTGTGGGTTAAGGAGACAGGCATCCCACCCAGTCAAAAATCCACGTATAACTTTTGACTCCAAAACTTAACCACTAATAATCTATTGTAGACTAGAAACCTTTTGGAAACATAGTCAATTAGCACATATTTTTTTATGTTATATGTATTACATATTGTATTCTTACAATGAAGTAAGCTGGAGGAAAAAAAATGTTATTGGGACACCTGGGTGGCTCAGCGGTTGAGCATTTGTCTTTGGCTCAGGGCATGATCCCAGATTACGGGGATGGAGTCCCGCATCAGGACTACATAGAGCCTGCTTCTCCCTCTGCCTGTGTCTCTGGCTCTCTCTGTCTCTCATGAATAAATAAATAAAATCTTTTTAAAAAAAAGAAAACTTATTTAAAAAATCATAAGAGAGGGGTACCTGGGTGGCTCAGTGGTTGAACATCTGCCTTCGGCTCAGGTTGTTATCCTGGGGTCCTAGGATCAAGTTCCGCATTGGGTTGCCTGCATGGAGCCTGCTCCTCCCTCTGCCTGTGTCTCTGCCTCTCTCTCTCTCTCTGTCTCTCATGAATAAATAAATAAAATCTCTAAAAAATCATGATATGATTTTTACAGTATGTATTTATAAATACATTTACAGTACTGTGTTGTATCAAAAAAATCCACATATAAGCATACACATGTGGTTCAAACCCATGTTGTTCAAGGGTCAACTTTATATTTATTTCTTTGAGTATGTGTTTGGCATCTGTCAGCCTCAGTAGAGTGCAAGCTCCAGAAGAAAAGAGATGGATGTGTAAGTTTTACTCACTTAAGTACAAAACAAATATTTTTTGGTTCAGTGAATGACTGGTTGGTTGACCCAACAGTGAAACTGGAATTTGCTAAAGATGGGGTTTACTTGGTTCATTAAAATAAAAAATGAAAAGAACTGGGGCTAATTGGAATATGGGCCAGGCAAGATGGAGAAAATCAGGGAACAAGAACAGGATTTCTCAGTAAATTGTAATTAACTCAGTATGTTAGGCTAATGGTCCACCAAATAGAAATATACCCCCTACCATCTAGAGGACATTCTGCCCAGGTGAAAATGATAGTGGTGCTAGAAAGAATTACAACTTCAAGCCGTAAGGATCTGAGTGTGATTTAATAAAACTAGAAACTTCTCAAGTTTATTGTTAATGAGAGGTTCCATTTCAGAAAAATAGAATAAAGACTTTATAACTGGATGGACCCTGTAGAGTTGCTTCAGACATGCCCCGCCCTTTATGCAAGCAGTAATAAACCACACCTCAGATAAAAGGATTACACAATCCCCCTTTGCTTCTTGTTCTACTTTTGGAAAGAAGTAACTTACTTGGAAGAAAGAGGAAGCATTGGGTTAAGGAGCTGCCTTCCTATCCTATCCTGGCCCCACCCAGCCCATTCTTGTGTGCTTTAGCCAAAATAAAGCCTGGGATCCACAACCCTGGTCAGGTGTTTACCCTGCCTAAAGTTCTTCCTTTCTACTCTCAGCATAACAGCCTTAACAAGGCCAGCTGGTCCTTGTCTGTCCCTCCAGCATCAACTTTCGCTGTTCTTTGTCTCTCACTTCATGTATTCTATAGGGCATGCTTATGAACTTTGTTTCTAGAACCAGTTCTTCTGCCTGGAACATCCCTGCACAACCTTCCAACCTAGTATACATATACATGTATACATATACACACACATATACAATGGTTATTTTCTGAACCATTGAAACATCTTGCCTGTTTACCCATAACTACTTTAGGGTGAATTTCCTAGGAACAAGAACATTTTCATTTATAATCACAATATAATTATTATAATGGGAAATTTGACATTATTAAAATACTATTACTAGTCCTGAAATCATTTTTAAATGTTATGAATTGTCTATTTATGTCCTTTATGCCTATTTTATCTCCCCCCCCCCCGCCCAGGATCCAGCCCAAGATCACACATTACATTTACTTATCATATCTTTTAGTCAGAAAGTTTCCCTGCCTTTCTTTGACTTTTAACATTTAACACCTTTGACATTAATTAATTATTTTGTAAAATAATCCCCAGTTTGAGGCTTTTCAATATTTCCTTGTGACTACCACAAAAATGATGCCATGTCCTTGGTTCATCATAACAGGAGGTACAGAATGTCAGGTTATACCATGTTGGTGATTTTGCTTTAATGTCTTGGGTAAGGTGGTGTCTGCCTTTACTGTAATAATTCTTTTTTTTTTTTTTTTGGCATTGTAATTAATAATTTGGGGGAAGATACCTTGAAACTATAGAAATATTTGGTTCCTCATCAAATTTAAGTTCACTTGTTTGGCATCCATTTTACATCTGCTTTATTTTTAAGAAAGCTTATTTTACAATGTTAATAAAGAAAAACAAAGGATGTGATATAAATAATGGACTTTTTAACCCACCCCACCTAAAATACCTGCTTCTGCCATATCAATCCAATCTTCCTTTATGAAGTCCTTATTACCTTCAGTTAAGAGAAGTCTGATATGTATGGCATTAGCCACAGCAAGATTTCTCATTTGCATTTTCAACTCTATTCATGAATTATCTTTTCATTTCTTTTTCTTTTATAATAATAAAAAAATCCATGAAAGGGACATTTTTTATAATGAGAAAGAAAATATGTAATATTATTTCTAGCTTACCATATGTCATAATATTGCTTTTGGCCACATTATGATGGGCATCAGTAATTGCATTTATTTTTTTCATGCTTGCTACAAGGGTTCACTTAAGACTCTGAAGAGCTCTTCTGGATTGAAAATCATTTGGATTGATTAAACTCATGAGGAGAATTATGATAAGGGTCAGATCATATGGGCATCAGAAGGTAAAATGTTAACATTTAAACTAGAAATGGAACTTTTTCTCTTTAAAGAATCATATTTTCAATGACAGGTGAGCTTTCTGATTGTAAGATTAATAATACCTGACGTTCATTCATCCATTTATTCAAAAGAAAATTATCCTGTGAGCCTACTAAGTGAGAACCCTCATCACATACAACTTCTTACAAAGAATGTATTTGAATATCCTTCAGGGTCTTTAAGCAAGAATGGCCAGAAGGAAACTTGAAGCCTTGCTTATAGGTTCCATTAAAAGAGCTCAAGAACTGGAATATCCTAGAAAACGTAGTATTTGTCCACCATCTAGGAGGATTATCTGAATAAGTGCTCAGTTTCAGAAACTACTAAATGGAGTTGGAGAGGAAGGAAGGGGTCTCCCACCTTCACCCCCAGTCAACCACACTGAAAAAGAAAAAAAAAAAGTGTACATAGAATGACATTCTGTATGGCCCAGTCACCTCAGGCCAAAGTTTCCTAGGAAAGAAACTGTCTCCTCTGTCCCACCTATAACTCTCATTTGAGGTACTGACCACAAATGAGGTTCCCCAAAATATCAGTACCAGAAAATTTTATTTTTTTTAATTTATTTTTTATTTGTGTTCAATTTACCAACATACAGAATAACCCCAGTGCCCGTCACCCATTCACTCCCACCCCCCGCCGTCCTCCCCTTCTACAACCCCTAGTTCATTTCCCAGAGTTAGGAGTCTTTATGTTCTGTCTCCCTTTCTGATATTTCCCACACAATTCTTCTACCTTCCCTTATATTCCTTTTCACTATTATTTATATTCCCTAAATGAATGAGAACATATAATGTTTGTCATTCTCCGATTGACTTACTTCACTCAGCATAATACCTTCCAGTTCCATCCACGTTGAAGCAAATGGTGGGTATTTGTCATTTCTAATGGCTGAGTATATTCCATTGTATACATAAACCACATCTTCTTTATCCATTCATCTTTCGATGGACACCGAGGCTCCTTCCACACTTTGGCTATTGTGGACATTGCTGCTAGAAACATCGGGGTGCAGGTGTCCCGGCGTTTCACTGCATCTGTATCTTTGGGGTAAATCCCCAACAGTGCAATTGCTGGGTCGTAGGGCAGGTCTATTTTTAACTCTTTGAGGAACCTCCACACGGTTTTCCAGAGTGGCTGCACCAGTTCACATTCCCACCAACAGTGTAAGAGGGTTCCCTTTTCTCCTCATCCTCTCCAACATTTGTGGTTTCCTGTCTTGTTAATTTTCCCCATTCTCACTGGTGTGAGGTGGTATCTCATTGTGGTTTTGATTTGTATTTCCCTGATGGCAAGTGATGCAGAGCATTTTCCCATGAGCGTGTTGGCCATGTCTACGTCTTCCTCTGTGAGATTTCTCTTCATGTCTTTTGCCCATTTCATGATTGGATTGTTTGCTTCTTTGGTGTTGAGTTTAATAAGTTCTTTATAGATCTTGGAAACTAGCCCTTTATCTGATAGGTCATTTGCAAATATCTTCTCCCATTCTATAGGTTGTCTTTGAGTTTTGTTGACTGTATCCTTTGCTGTGCAAAAGCTTCTTATCTTGATGAAGTCCCAATAGTTCATTTTTGCTTTTGTTTCTTTGCCTTCGTGGATGTATCTTGCAAGAAGTTACTGTGACCGAGTTCAAAAAGGGTGTTGCCTGTGTTCTCCTCTAGGATTTTGATGGAATCTTGTCTCACATTTAGATCTTTCATCCATTTTGAGTTTATCTTTGTGTATGGTGAAAGAGAGTGGTCTAGTTTCATTCTTCTGCATGTGGATGTCCAATTTTCCCAGCACCATTTACTGAAGAGACTTTCTTCCAATGGATAGTCTTTCCTCCTTTATTGAATATTAGTTGACCATAAAGTTGAGGGTCCACTTCTGGGTTCTCTATTCTGTTCCATTGATCTATGTGTCTGTTTTTGTGCCAGTACCACACTGTCTTGATGACCACAGCTTTGTAGTACAACCTGAAATCTGGCATTCTGATGCCCCCAGATACGGTTTTAATTTTTAAAATTCCCCTGGCTATTCGGGGTCTTTTCTGATTCCACACAAATCTTAAAATAATTTGTTCTAACTCTCTGAAGAAAGTCCATGGTATTTTGATAGGGATTGCATTAAACGTGTATATTGCCCTGGGTAACATTGACATTTTCACAATATTAATTCTGCCAATCCATGAGCATGGAATATTTTTCCATCTCTTTGTGTCTTCCTCAATTTCTTTCAGAAGTGTTCTATAGTTTTTAGGGTATAGATCCTTTACCTCTTTGGTTAGGTTGATTCCTAGGTATCTTATGCTTTTAGTTGCAATTGTAAATGGGATTGACTCCTTAATTTCTCTTTCTTCAGTCTCATTGTTAGTGTATAGAAATGCCACTGATTTCTGGGCATTGATTTTGTATCCTGCCATGCTACCAAATTGCTGTATGAGTTCTAGCAATCTTGGGGTGGAGACTTTTGGGTTTTCTATGTAGAGTATCATGTCATCGGCGAAGAGGGAGAGTTTGACTTCTTCTTTGCCAATTTGAATGCCTTTAATGTCTTTTTGTTGTCTGATTGCTGAGGTGAGGACTTCCAGTACTGTGTTGAATAGCAGTGGTGAGAGTGGACATCCCTGTTTTGTTCCTGATCTTAGGGGAAAGGCTCCTAGTGCTTCCCCATTGAGAATGATATTTGCTCTGAGCTTTTCGTAGATGGCTTTTAAGATGTTGAGGAATGTTCCCTCTATCCCTACACTCGGAAGAGTTTTGATCAGAAATGGATGCTGTATTTTGTCAAATGCTTTCTCTGCATCTAATGAGAGGATCATATGGTTCTTGGTTTTTCTCTTGCGATATGATGAATCACATTGATTGTTTTACGGGTGTTGAACCAGTCTTGTGTCCTGGGGATAAATCCTACTTGGTCATGGTGAATAATTTTCTTAATGTACTGTTGGATCCTATTGGCTAGTATCTTGTTGAGAATTTTTGCATCCATGTTCATCAGGGATATTGGTCTATAATTCTCCTTTTTGGTGGGGTCTTTGTCTGGTTTTGGAATTAAGGTGATGCTGGCCTCATAGACCGAATTTGGAAGTACTCCATCACTTTCTATCTTTCCAAACAGCTTTAGGAGAATAGGTATGGTTTCTTCTTTAAACGTTTGATAGAATTCCCCTGGGAAGCCATCTGGCCCTGGACTTTTGTGTCTTGGGAGGTTTTTGATGACTGCTTCAATTTCCTCCCTGGTTATTGGCCTGTTCAGGTTTTCTATTTCTTCCTGTTCCAGTTTTGGTAGTTTGTGGCTTTCCAGGAATGTGTCCATTTTGTCTAGATTGCCTAATTTATTGGCGTATTGCTGTTCATAATATGTTTTTAAAATTGTTTGTATTTCCTTGGTGTTGGTGGTGATCTCTCCTTTCTCATTCATGATTTTATTAATTTGAGTCTTCTCTTCTTTTTAATAAGGCTGGCTAATGGTTTATCTATCTTATTAATTCTTTCAAAGAACCAACTCCTGGTTCTGTTGATCTGTTCCACAGTTCTTCTGGTCTCGATTTCGTTGAGTTCTGCTCGAATCTTTACTAACTCTCTTCTCCTGGGTGTAGGATCTATTTGCTGTTTTTTCTCTAGCTCCTTTTTGTGTAAGGTTAGCTTTTGTATCTGAGTTCTTTCCAGTTTTTGAATGGATGCTTATATTGCGATGTATTTCCCCCTCAGGACTGCTTTTGCTGCATCCCAAAGATTTTGAACAGCTGTATCTTCATTCTCATTAGTTTCCATGAATCTTTTTAATTCTTCCTTAATTTCCTGGTTGACCCTTTCATCTTTTAGCAGGATGGTCCTTAACCTCCACGTGTTTGAGGTCCTTCCAAACTTCTTGTTGTGATTTAGTTCTGATTTCAAAGCATTATGGTCTGAGAATATGCAGGGGACGATCCCAATCTTTTGGTATCGTTTCAGACCCGATCTGTGACCCAGTATGTGGTCTATTCTGGAGAAAGTTCCATGTGCACTTGAGAAGAATGTGTATTCAGTTGAGTTTGGATGTAAAGTTCTGTAGATATCTGTGAAATCCATCTGGTTCATGTATCATTTAAAGCTCTCGTTTCGGGGGATCCCTAGGTGGTGCAGCGGTTTGGCGCCTGCCTTTGGCCCAGGGTGCGATCCTGGAGACCCGAGATCGAGTCCCACATCGGGCTCCCGGGCATTGGAGCCTGCTTCTTCTTCTGCCTATGTCTCTGCCTCTCTCTCTCTCTCTCTGTGACTATCATAAATAAATAAAAGTTTAAAAAAATAAATAAAATAAAGCTCTCGTTTCTTTGGACATGTTGTGCTTAGAAGACCTATCGAGTATAGAAAGAGCTAGATTGAAGTCACCAATGTAAGTGTATTATTATCTAAGTATTTCTTCACTTTGGTTATTAATTGATTTAAATATTTGGCAGCTCCCCCATTCGGGGCATATATATTGAGGATTGTTAAGTCCTCTTGTTGGATAGATCCTTTAAGTATGATATAGTGTCCCTCTTCATCTCTCACTAGTCTTCGGGGTAAATTTTAGTTTATCTGATATAAGGATGGCTACCCCTGCTTTCTTTTGAGGACCATTCGAATGGTAAATGGTTCTCCAACCTTTTATTTTCAGGCTGTAGGTGTCCTTCTGTCTAAAATGAGTCTCTTGTAGACAGCAAATAGATGGGTCCTGCTTTTTTTCCAGTCTGAAACCCTGCGCCTTTTGACGGGGTCATTAAGCCCGTTCACGTTCAGAGTTACTATTGACAGATATGAGTTTAGTGTCACGATGATATCTATTCAGTCCTTGTTTTTGTGGATTGTTCCATTGAACTTCTTCTTAAAGGGGAATTTTAAGAGTCCCCCTTAAAATATCTTGCAGAGCTGGTTTGGAGGTCACATATTCTTTCAGTTCCTGACTGTCTTGGAAGCTCTTTATCTCTCCTTCCATTTTGAATGAGAGCCTTGCTGGATAAAGTATTCTTGGTTGCATGTTCTTCTCATTTAGGACCCTGAATATATCCTGCCAGCCCTTTCTGGCCTGCCAGGTCTCTGTGGAGAGGTCTGCTGTTACCCTAATACTCCTCCCCATAAAAGTCAGGGATATCTTGTCTCTTGCTGCTTTAAGGATGTTTTCTTTATCTTTGGAATTTGCAAGCTTAACTATTAAATGTCGAGGTGTTGAACGGTTTTTTATTGATTTTAGGGGGGGATCTCTCTATTTCCTGGATCTGATCTATTTCCTGGATCTGAATGCCTGTTTCCCTTCCCAGATTAGGAAAGTTTTCAGCTAGGATTTGTTCAAATACATATTCTGGCCCTCTGGCCCTTTCGGCGCCCTTGGGAACCCCAATTAAACATAGGTTTTTCTTCCTCAGGCTGTCGTTTATTTCCCTTAATCTATCTTCATGGTCTTTCAATTGTTTGTCTTTTTCCTCAGTTTCCCTCTTTGCCATCAACTTGTCTTCTATGTCACTCACTCGTTCTTCCACCTCGTTAACCCTCGTCGTTAGGACTTCTAGTTTGGATTGCATCTCATTCAATTGATTTTTAATTTCTGCCTGATTAGCTCTAAATTCTGCAGTCATGAAGTCTCTTGAGTCCTTTATGCCTTTTTCTAGAGCCACCAGTAGCTGTATAATAGTGCTTCTGAATTGGCTTTCTGACATTGAATTGTAATCCAGATTTTGTAACTCTGTGGGAGAGAGGACCGTTTCTGATTCTTTCTTTTGAGGTGAGGTTTCCCTTCTAGTCATTTTGCTCAGTGCAGAGTGGCCAAAAGCAAGTTGTATTGGGAAAAGGAGAAAAAGAGAGGAGAGAAAGAAGGAAAGAAAAGAGAAAAAGAAAAAAGGAAGAAAAATAGAAAAAAAAAGAAGAAAAAGAGAAAGGAAAAGAAAGAAAGGAAAAAAAGGGTGGGGGAAGGAAACAAATCAAAAAGCAAAAAAAAACTGACAAACAAAAACAAAACAAAACAAAACAAAACAACAACAACAACAACAACAACAAAACCACGGGGAGTACCTTCTGCTTCTGTATACTTTAAGTCCCTTGACTTCCCCTGGAACTGGTCCATCTCGCTGGTCTTCTGGGGGAGGGGCCTGCTGTGCTGATTCTCAGGTGTTAGCACTTGGGGGAGCTGCTCTGCCCCTGCCTGGTGCAGGGCTCAGTGGGGGTTGTTCACCCCGTGAGGCCCCGGGAGGAAGCCACAGTGGCGGGGGCAGCTCTGGGACCCTGGAGTCAGCTCCCGCAGTAGCTCCGGGGCTCTCCGTCTGCAGGGCCTGGAGGCTCCGGGCGGGGCCGCTGATCTGCTCAGTTCCAGGCAGGAGCGTCCTCGCCGTCCTGGGCCCTCCCGGCCTCTGCCTGTCCTGGGGGGAGGCTGGATCCTGGGCTGTGTCCCGGCGCCCTGTGCTCCGGGGCCTGCGCTGCTGGATTCGCGCTCCCGCCCCGCAGCCCCCTCCGCGGAGCCGCCGCCCGAGCCCCTCCGAGCTGCTCCGGGTCCCGCCGAGCGCTGCAGCCCTTAGGGAGCTCGGGATCCTCTCCCCGGGGCGCAGGTGCCTGTTAGTGTCCCAGGGAGCCCGAGGGCATCCCCGCCCTCCTGGGTCCTGCTCTAACTCCCTGCGAGCCCCTTTCCGCCCGGGAAGGTTGGTGCAGCTCCTGCTCCTCCGGGACGGGGCTCTCCTGTCCTGGGGACACTCGCCCCGGCCTCAGCCCCGCTCCTTGTGGGGCCCCTCCCCCTTGGAGGCCTTTTGTTTCTTTATTTCTTTTTCCCCGTCTTCCTACCTTGATAGAAGCGCGAACTCTTCTCACTGTAGCATTCCAGCTGGTCTCTCTTTAAATCTCAGGCCGAATTCGTAGGTTTTCAGGATGATTTGAAGGTTTTCTAGGTAATTTGGTGGGGACAGGTGATTTGGGGACCCTACTCTTCCGCCGTCTTGCCCTTCCTCCCAGAAAATTTTAGAGCTAGAAAACACCTTTCCCTTTAAGACATGGGTCCGCATACTTTTATGTATTCCTTAAAAAGTTTGTGAAAAAATTAGAAGACTAGTTTTCCTCATAGTACAGTGAGGACACTGAAGACCATGAAAGAAGAGGGACAGCCCAATGTTACAAAGATACAGATCTCATTCTGACCTCTAGGGCCATAGCCCACAGGGCCATACTTTTCCTGATAGGCCCAACAAGGTCATCAGCACCCTCCCTGTATCTTAAATGCTTTCATGGTGCTTATCATGGTGCTTTTTGTGTATTTATATGATTATTTGCTTTATGTCTCTCATTCTTGAACATATGGTTTCTGGGATTGAACCTATTTTTCTGACTTTGTATCCCAGAATCTATCTTAGATGGATGAGTGGACAAGTGGTAAGCCAGTATACCACATATTTACTTCTGACCATGGCAACTACATGTGTCTGTTTTCAGATCATAACTTACTGCCAGAAATGGCTCTTTCAGTGGACTCATCTTGGCACCGGTGGCAATGGCGAGTCAGAGATGCACTCCCTCAGTCTCCATCAGAAGCCACACCACTGTTGTCCCAAGAGAAGGGGAGGCAAAGCTACAACCTGACACAGCAGCGGGTCGTGTTCCCCAACAACAGCATGTGCCACCAAGATTGGGCAGAGGTCTCCAGGAGATACTCCGGCAACAGAATCTGCACAACCAAATATACCTTCCTCACCTTCCTGCCGCAGAATCTCTTTGAGCAGTTCCATAGGTACAGAACCACTTAGCTAAATAATATGTGCTTTAACCAAGTTTTTGCCAGTATTTCTGGACAAAGATGTTGCCCTCTGGGCCACCTATCCTTTAATATCTAAATGCATATATCTTGAAAAGACTTGTCATTCATTTGCTCATTCATTCATTCAATAAATAGCAGATTCTAATCTGTGTTAGGGCATGTGTTAGCTGCTAGAGATACATGAGGGGGAAAAAAACAGGAGGGAGAGATAGTCCTGACTATACTTTCTAGTAAAGAAACAGATTTAATTTTAAGAATTGTGTAAACTGATGTAAAATTAGAACTTAGATAAATACTTCCACGGAGAGGTATATGTAATCTTAGAGTGAAAGAGAGATCTGCCCTTGTTAAGAAATTCAGAAAAAACTTCCAGGAGAAAGTGACAATTGAAGTATAATCTGAAAGAAGAGAATGCATTAACTGGGTAAAAACAAAAGTCAGGAAGGGAGCCAGGGGAATGTTCGTGCCAACAAACCTTCATGTGCAAAGACATAGTAGCAAGAGGGAGAAAGATGCACTTGGAAAACCTAAAAATGTAAGCCATAATTTTGAGTTAGTACATGAAAGATCATCTTTTAATTATAAAGCAAAATATCTACCTAGATATCATCCTAAATTTGTATATCAAGCTATAATTCATTTAACATTTTACATTCATTTAACAACTACTATCATTGAGAACCCTCTATTGTGTGTGTAACAAATATTATCCTTTGTAATATTTATATGAGTCCTTTAAAGTAGGTAGTGGTATCCCCATTTTATACAAGTTGAAACAAGCCCCATAAAGTCACAAAACTAGTGAACAGTTCGAGTTTGAATATAACTGCATGTGGCTTTAAATTCCTTACCATAATTCAAAGTGACACTGAAAGAGAATGTCACTTTAGTTGGTAAGGGCCAACAGTAGGGAAGAAATAGTGTGGAGAGTATATTTTCTTCCCCATGGTTTTCACTCACACTTTTCTTGCTCCTTCCAGGTGGGCTAACCTCTATTTTCTGTTCCTGGTGATTCTGAACTGGATGCCCTCGATGGAAGTTTTCCACAGAGAAATCACCATGTTACCATTGGCCATTGTACTGTTCATCATCATGGTCAAGGATGGCATGGAGGACTTCAAGAGACATCGTTTTGATAGAGAGATCAACTGTTCCAACATCTGGATATATGAAAGGTAAGAGAAATCATCCGTCTGTTTGCTTTCTTGAGAATAGGTTATAGAAACTCATCAGCTTTTTCAAAAGATTGGTCTCTCTTCTCATTTTGTTTTCGTAAGTTCACTTAATTCAGTGATTCCCAACTGAGGCGATTTTTCCCAGCAGTGAATATTTGACAATGTCTGGAGACATTTTTGGCTGCCATATTGGGAAGGAATATGACAATGACATGTAGTGGATAAAGGCAGAAGGATGATGCTAAACATCTTACAATATACAGGACAGCCCTCCACAACAAAGAATGTCAATAGTGCTGAGATTTAGAAACCTTAATTTAACATGTGTAAACACTCAAATTATTAAGTATAAGAATGCTATGTTATTAACAGTGGGGTTGAAAGCTCAAGAATTGACTCTAGAACTGACTAGTTCATCTCAAGAGACCACGTTGAAGCGCAGCTCTTTGGAGAGTGACAGGCAATGTCTCCCAAACAAGAAAATGTGTACTATTTTTAAAGCATCTGAGGCTCCTTGTTTTTAAAACTTAACCAGGTAGGCTTTAGGACCTAGGGTTGGCACAACTGTCCTTGGCTGCCTGGGTGGAAAAGGAAGATCCATGTGGGTGACGTCTACATTCCAACAGGCGGAGTCTCAACAGGTAGAAGGAAGTGGACTGGCAGGTGCACACCTGTTCTCCGTAAGCTTTTTCCTTGTCATTTCTCACCTGGTGTTTGTAAACCAGCTACTTATTTTTAATTTTCCTTTTGAAAGAAGAGAGAAATTTCCAGCAGAGAAGGCAAGTAAAAGATGTCAAGGACATGACTCACTAGCAGCTGAACAATGGAACTGATTAGGGAAAAAATTCTCTTACAAGGAACTCACATGCCCTGCTATGAGAATTAAAGAGACGGGATTGAGCAGAGATGAGAAAGGAAGGGAAGAAAAGGCAGAAAAGGAAAGAAGACAAGAAACGAGTGGTAATCTCCAACTTGTCCTTTGAAAGATGGTCCTACAAAGAGAATCCCAACAGGAATTACTGTGGGAATCAAATTAAGACCAGCAAATACACTGTGTTGTCCTTCATACCCAAGAACATCTTTGAACAGCTACACCGTTTTGCCAATCTCTATTTTCTGGGCATTGTGGTTCTGAATTTTGTGCCTGTGGTTAATGCTTTCCAGCCTGAGGTGAGCATGATACCTATCTGTATCATTCTGGCAGTCACTGCCATCAAGGATGCTTGGGAAGACCTCCGGAGATACAAATCTGATAAAGTGATCAATAACCAGGAGTGTCTCATCTATATCAGGTAAAGCAAAACCCAATGGGGAAGTCTTGTGAGCCTAGGTCTGATCTTTCTGGGGCTGCTACCACTACTACTACTATTTATAGAGGGAATGGAGTAGGGAGATAGCATCATTTTATTTCAGTGAAGCTGTTTAATTCTCTACAGTCAGAATTATTATCTAAAACCAAATTTTAAAAAGTGGAGGCTTGAATCTGTTGTATATATATTTTAATATATCTATTTGAGAGAGACAGTGTGCAAGCAGGAAGAGGGAGAGGGACAAGCAGACTCTGCGCTGAGTGTAGAGTCTGAGGTGGGGCTGATCTTACAACCCTGAGATCATGATCTGAGCCAAAACCAAGAATCTGACACTTAACCCATATAATCAACTGATCCACCCAAGCACCCCTTGAATCCATTGTTTATTAAAATTAGAAGGCCTTAATGTGGCATTTTCTTTGGTGGTTCAAATTCACTTAACATTTAAGAGTTTTGTATAAAGTCTTATCCATTCTTAGTCCAGTGTGACTATAAGCACACTAGAGCATATTTGGAGACTCTTGGAGGGACGAGGCATCCCTGTTTTTCAGGAGAGCAGTAGTAGAACATTTTATTAGATAAACTGGATACACACTACTTGGGTCAAATCACTCATTAACCATATGATGTTAGGCAGGTGACCCAACTTCTCTGAGCCTTGTTTTATCATCTAAAGTTCTGTAGTCACTGTGGTCACTCTTAGAATGAAAGGGGCTGGCTTCAAGATATGTACTGCAGCCATTTAGGAGCTTTCTTCTAAGGAGGAGTTCTCTTTCCCAGGAGAATGGAAGGTAACTGGTAACCAACTTAGAGCTGGCTGATGAGAGGGTTTCTAAGAGATTATCAAAAGCAAAGGACTCATTTGTCTCCAGGGAATCTCTATGAAAAACTCCATGCCCTCCCTCAGCATCACATGTCTTCTGGAGTCTTTGCTTGCAGGGCCATAATTACATGTCTAAGAAAGTTCTTTGGAGAGAGAGAGAGAGACAGAGACAGAGACAGAGACAGAGACAGAGACAGAGAGACAGAGACAGAGAGAGTTTTCAGCTAAATCTAATTGTTTTGATTGTTGTTAGCCCACTGAAAACCTAGAGATGAGATTTAGTCTTTCCTCACCTTTGAATAATAAAATCATAAAGATAGGGAAAATGATTGTCAGTCTCTTTCTTTGAAGAGACTGTCACCAGTCAACCCCATCACTTTTTGTTTGCTACTTTTCTCCTTTGTTGTGTTTCTCAGAGAAGACACACAATGGTGAGCCAGGAAGCTGGTTCTTTAGGGAAGAATGAGTGTGGACCTCAATTACCTTGATCTGATTCTCCTTTATCTGCCAGAAATCCTCAGCTCTATGCTTCCTAGAATTATGGGCCTGTTCTTGGGGATAATGTCAGTGTCGATCAGATCCTGATCTGATCCTGATCCTGATCCTGACCTGAGGTGGGATTTGGTCTGATGTAGGCTAGGCTGTTGTTCTGTTCTCAAAATAGCTTCCAGAGAACAGCGAAAAACCGAGGTGATAGCAATCCTAGCAAAAAGAGACTTTGGTCCACAGGTTCATTGGCAGTGAGCGACATAAGACGTTCTATCGTAGCAGTATTTCCCAAAGTATATTCAGTGGGAAAAATAATGACAAAGGGGTGGTGTCCAAAAAAAGGACACTTATGATCAAAAAATTATGCATTGGCCCTCTTAACCCACATTCCAGGAAGGAACTAAGAAAAGATGTACAGTAAAGAAATCTGTCCATCCTTAGCTCAGTGTTATTCCAAACTTACTTAACCTTGGAAAAATTTTTAACATATATTAACATTTCAATTTGGGGAATTTTACCTTCTTCAATATAGCAAAATAATTGACTACAGGGCTAGGCAGGTAATTGAATGAATCAGAGAGACTAGATATAAAGAGAAAAGCAATATTATTTGTGTACTGATAAATGGGAGCTGATCCTCAACATCAGAGTCCAGATGAGATAGGGAATGGTGGGCACTGTGGCAAACAGGGGGAATGGTGTTTTTGTACAGGAGGCAGAACTGGTTAGCATGTGGCAATATAGGCCTAGTGTAGCCAGATTGTCTGAACTTTATTAAAGGAGTTTAGAAGTTAATACTTTTATTTGAAATAACCTCATATTTAAATGAAATAACCTGCTATAATTTTTTCAAATACTTCATGCCTATTTTGTTTGACTTGAAGTTCTTATTTTGCTGGAAGCCCCTATTTTGCAAACTTTGCTTTATAATTTGGTCCTAAGGAATCTGGAGTGTCTGCAAAAGAGTAATTAGATTCTTCTTTTGAGATTCATCTTGAGTGAGGGAACCTCAACCTCTTTGGGCAGGGATGGGGTGCGACTTTGGTTTTTTTGGTTTTCTTTTGTTTGTTTTGTTTTTTATTTAAATTCAGTAAGTTTACATGTAATTGGTTTCAGAGGTAGAGGTAGTGATTCATCAGTCTTATATAATGCCTAGTGCTCATTACATCACATGCCCTCCTTAATTTCATCACCCAGTTACCCTTGTCCACCATCCCCTCCCCTCCAGAAACCCTCAGTTTGTTTCCTACATTAAGAGTCCATAAGGCTTGTCTCCCTCTCTGATTTCTTGTTTTATTTTTTCCTCTCTTCCCCTATAATCCTGTTTTGTTTCTAAAATTCCACTATGGGTGTGACTTTGAAGTTACACAGGCCTGGTATTCAGTAGGTCTAAACTTTAGGCCCAGGTTTGTGACTAACTAATAATACCTTAGAAAAGTCATTTAAATCTCTGGATCTCAGTTTCCACTTTTATAAACCTTGAAGTCAGACTAGATCTTGTCCTATGAAATGGGCTGGGAAAGAACAGAATCTACAACCAAATAAATTTGGAAAATAGGACTTACTTGATGTTTCTCTTGAATCTAACAATGCACATTAGCATAATAAAGGTCCTGGGAGGACCCTCTGTAAGTAACCTATGGAATCTTGCTTAACTCAGCTGTGTCTGTTGAAATACTCTCTGCTGTAAGCAGCAGAAACCAACTCAAAAATTTTTTTTAAAGATTTTCTTTATTTATTCATGAGAGACACAGAGAGAGAGAGAGGCAGAGACACAGGCAGAGGGAGAAGCAGACTCCATGCAGGGAGCCCAATTTGGGACTTGACCCCAGGTCTCCAGGATCTTGCCTTGGGCTGAAGACAGGCACTAAGCCACTAAGCCACACAGGGATCCCCCCAACTCAAATTTAAACAACAAATAGAGTTGTTGGTTTAAGTCACTACAAATGCTCTGAGATGGGCAGGTGATTAGGTATAATTGAGTCTTCGTTCTAGATATAGCACTTAGCTGTCCTTTTCATTCAGTCCCCTCTGTATCATCTTAACCCTCAGGCAGACTTCCCTCAGGCAGCAAGACTGGCTGCAGCAGCTCCAGCCTTCATATCTACATGTGGTAACTCACAAAGGGAAAAAAAAAGAAGGGCACTTCTGGGAGCATTGTTGGAAGGTCAAGGAGGCTTACTTTCCAGATGCTCCTTACACCTCAGTGACCCCAGTGGGTCACATGTTCAAACCTGAACTAATCCCTGTGAGCAGGAGATGGGATTATGCTAGCTAAACTTTACCTGAACCACAGTTCAGCATAAAGACAATTTCCCTGGAGGCATATCTGCTACCCAGAGAAAATGTAAAATCCAAAGGGAAAAAAATAATAATAAGGTAGTTTCTAAGAGAAAGAGGAACAGATATTGGAGAGGCCACCTCTATGTACTCAATACCATCATCTAAAAATATATTTGAGCCTAGGCTCTTTGTAAATTGCTTTCTACATATTAACAGGTGCATATACTCTTGGGGACATTCTGTAATTATCTATCTATCTATCTATCTATCTATCTATCTATTTATCTATCTATTTATCTATCATCTATCTATCTATCAGTAAAGTTCTCCTAACTCTGAAGTGGATTGATTCTATAAAAGACCCCAGAAGGGGATCCCTGGGTGGCGCAGCGGTTTGGCACCTGCCTTTGGCCCAGGGCGCGATCCTGGAGACCCGGGATCGAATCCCACGTCGGGCTCCCGGTGCATGGAGCCTGCTTCTCCCTCTGCCTGTGTTTCTGCCTTTCTCTCTCTCTCTCTCTCTCTCTCTGTGCGACTATCATAAATAAATAAATAAATAAAAATTAAAAAAAAAAAAAAAAACCCAGAAAAGGAAGCTAGGAAATGCTAGGTAAGTGTCAGTTATCTTACCTGATGGATGCTGAAGGACACTTTCTTTTGCCAAATACTGACACATGATAAGATGTCAGGCAAAGAATACAAGATCCAAGAGGACACTTTTTTGTTTTGTTTTGTTTTTTTTTATTTTTTTATAAATTTCTTTTTTTTTTTTTTTTTAATTTATTTATGATAGTCACAGAGAGAGAGAGAGGCAGAGACACAGGCGGAGGGAGAAGCAGGCTCCATGCACCGGGAGCCTGATGTGGGATTCGATCCCGGGTCTCCAGGATCGCGCCCTGGGCCAAAGGCAGGCGCCAAACCGCTGCGCCACCCAGGGATCCCAGGACACTTTGTTTTTAAAGAACAACATAAAAGCTTATATCTCCAGCATTAGCTCTACCCATTTTGTCTCAGATTCACACATTTGAAAAATGATGCCTTTGTATGTGTGTGTGTATGCATACACATGCATGTAATTGAATATTGAACCCTTAGAATTTTGCTCAACCCAATCCCATGCATCATGCAGCCCAGACTTGTTTATACTGTGAGAGACTCCTTTTGCAAACAGCAGAAGCCTTGTTAACAGAATTACAATCCTGTTAGAGCATTTTCTTTTAATATAGCGACTGTGCCTGTGGTCTAAAGATGACCCATTAATCAGATTTATGGAATGACTTCAAGAAGAGATTAGCTTCAGAATTGTATTAGCTTAGTTTCTCCCAGGGCTCCGCTTAATGAATCTAGGAACCATACCCAGCAAGAGATTTCTATCCTTCCTTTCAGCTTAGATTTTTATTTGTATTCAGAAAACATGCAGTAAGGAAGCAGGGGTGTGAACCGAAGAGATCTATGACAGGTTTGTCTACATATTATAATGAAATGAAAGCCCTCCAGTGTCTCAGCAGCTGAGCACTCATTTGTTTTCAAATATTCATTCAGGATCTAGTGTGTGTACACCACATGGTAGACCCTGAGTACACCCCAGGGGCTCTCAGTCCAGTGATCACAAGGAAATTGTAAACAGTTCCAGTGTCCCATGCCTACGCACAAAGGGCCACAGTAATTCTGCCTGTGGAAAACATCAAGGCTGAGGGAAGGCTTCCCTGAAGAGGGTACATTTCAAGAGGCATCGAAAGATGAGCAACATTTAAACAGGCAGAAGGAACGTATTTTAGTTCATAGCCTGATTGATACGGGAGAGCTTAGTTCTTTGTCTCAGAGTCGAGGGATGAATCTTGTGGACGTGGGAGAGTAAGGGCATAGAAGTTCATTAAGCTAAGATACAGAGAAAGCTCTCAGAAGTGAGAGGGGTTGCCACTGAAGGCTTGTAGTCTTTCATTAAGAGCCTAATCAGGGAACCTAAATTCTTTTAACTTATCCACTGATATCACCATTGAGTAAGGACTGGTGATAACATCTTTAATGGCTTACTTCCTTTATAGAGTCTGGTGATTTTTTGTTGGTTACAAGTAGCTGTTAAACAAGACACCCTCCCTGCCCACACCTTAGGGCAAAGTGTTCTGGCTTGTTCCCGTATATCTGGTTTCCTTAACACCTCAGCATTTTGGGGATTTTAGGAAGTCTGCTTCCTTGGCCCCCTAACTCTCCCTGATTAGCCTCAATTGTCCCTAACTCCTGATCATGAGTGAACTAAAGATTTTATGTGTGGCTTATGCTGGTATCAAAAGACCAGGTCAAGAGATCCCTGGGTGGCTCAGCGGTTTAGCGCCTGCCTTTGGCCCAGGGTGCAGTCCTGGGGTCCCGGTATCGAGTCCCACGTCGGGCTCCCGGCATGGAGCCTGCTTCTCCCTCTGCCTGTGTCTCTGCCTCTCTCTCTCTCTCTCTCTCTCTCTACGTCTATCATGAATAAATAAATATAATCTTAAAAAAAAAAAAAAAAAAAAGACCAGGTCAAGAAATGTCAGAAATTTAGAAGAATGACTCAGAAACTTTAAAATTCTGGCTCTTCTGCTAATACTTGGGAGATTCTTTTTCCTGGAAGTCAGGTGGCCGCTATAATAGGCAAATAATTCCAGATGTTACAGGAGAGTAGTCAGCCTTTTGACAGCATAGCACTGATGGCATGATTTCCCAGCAATGGCCAGCTCTGTTGGGAAAAAAAAGAAGCCTGGCCTGCAAACTCTTTTTATTTGTATGTTAGTCCCCTTTTATGCCAGAGTCCCCATTGGAAAGCCTAAGAATGTGGAAACCAGAAGTCCTGATCCTGAGTCTGCCACTAATTAGCTGTATGATTTCAGCGAAGTCACTTAGGCAGTTGGGGCCCTGTTTGTCTCATCTTTAAATAGTGATCATAATCTCTATGTTATATTTGTGAAAAGATGTGCGTTTGACTTGCAAAAGATGTGCGTTTGACTTGCAAAAGGGCTTGAAAATAACAGAGCTATAGAAATAAACTATACAATGCGTTGCAAAAGAGGGTGAAAAATGAGTCTCAAAAATGGCATTTAAAATGTGACCTCTTACTGGATGCTTGGCATCATGGACTGTGGCATCAGACCTAGGATTGTCCCAGAACTGCCACTTACTAAACTTGTGACTACATGTAGTGACTTGATCGCTTGAACCTTCATTTCAACATCTATAAAGTGGGAACATTGCTAGCATCTATTTCTTAAGTGTCCTGTGGATGGAATGAGATCATCTTTTTTTTTTTAAGATTTTATTTATTTATTCATGAGAGACACAGAAAGAGAGAAAGAGAGAAGCACAGACACAGGCAGAGGGAGAAGCAGGCTCCATTCCATGCAGTGAGCCTGACATGGACCTCGATCCCGGGTCTCCAGGAACACACCCCAGGCTGAAGGTGGCACTAAACCACTGAGCCACCCGGGCTGCCCGAGATCATCTTTATAAATTGTTTAACACTGTGTCTGCACCATAAATCATACTATGTAATTTTTTTTCTTAATTTCCAGTGACTTCAACTCTCATTTTTCCAATGCCAGGCCCAGCCTGGGTCTAACTTTCATGCTACACTCTCCACACATACAAGGGAGGAATCATTTATTTTGGTAGTAAAAAGCAAGGCTCTGCTCCCTTGGGAGCATCTTTTTCCTGGATGCTCCTTTCCCTTTTCTATGGGGCAGAACCTGAAATCGAGAAACTCTGGAACTGGGCCATCCTTCTCCCTCCTCCCTTTCCACAGCATTCTTGAGCCCACTCACACCAACACTTAACATTCAGGCAAATGATCCAGATGGCCTCAATTAGCCCAGAGCCAAGGGCACTTTGTCCAACCCAACTTCCAACATAGAGCATGCATTAGAATATCATCCTTGTGTGGCATTAATAAAGCAGCTGTTTGGGCCCCATTTCACTATTATTTACTCTAAGTAACAGCTCTTTGGGAAACCCAAAGGAGATGAGATGATTGATAAGGACAGAATTCAGGCTTTGCCAGGATTATTCTAACCTCAAGACACATTAACACACCTTCACTCTGAAACTACCTTCACGGGTTGCTGTGGGTACTAAATGAGAGAACGTATGTCAAACGCTTAGTGTATTGCCTGGCATTCAGTAGCATTCAGAAAATGTTAGCTAAAATATTGCCGAAGAGGGTTCTATAGTCTTGTTAGCCAGGAGTTGCCATGACCTTGACCCAAGAGGATTAAGGAAGAAATGCCATTGGCTGGCATTTGAAACCACACAAGAGAAGACAAACTCTTTAGCTAAAGAACTTGAACTCCAAGCTCTTGAACATAGCAAAATGGGCCTGAGGGAAGAATCTGAAAAATTCAGACAAGAGAGAAACATCTAGTGTCATCTGAAGCATGAGCATGAAAAGCACCACTGGCTGGAGTTTACAGACCAGCAGACCATTGCATTCATCCCACACATCTTTGCTCTGCATTTGGCATCACCAAACTAGGCTCTGCTCTGAAGCGTCAATTTTACAAGTGCCCACCCTATTCCCACTACCTCCCCTGTGCTCACAGAAGGCCATAAACTATTTAGGCCAATTCAGCTTGTCATTTCAGGAGAGAATGCATTAAGTCTTCTCCACAACTCAATGGGTAGAAGAGTCATAAAACAATCCAAGTGTCCCTGAAGCTCTGCCCTCATGTCAACAGGCATGACTTACATTTTGGCAAGTGAGGATTTATGGCTTGTTAAGGAGCTCACAATTCTAAAAGGTGAGGCTCCTATTTTCATCCCAACTCCAATTGATTCGGTCACCAGCTTCTGAGGCTTCATCTGCTTCATACTTCACTCCCAAACAGAACGAAGAGACCACATCAAGCCATGAAGCTCCCATGCCTGTCACTTCTATGTTCTGGTAGACATATCTATGTGACCTTACATAATTTAGATAACTTTTCTGGGTCTGCTTTCTCATCTATGAAATGGAGATAATGGTAATAATAAAAGTTGCTTCATTATCAGGCAGCTAAATAGTAATGTATCTTAAGTGATGGACCAAGACAGATAAGCATATTGTGTTGTGTTGTGTTATATTGTATATTATCAGAAGTCTCCTCTGGTGAGTCCATAACAAAAAAAAAAAGATAGATTAGATGCTAAAATGGCTAAAGGTTAGGAAAAACTTCCCTTCTTCTGCCTCATGTTCAAGACAAATCTACACAGAATCAGTTGCTAAATGTTTACTGAACACTTCTCCATACACTAAACACCCCATCAGACCCTATGTAGTAACAGAAATAATAAAGCTCGGGGTCATACTAGCTCTCCACAAGCTTATAATATTGTTGAAAGTAAAAGATACACCAAACAGTTAGGAAATAGGACCACAATAGGCCAGAAAATGGGGCAAAGAGAGGTGTATCACTGATGCTCAGTGCCAAAGAACGAAAGTTAAAGGTAGCATTTGGATCTGCAGAGGCTCAAGGGAGGGCATTTGGGGTAATATCTTATGCCTCCATACTCTGTGAATGTGACCTTGATGGATTACACCTGTGACTCTTGTGTCCCCTAAGCATGGTGTTTCCATGGCCATCACTGCTTTGTACCATTCCAAGCTCCTTTCTGCTTTCTGTGTGTCACAATCATGTGCACAAAGAAGTCAAGGGTTGGACTACTACTCCTTGAAGCTTCAATACAAAATGAGACTCTCAGTATAAAGAAGGACTTTAATAACAAATATAACTGGTTGTGTTAAGCCTCATTGGCTCCTGGGTGAGATCACATTAATACAATACCCCAGTGACACTCAGCCCCAAACTGCTGATTTGGGACATGTTGTCCCACCTTAATTTCAAGCCTTCCTAGATATGCCTAGGCATACTTAGATATAAGGAATATCACTGTGTCCCTCAGTATTTCCAGCCAAGCCAGAAATCAAAGTATCCTACCATTCCTCTGGCCTCCACTGTCCCCTTCTGGTACTTTTCTTGGTCCTGTAAACCTGAAGCCCTGTCACTGGGGTCTGTAGCTGACAGGTGGATACAGAGGGCAAGGAATAGCCAGGCAGGGGGTACTCACTACCCAGACTTAGGCTGTCTTTAACATAACTGCTTTGCTTTAGCTTCTGTTCCATTTCCTGAGGCCAGGTCAGGGACAGAGGCCACACAACCCTTTATCCCTTTGTCCCGTTTCAAATCTTCTACACCCTCTTGCCAGGTTCCTCCCACAGGAAAAAAAAAAAAAAGAGAGAAAGAAAGAAAAAGAGCGCCTCATTCATATGAGTTCATAAAAACAGACAATTACACTATCTCTAGTCTACTGTCTCCACAGCAGTGACCCTGTTTGCTCCAAGCTGAAATAACTATAATGATAATCATAGCAGCAGTAAATGCCATTTGCTGTGCAATCATTAAACACTTCTCATATATTATTTTTGTTAGCTCTCACTATAACCTATAGAATGTATTTTAGCTGTCCTATTTGATAGATGAATAAATTGAGGGTCAGGCAGTTAAGCAGTGGGTTCAAAGCAATACCACATGTAAGAGATAGTTCCATAGTTCCAGGTTTCAAATCAGGTGAGCCTTATTGCAAAGCTTTTAACCACTCTCCAGTACTGCCTCTACCTCAACATACAACTGGCAAAACAATTCTGTATTACAAGTATTCCTGAGCCAGCCACAGGGCCATTGGTCCTCTTGCTTAGCACCATGGAAAGAGTAGAGGTTCCAGTGCAAACTTTGTGACTGTGTACCTTGGCCATGTCACTCCTAGCCTCAGTATCCTTACCTGAGTAATATGAGTAGAATTGGAAATCCATCAAATCCCTTTGGCACTGATTTGTTGTTGTTGTTGTTTTTATTAAGACTTTATTTTTTATTAGAGCAGTCTTAGGTTGATTCACAGCAAAATCAGGGGAAAGGTACAGAGATTTCCCATATATCCCTAGCTCCCATTCATGCATAGCCTTCCTCATTTTCAACATCCCCCATCAGAGTGCTACATTTGTCACAACACATCATAACCGCCTAAAGTCCATAGTTTATATTATAGCTCACTCTTAGTGTTATATATTTTGTGCATTTGGACAAATGTATAGTGACATATCCATCGTTATAGTGTCATATAGAATTGTTTGACTGCATTAAAAGTCCTCTGCACTCTGCCTTTACATCCTTCCCCACCCTACCCCCTCCAACCCCTAGCAACCCTTGATCTTTTTATGTCTCCACAGTTTTTCCTTTTCCAAAATGTCATATACTTGGAATCAAACCGTATGTAGCCTTTTCAGATTGGCTTCTTTCACTTAGTAATGTGCATTTACAGTTCCTTCCTATCTTTTTGTGGCTTAATACCTCATTTCTCTTTAGTGTTGATTAATATTTTCATTCTTTGGATATACCACAGTTTATCTCTTCACCTACTGAAGGTCATCTTGCTTGCTTCCAAATTTTGGCAATTATGAATAAATCTGCTATAAACATCCATGTGCAGGTTTTTGTATGGACGTAAGTTTTTAACTCCTTTGGGTAAATACCAAGGAGCATGATACTGGATCATGTGGTAAAAATATGTTTAGTTTTGTAAGAAACTATTTAACTTTCTTCCAAAGTGGCTGTACGATTTTACATGTCCACCAGCAATGAATAAGGGTCCTTATTGCTCCATATCATTGCCAGCATTCCGTGTTGTCAGAGTTCTGGATTTTGGCTCTTCTATTAAGTGTGTAATGGTATCACATAGTTTTAATTTGCATTTCTCTAATGATATATGATCTAAAGCATCTTTTCATATGCTTATTTGCCAACTGTATATCCTCTTTGATGAAGTGTCTGTCCAGCACTTTTACCCATTTTTTAAATTGAGTTATTTTCTTATTGTTGAGTTTTAATTATTCATATATTTTGGATTATAGTCCTTTATCAGATGTGTGTTTTGTCAGACACATATTTTCTCCTGGTCTGTGGTTGTGTTTTCATTCTCTTGACATTTTCTTTTGCCGAGCAGAGGTTTTTAAATTTAATGAAGTCCAGCTTATCAATTATTTCTTTCATGGATAGTGCCTTTGGTGTTGTATCTAAAAAGTCATCAACACACACAAGGTCATTTTGATTTTCTATGTTAACTTCTAAAAGTCTTATAGTTCTGTGTTTTGCATTTAGGTCTATGATACATTTTGAGTTATTTAGGGAAAGGGTGTAAGATGTGTGTCTAAATTCATTTGTTTGTCTGTGGGTGTCCAGTTCTAGCACCATTTGTTGAAAGGACTATCTTTGCTCCATCGTATTGTCTTTGGCCCTTTGTCAAAGATTACATATATATTTCTGAGTTCTGTCTTCTGTTCTATTGATCTGTTTATCTGTTCTTTCACCTGTACCACAATGTCTCGAATACTCTAGCTTGAAGTCTTGAAGTCAGGTAGTAATAGTCCTCCAATTTTGTTCTCCTTTATATCATGTTAGCTATTCTGGGACTTTAGCCTCTTTATATAAACTTTCAAATCAGTCTATTAACATTTGCAAATGAACATGCTGGGCAGGATTGATTTTAAGGATATACTTTTCTGGGAGTTTGTGCCAGTAGCCAGAGCCCTAAGTCTTCAATTGGCTGGATTAAATCCCTCTCTTCTGAGCTTGGGGTAATGGATTCAATATTTAGAGTTTCCTGTGTTTGTATATTGTGTACCTGGGCCCAAGCCATAAAATGCAATCATGGGCATAAAATGGGTGTCCCAGTTGCATGAAGGAGAATGCTGGGGCTGGAAGAGCAGGAGGTTAGCACTAACCATGATATTAATAATCATTGTTGTCACTGTTGTCACCACCACTACCATCATCATCATCAAAGAATCTTGTATTTATTGAATACTTACTAAATGCAAAGGCCTGAGTTCAGTCCCTTTCCTGGATCATGTCATCAATCCTTTCAACAACCTTCTGAGGCAAGTGCACATATTACTGTCAATTGAAAAAAACAAAGGCTCTGAGAGGTTAAATAACTTGCCCAGAGTCACATGGTTAATAAGCTGTGAAGCTGGAGTTCAAACCCACTCTTAACCCCTATACTGCACTGATTCTCCCTAGCATTCCTCTTTCACCCTGGGGTAGTAATGCTGACCATTCTATATCCAGCATTCAAGCTTCCAGAAGGATAGCTAAGGTCAGCTCATCATCCTGTTTTGAATAGAAAGTCCACAGACAACTAAACCTGAAAAATCCTCTCTACTCTAGTTCCTTGAAACTCTTTCTGTAAAACCCACACACTTGAGAAATGGAGCCTTAAGCATTCTCTCCTCCCCCTTTCACCTGCTTCCCCATGGCATCCAGTTGGTTACAAACCTCTCTTGCTGTTTATTTCCCTCTTAATAAGCCCCATCTCCTCTCGGAAAGCCATTTAGCACGGCACCACTTAATTTCTCCTCGAAGCAGAATCTGCCAGATGGAGTCTTTGTCCCAGGCCATGTTGATTTGTCTTATTTTTAAACAGCAGTGAGCATCCCATGAAACTAAAATAGCAGTTGGTTCCCAGGTGTGACTTACTGAGCAGGGAGGTGATCAAGAGCGTATGGACTCATCCACCTGAGGCAGCCGTTCCAAATGACTTCCTCAGGTGGCACCCAGCCAGCTGCTGGCCACATCTGGGTGTCATTTGATGCAGGGGCACGCCACTTTTCCGCGTCAACTGAGTTCAGCCACACATCACCTCCTCTGGTTGTACCCCCTTGGGCTGTGCATCCTTGCCTTTTCCACAGACATACTCATACTTCTGACATTGGGAGACAAAATGGACCCCAGAGGATAAAGAGACCAGCACAAAGTGGCCAAATGATAGAATGAAATGTCTCATTTTTTACCCTGATGTCTCATTTTTTTATTCCCAAACATTCATTTAAAATCTGTCTTTTATTCTATAACATAACAATGTTTAGATTAATATAAATATAATCCATCAAATTATGTGCCAGCTAAATTACTAAACCATATCCTCCCCCACACATATACACACAAAACATGTTTTTTAAAACTAACATCCCAAAGTCATGTTGATTCTGTAGCTTCATTATCCCAGACACACATAATAGGGTGTGTGCCTCTGTTTGAGAAGCACACTCATGAAGATGGGCAGTCTTTCTTATGGAGGGTATGCCTACAAGAGGGACTAGGAATGTTTCTGTACTGCCACATGTCATCCTAAGGATGAGAGGATTAATCTAAAGGAAAGACAGAAGTGATTATTACTAAAAAGGCAGTGACTTCCCTGGGATCTAAGGAATAATAGAAGTCAGAGGCTGATCTGACTTACAGCATCTTGGGTGGCTCCTCTGACCTCATTATACCTATCACCACAATGAGAATTGACAAAACAATAATCTAGCTCACCTCACAGAAGTGACTGCGTATATACCATAAGCACATCTCCATAACCCTCCATCTTCATCACCTTAAAGCTCAGATCCCATAATAAGCATTGGAGTCCTTTATTATAAGGGGGAAGAATGAGATTCAGTGTTTGTGGATGGAGGTATGTTGGCCTTGCCTCTTATATGCCTATGTTTGCAGCAATCCCAACCAGCACTTGCAAATCTTCTCAACCAGTGTGCTCTGGAAGTATTGGCAATTAGTTAAAGGCATTTTCACCTAAACCCAATCTCAAATACCAAATATAATGCTGAGATTATAGCAACCAGTTGATACCCACCATGCCCAAAGGCGTCATCTGACAGGACACGGAAGTCAAAATGGGGAGGTAGAGAAGAAGGGGGACAAGTTGAGCAATAATCCTTTATTCCTTGGAGTAATTTTGCTGAAATATTTAGGAATTTTTTGTTTTGTTTTGTATTAAGCACCGCTCAAAAAGAACAACAACAAAAGCAATAAAGCCAGTCTTTCTTTGAGCCTGTGAGATTCCTTCTCCCATGGAGAGTATGGGCCATTCCAGTTCCTTTAAGTAGCCTTATACTCGAACATTTAACAGGTATTCTTAGGGCCACTATGAAGAAAAAACAAATCCTTCCCTGAATCAACAGAAAGACCATGAATTATTTGATAATAAAATTCACATTCCTGATGGAAGAGTATCTACCCTAAATATATCCATAAACAGATAAGTATATTTCTGAAATATCATTGAGAAAAAATATGGGGGGGTGGCTGTCCCCATTCTTTACAGGAAAAATAAGTGATAAAATAAGCTGATGGAATCAAAAAGTGTTTAGAAACCTGTTAAATGTCCTTCCATGGAAAGAAGCACCATTACCAAAATGCTACAGATATATTTGCCCTTAAATACTGAGAAATGGTCTCAGTAGTCATTTGGATGATATTCCCCATGGACTGATTGTACGAGTAGCTGCTTTGCTATGCTTTCTGGAGCCATGGGAATTTCCACAGAATTCTTTGGGTCTTTATCATGGCAAGGTGCTCCCCAATATTAATGTCTCTGATTATTTTATAGACTCAGATCAGAACTTCCCTTAGTTGGCATTCCAGATGAGAGCACACTCATTTCAGGGGATTAGGGGAGTCCTGTTCATGGATATTTTATGACAAGAACAATGGAGTCTTAGGAAGGCTTATTTGGGGTTCTCTGGAGGGCACCAAAGTAGGAAAGAAGACCTCAAGTCCTTTACCTCCTTAGGGACTTTTATGAAGTCAAAAGAGAAAAGCAAAATTCCAGTCATATCTCTTTCTCTGTGAAAGAGTAGTCTTGTCATCGCCAGGACACCCAGATTCCAACAGAAACAGAAGCAATAACCTGCCCAGAGGGGCTCAACACCGGTGGAGAAAAACAGCCGCGGCTGGGCTCAGAGGCATCCAGCTGCAAACCAGCTGGGCTTGGTTGAAAAGACCACATGTAGAATATTGGTTGGGTTCCAAATCCCATATTTAAAGAGGAACATTTCCAAATACAGCCTTAGACAAAACACCCACCCTTTAAGACAGGTATTAAAACTATCATACAAGAGTAATGAAGGGCACTTGGAAAGTTAAATTTGACTTGGCAAATCGAAAAAGGCTTCAGGGAATATTTGATGAATGTCTTAAAATATTTATAAAATGGTAGAAGATGGAATAGATCACATTGCTCAGGAAAGCAGATCTAGCTGAATATTTGGTGAAGTAGAAGGAATATTTTCTAAGATGAGAGATCCTTAAAATGAAATGTGCTCCCTTGGGTAGTAGGGAGTCCTTTCACTGGTGGTGTAAAAGCTGAGACTGCCATACCCCCTGAGACCTGAGGAGACAGGGGAATATTTTTGAGGAGGTGGGATCTCCAAGCAGTAAAAACTGTGGAGTTGGATGTCAGGATGGACCTGGACTCAGGTTTCAGTTGTTTTTATAAGACTTTGGGAAATTTTTCTTGGACCCTCAATGTCCTCATTTGTGAACTGGGTCTAACAATATCCATTCCAGTGGGTATTATTATGCAAATAAAGTATTAACTATCACTAGTGCCTGGCATAGTAGAAAGGCTACATTTGTGATTATTGCTGCCACTATTTATCTGCTTGATAAATCGGGTGGGAAGAGAAAATTCATAGTTTCCTGAGATTTCTTTAGCCTTCTGACTCTATGAGCATTATGGGACCCATCCTGTTAAACTTCCTGGTGCTATCTTTCTAATTTCCTGACTGCCCAGAGTTTTCTGTTTCAGCACCACCTCACATCTTCCTACACAATGGTGTATACCCTCACTTTCCTACTGCACTTTTCTCTCCTAATCAGAAACAATTTTTTCTAAACAATTTTTCCTTGCAATCCTGCTTTCTGTAGTGATAACTGGCTAATCTGGAAAATGATGTATATTAAGAGTACTAGAATAATATGATTATGTAGTCACCTTTTCCCTTAATTTTTTTCTTCTACTAGAAAGCAAGGCTGAGCACAGTACCTAGTCTACATCCAGCAGTCAATCAAAACTCTAAATGATGAGGACAGATCTTCTGCTAGTGGGATTCTATAGGTCACGCTTTGCTTTTCTAGAGAGTTATGATCATTTGGTGATCATTTGGGGCAAGATAGAATACCAAACAGTCTTGTGACAAGCTGCTTGGGGGATGTTTAGGCACAGGTGGGACCTTCTTCCATTCACTTTTTAATTTTCTAGAGAAACTTAAAACTCACTGTTGTTCTCCCACCCAAGAAAAGAGAGGAATTACGTGCAGAAGTGCTGGAAGGATGTGCGTGTGGGAGACTTCATCCAAATGCAGTGCAATGAGATCATCCCAGCAGACATACTCCTCCTCTTCTCCTCAGACCCCAGCGGGATCTGCCACCTGGAAACTGCCAACCTGGATGGAGAGACAAACCTCAAACAAAGACGTGTTGTGAAGGGCTTCTCACAGCAGGTAAGGCTCTTTCTAAGATCTTCAAAGGTGAGGTCAAAGGGAAGAAGCAAGCCAACTCTACTGGAAAATTGAATTTAACCTGGTGGCTAGAGGAGAGAGTAGGAGATGCCTCCTTTTCTCAAGCCTTAGGTATAGTTAATCTTCCTAGCAAGGCTTTTGATGGGTATCATCCCATTATCACAGATGGGGAAATAGGCTTAGGAAAGTTAAATAACTTACTGAAAGCCTCAAAATTCCTAAATGGGGGCTCACTCTATTTAAGGAAATTGTAGTCTCTGCCCTAAACCAAGGAGTCTAATATCTGTTCAATTACCCTTGAACAGGGTAGAAAAATGGGACTAAATGGGACTAACCCATTTTTCTGTGCTTATGCAGTCCTTGCCCATCCTGCACAGCTCTGCTCCCTCCACTTCTCCCTCTGAATCTTCTCCAATACTACTTTGACTCCAGCATAAGCTATAGGAAGGTATTGTTATCTATTTTTCCACTTGTGTACATCTTACTTTCCCTCCTTGAGAAATAAGGAATAATCATCAACACTTAGTTAACCCCCACACTTACATGTATGGTGCCGTGAATATCATAGAGAAGTCATTATTGTTTGCTGGTTAAGAGCCCATTCTCTGGAAGCTGACAGAACTGAACTCAGAGTCCAACCCCACCATTTATTAGCATTCTCACCTCGGGCAAGTTACTATTCTCTCACATCTTTATTCCCTCATCTGGAGAATGGATACAAAAATAGTACTTCTATATTAGGGTGATCCTGAAGACTAAAAGACAGGTGTAGGAATTACTTAGCATGAAGGTAGACACATAGTAAGGAACCAGTAATTGGCAGTGAATGTCAATGGCGTTCAGACGCAATGTGTGCTGATAAATTGAAACCGGGTGTGATATTCCAATTTTCAATTAAAGTTCCCCTTGAAAGCGTTGATTTTCAATCTGGAATCTTCCTCTGTCCATGGAAAAGAATACAAATATATCAGTTTCTTCACTCTCCCAGCCTTCAGCGGGAGAGAAATTAAATGAGTCAGGGGATTTAGTGGAAAGAAGGCAAGTGCTCATTCCTCAGAGATTCTCATGAGCTAGAGTTCACTTATCTAGATTGAAACTTCTTGAGAGAAGATAACTTGTCATATCTCACTTTGCCTTTCTCCAAGCACTGGATGAGCAGTTCTCACAAAATCACTTTGGTATGAATGATTCAGTCCTCAGAAGTCTATTCTGTCATCCCTACATAGTTCTCCCCTAGTTCTGCTGTGAAACTCAAAAGAGATAAAGATAGGAACAAAATATAGGGTTTGGTGCTTAGTAGGCCCACAATACATGGTCTGTGGTTGCTACTTTGGCTATATTTACTAGCCTGGGCATATAAACCACCATGACCACATTGCTGCCATCTGCTTTTTCTTGTTATTTCACAGGTTTAGTATTTCCATTGGTCTCCAGGCTCCACCTGAGTCAGCCACTGCACTGGTGTTTGATTCTGAATTTTCTCTCCTTTGTTTCTCCTTACCACATTCACCAAATAAACCTAAAGTTTACAAAAAAGCAGGGCAGGATCAGGGGAAAGTTCACAAAGCCATTCTAGATGCACAGCAAGCTATTTCTTGGCTCAGGGCCCTGTGGTATGCCATCAAGATCAGAGGCTTTTAAGCTTCTTTAACCCTAATTCAGAATAAGAAATACACACTATTGAACACATGCACACATAAACACACATAACGCATGTGGATGTGTGTGAGATGTAGAATTGCCATCTGAGCCATACTACATGCAAATCACTCTGAGACTTTCTATTCTACTTCATTTTTTTTTTACAAAGCTCTGGGAGAATTGAAACTTGTATTTGCCTATGATGCTTACAAATCTTCCCCTCAGCAGTCCCTCCCTAACATCCTCATCACTGTTCTGAGGCCTCTTGACTCTCTCTCTGGCAGCACTGTGTTGTCAGAGTTTCAACCAGCCACTTCTCTTTTTGTCTTTAGCAACAACTCCCAAACGGTTTCTTGTATGTTAATTAGTCAGATAGTTTGGGATTTGATTGGAATGAAGAGCCAGATGAAAGGGTCATTCACACTCCAGTGCAGTAGACCAGGCAATTTAATAACATCTCTCAAACTCTAACCCTGAATTCTCACAGGGTACTTGGCATAATGACTTACAAAAAAAAAAAAAAAAGTTCATTTGTGAAGAGAAGATTTATTTATTTGAGCTTCAAGATTTTAGGTGTTCTCTATTTTGTTCCTTTATTCTCCCCCTCACTTGGCTTAAGTGTGTTTTTCCACTACTATAATAATAGTTATAATAATAATGATGCACTTTTATTAAATCCTTACTGAGGGCTCTGCATGATTATCTCATTTATCCTCACAAATCCCCCATAAGGTAGGGCTATTATTGTCCCCATTATACACATAAGGAAAAGAAGCATAGAGAGGTTAAGTAACCTGTCCAAGGTCACTGAGCCAGAACATGTTGGAACAATATTCAAAGCCAAGTTTGTCCAAAGTCTCAGTTCTTAAGGTTCATAGTAGCTCATCTCCCTGGCCCTTTGACTATTACCCAGAGTTTACCCAGAGATGCTTACTTGAAAGCACACTTTACCATTTTCAATATTCTTTCAACCTATAAGTAAGATGTGCCGGGAAGGATAAAAGTAGGCTTAGCCAGGTCCCTGAAAAGGAGAAATTTGGGCTGTTCTTTGCTACCTTGCATCTCCCTTCCGTCCATGCAAAAAGATCTCTGAATATAGGCAGAATTCTCTTCTAACTCTATACTCTAGCGTTTCTCAAATGTGTTGGACAAACATTGATGAGAATTACAGGAAAAATATATGTTGTAAAATCAAAAAGCAGAAGATAATAGGCTACAAATCTTCAAATATTTCAAATAGTACTGCCAGACTTCTCAGGTAATTTCATAAGCCCCAACGAGGAAAGGGGACAGGTACTAGTACGTAGCATCTCTAAACATTTAACCACAGAAAACTTTTATTCCAAGAAACATACTCTAGGACTACTGCAAGAGACATAGGATCACAGTTTAGGGATTTGCTCCAAATACATTACAGGTGTTCATGATGTACCATAATCACCACAGGGAGAAACCTTTTAAAATATACATGCATTCTTCCCCATTATCACTAAATTATGGCTCACTAGGACTGAGTAGGGGTTGGTCATGCATATTTTTTAAATGTTCCCCTATATGATCTTCACATGAACCTACCACCAACCACTCCTTGAACACCTGTAAAAAAAAAAAAAAAAGGAAGGTGTCACCTCGAGCGCTTACAAAAAACACTTTCAATAATATGAACAAAACTACTATCTTTGTGCTTCTTACATATGCTAGTACTTTTGCATGCATTGTCTTTTAGTCCTTGCAACCACCCTGTGAAGTAGATATGGCTATCCTCATTTTACAGATGAAAATTCTGATGAACAGAAGTAGCAAATTTTGCCATTGTCTCAGAGAAAGTTTTGAGCATCTACAGATATGGTTTGTTTGGAAATTTGATATCTTAAATGGAAATTTGCTATCTTAAATAAGAAGTATCAATGGATTTTCTTAATTGTCCCTCTAAACCCCCTAGTGGCTATAAGACCTTCACCAAAGAGTTTTTACTGAAAGAGATTTCTATAAACTTCCCACCCATCTGTACTGGTAGTTCTTGTAAAACAAGGTTCATGGTCAAATCTGATTGGGATTTGACCTGTGGACCCCTCTTGTAGGGTCCAATGTACATTAACGGAGTAAGGTCTCTGAGAAGCTGCAGTCAACAGACCTTTTAAACTTTCTTTAAAGTTTTCAGGAGTATTTTTCAGCACAATAATTTTAGCATTCCTATGAATATTTGGGAGGAAAATTAAACTGAGTTGTGGAGGACACAGGATCGCAGAAGGTAAGCAGGAACAGAGAAAGACTTAGGCAATTCATTCTCCCCTTTTCCATCTAGGTTCAAATGAAATTATAAACATAAAAGAGCTTCTCAAAAGTATCTTTCTCTGGGATCCTTGGGTGGCTTAGCGGATTAGTGCCTGCCTTTGGCCCCGGGGGTGTGATCCTGGAGTCCCAGGATCGAGTCCCATACTCCCTGCATGGAGCCTGCTTCTCCCTCTGCCTGTGTCTCTGCCTCTCTCTCTGTGTGTGTATCTCATGAATGAATAAATAAAATCTTTTTTTTTAAGTATCTTTCTCCTGTACATACCACATCATTCTCAAGGTTGCCAAAGAATTGCTTTCAAAATCCTTTTCTGAGAATTCAACTTGGACAAGGCCAACTTTTTTTTTTCAATTTAGACTTTTATAATAATGGGCAATCTTTGAACGCACAAAATTATTGACCTGTTCTTGAAATATTTATTCCCACATCCCATTGCTGAGAAAAGGGAAGAAATCCAAAATTAGGCTTATACTAAGTTCTGCTGAGCAGATCAAAGGACTTTATGAGAGAATTAAATTTTACCATTTTCTCTCTGATGACCTGAAGTCTCTTTTTAAAAGGATTTCCAAGATGGATAGTAGGCATTTAATACCTGAAGAGGAGGTGTGCCATTTATTTTGGTGAATGGAAATTACCAAAGCCAAAGAATCAGAAATAAATTCTTCCAATTAATATTTCAGATGAAACATATTCCTGGCTATCTATTATCCAAATCACGGAATCCGAAGTTCTACTAAAACATGTGTCAAATCATTTCCCAGTACCAACCAAATGCTTACTATGGCAAGTATGATATATGGACTAGCCTCTTCAGCATCAATTGAGAGCTTGTTAGAAATGCATAATTTCAAGCTCTGCCCCAAACTCAACTGGAATCTGCAATTTAACAAGATCCCCAGGTGACTGCCACACATAGTAGAAGTTTGAAAGCACTGGCCTAGGGTATCATTGACTGGCTAATAATTGTGCTTACCTGTTTATTGCCCAAATTAAAGATCCTTAATTGATGCTCCCTTTTAACTAGCTTGCATTCCATAACAGTGATTTTAAGCCATTTTCTCAACTAGGAAGAACCATTTCAAATGGTAGCTGGATCCTCTTCAGTGAATGTGTGTACTAACTTTAACATATTTAGGTAGCAGAGCACTTTGCCAAAAGGCTTGAAGGAGGATAGGGACCACTTTATCACTCTCCCATGTCAGTGATGACACACCTAGAAAGAAGCAAAAGGTAGCTGTTCCCTCAACCCTGCCTGCCCTGAGAACCAGAGAAAAATCCCCTTACCTAGTAGATTTTGTAATGAGACCTGCTCCTGATGGGCTGCTTCAAGTTTCCCTTAAGAATGATAGTCTTTATACCTATTGACCACTGCTTAAATGTTGAGCAGATATCATATATTCTAGAATCCCTTTAATATAAAATTTATATCATGATATATAATAAATTATATCACTAGATAAGTTGATTTAACATATACTATGTGCCATAGGCAGCTCTTCTAGTGTTTTATACCTATTATCTCCTTCTACTCTCCACAAATAACCCTGCAAAGTAGACACTTTGATTATCCCTATTTGACAAATGAGGCAAGAATAGTCAAGTAAGCCTTTTAGCAGTGGACTGAACTTGGATTTAAACTCAGGCAGAGGGCAGCCCGGGGTGGCTCAGCAGTTGAGCGTCTACCTTCGTCTCAGGGCGTGATCCTGGAGATGGAGCCCACTTTGGGCTCCTTGTGAGGAGTCTGCTTCTCCCTCCTCCTGGGTCTCTGCCTCTCTCTCTCTCTCTGTGTCTCTCCTAAATAAATAAATAAAATCTTAAAAAAAAAAAAAGGAAGGAAATGTTCAAGTATTTTCAAATGTAGGGAGAATAGTATGATAAATTTTTAATGTGCCCATCACTGAATTTAACAATCAACTCATAACTAGTTTTATCTATAGCCTCACCCTCTTCACTCTGCAAATTATTTCGAAGTGAATCTCCCATGTTGCAACATTTCACCTGTAGATATTTTAATATCTATTTCTCAAAGATAGGGTTTTTAAAATATGCAGTTATTCCATTGTCATTCCTAAAATATTAGCCTTAATTACTTGATGTCAATTTTGAAGTCAGTGTTCAATATTTTCCAGTTTGTTTGAATAAGAATCCAAGTAAGCCTAAATACCTAGATAAGCTTAACTCTCCTTTACTCTAGAGATTCCCTATTCAGCTTTATTTTATTTTTTTGTTTTTCTTACATATTTAGTTTTTGTTGCTGAATAAATCAGGTTGTTTGTCCTGTAAAATATCCTACAGTCTGGATTTTGCTGATTGCAGTGTCTCCCACTTGTGTCATTTAATGTTTCCTGTTCATTATGTTTCTATAAATTGGCAATTAGAGCCAGTGCCTAAATCTGATTCAGGTTAAGTTTGTGTTTGTGAGTATATATGTCACTTTTGCATGAATTCATTCCCTTACCATCCTGCAAAGATGACCAATGAGTTTGTCTTTTTTAGCATCAATATGCACTGATGGACTTAAATATATTTGATGTGTGTCAAATAAGTACAGTTGTTATCTGTATTGATTGCCCCATTTTTAGCCAGTGGAGCTTTCTTCAAATCGGTTCCTGAGCTCTTTTTTAGTCTTCGATATATCTAGTCCGTTTCAATGGAAAATAGTGTTCAAAAATCACAATCATACGTGTTGGAGGTACATATTACTATTGGATGGATCATTATTTCTGTGCCATTTAAATGGACAGAACTAGGACTTTTTAAAGATTCAATATATCAGAATTTATGCTGATACTTGAAATTCAGGACTAGAGGTCTTTACATAACCTCATCAATATTAAATTTGTAAACCTTCTCCCACATTAGGCAAAGTCCTTAGCCACTGTACTGCACAGCCCCCTTTGATGTTTGACACTCACAGCAATCCTTGGAAGTAGAAAAGGAAGGAATTAGTAACATTTTCAAGATGAGGAAACAATTTCAAGAAGATTAAATCTTGTCAAAGATTACCCCACTAATGCAGTGTTATGCCAAAATTGGAACTCAATTCAGATGTACATGGTGATTTTATAAAGTAATTCTTAGATCCCTTTACATGTATGTTTTATTTCTCAAATAAATATAATTTTCACAAATATAAAAATATTGAAACTATCAAAGTTTTGGTTATAATTCTTTGCAATATTAATCATTAGACTATGATGGAAATACCCCTTAAAAAACTTACTTTTATTTCTTGTAGCCCTTTGATGTCTTTTTGGTGACCCTCTCTTCCAGAGTTGTTCTGGGGCATGAGCACACACACACACACACACACACACACCACAAAATGGAAGATTCGCTCCCCTTTCCCAAAGCACTATTTGCAAATTTCATTAAAAAGTATTTTTCTATTTTTGTCCCTTCAGGACCTTATGAGGACGCTCTACTAGGTTTTATGAAAGATATAATCATGCAAAAGTGTTAATAGATGATAGTTTAAAGTTTCCCTCCATTACACTATCTCCATACCCCATGATAACATATTTACATTTGAATAGTGGCCTTCACAGTCATAACTGCCAGGGATAATTGTATTTTAAGCCAGTGTGGAAAATATCTGATGTCTCAAAAGAGAACCATATCAATCTAGTATAAGGATTAGGCAAGACTCTTTGTTGCATATGACCAAACTCTGATTCAAAGTAGCTTAAACAGAAAGAGAATTTATTGAAAGAAAACAAGGTTAATTGACCTTAGGGTAATGTCAACCATAAATTTGGAATCCATCAGTGCAGTCCTCATTTCTTGTCCATGTTTCTGTCTGTGTTTGGCTTTCATCTCTCACAAATAGACTTACACTCAGAGCTTCACCTCCAGAGAAAGACTAGGAACCTTTCCTAATGTCTAGATTGAAAGGCATCCCAAGGACAGAGACTGGCCTGGCTGGTATTATGCACCCACCCTTGGACCAATTAACTCTGGCCAGAGGGGAAGGATTCTGAGATTGTCATCCTCTACTTCAACTGTATGGTTGAAATTGGTCTATGGTGCAGGACAGTTCTGAGCAACTCCACAATAAATGTCCATTATACATATTATGCATCAGTTC